>NC_140994.1:71182048-71782048 GCF_052327205.1 Somniosus microcephalus | reverse complement strand
TAAAAAAAAAAACAAAGATTGAATTTTTCCAGTTTATCCAAAATAAAGTTAAAATCCAACTCCTGCTGACCAACGGACCAATTAATATGGCTCCTTTCGGGGACGAGATTCCCGAACCGGGGACGTTGTTTGCCTAGGGACACTGTACCTAATCATAAATCATAGAAATTTATGGCGCAGAAGGTGGCCATTCGGCCCATCGTGTCTGTGGCGGCCAAAAAAGAGATATCCAGCCTAATCTCACTTTCTTCTCACCCTTTCTGTCTCTCTTCTCCCCTTTCATTCTCCTCATTTCTCACTGTTGACTCCTGCACATACAGAATATGCAGCGATCAAAGATAATTCTTCACTCATATCTGTTACTTATTCATGTGTGTGTATAAACGTGGCAGAGAGGAAAAAGCTGGAAGGATGGCTCACCTGGAGCAGGCAGGCCATTGACTGGGGCATCACTTAGATGGCTGGCATGGTGGTGTCGTGATTGGAAGCTCTGATGCACTGAGTTATAGAACAGTGCTGTCCACTCTGTGGTTCTGATGGATGACGTGTAACCCGGAACCCTGGCGAGCTGGATATTAAAGCCCAGGCACCTCAGTTATATATGTGCTCAGATTCCTTATTCACCAGTTTGTCCTGTTTGAATGTGGAGGTTTGGAAAGGGGCTGTTCGCAAGGCTCCTGCCTCATTGGTGAATAAATCCTAACCCAAGGTCTGTTAGCATCAGCAACTTGCGATCTAAGCCAATTAATGGAATATGGATTGGAACTTTATACCTGGTCTCCGAGACCCCATGATATGTGATCCGGGGACTGTCCCTGGAAAATAGGACGTATGCTTAGCCTACAGTACTAGATATTCAATATGGGAAGGGATTGGTTATTATTGTCCATGAAACAATCCTGGACATTAAATCTTCTCTTAAGGGCTTAGTTTTTCAATGGAAGCTCTTACAGATTTTAAGCGCAGAACTGTATGTGATCTGGAAGGCAATAGACTGGCTTCAATTAAGAGAATCTGAAAATTATACTGTATTGTGGTAATCTCTGCTTTTCTCCATACTTCCACAGATAATGTGGTGTACAGTCTCCTCCTCTGTATGTCCCCAATGTGTCTTTTGAATTGCCACACAAGATCATTATTCTAGCTTTGCTGTGTCATAGGTCAGAGGTGAGAGTGCAAATCCTACTACACTGTTCAATGGAGAGTACTCATCTCTATTGGCAAGGGACACAACTCAGCAGAAAGTACCAACAGTTTCTTATGAAGGGAGGGTCCCACTATGGAGTGTCCAATTTCTAAGTATAAACTAACCAGATGACAAGTAGATTATATGTTGTTACCAGCTAACAGATGGCATTATACAAGGGGTTTGAATGTTTTTTCTAAAATCATTCAAATGTGCTTAAGTACTGGGTCCTAAGTTTGCATCTGCCTCTGACTGATGGGATGAAAGTGTCCTTACTCTGCTGCCTATAGACATCAACGTGAAATGAGGTTAGGCCATCTTAACCCTGTTGCCAGTGGACATGGCCTCACAACACAAACCTGTCCCTAACTGGCCGTCTCATTTAAACAGGCCATAAGGCGAGAGCAGTAGAGGGCACCTTTCTGAGATAGGGCTCAGGTATGGTTTGCGGCAGAATAATGGAAGCTTTACTGTGCAGCGACCGTGCTATACCTCACATGGCGATAATATTAAATGAATAGAACAGAGAATGATTCCATCCCCAGCGGCCTCGTTAGATATAAAGGATGTATTCGTTCTGTTTTTAAATTATTAATATTATGGATCCAAATACTTTCATACTTTAGGTCATATTAATGACATTCTAAACCAGACCAAAATAAAGACCTACAGGTGCATTTGATCTTAAAACTTTACTGGTTTATTTAGAGAGAGAGGGGTAGAACTCTTTTAATGGGAAAGTGTAATCTAAGTGAGATAAGAGGACTTATTTGATAGAGGGAAGTAGACTAGTAGTCAAAAGCAAAATCCTGCGGATGCTGGAAATATGAAATAAAAACAGAAAATGCTGGAAATACTCAGCAGGTCAGGCAGCATCTGCGGAGAGAGAAACAGAGTTAAATGTTTCAGGTCTGTGACCCTTCGTCAGAACTGGCAAAAGATCATTGACCTGAAACATTAACTCTGTTTCTCTCTCCGCAGATGCTGCCTAGACTAGTAGTCACCTGTCACTCTGTGTACTTTGGGTGGAAAATTTATACTATCACAAGTATTTACATTTTTAACCACAGAAAAGTTTTAATTATGTTGTATTATGTTTCATGTATTAATTGGAAAACTTAAGTTTCATTGGTTAACACGCTAGGTCTTCCCAACATATCTTGATGTCTGCTGTAAAATGAATACAATTCCCTCTTAAATAGTAGCACTATGTAACATAACCTACCTGTAACATCATCATGGGCCTTACCAATATATATCTGACCAGTGTCGTTTATAGAAAGAGTCCAGTGGTTTAGTGTGGGTATTATTACTTTCCTTATTGGCAAGATGTAGTCATAGAGTCATATTTAGGGTTAATTTTGGTTTTAGTTCAAACAGTTTAGTACACAGAACTGAAATGTTGGTACAGATACTTTGAGGTAATTTTAAAATGAAGTTTCTTCCTGTACACTAAAAATCTGCTTTCTCTCTTCCACAGGTGTGTGATGACAGCAGCTGCTTCCATTTTATTGTCTTTCTCTTTCTCCTTTTATTGTTTATAGTTTATTATTAAAGTTGTCATCAATTTGGAATTCTTCATCTTTGTATAATGTTTATTCAATATATTCATAATTTGTAATCTCGTATCATAGAATGATACCGCACAGGAGGAGACCGCCATTTGGCTCGTCGTGCCTGTGCCGACTTATTGGAAAGAGTTGCCCAGTTAGTCCCACTCCCCTCCTCTTTCCCCATAGCACTGTAACTTTTTCCTTTTCAAGTATTTATCCAATTCCCTTTTGAAAGTTACTAGTGAATTTGCTTCCACTGCCCTTTCAGGCCGTGCATTCCAGATCATAACAACTCACTGCGTAAATAAATTTCTCCTCATCTCCCCCCTGGTTCTTTTCTCATGGCAGGATGGAGGTGAAAACAAGGTTAGGGCCTGATTTCGCTAGCAGTAGAGCAATGCACTCCATACTTTAGGCTTTAATTGCAGCCTCAATTGCCATGTAAATTCAACTAGCCCATTGGGTGAGTTAGAGCAGGCCTGAAGATTTTTTTTTCAGCCTTTCAGATTTGGCAGGACCAATCCCATTCAACATTGGTACTAAAACCCGAGGGTAGGGTGGGGGAGGTGTAAAAACAAAGCAATTGAGAAGAAGAGGAGTAAGATTAAAAGGAGGAGAAAAAGAAAACTGCTGCCTCACTTCCAACAACTGGAGTAGTGACGAACACTCAACTTCTGAAACAGCAAGAAGCCCAAGTCTGAAGGGAGTACAATAAGCAGCATGTGACAAAGATTGGAACATGATTCCCTTTTTCAAGCTGCCTGAATTTAAAGAAGAAATGCTAGTCAAAGCGCCTCAGAAGCATGAGTGCAAACTCACGAGTTACCAAGAGGAAGAATTGTAATTGTCATGACTGCTGAAGGTTGGTAGATTATTCCTTCACGAATCATGAAGATAAATTATATCCACTGTGTGCCAGACATTTTTTGCTGCTGTGTATAATGATAACCATAACAATTCTGATTAAACAGTCCTGCACCAATCTATAGCATGCTGTGGATGAGATCACGCAACCAACAACTGCAACACAACATGCATTTATATAGCACCTTTATCATCGGAATACTTACCAAGGCACTTCACAGGAGCTTAATCAGACAAATGTTCTGTGGCTAGAGAAGGTAACCAATCCCATTGTGAGATCAGTTACCTAATTCTGTTGAAGGTTTGGGGCCTTCATGAACATGGACGTGGTGGGGCGGGGGAAGATGTGTGTTCTGAAGATTCACCCACCGCACCCTAACCGGAATTTAAAAGTTTGATCTAAACAGGGCGGAGTCCCAACCCATATTATGTGACCTCCCTGGGCTTAATTCGAATTTGCACCCTCTGCCAACACAGAAGTTTCAGGGCATTTAAGTTTAAATGGACACACACTGGCACTGTAGCAGACGATTGTGATGTTTCAAAGTTCAAATATGTCTGTTGCAGGATGGCAACCAGCAATGCCAACAACATTTATGTATCATCTTTAACATACAAAAGCATATCAGCTTCAAAGAGGTGAAGTAAAAAAAAATTGACGCCAAGTCAAAGGAGATATTAGGAGGGCATGGTTAAAGAGGTGGGTTTTAAGGGTCTTAAAGGAAAAGACAGCGGTGGAGGGGTTTAGTGAAGAGAAATCCAGAGTGTGGGGCCTAGGCAGCTGAAGGCACAGCCGTTAATGATGGGTCAAAGATGGGGTGAGGATGCACGAGACTAGAATCTAGAATCGGAGTTCGGGGGTGGGAAATGTAGACCTACAGTAGGTTATAGAGATAGGGAACAGGGAGAGCATGAAGAGATATAAACACGAGGCTGAGGAGGGCAGGAGTTGTGTGGGTGGGGGGATCCCTAGGAGGTTTTAACTCCCGGGCCTCATCTCAATGTTGGTCGTAAGTCTCCCACCCAAACCCATGAGAAGCCTTAGCTGGCCGGTGGGCGGGAGACCTGAAGGAATGGCCTGAAGGAATGGCCTGAATCAAAGAATAAGTGGTGACGGTGGGGGGTTGTCCAGAGGCAATGCAGTGGTGGGGGAGAGGGAGGGAAGCCTGGGATCGTGAAGGCTCAAGGTTTCCTTGTGGGGCCCAAAAGAGCACTTAATCTCCTCCTGGCTCACAAGGAAACAAATAAAAATTAAAAACACAAAAGTAAAATACTGCGGATGCTGGAAATCTGAAATGAAAATGCTGGAGATACTCAGCAGGTCAGGCAGCATCTGTAGAGAGAGAAACAGTGTTAATGTTTCAGGTCGATGACCCTTCTGCCACTCGCCTTAGCAATTCTAGTAATCTGTTGGAGGACAGATTGCTGGACTGCTGTGACACCCTGCAAGCCCCTTTCAACACTGGAATCCAGAGCCATGATGGCAGCATTCTAAGCATGCATGACAGAAGCTGATCCTGCGTGACTGCAGTCTGAGCTTCCACTGCGGCCATCAGAGGCTGCATCCTGGTTGGGTCCACAAATGTGCTAATGGAGTTGACCACCACTTCCATGCTGGAAAGGATGAGCTCCAAGCTCTGTGCAAAGCCCGATACCAAGTTGGTGCCGGACTCCTGCATACTCCTTGACATTGCACGCAGGCTTTCTGGCAGGCTTCCCAATGCACCAAGCATTTCATTGTGCATACCCATCAGCCTTTTTCTGTAGCCCGCACCATCAAAGTGCTCATCTGAGTCCTCTGCAGTAGAACTCGTGTGCGACCTCATCCTCCAGCAAGCTGGCACCTGTGCTATGCTTGCCCCCTGCCCTGGCTGCAGGCCACTCGTGTCTGGTGTCTCACCACATGCAGATCCCGCCTCTGTGCTATCCTCTAAATTACGCTCAGTGTCAGTATCTTAGCTGGTGGCTGCGACTGTGAAATCGAGTGACAGTGTGTCTTCATTGTCACTGTCTTGTTATTCTTCCACCACTGCCCGGCCAAGTTGCAGTTCTTGGATATCTGAAAGGAGAAAGGCACAAGGGTAAGGTTGTGGTGAGGGGAGTGAGGGAAAGCATGAGGTGCATGCTTACACCATCTGCAGCTTGTAAATCAGAAGAGATTGTGGGATGAGGGGGAAATGGGATGTGAGAAGGAGGATTAGGTATGCGGATACTGTCATCTTCGATGGTTTCAGCCCTGCCACTGGCCATGGCCTCAGCAGTGGCCCTCCCAATAATGGCCAGCGCCATCTCCTCCATGGGGGTTAGGAGATACAGGCGTGCCTCTCCCCCGCTGGTTAGCGCCTGCTGCCTCCGGTTGTGCGCCACCTTGTCCTGCAAGAGAGCGGGAAGTGTGTCAGTGAGTGTTGTGCAATCTGTTTGGATGATGTGGCTGTCATGGTTGAATAGCTGGCAGTGTGTGCAAGATGTGGGTGTGAGGCTTGCAGTCGTGCTAAGTGTGTGAGGGTGAGGTGAAGCTATGAATGTGAGGTATAAGTCCTGATTGATAAAGATTGTTGTTAGGTGAGTGATGGGAGTGTGGTGCATTGAGCAGTGGCTGAAGCTAGTGGTGCAGTTGGTAGAATATGGCATTTGAAGATGCATTCACTGACCATGAGCACTCGTGTGAGATCATTGAGCTTCTTACGGCACTGCATCCGGGTCCTTGGGGCTTGACTCCAAGCATTGACCTTCACGGTTTTCTGCTCCCATTGAACATGGGAACAGGAGTAGGCCATTCAGCCCCCTGAGCCTGTTCCGCCATTCAATTAGATCATGGCTGATCTGCGACCTAACTCCATATACCCGCCTTTGCCCCATAACCCTTAATACTTCGGTTAACAAAAAACTATCCATCTCAGATTTAAAATTAACAATTGATCTAGCACCAATTGCCATTTGCAGAAGAGAGTTTCAAACTTCTACCACCCTTTATGTGTAGAAGTGTTTCCTAATTTCACTCCTGAAAGGTCTGGCAGTAATTTTTAGACTATGTCCCCTAGTCCTAGAATCCCCAACCAGTGGAAATAGTTCCCCTTAATATCTTGAATACTTCGATCAAATCACCCCTTAACCTTCTAAATTCCAGACTATACAACCCTAATTTGTGTAATCCCACCCCGTAATTTAACCCATGGAGTCCGGGTATCATTCTGGTAAACCTAGGCTGCACTCCCCCCCAAGGCCAATATATCCTTCCTAACGTGTGGTGCCCTGAACTGCTCACAGTACTCCAGGTGTGATCTAACCAGGGCTTTGTATAGCTGTAGCATAACTTCTACTCCCTTGTATTCTAGTCCTCTAGATATAAAGGCCAGCATTCCATTAGCCTTTTTGATTATTTTCTGTATCTGTTCATGACATTTTAATGATCTATGTACCTGGACCCCCAAGTCTTTTTAAGAGTCTACTGTCTTTAGCTTGTCGCCATTTAGCTTCTGAGCATGTGTCTGGAGGGCCTCCTGTGGATACAGCACATCTCTCCTCCTTTCCACCTTCTCCACAAAGGCCTCCAATGCAGCGTCGGAACACCTTGGCGCCCGCTCTCTCCCCTGTTGTGCCATTCCTCACTCTTTCCTAGGTCAGAATCTCTTCAACCACAACTCCCAGCACCTGCTCCATCCACAATGCACCTCCCCTTTAAGAGGTACAGGTTAGCTTTAAGCAGTGCAGGCTAGCTTTAAGTAGTGCTAGCAAGATACAATTTTGGGCTCCCTGCTGATGCATGCAGCCAATCAACATTACTGGCTGCACGTTGTAATCATGTTAGTCAGCAGGCAACACGAAATTAGCATGCTGCCTGCATGGAAGCAATGGGCGGTGGTTAATCGTACATTGCGATCCCCGCACTCATTTTCGGGGGCTATCGAATTTAGCCCCCAACAACTTTGAATCAGATTAATGTTGTACTGTACAGCACCTAGGCCCATCAGAGAGTAAAAAGTACCTGAAGAGATCAGAAAATAGGTGAGATTGGAAGACTGAAGAGAAACCAGGAAAAATGGGGTCAGAAAGAGACTCACTTAGTGTCCTGTTTTGGAAGTCATTTTATACCTCCTTCAGCTACCCACACCTGGTTCTCTGCTAATGGCTTGCTTGGTGCAGGCTGAGATAAACTCACTCTCCAATTTTTCCTCCCTTTTGGGATGCATCGCCCTACTGCTTCCCTAGATAGCTTGGCTGAGGTAGGAAACTTGCTCTGTGTGGACGTTGGGATGCAGCTTCCATGTATTAGCTCTCTGTGGCTGAGCGTGTACTGCATGGCTGAGTTGTCATTTGCAAATCACACACAAATTCAACAAAAATTGCCAGAGTACAGTACCTTCAACTGCCATTCTGATCTAGTACCGGGACTTAGACTCAAACTAGCAGGTCTTTTAAATATTGATCAGAAGAAGCAATATTGCTACATAAAATTTGTAACGCCCGTGTGTAATTGAGACACGGACTGCAGAAGTTGGTTATAACAGGTGTTTACTGAATGGAGACAAAACTGGAACTACTATACAAAGTTACTGCACAGGCTTATATACAGGGGTGGTCACTACTGGTACTGCAGTATACAGGGGCTGCAGAATATAGTTCGTTCTTCAAGGTACATACACTACAATTCCTCCCCTTTTAGCTAAACAGTACATAACATTCGATTAATAATTAAATAACATATTTACAATTACAGTTGCTATATACATTAGCTGAAGTTAATCAATTATAAATTCAGTCTTTGAGGAGGCTTCCTGATTCTGTCCGGATAATGCCTCTTTGGGGTATCAGGCTCTTCTGGCAAAGTTGATTCGGGATCAACGTCGTTGTTTGGTTCGTCTGCTTCCAATATCACCGATTCTGAGGTAGATGCAATTGGTACTTCGGTTTCATCACCAGGTGTAGTGTCCGTGTGTTGATAAAGACACTGAAGACAGGAGTTGGTTCATAGGTATTTACTAAGCAAAAGGTATTTACTAAGCAAAGTCTGGGGGGGGTTCTAACGGATATACACAATATACAGGCTTATATAGCCCGAGTGGCAATTACCGGCATTACAACACACCTGGGGCTCTTAAAGGCACATACACCACAATTCCTCCCCTTTTAGCTAACCAGTACATCATATTTTAAGTAATTATTAATTACATGTCATAAGCAAAATAATATACATTGCTGTATTTAATTAATTATAAGTTAGTCTCTCAGGAGGCTTCCTGACTCGGTCCGGATAACGCCTCGGGGGTGTAGTAGTTTCTGGTGGTGCAGTAGGTTCTTCTGGCAAGGCTGATTCGGCTTGAATGCCAGTGTCGGGTTCATCGGGTTCTAGTATCACCGGATCGGAGGTAGATATGGGTATCTCTACTTCATCGTTAGATGTATAGAGTTGTGGTGTAGGTTGTCCCTTTTCGGATGACTTTATGATTTGGTCAGCATGGCGCCTTATTATGCTTTCTCCGGTGTCCACGGTAAAAATCAGTGGTCCTAGTCGTGTGCAGATAGTTCCAGGCTGCCATTTCTTGGTACGGTAGTCCTGGGCCAAAACTTGTTGACCTATCTGGAAGGTTCTAGTTGGCCTTTCATTCATGCCTTGAAGCTGCCGGTTCTCCACATCCCTTCTGATGTTGGGCTTGACCAAATCCAGCCGGCATCTTAGGTTTGTTGGCGGGAGTTTGGTTGGTAACCATATGTGTTGCATTCCTGTATGCGAATAAGAAGTTATCCACCTTGTGCTGAAGTTTTATGTCTTCATTACCCATGGCCTTTATGGCCTTCTTGAAGGTCTGGACAAACCTTTCAGCCAATCCATTGGTGGCGGGATGGTATGGGGCGGACGTGTAGTGCTTAACCCCATTGTTTTTTAAGAACTTTCTGAATTCTTCGGACACAAATTGCAGTCCATTATCAGAACATATCTGTTCCGGCAGCCGATTCCTGGCAAATATGGTCCTTAATATTGTGATGGTTTTTTCTGTGGTGGTGGAGGACATCTTTATTACCTCCCGCCACTTGGAGTGTGCATCAACCGCGATTAAGAACATTGAGTCCATAAATGGACCAGCAAAGTCGATGTGCACCCTTTGCCAGGGAGATGAGGGCCACTCCCATGGATGTAGAGGGGCTTGTGGTGGAGCGTTTTGGACCTTCTGGCATCCTAGGCAGCTCTTGGTCATTTCTTCGATGTCTCCATCGATACCTGGCCACCATACAAACGCCCTAGCTAGGTTCTTCATTTTCACTCCACCCAGATGACCCTCGTGAAGCTCCTTTAGCACTTTATCCTGGAGTTTGGGTGGAATCACCACTCTGGATCCACACATCAAGGTTCCTTGGCACACTGACAGCTGTTCTCTTCTTTGCAAGAATGCTGGCAACAGTGGTTCGCCATGTGCTGGCCATCCCTTCACTGTTAAATCGTAGACCCGTGAGAGAGTCGGGTCATTTCTCGTCTCCCTTTCAATGGCAGAATTTGTCACTGGTAGACATTCCACTATGGTAGAGTGGAACATCTCTACTGGGTCTACTGTAGGTGCCTCTTCTACCGTTGGCAACGGTAGGCACGATAAACCGTCAGCATTCCCATGCTGTTTTGACCCTTTGTATTCTATGTTGTATTGGTGTGCCCCTAGAAAAAGGGACCACCTCTGTAGCCTTTGCGCTGTCATAATGGGAACACCTTTTTTAGGGTTGAATATGGAGATGCAGGGTTGATGGTCAGTCAACAAGGTAAATTTTTGTCCGTGTAGGTAATGGTTGAATTTCTTCACTCCCCATACCAGGCCGAGTGCTTCCCTGTCGATTTGGGCATAGTTACGCTCAGCTGAGTTTAATGAGCGTGACGCAAAAGCTATCGGCCGTTCTGAGCCATCAGGGAATTTATGGGATAATACTGCTCCTATGCCGTAAGGGGATGCATCGCACGCCAGTCTGATTGGCAGTGATGGGTTGTAATGAGCCAAAACTTCTTCAGATGTGATTAAGCCTTTGCATTTATGGAAGGCACGTTTACAGTCTTCGTTCCATTTCCAAATCATTCCTGTTTGTAGAAGTTCATTAAGAGGGTGTAGAAGAGTTGATAAGCTCGGTAAAAATTTATGATAGTAATTTATTAATCCCAGGAACGACCTTAATTGTGAAACATTTTCAGGTGCTGGGGCTTTTATAACCGCTTCAATTTTTTCAGGTGACTTATGCAACCCTTCATTATTAATTATGTGGCCACAATATGATATCTGATTTTGGAAAAATTCGCACTTGGGACGATTCGCTCGTAGGCCCCGTTCTTTCAGCCTAGTGAGCACCTGCTCCAAATTGGCAAGGTGCTCGTTGTTGTTTTCTCCTGTTATAAGGATGTCGTCTAGGTAGCATTGAGTCCCCGGAATCCCTTGCAGGACTTGCTCCATAGCTCTTTGCCAGATAGCTGGAGCTGATGCTACTCCAAAAACCAGTCGATTGTACTGGTACAGGCCTTTGTGTGTGTTTATCGTGAGATACTTTTTAGAGGCCTCCTCAACCTCCATCTGTAGATATGCCTGTGCCAAGTCAATTTTGGTGAAACGTTTCCCTCCGGATAGTGAGGCGAAAATATCTTCTATCCTCGGAAGAGGATACTGTACTGTGTGAAGGACCGGGTTTACAGTCACCTTGAAGTCACCACAGATGCGAATTTTTCTCTGTTCTTCAGATTTATCTTTATTCAATGCTTTTTTCATGACTGGAACGATGGGTGTTGCCCATTCTTTCCAAATTCTCCAGCTCTGCCTCGACTGCTGGACGTATTGCGTATGGCACCGGTCTTGCCTTAAAAATTTTTGGAATTGCTGCATCTTCCACTTTTATTGAGGCGGTGATGCCTTTCAAGGTTCCTAGTTTCTCTTGAAACACTTCTTTGGCGTTGGCCAAGATGTCTTTTAATCGTTCAGGTATGATGTCGTCATTGTTTTTTTCCTTACTGCTCACCGTCAGTGCCTGAATGGAGTGCCAGTCTAAACGTATCTTCCTGATCCATTCACGTCCCAACAACGGTGGACCACCATCTTGTAGAATGTATAAATACAACTTTTGTATTTCTTTGCCATTGTATACAACAGGCACCCTTATTTTTCCTTTGGGGTATACTTTCTGCCCCGTATATGTTTTTAAGATAATGGATGTGTCTTTTAGAGGTATATGCGAAAATAGCCTCTCGTAATCCCGTCGATTTATTATGGTTAGAGCTGATCCTGTATCTAGCTCCATTTTAACTGGGGACCCTGCTATTGTGAGGGTAACCCAAATGGTTTGGTAATCATCTTTGGCAAGTACATTATGTAATTTGAGACAGCTTAGTCTCTTGTTTTTGAAGTCGCTATTGCTCTTCTGGTCTTCGGAGCTACTGTCCGTCATCATTTGTACCTTCCTGTACTTTTCTTTATTGATTTTTTTTTTCTGTCAGTGGATTTATTTTGTCCAGATCGGCATACCCGTGCAATGTGTCCAATCTTTCCGCATTGCCTGCATGCTTTGTCCTTGAACCAGCAGTCCCTCTGGTTATGGGTGGATCTGCCGCAGCGATAACATCTTTCGAAACCCTGTGTCATTTCATGGGTGCCGAAGTCCTGTGTCTTTTGTTGTATCTCTGCAGCTCCTTTTGCTGCTGCTTCGTATGATACAGCCATAGTGAAAGCTTTGTCCAATGTTAAATCTTTTTCAGAAAGCAGTCTTTTTTGTGTTCCTTCACTTAAGAGACCGCAAACGAATTTGTCTCGAAGATAATCTGATAGTCCTGCCCCGAATTGGCAGTACTTTGATAGCTTTCTTAATTCGGTTAGGTAATCAGCGTTACTTTCATTCTTGTGTTGATTTCTCTTGAAGAACTTGAATCGTTCCACTATCAGCAGCGGTGTTGGGTTTAAGTGCTCCTGCAGGGTATCAACAATTTCTTTAAAATTCTTGTCCTTTGGTTTGGCTGGAGTGATTAAATTTTGTAACAGCCCGTATGTCTTTGCACCCATTAAGTTCAGAAGTACTGAAGCTTTTTTTTCATCTTCTATTCCATTTGCAGTGCAATATACCTCTACTCTTTCCACGTATGTGGTCCAATCCTCTATTTCGTTATCAAAAGCATCAATATTACCAGATTTAGGCATTTCAGAAAAGATATGGCGCTTCCCGCGCTTTTTTTTCCTTTTCTGTAGCAAAGATATGGCGCTTCCCGCGCTTTCCCGCCGCTGCTGCCGATAACAACGCTGTTTACTGCGGTTTCTGTTCTCTTTTTTTTTTTTAATTTACTGTTGGAGACTCGTTCCCGCCGGAGGTCTGAACGCTGACCTGCTTGCCGCGCCGGCCGTCTCCCGAGTGCTCCCTCCCAGTCCGTTATTGCTTGCCTCCGATTTCGCTGCCTGTCTCAGCAGTAGAGCCAGCCGCTGGAGGCCCAGCCTGACGCCCAGGAAGGATTAGCGCAGTACCTGCCACCAGCTTGGCCAGCTGGTGAAACCACAGCTTCTCTCACTTCCTTGAGTCTTCTGGACGCCCGAGGAATCGATGTCCTTGAGGTGCTGCCGAATTGCAGGTAAGTCCGTTTCCACTTCGTCGCCACTGTAGTGTCCGTGTGTTGATAAAGACACTGAAGACAGGAGTTGGTTCATAGGTATTTACTAAGCAAAGTCTGGGGGGGGTTCTAACGGATATACACAATATACAGGCTTATATAGCCCGAGTGGCAATTACCGGCATTACAGCACACCTGGGGCTCTTAAAGGCACATACACCACGCCAGGGCCTAGAAATTGGGTTTTGGCGCAGCGACGGCTTTAGCGCCGGAAGTTAGTGCCGGAGCTAAGTCGCGCTGGGCGGGCCAAAAATTCAATAGTTCTGCGCCCAAACGGCTGCCGGCGCTGCTGAGAGCTGTTTGCGCCTGAAAACTGGCGCTACGCGCTGAATATCGGCGCTATTCCGGCGCTGCGGCGCCCGCTGCGGTGCGGCAGGTTCGGGAAGTGCAGGCCTCCTCCTTCCCTTAAGGAGGAGCTGCCTGCACCCGGCCGCGGCCCGCGAAAATCATTGTAAAAATGAGCCCGGCACCTCGGACAAGTGCCGGGCTTGCTTCTGTTCCGGGGGCGGGGGGGGGGGGAAGTCCGGGGAGGGAGCTGCGGCCAGGCGGCCGGCGGGAAAGCGGCCGGCCGCCGCGGGGCCTTTAATGCGCCGGCGCAAAGTCATGTAAGACTCTGTTGCCAGAGTCTTAGTTGCGGCTGCCACGGGCGAGGCGGCCGCAACTGAATTTCGGCGCTGGGGCCCGTCGGCATGGCAACCGGGACGCTGCGCACACCGATGACGTCATCGGTGCCGGCGCAGCGCTACCGGTCTACCGCGGCGGAAGGGCCCCAGGCAATTTCGGCGCCGGCGCCAATTGCAGCGCTAGGCCCTCTAGCGCCGCAAAATCGGCGCTAAGGGCACTGAATTTCTAGGCCCAGGTGTATAGGATCGTGGTGTAGATTTGACGTTTTCCAGTGACTCTAGAATCTGGTCAGCATGGCGTCTTACAATGCTCTCTCCAACGTCCACGGTATACATTAGAGGTCCTTGCCGCGTGCAGATCCTTCCTGGCTGCCAATTCTCTGTGCAGTAGTCCCGGGCCAAAACTGGTTGACCTATCTTGAAACTCCTGGTTGGCCTTTCATTCATATTCTGAAACTGCCTGTTCTCCACATCTCTTCTGATGTTTGGCTTAACCAAATCCAAGCAGCATCTTAGTCTTCGATTGAGGAACATCATGGCTGGAGTTTGGTTGGTAACCGCATGTGTCGCATTCCGGTAGGCAAACAAGAAGTTACTCACCTTGTGTTGTAGGGGTATGTCTTCATTACACATTGTCTTGATAGCCTTCTTGAATGTTTGAACGAACCTCTCAGCCAATCCATTGGTGGCTGGATGATATGGGGCGGATGTGTAATGCTTAACACCATTGTTCTTTAAGAACCTCCGGAATTCTTCAGACACAAACTGTGGTCCATTGTCGGAGCAAATCTGTTCAGGCAGCCCATTTCTGGCGAATATGGTTCGTAAGACTGTGATAGTTTTTTCTGTGGTGGTTGAGGACATTTTTATTACCTCTGGCCACTTTGAATGTGCATCCACCGCAATTAAAAACATCGAGTCCATAAATGGACCAGCAAAATCAATGTGTACCCTTTGCCATGGAGATGAGGGCCACTCCCATGGATGTAGAGGGGCTTGTGGTGGGGCGTTTTGGACCTTCTGGCATCCTGTACAGCTCTTGGTCATCTCTTCGATTTCTCTGTCGATTCCCGGCCACCACACAAACGCTCTGGCTAAGTTCTTCATTTTTACCCCTCCCAGATGACCCTCATGAAGCTCATTGAGCACTCTATCCTTCAATTTGGGTGGAATTACTACTCTGGATCCACACATCAAGGTTCCTCGGCACACTGACAGCTGTTCTCTTCTCAGCGAGAATGCTGGCAACAGTGGTTCGCCATGTGCTGGCCATCCCTTCACCGTTAAATCATAGACCCTGGAGAGTGTCGCGTCATTTCGTGTTTCCTTTTCTATGTTTGCATTCGTCACAGGTAGACATTCGACTATGGTCGAGTGGAATATCTCCACAGGATCCACTGCAGGTGCTTCTTCTACCATCGGGAACGGTAGGCGCGACAATCCATCAGCATTCCCATGCTGTTTAGTTCCTTTGTACTCGATGTCATATTGGTGTGCCCCTAGGAAAAGGGACCACCTCTGTAGCCGTTGTGCTGTCATTATCGGGACGCCCTTCTTAGGGGTGAAAATGGAGACAAGAGGTTGATGATCAGTTAGTAGAGTAAATTTCTGTCCGTGCAGGTAGTGATTGAACTTCTTCACCCCCTACACCAGGCTGAGGGCCTCTCTGTCAATCTGGGCGTAGTTACGCTCGGCTGCAGATAACGAGCGTGACGCAAAAGCTATCGGCCTCTCTGAACCATCAAGGGATTTATGTGACAGTACCACTCCAACGCCGTAGGGAGACGCATCACACGCCAGTCTTATCGGTAGTGATGGGTTGTAGTGAGCCAATACTTCTCTTGAAGTGATCAGGCCTTTACACTTCTGAAAGGCCCGCTTACATTCATCACTCCATTTTCATGCTACTCCAGTTTGTAGCAGGGCGTTCAGTGGGTGCAGAATTGTGGACAAATTCGGCAAAAACTTATGGTAGTAATTCACCAATCTGAGGAATGACCTCAGTTGCGACACATTTTCAGGCGCTGGAGCCTTAACTACCACTTCAGTTTTGTCAGGGGACTTATGTAACCCCTCTTCATCAATCACGTGGCCACAATACGATATTTGTTTCTTAAAAAACTCGCACTTGGGGCGATTGGCTCGTAGCCCATGTTCTCTTCGTCTAGTGAGCACCTGCTCTAGGTTGGCAAGGTGTTCACTGTCATTTTCACCTGTCACTAGGATGTCGTCCAAGTAACACTGAGTCCCCGGAATCCCTTGCAGGACTTGTTTCATCGCTCTTTGCCATATAGCCGGAGCTGATGCAACTCCGAATACCAGTCGATTATACTGGTAAAGACCTTTGTGAGTGTTTATCGTGAGATATTTCCTAGAGGATTCTTCAACCTCCATCTGCAAATATGCTTGCGCTAGGTCAATTTTTGTAAAACGTTTCCCTCCAGATAGTGAGGCAAAAATATCTTCTATCCTCGGAAGAGGATACTGTACTGTGTGAAGGACTGGGTTCACAGTCACCTTGAAGTCCCCACAGATGCGAACCTTCCATGGCTCCTCAGACTTATTGTTTAACGTTTTCTTCATGACAGGAACGATGGGTGTCGCCCACTCACTCCAGTCTACCTTAGTTAACACGCCTGCATTCTCCAGCTCTGCCTCGACGGCTGGGCAAATTGCATACGGTACCGGTCTTGCTTTGAAAAACTTGGGAATTGCATTCTCTTCTATTTTTATCGAGGCGGTTACACCTTTAAGAGTTCCCAGTTCTTGTTGAAATACCTCTTTAGCGTTAGCCAAGATTTTTGACAATTGTTCAGGTGTGACGTCGTCATCCTTTTTACCAGCCACAGTCAGTGCCTGAATGGAGTGCCAGTCTAAACTTATCTTTCTGATCCATTCACGTCCCAATAACAGTGGTCCACCATCTTGCAGTATGTACAGATACAATTTCTGTATTTCCTTGCCGTTGTATTCGACAGGCACCCTTATTTTCCCTCTGGGGTATACTTTCTGCCCCGTATATGTCTTCAAGACAATGGATGTGTCTTTCAAGGGTATGTGTGAGAATAGCCGCTCGTAGTCTCGTTGATTCATGACGGTCAGGGCTGATCCTGTATCCAATTCCATTTTGACTTGGGACCCTGCTATCGTGAGGGTGACCCAAATGGTTCGGTGATCCTCTTTTGTGATTACGTTGTGTAGTTTGAGACAGCTTAGTCTCTTGTTCCCGGATTCACTATCGCTCTTCTGGTCTTTGGAACTACTGTCCGTCATCTTTTGTACTTTCCTGTACTTTTCCTTAGTCGTCTTTTTGTTGTCGTTAGTCTTCTTCCCGGACCTGCAAACTCGTGCAATGTGCCCCATCTTTCCGCATTGCCTGCATGTTTTGTCTTTGAACCAGCAGTCCTTCTGGCCATGGGTTGTTCTGCTGCAGCGATAACATTTTTCAAATCCCCGTGTCATTTCCTGGGTGCCGTATTCCTGTGGCTTTTGCTGTATTTCCGCAGCTCCCCTTGCTGCTGTTTCGTACGATACTGCCACGCTGAAAGCCTTATCTAGCGTCAGCTCTTTCTCTGAGAGTAACCTCTTCTGGGTTCCTTCACTCAGGAGTCCACAGACAAATTTGTCCCGTAGGGTATCTGCCAGTCCTGCTCCGAACTGGCAGTGCTTTGATAGCTTGCGTAGTTCCGTAAGGTAATCAGCATTGCTCTCATCTTTATGTTGATTTCTCTTGTGGAATTTAAATCTTTCTGCTATCAGCAGCGGTGTAGGATTTAGGTGTTCCTGTAGGATATCAACAATTTCGTTAAAACTCTTCTCCATCGGTTTGACTGGAGTGATCAGGTTCCGCAAGAGGCCGTACGTTCTTGCGCCCATTAAGTTTAGTAGTACCGATGCCTTTTTCTCATCGGCTACTTCATTTGCCTTGCAATATACTTCGAATCTTTCCACATACGTGGTCCAGTCTTCTATTGCATTATCGAAGGCAGTGATATTGCCAGTCTTCGGCATCTTGGAGATCTAAGATGGCACCTCCCGCACTTTGCCTTCTTCCCCGATTGAACAAAATGGCGCCTCCCGCGCTTTGCCTTCTTCCCCACTGGATTAAGATGGCGCCTCCCGCGCTTTCTGTCTTTTCCGCTGCTGCCAGCGCTGTTGCTGGCGTTTTTATGCCTTGATGGTGACGCCCTATGGTCTTTGTGCACTTCCCCCCCGCGCTGCTGCCAACGCGGCTCTCCGCGGTCCCCGTGGCAAACTGCAGCTCCCCGCGGCTTTCTGCGCTTCTAATTTCTTTTATTTTAATTACTGTTCCCGTTTTCAGAGCAGACCCTATGGGACACGTTCCTCCCTCTTCTCGGGTCTGTACGCTGCCCGGTTTCGTAGCACCGGCCGCGCCCTGTGTGCTCCACCCTCTCTCCTCTTTCCCGACAACGCTGCTCGGCCCCGTTGAAAAGCCACCCGATCGAGCTCTAGCCTGCCGCAGCCCAGGAAGGATCAGTTTACTACCTGCCACCAGCCCGATTAGCTGGAACACCATAGACTGTAGAACCAAGCCCAGCTCTCGACAGCCTCTCCTGCAAATCTTCGAATTCGATGAATCAGAGGGCGGTTGCCCACGGTCGACGCCCGTTTCCTCTTTTTTTCCTTTCTTTTTGGATTCCTTCCTTCTGGCTTCAACCTCCAATAACTTCGCTTCAGGGATGGATCCCCGTGAGGTGGTGCAGAACTGTAGGTAAGTTCGGATCTGTTCGTCGCCAATGTAACGTCCATGTGTAATTGAGACACGGATTGTAGAAGTTGGTTATAACAGGTGTTTACTGAATGGAGACAAAACTGGAACTACTATACAAAGTTACTACACAGGCTTATATACAGGGGTGGTCATTACTGGTACTGCAGTATACAGGGGCTGCAGAATATAGTTCCTTCTTCAAGGTACATACACTACAAAATTAAACCATTTGCAAGAAGACCTTCTGTTTAAGTGAAAACCCAATTCTTTGACTTTTATGTTATTATTGGAGGTACTCATGAACATTCAAATGCCACTCACAGCCTGGTTGCCATCTGCCGTAATAATTACACATGAAGGAAGGTTATATAAAATAGATAAGGGAGAACCAGTGGATGTGGTGTATTTGGACTTTCAGAAGGCTTTCGATAAGGTCCCGCAAAAGAGATTAGCGTGTAAAGTTAAGGCACATGGGATTGGGGGCAAGGTATTGACTTGGATAGAGAACTGGTTTGCAGACAGAAAGCAAAGAGTTGGAATAAATGGGTCTTTTTCCGGGTGGCAGGCAGTAACTAGTGGGGTACCGCAGGGATCGGTCCTAGGACCCCAGCTATTCACAATATATATTAATGATTTAGACGAGGGAACTCGATGTAATATCTCCAAGTTTGCAGACGACACAAAGCTGGGTGGGCGTGTGTGCTGTGAGGAGGATGATGCCGAGAAACTCCAGTATGATTTGGACAGGTTGGGTGATTGGGCAGAAGCATGGCAGATGCAATATAACGTGGATAAATGCGAGGTTATCCGCTTTGGTGTCAAAAACAGGAAGGCAGATTATTATCTGAATGGCAATAGATTGGGAGAAGGGGAAGTGCAATGAGACCTGGGTGTCCTTGTGCACCAGTCGCTGAAGGTAAGCATGCAGGTGCAGCAGGCGGTTAAGAAGGCAAATGGTATGTTGGCCTTCGTAGCGAGAGGGTTCAAGTACAGGAACAAGGATGTCTTGCTGCAGTTGTACAGGGCCTTGGTGAGACCACACCTTGAGTATTGTGTGCAGTTTTGGTCGCCTTATCTGAGGAAGGATGTTCTTGCCATGGAGGGAGTGCAGCGAAGATTCACCAGGCTGATACCTGGGATGGCAGGAATGACGTATGAGGAGAGATTGGGTCGATTGGGCTTATACTCGCTGGAGTTTAGAAGAATGAGAGGGGATCTCATTGAAACTTATAAAGTTCTAACAGGACTAGACAGACTAAATGCAGGAAGGATGATCCCGATGGCTGGGGAGTCCAGAACCAGGGGCCACAATCTAAAGATAAGGGGTAAGCCATTTGGGACAGAGATGAGGAGGAATTTCTTCACCCAGAGAGTGGTAAACCTGTGGAATTCTCTACCACAGAAGGCAGTAGAGGCCAATTCATTAAATATGTTCAAGAAGGAGTTAGATATATTTTTTAAGGCTAAAGGGATCAAGGGATATGGAGAGAAGGCAGGGACAAGGTACTGAATTTGGATGATCAGCCATGATCTCATTGAATGGCGGAGCAGGCGCAAGGGGCCGAATGGCCTACTTCTGCTCCTATCTTCTATGTTTCTATGTTTCTATATACTTGCATTTCTTGAGCCTTGCTGACCTATTAATTCCCTTTGGTTTTAAACAAGATTCATTCTGGTATATGAGAAACTTCATGGCCACGAAATTCGGCACCTTCGCGCCGGCATTGGAGGCTGGTTACAGCAAAAAAATAGCGGCCGCCTTGCTTCCACTGACTTCTGGCACAGGCCGCGGCAGACGCCATTTTGGACAGATTGATAGCGCGGCCGTTGCCTGCGTGCAGCAGAAGAAGGCAAGTGAGGCAGATTGTGACGTCAATCAGTGTGTAATGCACCTGCAGTACCAGTGAACGCAACCTTGATTCCCATTTAATTTAGTCGCACACCTTCACTTCCCTCTGTTACTGACCATCACAGCATCCTCTTGGCCACAATGCTGAAATAAAAGCCATCATAAAGCAAACTTTCCAGTCCAACTTTACACATCTATCCATCCAATATTACGCCAAAAAACAACTAATCACCCTTGTGCATTTCCTTAGTTGTCTGTCTTGCGTGTGCCTTTGCCTATCCTAGTGCTGCTATGCAGTGCTACCCCAGTGGCTGCAGCATGGCTGAGAGAGGACAGCATTCGTACTCCATGGATCCATTGCCATGCTCTCGGGGCAGCGCCTCAGCAATCCTAGTAATCTGATGGCGTACAGACTGCTGTGACATCTTGCAAGCCCCTTTCAACACTGGTAAACCCAGCCATGATGGCAACAGTCTGTGCTTGCGTGGCAGCAAGCTGAGCTTGCATGGCTTCAGTCCAAGCTTCCATTGCATCACTCAGCTATTGGGTGGCTTTTGTTCGTGATGCAATGGTAGCGGAGACTTCAGTCATCAGACGCTGCATGGTGGTTGGGTCCACAAGTGCGTTAATAGATCTGCCCACCCCTTCCACGCTGGAAAGGATGGGCTTCAAGCTCTGCCCAGATACCTGTGCAAGGCTGGAGCTGGACTCCTCCATGCGCCTTGACATTGCATTCAGGCTTTCTGGCAGGCCTGCCAATACACCAATTATTTTACTGAGCATACCCATCAGCGTTCTTCTGTAGGCCGCCCCATCGCAGTCTTCATCCGAGCCCTGTGCAATAGAACTCGTGTGCGACCTCACTCTTCGGGAAACGGCAGCCCATTTATGCCCAGTGTCTCACTACGTGCAGGTCCAGTGTCTAACCTATCCTCTGATGTACATGGAGTGTCAGTATCTGAGCTGGTGGCTGGGAGTGTGAAATTGAGCGATGGTGTTTCTTCTTCTTCTTCACTCTCCCTCTTCTAGATCAATCACTGGCCGGGCAGGCTGGATTTCTTGGGTGTCTCAAATGAGAAAGACACAAAGGTAAGGCTGTGATGAGAGGAGCGGGGGAAAGCAAGAGGTGCTTCTTACACCATGTGCAGCTTATAAATCAGAAGAGAGTGTGAGATGAAGGGGAGTGAGATGTGAGAAGGAGGATAACATATGAGGATACCGGCACCTTGCATTCTTTCAGCCCTGCCGTTGTCCACTGGCTCAACCATGCCCCAGCCAAGAATGGCAGGCACCGTCTCTTCCATGGGGGTGAGGTCATGCAGGTGAGCCTGTCCCCCACTGGTTAAGCTCTGCTTGCGCCGGTTATGCGCCATCTTTTCCCCACAAGAGAAGGGGAATTGTGTCAGTGAGTGTGGTGTAACGTGTTTGGGTGATGTGCCTGTCATGGTTAAGTAACTGACAGTGTGTTCAAACTGCGAGATGTGGGTGTGAGGCTTGCAGCAGTGGTAAGTGTGTGCGGGTGAGGTGAAGCTATGAATGTGAAGTATGAGTCGTGTTTGGTAGAGATTGTTGGTCGGTGAGTGATAGGGGTGTGATGCATTGGGCATTGTGTGAGGCTAGTTGTGCAGTTGGTAGGAGATGGCTTTTGAAGATGCATTCACTGACCTTGACCACTCGTCTGAGGTCATTAAACTTTGTTGGCACTGGAGCCACATCCTGGGGGCTACAGCTGGCAGTGACCACCTCGGCAATCTGGTCTCACATCCTTCTTACGGTGTTTCTGGAGGGCCTCCTAGCCCCTGTGGGTGGAGAACCTCTCTTTGAGTGTTCACCTCCTGCACAAAGGCTGCTAACAGGTAGTTAATTGGCACTAATCCCCTTCCCATCTCGGGGAGGCGGCTCCCAGTGCGTGTCGGGTACCCGCCTCCTTTGAAACTGGCATGGAGGCGGGATGGGTTCGTGCCCCCCGATTTCAGGATTTTAACACCCCACACGCCTCCAATCCCGCCTCCACGGCCCAATGAAAATCCTGCCCTTTGTGTCTGACTTCGCGGAAGAAGACGCAAAAAACCTCCTGGAAATAGTGGAGAATCAAGGGTCTAGCGAGAATGAGGAACGGAAAGAAATTCAGATTAGTAAAAAAAAAGTACTGGAGAAATTAATGGGACTGAAAGCCGATAAATCCCCTGGACCTGATGGCCTACATCCTAGGGTTTTGAAAGAGGTGGCTATAGAGATAGTGGATGCACTGGTTGTCATTTTCCAAAATTCTATAGATTCTAGTACGGTTCCCGTGGATTGGAAGGTAGCAAATGTAACCCCACTATTTAAGAAAGGAGGGAGAGAGAAAACGGGGAACTACAGACCAGTTAACTTGACATCAATAGTCAGGAAAATGCTAGAATCTATTATTAAGGACGTGGTAACAGGGCACTTAGAAAATAATATTAGGATTGGGCAGAGTCAACACGGATTTATGAAAGGGAAATCGTGTTTGACAAATCTGTTAGCGTTTTTTGAGGGTGTAACTAGCAGAATAGATAAGGGGAACTAGTGGATGTGGTGTATTTGGATTTTCAGAAGGCATGCGATAAGATGCCACACAAGAGGTTATTAAACAAAATTAGGGCTCATGGGATTGGGGGTAATATATTCACATGGATTGAGGATTGGTTAACGGACAGAAAACAAAGAGTAGGAATAAATGGGTCATTTTCGGGTTGGCAGGCTATAACTAGTGAGGTACCGCAAGGATCAGTGCTTTGGCCTCAGCTATTCACAATCTACATCAATGATTTGAATGAGGGGACCAAATGTAATGGCCCAGAAATTCCAGAACGGGGCTTGCAGCGCGTGCAAGCCCCGTATTTACACTTACCCCGCGCTACTGACGATCAGCTCCAGGGACGCCTGGACTTGGTGAATGAAAAAGAAGAATCCCGGGCAGCGTATGACGTCACGCCGCCCAGGAGTGCAGCCAGCGCGAAGCCAGGAGTGTGCAGTGTAAGTGAGACACGCCCCTTGAGGTCTCAGTTTCACTGGACACGCCCCCAATGTTTCTGTCAAGCTGCTAATCATTTTTACATGCAAAGCAGCAGTTTAAATAGGTTTTTGGAAGTTTTTTTAAGATTTTGGTAACTTTTATAAACTTTTTAAAATGTTTACTTTTTTTGAGTAATCTGAAGTAGTTTTAAAGAGAATTAAAGCAATTTAAAGACTTTTAAAAGCCCTAAAAGAATTTTTTTAATTCCAATTATTTATTTCGCAATGTCGTCGTCATACGTGTCTTCACACTGTTCCCTTTGGGGAACTGTATGAAGTGGTGGAAGGATTTATGGCCGTGATTAACGCTCATTCCGTGACCGTAACCATCTTTGAACCAACCATTAGGGCGGTTAGTCCTATGGCGGGAGGGTTTTACGGGCTCCCACAAGCTATACAAGGAGGGGGGGCCACCCACACCCACGGACGCAAATATCCCACTGGATGTCAACCCAGAATTTAGAGCCGGAGCTCCGACTCCACTTGCCGGGACTGTCTGGAGCGGGGTTCGAAACCCTACCCTGATCTGGCCCAGCGGCGGGGATCCTACCGCTATGACAAAGGCCCAATCCGATTAGCAACGTGAAATGGCAGCATAGGGCTCCAGTCACGGGGAGGGAAAAGGCGCAGGAAACGTATGGGTGTCACCTTTTGTGCGGAGTGGGCCTTTTGCGTAGCAGTAAGCATCCCCGCCGCTGGGCCAGAAGGAGTAGGGTTTTGAATCCCACTCCAGACAGTCCCGGCAAGTGGAGTCGGAGTTCCAACTTTAAATTCTGGGTGGACATCCAGCGGGATACTTGCGTCCGTGGGTGTGGGTGGCCCCCCCCCACCTCAGATGGGTTGTGGGAGCCCGTAAAACCCTCCCGCCATAGGACTAACCGCCCTAATGGCTGGTTCAAAGATGGTTACGGTCACGGAATGAGCGTTAATCACGGCCATAAATCCTTCCACCACTTCATACAGTTCCCCAAAGGGAACAGTGTGAGGATACGTACGATGATGACCTCTTGCGCAATGCACCTCCTTGGACCCTCAGTCGCAGATGCGAGGGGGCAAGTCGTGCAATTGTTAAATTTTTCATTTTATTGACATGTAAAATGTTGGCCCAGTAATTCCCTTCCAACTGCGCGAGTACGGTCAGGGTACTTACGCATCTGGCCGGATGAAATGCCGGTTTTCAGCATGCACAGTGCTTTTGGGGAAAACCGGCATTTCCTGTCCTCTGAACGAAGGGGTTCAGAGGCAGAACGCGTGCGACTGCACAGGCAGCGCGTGCGCAGTATAATTCGCCGCTTTCATTACTGCTTTCAGTGAGGTCAAGTCCTTACAACTAACACATGAAAAAAGCATGGGTACAGTTGCTCCAGAGGCTGCGGAGGAAGATATTTCTTATCGTGGAGCTTCTGAAAGTATGTATGTCTGTATATATTCCTTTGCGTGTTATGTATATATTCCTTTACTTATGTGTATGAATGTATTATTTAATTATGACTTTCAGAGAAAGTAACTTATTTGAAAATCATAATTAAAAACATACATTCATACACATTAGTAAAGGAATATAAAACATACATACATATACGTAAAGGAATATATGTGGACATACATACATAACTCATTCTCACATTCCATTCACACAGCCACAATTGCTCCTTCTACCTACCGTTCTGAAAAACCTTTTAAAAAATTTTTAAAAAAATGTTAACTTTAAAACTTACTTAAAATTTCTTAAAATAACTTCCCTCCCTTTCCCAAACAAAAATATTGCATTTCAGAAGCTCCACGATAAAATGTTTCTTCCTCCGCAACCAATGAACCACTTTACACTTGCTTTTTTCAAGTGTAACTTCTGAGGACTTACCCTCACGGATTTCATGAATGAAATCTACGAAGTTCACTGCGCAAGCGCTGCCTGTGCAGTCGCACGCGCTCGAGGTCTGGAAATGCCGGCGTTCCCCGCATGCGCTGTTCATGCTGAACGCCGGCATTTCCAACGGCCAGATGCGTGAGTACCCCAAGCGCACTCACGCCTTTGGCCGCGAATTTCTGGCCCAATATATCCAAATTTGCTGATGATACAAAGCTGGGTGGGAATGTAAGTTGTGAGGAGGATGCAAGGAGGCTTCAAGGGAATATAGGCAGGTTAAGTGAGTGGGCAAGAACTTGGCAAATGGAATATAATATGGAGAAATTTGAAGTTATCCACTTTGGTAGGAAAAATAGAAAAGCAGAGTATTTTTTAAAATGGAGAGAGATTGGGAATGTTGGTGTTTAGAGGGACCTGGATGTCCTTGTGCACAAATCACTGAAAGTTAACATGCAGGTACAGCAAGCAATTAGGAAAGCAAATGGTATGTTGGCCTTTATTACAAGAGAATTTGAGTATAAGAGTAAAGACATCTTACTGCAATTATATAGGGCCCTGGTGAGACCACACCTGGAGTATTGTGTACAGTTTTGGTCTCCTTACCTAAGGAAGGATACACTTGCCACAGAGGGAGTGCAACGAAGGTTCACCGGACTGACTCTTGGAATGGGGGGATTGTCCTATGAGGAGAGATTGAGTCGACTAGGCCTATATTCTCTAGAGTTTAGAAGAATGAGAGGTGATCTCATTGAAACATACAAAATTCTTACAGGGCTTGACAGGGTAGATGCAGGGAGGATGTTTCCCCTGGCTGGGGAGTCTAGAACTAGGGGTCACAGTCTCAGAATAAGCTGTCGGCTATATAGGACTGAGATGAGGAGTTATTTCTTCACTCAGAGGGTGGTGAATCTTTGGAATTCTCTACTCCAGAGGGTTGTGGAGGCTCAGTCGTTGAGTATATTCAAGACAGAGATCGATAGGTTTTTGAATATTGTAGGGAATCAAGGGATATGGGGATAGTGCAGGAAAGTGAAGATGAGGTAGAAGATCAGCCATCATCATATTGAATGGCGGAGCAGGCTCGAAGGGCCAGAAGGCTGACTCCTGCTCTTATTTCTTATGTTCTTACAAATTTTATGTGCTGCCTGCATTCCTTTCAATAGGCGCGGGCCGATTGTGCATCACGATCCGCGCACCTGTTTTCAGGCCCAGCCCCACTCCTAGAACTTGAGCACAAAATCTAGGCTGACAGTCCAGTGCAGTACTGTGAGAGTGCTGCATTGTCGGAGGTGCCATCTTTCATATGAGACGTTAAACTGAGTTAAACCAAGGGGAGTAAAAGATCCCATGACCATATTCAAAGAAGAGCAAGGGATTGCTCCCTGGTGTCCTGGCCAATATTTATCCCTCAACCGACTAAATTGCTGAATCAAATTATCTGGCCATTATCTCATTGCTGTTTGTGGGAGCTTGCTGTGCGTAAATTGGCTACCTCGTTTCCTACATTGCGACAGTGACTACACTTCAAAAGTACCTCATTGGCTGTAAAGTACTTTGGGACATCCTAAGGTCGTGGCAGGCGCTGTATAAATGTAGGAAATGGGGGGGGAAGCATTTAAATCACAGTTCATTTTCAGACAAGATGACATCTACATTGATATCTTAAATTGTGTATCACTGGAAGATTTCTGAAAAGTCATCAATTTTCCAGTGTTGCAATTTTTAACACTTTAATTTCTATTTTTTTTACCTCCACGGTGAAACCCCTCCAAGCACAGCCAGCTCCTGGTCCACTCAGTTTCTCTATCAGTCCCGGTCTCTCTGTCCAACCTAACCGATCTCCCCTCTGGCCTCCCTGCTTCTATCTGCAAAGCTGTCCCTGAAACTGTGGAAGTCAAGGAAAAGAAAGGAGCTAGCATCACTTAAATTTAGCAACATCTTCAAGTTACAAGAAGTGACCCTTGGAATCTAGACTCCTGTTCCTTTCTTTTCCTTGACTTCCTCAGACTCAAGGGCAACTCGACAGAAGCAGGGAGGGAAGGAGCTACAGGTTGGATTGGGAAGGGAGGTTGAGCAGGCAAGGAGTTTTCTGCACTCACTTATGCTTCGCCTTGGTGCAGTTAGTCAAGGCTGAGCTGATGACTGGGCTGAAGCAAGATCTGGGAGCTGAAAATCACTACTCTCCCTGATGAATACATTTTAATGCATGTTTAGTAGCTTTTGCTTAGTGATTACGTCTGCTTTTGCTAATGGCCCATCTACCCGAAAGCACACAACTGGTGCTGTGCACCGAGTGTCAGTTCTGCTCCCCCAAACCGTGGACACAACTTTCCACCTGTGGTGACATGATGCGGATGTTGCTTTTTGTCTGTTATTTACTGTGCAGGAGCTGATGCCACACATCCACTGCTGAAAAGGTTTTTTTTTAAAAATCTAATCCGTATGTGCTATTGTACAGGTTGGAATCTCAGTCCATTTATGCAGCAAGCTGGGTCATTTTGTCTATGGATTCTGCGCAAGATTAACTTCAAAAGCTCACAGATTTACTTTCATTTATTTACCCTCAAGGATACCAACAAAGAGAGTTTATGTTTGCGTTCATGGGATGTGGGCTTCGCTGGCAAGGCCAGCATTTTTTGCCCATCCCTAATTGCCCTTGAGAAGGTGGTGGTGAGCCGCCTTCTTGTACCACTGCAGTCCGTGTGGTGAAGGTACTCCCACAGTGCTGTTAGGGAGGGAGTTCCAGGATTTCAACCCAGCAACAACAAAGGAACGGCGATTTACTTCCAAGTCAGGATGCTGTGTGACTTGGAGGGGTACTTGGAGGTGGTGGTGTTCCCATGTGCCTGCTGCCCTTGTCCTTCTAGGTGGAAGAGGTCATGGGTTTGGGAGGTGCTGCCGAAGAAGCCTTGGCGAGTTGCTGCAGTACATCTTGTAGAAGATGCACACTGTAGCCATGGTATGGCAGTGGTGGAGGGAGTGAATGTTTAAGGTGGTGGATGGGGTGCCAATCAAGTGGG
Organism: Somniosus microcephalus; assembly: GCF_052327205.1. Lineage (NCBI taxonomy): Eukaryota > Metazoa > Chordata > Chondrichthyes > Squaliformes > Somniosidae > Somniosus > Somniosus microcephalus. The sequence goes on along the minus strand of NC_140994.1, from coordinate 71,753,702 downwards.
CTGCTTTGTCCTGGATGGTGTTGAGCTTCTTGAGTGTTGGAGCTGCACACATCCAGGCAAGTGGAGAGTATTCCATCACACTCCTGACTTGTGCCTTGTAGATGGTGGAAAGGCTTTCGGGAGTCAGAAGGTGAGACACTTGTTGCAGAATACCAAGCCTCTGACCTGCTCTTGTAGCTACAGTATTTATGTGGCTGGTCCAGTTAAGTTTCTGGTCAATGGTGACCCCCAGGATATTGATCGTGGGGGATTCAGCGATGGTAATGTCGTTGAATGTCAAGGGGCGGTGGTTAGATGCTCACTTTTTGGAGAGAGTCATGGCCTGGCACTTGTGCAGCGCGAATGTTACCTGCCACTTATCAGCCCAAGCTTGAATGTCGTCCAGGTCTTGTTGTATGTGGACATGGACTGCTTCATTACCTGAGGAGCTGTGAATAGCACTAAACACTATAGTCATCAGCGAACATCCCCATTTCTGACCTTATGTTGGAGGGAAGGTCATTGATGAAGCAGCTGAAGATGGTTGGGCCTAGGACACTGCCCTTAGAAACTCCTACAGCAATGTCCTGGGGCTGTGATGATTGACCTCCAACCACCACAACCATCTTCCTTTGTGCTAGGAATGACTCCTGCCAATGGAGACTTTTCCCCCCAATTGCCATTGACTTCAGTTTTACTAGGGCTCCTTGATGCCACACTCGGTCAAATGCTGCCTTGATGTCAAGGGCAGTCTCTCTCACCTCACCTCTGGAATTCAGCTCTTTTGTCCATGTTTAGTCCAAAGCTGTAATGAGGTCTGGAGCCGAGTGGTCCGGAACCCAAACTGGGCATCAGTGAACAGGTTATTGGTGAGTAAGTGCCGCTTGATGGAAGGTGTCGTCAACACCTTCCATCACTTTGCTGATGATTGAGCGTAGACTGATGTGCCGTTAATTGGCCGGATTGGATTTGTCCTGCATTTTGTGGACAGGACATACCTGGGCAGTTTTCCACATTGTCGGATAGATGCCAGTGTTGTAGTTGTACTGGAACAGCTTGGCTAGAGGCGTGGCTAGTTCTGGAGAGTTAAAGTTTTATTATTTTTCATGTTTACAAGGCAATGCTGTATGCTGATCCTACACTAAGGAGCTTGGTCCTCTCAGCCTCAGTGATGCTTCTCTTGTTTCTACCTATAGTTACACACAGTCAGGGCTGAAGGTCAGGAGCACAACCATGTATATAGCGTTTAACATGAGGGGCAAATCAAGAATTTGAATGAGAGAATTTCTGTTAGCTGGGGGCAGCGGTTGAGGGTGTGTAGACCCTCAAACAGGTCCATGTTGCTGCCCTGAGGAACTTCTGCAGCAATGTCCTGGGGCTGTAATGATTGACCTCCAACCACAACAACCATCTTCCTTTGTGCTAGGTATGACTCCTGCCAGTGGAGACTTTTCCCCCCAATTCCCATTGACTTCAGTTTTACTAGGGCTCCTTGATGTCACACTCGGTCAAATGCTGCCTTGATGTCAAGGGCAGTCTCTCTCACCTCACCTCTGGAATCCAGCTCTTTTGTCCATGTTTAGTCCAAAGCTGTAATGAGGTCTGGAGCCGAGTGGTCCTGGCGGAACCCAAACTGGGCATCAGTGAGCAGGTTATTGGTGAGTAAGTGCCACTTGATAGCACTGTCATCGACACCTTCGTCCATTTCTGTGGACCAATCAGTGCTCTCATTCAGTCAACGTGCAAGAGGAAGTGGGTGGGTGAATAACACTACTGACCAATCACATCAGTTATTGTTGTTGGATGAGAGTCAGGATTGAATGGACAAGCTGTGGCCTGTAGAAGTTGATGTAATAGTACTTTGACCTATTCTGAAACTTTTCTTTGTTGGAAATTCATTTTATTTCTTTTTAAAGTTTTGGATGCTGTTCAAATGTTGAGTTAATGGCAGGTGATTCAACCAGTAGTTATTTTTTGCAGGTAGCCCAAGGTAGACAATTTTACTTTCTTCTTCATTCTGCATCCTCCACACACCATTATGTCAAAATAATAATTACACCATTGGATTTTATTCACCTTCTGGAAAGATATAAAGCTCAAGATAAATTATCTAACAATAAATGACACAATTCAAGCTGAGTAATGCAAATTAGCCAACATCTAAAGACTTAAGCAAAATGATCCAATGCCACTTAAAAATTAATTGTCTGCAATTACATTAAAAATTAATTCCATTAATCTGATCAGACATTTGTTCAGTGTAACAAAGTGGTCCTATTGCTCAATGGGGGAATTCGGGGTTGGCCCAGTTCCAAGAAGCAATTTACTCTGGAAAACTTTGCATCAAACAAACCTTCATAGATGTCGGGAGAACTTTCATCTGGCCTTTTATCTTCCCTCCCACATGACAGCTGTCCTTCATTCAGCTAGCACCATTCACTTAATCTTGAGCCATCCTTTATTCCTTTACCTGACCCATCACCACCTCCCCTTGCCTTCAATATCTCTTAATGTCTCTTTATCTCTCCTACTTTCTATCCTATCACTGACCTTCCCTTTTGTTCTTTCATCCCCTCCCCCTTTTCCCAGCCCCCAACTTGCTTTAAAATCTATTCCCTTTCCTGCTTTTTTCTAGTTCTGCCGAAGGGCCATCGACCTGAAACATTAACTCTGTTTCTCTCTCCACGGATGCTGCCCTGGCCTGTTGAGTTTTTCCAGCGTTTTCTGTTGTTATTTCGGATTTCCAGCATCCGCAGTATTTTGCTATCGTATTAGATCCAATTTCTGTCTGTTCAGGATTGTGTTGATGGGCGTAGCACTTTGATCTATACAGTGCAGAGTGGGATAGTTGCTGGTGTGATCCATGCATTTCTTGTGCTGCTGATCATGCTGTCCTTTCTACATTGCTCCTTTGCTACTTTCTCCAAAAGAGCTGAATTCCCAATGTAAAACTCATCACGGCCTCCTTTAGAAGTGGGAAAGGAGCGAAATAGCAGAAGGCTCAAAAGTAGATATTCTGCAACAAAAAAAAGCAAAAAAACTATTCAAAATAGGCTGAGAAATAAGCGCTATATGAATCCTTTCATACCAGCAGTTGGGCCCTCTAAAACAACTGGCATCTTTACCTGATACTCCAGCAACACTGGACATCTGTTTCATACAGGCCTGATTTACATTCAGCATTAATAAGGTGGTAATGATGGAAAATTAATTGTATGATATTACCACATCAATACTACCTCATTTAAATATGGCCACCAATTTTAACGTCTCATCCAAAAGACAGCACCTCCACTGGAGTATCAGTGTGTTTGTGCTCAAGTCTCTGGAGTGCGACTTGAACCCACAACCTTCTGACTCAGAGGCAAGAGTGCTACCAACTGAGCCATGGCTGACACCAATGATAATGTGGCTGATTACGGTTTCAGAGGTCTGGAATTTGTCAAGTTTTCGACCATCGCTCCTCAGTTTCTCTCACTAGGTTGAGCATGCCATCCAAGGTAAGGTGAGGGACTCGGAGCCACTAGTGAGTGCTGGGTTAGTCGTCAGGACCAACTGCTAGTAAAGCCACCCTTCTGGGTGTGGTTGTTTGCCATGCAGAGTTGCTACATTTAGGGTTCATCCCTGTAGCATCATGACTGCTTGGAACTATTTCACTTTTCTTGGAGTCCAATTTCACAGTTGCCAACCATTTACTTTCTCAGTGTTCTGGCCCTGTGTTCACGCTATCTGCCCAGTAGACCCATGTTCGCTGTTCCTGAGAGGCCCCACATCACTTCACGAGTTTGTTCTTCTGCGCATGCACTCAAACATTATACATGTCAGAAAGAATTGGTATGTTTTGATATGGTGACTGCAACCAGAGCAGAAACGCTGCCTTAGGAGCCTCTGCTTGTGCATTTCTTAGGAAGGATTTTTCATAGAGCCTCCTGGTGAGCTTAGCTGGGGTTTAATTTTGCAAATCCCTAAAAGCTTTATTCAGACAAATGTTTGCTGTTTTCATTGCCATAGATATGTTTTGATTTTATTAAAGTGAGATGGGCTAGGCATGAACTACCGGACAACCTACATATTCACATGAAATCAAAAAGTAGGCCGCGATTTTACTAACCTTGGCTGGTTGGTGGCGGGTCCCGACCCCGCTGCTGGCTTCATCCCGGCCTCTAGAATGAACTTCCCTTGATGGGGCTTGTTAAGCCCGCCCCGTGCGCTTCCCGGCCAATTAGAGGAAGCGGGTATGGTGACATCATTTGATGATGCTTCATCAACCGGTTTGCTTAAAGGGACCATGGCCAACTTTATTTTGACATTTGTGCTGTCAGTGTTCTACAGCATTGAGGTGCTGCAAATACTGATGAGCACTGCACAGAGGCACAGGGCTGCACCCAAGCTCTCCTATGACTCCCTCCATATGCTTATGGAGGAAATCACATCATACAGGGAGGCCCTCTTCCCTTCCCATGGGCAGAAGAGACCTCCCCAGTAGATCAACACAGCTTGGTTGCACATTGCAGAGGAGGGCACAAGCAGGGATGTGGTCAGGAGGCCCTGGGTGCAGTGCCACAAACGTTTCAATGATCTCAGTAGATCATGAGACTTTAGTACAAAGCCACACTCAACCTGAATCGTTGGCCGCAATTTTAATTTCCGAGGCGGGTTGGAGTCGGGTTGCGTGGTGGGCTGGTTCGGGAGCTGTTTCCAGCGGGAACAGCTGCAGAGTTGCGATTTTTATTAAAGTACCTTGTTAATTTCATGGAGGCGCGCTGGCCGATCTAATGAGTGGGATCGGGTCAGCTGGCTGCTTCTGATGACGTCACAATAGCAGCTGCTTTTAAAGCTGCCATCCAGCCTGAGCCTTTCTATTGTGGTTTCCTGCACTTCTTTTCAAAGCTATGACTTCTTCCAGAGGCAAGGCAGCTCCTCGGTTTAATGATGAGTCCCTCCAAGTTCTTGTGGATGCTGTCAGAGGGCGCAGGGAGATTCTCTTCCCTCCTGTTGGCTGGAGGAAGCCTCCTCAGCAGACCAAGGCAGCCTGGCTGCACATTGCTCAGGAGGTGAGCGCAAGGTGCATTTATGCACGCTTATGTATCCAGTGCCGCAAAAGGTTTAATGATCTTCTGAGAACATGAAAAGTGAGTATCCCATCTCACTTGCCTTCACTCTGCTTCCCTTCTCTTTTCATCACCAGCACTCTGTGTTGTAAGCCTCCTCCTTCACATCCCACCTTACTTTTACTTCCCTTGCACCCTTTCCTATCCATCTCTGTCTCTGTCTCTGCACTGAATCACTTCAGCATCCTGCACACCCCTTAGACTCGCTCTCATTGTCATGCAGTGACAACAACTCACAATGCACAGGGAGCTACCTTCCTCTTGGCACCTGACCCCATCTTCGTCTCACTCAAATCTTCTATGGTAGGGATTAATCACACTCACTCCATCACTGTGGCTGAAACACCACTTGTGTCCCTCCTTGCAGGAAAAGATAGCCCACAATAAGAGGGAGAGAGCACTGACTGGAGGAGGAACACCTACCCTAGCAACATTGACCAGTGCTGAGGAGGCTGCTAACGAGATTGTTGAAGGTGGCGAGGACCTGGAAGTGGGCGATGGAGAGATGGGCACACTAGAGGAAGCTGGTGACATAATACAGTTTCATCCCTCTCAGAAAGCAATGCAATATGATGTTCATAGAGAATCGCTTTGTATCATCTGCTCAAAAGGATGTGTCTGCTACATCAATATCCAATGTCTAATTCAAGCGTTTACTCTCCCCACGATCCAGCATGAAGACCCAGACATCTCCTCAGAGGAACCTGAAGCCTCTGAGGGACCAGCGTCACCAGGACTCAGCGCACCCAGCACCAGCGCAGCAACGCACACCTCGGTGGGGCCATCGCGAGTTAGAGTAGTGCTGCCACTTGGTCTATCACAGCGCACAAGTGAGCATCAGCAGATGGTGGAGACAGCGACAGCAGTGGAGAGCCCTCCTCGGAGGTCGCAGGACTCTCCTAGCTCTGCTCAGCTGCATGCAGATGCTGTGCCTCTGGGGCCATCCAGAAAAAGAGCGGTTTGTGAAATACAGGAACTATTGCAGGTGACTCTGGAAGGGTTTACCTCCAGGGTTAGTGCAAGTGTGGAGAGAATGAAGGAGTCCATCTCTAACATCAGCACTGCCGTGGCGGAGGCAATGGTGCATGAACGCACCACATGGATAGGATGGCAAGCTCCGTGGAAAGGCTAGCTACCTCAGTAGAAAGGATGGCTATGGCCATGGAGGAAATAATTCGCCAGAGTCAGGAAAACATGGTGACTGTTCAGAATAGAATGACATCTCTGAAGGAGCAATGGGCAGCTATTGAGCAGAGAGACCAGAGCTTCATGGGCGTCCTTTTGAGGAGGACTGCCAGTGCAGATACGGGTCCTCGTGGCCCCCCTGAAATGCAGCAAGGTGCTCTCCTGCCACTTGCCAGCACTGAGGTGCGGCTGACCCATGAGAGGGATGTTATTGGCAGGACAGAAGGAAGTGTGGGCTCCTCTCAAAGCGCTCGCACGACCATGCCACTACAGAGCCTTTGGTTAGAGACCCACTTTGCAGAGACTGAGATGGCCGTTTCAGCCCCTGCATAGCCACAGGAAGAGCAGATTGTTGAAGAGCCCTCCCAGGCTCCCAAAGCCAGAGGACGCCCGCCAAAGGCAGCTAAGCAGGCACAGCATCTTAGTCAGCAAGGTGCCTCTACATCTGCTGAAGCCACAGGGGAAGCACCACGTAGAAGCACGCGCAAGAGGAAGATAAAGCACCTATAGTCACAAGGGGACTCACCTGTGTGATGTTTCATTTTTTTTCTGACTTGATATATTTTGTCATGGGTTAAAGATAAATTATGTCAAACAGTTGATTGTGTGGCCTATGTGTTCTGGAAAATGGCAAAAGCCCATTGAGGGCTCAGAGCAACTTACATTTGTAATGCTGATGGTAAAAGTGATAGGAAATAATAGGGTATAGCAGAGATGAAGTATGATGTTGGACAAGTATCACCTGCAATTACAGAGCCATATGGTGGCCACCTATGGCCGAAGAGTAAGCTTATGGTAGTGTGGCATGGCAATGTGCATACCCTGGTTGACGGGCAGCAGTGAACTGGAGAGATGCTGCATTGGTCACAACAGTGCATGCAAGGCTCCCCTCGTCCTCCTCCTACTCCTCTTCCCAGGAAGATATGTTATGAGCCACACGGCTGCTACTCCCCTGATTATGAGGACCAGGATGAGAGGGCATAAATGTTTCCCATCCCCTTGCTATAGATTTCATTTGAGGTAACAATCTTGCAATCGCAAAGTCGAAGTGGCCTGAAATTATTTCATTCATGACACATTGCAGATGGGTGTCAGCATGAACTGTCAGAAGGTCAGTAGACGTGCAAAATGTTATCCCATACATACAACAGCAAAGTTGTTGCATTTGAATGTCAGCCATGTTTCAGGGCATTTTTAAAGCGCTCCACCAATGCATACAAATCATGTCCTCCAGCAACTCGTCTCCTTGAACGTGGCCTGTTTCTGACAGTTGGCCTTCGTAGCGAGAAGCTTTGAGTAGAGGAACAAGGATGTCTTGCTGCAGTTGTACAGGGCCTTGGTGAGACCACATCTTGAGTATTGTGTGCAGTTTTGGTCGCCTTATCTGAGGAAGGATGTTCTTAATTTGGATGATCAGCCATGATCACATTGAATGGCGGAGCAGGCTCGAGGGGCCGAATGGCCTACTCCTGCTCCTATCTTCTATGTTTCTATATGTAGTTGGGAAACAGGAGCCAGAAGCAAGAAAATGGGAAACCACGATGAAAATAGGATTAGCAAGGCAGTTAACAGGCTGTTAACTGTCTTAACTACCTGTCCCACTGGTTGGAGACAGGTCAGTTTGGGAGCAGCTGAACAGACACTCAGGAAAATCGGGTTGGGGGCGGGATGGAGGCGGGTTGGGTGTCTGAATCCATTTTTCCTGATTTTCCCAACAGACCCACCTCCAAACCCGCCTCCTCAGGGCTATTAAAATGGAGCCCATTAACTCTGTTTATCTCTCCACAGATGCTGCCTGACCTGCTGAGTATTTCCAGCATCTTCGGTTTTTATTACACACTAACCAATTTTGCTTGTAGACACATTTTTTGCCAGACCCAGAACATTGCTTTGACTGGAGAGTAAAAAATTAAGATTTGACAGTATTTTGAGACTTTTGTTTAAAAGTTAATGTTGAATATCTTTTGAAACGTATTCCTTTTACTTACTGAGCACTGTGGAGACATCTTTATATGTTGTATAATGCTACCTCCATATGGGGAGAAAGCAGGGACAGGGTACTGAATTTGGATGATCAGCCATGATCTCATTAAATGGCGGAGCGGGCTCGAGGGGCCGAATGGCCTACTCCTGCTCCTATCTTCTATGTTTATTTTAGAAAACAAAGCACAGGGTGAATGGAATTTCACTAGTATCACAATTGATATATTTCAAACGATCATTATGCCATCAAGAAAAAAAAACACAATTTCTAAATTTGCGGATGACACCAAATTGGGGGGGGATAGTGAATACTGAGGAGGACTGCAACAAATTATAGGAGGACATTAATAAGCTTGCAGAATGGGCAAATAATTGGCAAATGAAGTTCAACACAAACAAATGTGAGGTATTACATTTTGGTAGGAAGAATGGGGAGGTCACTTATTACTTGGAGGGTGCAAGTCTAAGTGGGGAACAAAGGGATCTTGGAGTACAAATGCACAAATCACTAAGTTGCGTCATACATTAGAAAGGCCATTAAAATGCAAACCAGGAACTAGGGGTTATTTCTAGATGTATAGAATTGAAAAGTAGGGAAGTTATGCTAAACCTGTATTGAACCTTTGTTAGGTCACACTTGGAGTACTGCGTGCAGTGCTGGTAGCCATATTCTAAAAAGGATATAGAGGCACTGGAGAGGGTGCAGAGAAGATTTTTAAGGATGATACCAGAAATGCGAGGATATATCAGGAAAGGGTGAACAGGCTGGGTCTCTTTTCTCTTGAAAAAAGAAGGCTGAGGGGTGACCTAATAGAGGTCTTTAACATTATGAAAGGTTTTGATAGAGTGGATACAGAGAGAATGTTTCCACTTGTGGGGAAGAGCATAACTAGAGGTCATCAATATAAGATAGTCACCAAGAAATCCAATAGGGAATTCAGAAGAAACTTCTTTACCCAGAGAGTGGTGAGAATGTGGAACTCGCTACCACAGGGAGTGGTTGAAGTGAATAGTATAGATGCATTTAAGGGGAGAATAGACAAGCATGTGAGGGAGAAGGAAATAAAGGGTTATACTGATAGATTTAGATGAGGAAAGATGGGAGGAGGCTTGAATGGTGCATAAATACCAGCATGGACTGGTTGGGCCGAATGGCCTGTTTCTGTGCCATATTTCCTATGTAATCCTATGTAATAAAGCACAACACACCCTATTTAGTAATCAGTGAAGACCCTAACATGAAGATATAAAGTTTGAATGCACTCCATTGTATGCGATTTCTATTTAAATGATCCACCAGCCTGTATAAGAAACTACCAACACATTTTCTTCCACTAACAAATTGGGGTCTACAAGTTGTCCAATAGAACAGGTCACATATTATTCAGCATTGCACCATCTAAGCTCACCTCCCCTTTCAGAAATGTCTAGATCTGTCACTTTTGTGTACTTTTGGGTGTTTTCCCCCTATAAAACAACTGATGGAATATTGTGTATAGCTGCAACATAAGTCATGGCAGATTCATGTCCCACTGCATTCCCATTGTAACTATTTATTTTCATATGTTAGATGTTTTGGATTTCAGTTGTCACAGACAAACAAACTGAATTGCAGGATGCAGAATCCCAAAGCATTAATAAAAATCCTGAGATCCAATGTAAGAAAAAGGAATTTAACTTACTTGGTCACATTGAAGCAATGGCCTTGGTCATTACTCAAGGCTGTTTTTTCACTTGTACATTTTTTTTGAGTTGCCAGCTTTTTGAAGTTGTTTGTCTACTTTTCTGAGTTTTGTAGGTTGGCACTGAGGTACTATAAGTTAACACACTGTATGGAGTTGAAATAGCAAAATAGGAACCATTGTGGATTTTAGTAAACTGTTATAATTGTTGATAACTTTTTTTCATTTCGCACTTGTGGAGTTATAGGGCCTGAATTTGCGGTCGGAGGCTTCCGAATGCCTCCGAACCGCAAGAAACGAACGAACCTACCCGATGGTCCCAGAGGTTCGTAGACTCGCGCTCCTGGGCCTCCACACTATGCCTGCGTAAAGGCCCACATATCCCAGGGGCGCCCCTGGAATCACGTGGGCCAGGTCAACCAATCAAAAAGGGGGGTCCCCATTATGCTTATGGGGATTCCATTTACGTACGGAATCCCCATAAACATGAATAGGAATCCCCTAAAAAACACAATTACACACCAGTTAAATAAAAAATAAATCATTACTTGTTCAAATTTAATTAAAATACAATTAAATTAAACATTTAAAACAAAAATGTTAATTTTGAAAAATAAATGTAAACGTTTTAAAGGGGCTAAAAATAACCTAAACTAATTTAAAAGTTTTTTTACGTTTAAATAATTTTATTTTATTTTATATTTATTTAAACTCTTATGCTGGTAAAAGATGGCCCTATGCCTGCTTGTACCAGGCGTAAGAGTTTCACGGGCGTTCTCTGGGCAGTAGTTTTCTTTCTTCATCTTACAGTTTTCTTTATCATCTTACAATTTTATACAGATTAGAAGGCCTGATGTTCATTCTGCTATCGCTCTCTATCTGACCTTACACACAACTGAATTGTAAAGCTGCTTAGTCTTGTATTGGAATGAGCCTCACTGCATCTCCAGATTGTTCACTTCCTTGCTGCAGTTGAAGCATGATGCACAGCTGATCGACCTTTGCCCTGTGATTGCATTGCTCCCAGTTTGGGTTGTAAAAGGTGAGATTAGAAAAGCACTATGATGTGTTTTTATAAGCACTTAGTTTCTGCTCACATCATTTATTATCTGAATGGATTATTTCCCAAGCAAATGACACCATCTGAGATAATGGGCAATACTGAAAGTGTAAAGAGGAAGTAGAAATAAGAAGGAAAAAACTGCTGGAAATCTGAAGTAAACACTGAAAATGCTGGAGATAAACAGCAGGTCGATCAGCATCTAGAAAAGGAAAGGTTTATGTTTGGAGTTTTGATGAGATTATATCAGATTCCATTACTGCAACTCTGCAACTCTTTTACCCTTAATTTAGTTGGTGAGTATTCAAGACCAGTTGAAGCACACACTGTACAGCAACAGTGGCTCGAGTGGAGCATAAACGCCGGCATGGACTGGTTGGGCTGAATGGCCTGTTTCTGTGCTGTATAGCCAATGTGTTATAAATCTCATCCTCATAAAGAAACTACTCATGAAATAACGCTGGACGGCCAGCTTGTGGCACCGTCCAAGGAGTTTAAATACTCCGGTATGGGCCCAGCTTGCCCAGGGAAATTTTGTAAGACAGGAACTGGTGAAGTACAACTAGACCTCCATGTTCTGAAACAAGTTGATTAAAGCCTTGCTTTATACTCAAACCAAGTGTGTAGTGAGTTTTATTACGTCAATTTAATCAACTTGATATCGACTCCACGCTTTGGGTGATTTTCGGTAACAGCCAGCTACGACTCAAACCGTAGAAGGGAACTCGGACAAGTAATTGATCCATCATGGAGAAACTACTCAGACCCGCCCGTCTCGATCTGGACCCAAATTCACTTACTGCTAAGGTATGGAAACACTGGAATCGTACTTTCAGCAACTTCCTCAGGGTGTGTGGTGAGAATGTTCCTAATAAGTTATGAATGCTTGCTAATTATGTATCCCCTCATGTGTTTGATTATATTGAAGAATGTGTAGACTATGACGCTGCTATCCAAATGCGACAGCAGCTATATATCAATCCCCAAACGAAATTTTTGCTCGGCATCTACTGGCCATAACTCGATAACAACCCGAGGAATCACTTGACCAATTCCTTCAGAAACTTTGCTGGCTCAGCAAGGATTGTAATCTTAAAGCTGTTACAGCTGAGCAGTACCAGGAGGAGTTAATTCGTGATTCCTTTATTAATGGGATTGCGTCTCCCTTCATACGTCAGCGTCTGTTGGAGAATAAAACCCTCAAGTTACAGGCTGCCTATGACCAGGCATGTTCTCTGGACTTAGCAAAGAGGAATGCAGATACCTATCTTTCACCACATGCACGGGCTGCTGCTATCACTTTTAGTGACTCCTTCCATAGGCCTCGGGTGGAAGCCCTCACGGATGATGACTCTAACCTGACTGATGACAACCCTACCCTGGAAACCTTCACTGATGACGACCCCACCCTAGCGGCATCTTGGCAATCTGGAAGGAAGTGTTTCTTCTGTGGAGGTGCGTTCCATTATAGGAAATTTTGTCCTGCTTGTAACGCAACCTGCAATCATTGCAGCAAGAAAGGTCACTTTTCGATGGTATGCCAGTCAAGAGCTGCTGTTAGTAAGAAAGGCCCCCTTTCTAAGGTATACCAGTCGAGAGCTCCTGTTAGTTTTGCAGCTACTACCTATAAAGCTGCTCCTCCCCCAAGAGCCACTACTAAGGTTACAGCTGCTATCTATAAAACTGCTCCTCCCCCAAGAACCACTACTAAGGTTACAGCTGTCAAGGGTAACACTGCCCCTCCTCCCATCACAGCTGTTTTTCCCCAAATTCTGTCCCATGCAGCCATGAAGGTTTTGGTAAATGGACACATTTTGAGCGCACTAATCGACTCATGCAGCTCTGACAGCTTCATTAGTGAGTGGGCTGTCAGTAAGTTAAAACTGCGTATTTACCCCTCAGGGAAATTACAATGGCTCTAACGACACTGACCACCAATTCTTCCGGCTTTTGTCTTGTCGACCTTATTCTCAATGGCCGCACTTATTTCTCCACCCGGCTCGAGGTGCTCAAAAACCTATGCAGTGATGTGCTCCTGGGAGAGGATTTCCAGAAACAACACAAAAGACTCTCGAGTTTGGAGGGTCAAAGCCGGAGCTTACTATTTCCAAAGTACCGTTTTGTGCGCTTTCGGCAGCTTCGCTCGACGAGCCCTCCTTATTTTCCAATCTTTCCCCCTGATGTAAGCCCATAGTCACTAAATCACGACGTTTCAGCCAAGATGATCGATCCTTTATCGAGGCAGAGATCTCTCGCCTTCTAGCTGACGGTATCATTGAGCCATGTTCATCTTCCTGGCGGGCTCAAGTCGTCGTTGTTAAAAATCCTCTGAAGCAACACAAGAAACGTCTTTGCATCGATTACTCGCAAACTATTAACCAGTATACCGACCTAGATGCCTACCCACTACCACGCATCGATGACATGGCCAATAACCTTGCCAACTACAAGGTATTTTCAACTTTTGATTTAAAGAGCGCATATCATCAAGTACCGTTAAAGGACTCTGACAAAAAGTATACGGCCTTTGAGGCCAATGGTCGGCTTTACCAGTTTTGTCACCTTCCATTTGGGGTCACCAATGGGCTGTCTTTCAACGGGCAATGGATAGCCTAGTCAAACAGGAGAACTTAATGGACACTTTTCCACATCTGGATAATATCACCATTGTTGGTCATGACCAGAAGGAGCATGATGCCAGTCTCCAGAAATTTTTTGACGTTCTGCGTCATCACAACTTAACCTTAAATGACTCCAAATCAGTACCATCAGTCAACATCCTCGGCTACTAGGTGGGCAACAGTATCATCAAACCAGATCCGGAGCGACTTCGTCCACTTCAGGAGCTGCCTCCCCCTACGAATCTCGGCTCTCTTCGTCGGGCACTCGGCATGTTTGCCTATTATGCGAAATGGATACCCTACTTCTCCGACAAGATCCAGCCCCTGCTTCACGCAAAGTCATTTCCGTTGGCGGCAACGGCTATTTCAGCTTTCAACCTCCTCAAGCAACAACTGGAAAAAGCCACGCTTCGTTCCATTGATGAAAATCTTCCTTTCGTGGTCGAGTGCAATGCATCAGATGTTGCGATCTCTGCTACCTTGAATCAAGGTGGTCAACCCATTGCATTTCTGTCCAGAACTTTGCAGGGTAGCGAGTTCCATTATCCTCCTTCGAGAAGGAGGCTACGGCCATCATCGAAGCTGTACGTAAATGGAGTCATTTTATCGCCCGTCGCCATTCCACCGATCAGCGCTCCGTGGCCTTTATGCTGGATAACCGGAAATGCACTAAGATCAAGAATAACAAAATACAACTCTGGAGGATGGAATTGGCCACCTTTGGATACAGCATACATTATCGACCCGGCAAAGAGACTGTGGCCCCAGATACCCTCATGCGGGCATTCTGCTCTTCTATGTCAACTTCGACTCTTGCGGATCTTCATACTGACTTATGTCATCCTGTTGCACTTTGTGCGATCTAAAAATCTCCCATTTTCTACAGAAGATGTGAAAAGAACATGCTCCTCCTGTAGAACCTGTGCAGAATTAAAACCGCAATTCTTCCATCCATCGGATGGCTCGCTCATACACGCTATGCAGCCTATGCAGCGACTCGGCATTGACTTTAAAGGGCCATTGCCTTCCTCAATGCAAAACACCTATCTACTTACTATGGCAGACGAATATTCACGCTTTCCCTTTGCTTTCCCCTGTCCCAATATGCTTACTTACACAGTGATCAAATGCCTTGATCAAGTATTTTCCCTTTGCGGTGTGGCCAATTTCATCCACTCTGATCGGGGTCTCTCCTTCATGTCAAGCGAACTCAAAAGTTATCTCTCCCAACAGGGAATCGCCACAAGTAAAACTATACCATACCATCCCATCGGTAACGGACAGGTTGAGAGATACAACGCTATCATTTAGAACGCTGTTCGTCTTGCACTGAGGTCACGCAACCTACCAGACCAGCAGTGGGAAACTATGCTCCCTGACGTGTTGCATTCCATCAGGTCTCTTCTCTCTACATCCACCAATGTCACACCTCACGAGCGATTCTTCAGCTTCCAGCGTCGCTCCACCCACGGGACGTCCCTACTGTCATGGTTGGCAGCTCCCAGCCCTGTGCTGCTCCGAAGATTCGTCCGATCGTCTAAAAATGATCCTCTCGTCGATGATGTAGAACTCACGGACGTCAATCCCACGTACACACACATGCGGTACCCTGATGGCCGGGAGTCTACCGTTTCACTCCGGGACCTGGCTCCCTGTCCAGCCAGTTCCACGGACCCAACTGATAGAGGGACCCACGGTGATGATGCCGACACTCTGCACTCCCCCGAAGATGACGCCCTACCTGGGACATCGAGAGATCTGCCGGCTGCCCCACCGGATCCACTCGGGGAGCCGAGCGTTTCCTGTGGGATGGCCACCCGAGGCCAGGACGCCGGTCAATCCCCAGCTATCAAACAGGATGAAGCCAGCTCTGCACCTGTGGGGACCCGGAGTCACGATCTCCCCAGCCTCCCTCGGGTCGATCAGGGCAACACGGACCTTGTCGATCCAACAGTACGGATCAAGCGGCCCAGGGACAAAGAAACGGTCTGGGAAGATGTGCCTTCTAGCCATAAACAAAGATCGAAAAGACTGCGGCTATTCGTGGTCCGCCTAATCCGTTAAGAGGAAGTCATCGGACATCCAACTCTTTTAGGCAGAAGAATGTTATAAATCTCATCCTCATAAGAAACAACTCATGAAATAACGCTGGACGGCCAGCTGGTGGCGCCGTCCAAGGAGTATAAATACTCGGGCATGGGCCCAGCTTGCCCAGGGACATTTTGTAAGACAGGAACTAGTGAAGTACAACTAGACCTCCATGTTCTGAAACAAGTTGATTAAAGCCTTGCTTTATACTCAAATCAAGTGCGTAGTGAGTTTTATTATGTCACAATGTATATCCTATGTGAAAAAAAAACAATGGCCGCGATTTCACCATCCGAGGCGGGATCACGGCGGGAGAGGTCATTAGCGGGTTCCGCTCCCAGCTCCAGCCACTCTGTGCAAAGGATTTTCCCCTGATTGGGCTTTGTAGGGGGTGGCGCGTGAGCCCAGTCAGTTATGCCTCTGACTGCCCGTGAGCGGTTCGAATCGCTCCCACGCCCCTGAGATTCTCGACACCGGACTTAGGTACAGGTAGTGATATAGAAAAGACTCGAATAGACAGGTGGTTTGGATGTAAGCAAAACTCAGGATTTTATTAAACAGGAAAATTAATACAGTCTTATGAGAAGTTACTAGTGTATAAAATTACAGGCAAATACAAATAACTATATACTTATACAGGGAATGTGGAACACACGGCACATCGAGGGAAAACAACTATCTTAACAATCCCCTTATCCTTATCCCACCCCCTATACCTAACTAGATTAAGCTATGAGGGGCCAGAATTTATGCTCACCAATCAAAAGGGTTTGTTGGACTCAAAACAGCGGTGGTGTTCGGGGTTCGCTCTTGGTGCTCTCTGGAGCCTGCCGTCATCACGTGGTCTCCAGGCGCTGCAAGGGCGTTGTCCAGGTTCTAGTACCCCAAAGTTAAAGTCTCTGCTTGGGTACTTTACCTTGCAGGGATGATTCCTCTTCTTCGGCCGACAGTTTGAGTTTATATGAAGATAGTCGCAGGTTGGCTGAAGCTGACGGCCCGATGATTCGAAGCCTACCCTCAGTTCGTCTCCTCAGTTCATCTCCTCAGTTGGTCTTCCTCAGTTGGTCTTCCTCAGTTGGTCTTCCCTCCTCCCCTCATCGCGTCCCGCCTGGCCTGGCCTGAATTGTCCATGTCCACCCGATGCAGTGCCGGGGCAATTTCCAGATGGAGTGGCAAAAAGCACGGGCAAAGGCCAAGGGGTAAGCGCAGGACGGGGAAAGAGCGACAGCCACGAGGGCGAGGGGCAGAAGAGCTAAGCAGAGCGGAGAGTGCAGAGAGAGATTGCTACCCGGGGCCTTCAATTATACTCTTTTTGAAAACCCTTATCTGCACGCCAAATCAGGTTAGTTCTTTGTCTTAATCTTGGCGGGCTATTTTAAATAATGGTAGCAATCTATATTAACTGTTTTTAGATGGCCGGTAATCGCATCTACCAGCCCGATAATTGACTTGTTTTGTTATGAATGTTCCTTGATGGGTCTGTCCAGCCTCGATGGCTTCCTTAATTTGTTGCCGATTATTTATGCAAACTGCTTGATGGCCTTAACTACAGGCCTAACTGAATTTAGATTTGTCTCCAATTCGGTCTGATACATAATTCAAAGTCCTGTCTGGTTTCAAAATACAAAGTCTCTCTTCACAGAAACTGCAGCTTTGGTTTCGATCCACAAGCTGTCTGCGTTGCAGAGTCCATTTTAAAATCTCACAGGCTTTCTGCCATGAGGCACGGACGCCATCTTGGGTACCCTTTTTGATTTAAAATGTCCACGCAGGGTCCCGTTTATTAATAACAACCTTTGGGGAAATGTAGAAATTTTGCAAATCTTACACTCCCCCCTGTGATACTAAAACTTGCTTGACGTATCATACTTTTAAGGTGAGCAAAATTTTTCTGACCCTCCATAGTCAACCTTCCCCTGTAATTACCTATCTAATATACCCACGACACATGCACTTCACATTCCGCGAAAATGTAGTGTACATCAGCATACATAGAGTGAAATTACAGACTTTACACACACATCCAAGCATGGAGGGGGTCCAACACCCCTGCACCACTTGGTACACATATCTTTATTAAACCGCGTTGCAAAAAAACAAAAGAAAAACTTAATTAAAAATAACAAACACAAAGAAACGACCCTTTAATCAAAATACAGGGAAAAAGACTTAAACTGGCGTATCTCCCTCCACCTTTACATAATGTTCCTTCCATATCCTCTGGTTTCGGAATTCTGACCACCGACCTTTTCCCTTACGCTGAATGCAAACTAAATATAACACTATCCCTAACTGACAAACCACGAGAATGTGGGAAGCCAGTCTGATCCACGAAGGGACCTCTATGTTATTGAAAATGTTCCACCAGGGCGGAGTCACAATATCCAATATCTTAGTCCCTATCTCTACTGTTTTCTGTTCGAGTGTGTAAAAATGTTTCTGCGAAACTATAACGGCATTGAGTAAATTCTCGGTGTGTGGTGTACAGTTTGGTCTTGTCCACGTGGGCAAAATCGAACTCGTAAAACTTTTTGAACATGTCCTTTAATAGGGCCTGGTATAACTGCTCTGTTTCTTTGGGGCATCACTCCGGTAAATTTACCTTGATTTAAAATCACGGAGACTACCGCGTAGCGTACCCCCTGGTACAGCATCTGATTGGTGGGGACTAGTACCAACGCATTCCCTGGTCCCTTGGTGGCGGTGGGGCAACCTTCCCTGGATAACCTCACCGCTTGCGCTGTGGTCAGGAGCTTACGGGGGCGGGTTACCAGCTCAGTGGCATTGACCGGGATCGGGGAGAATGGGACTGCGCACGACTTCAGGCTGGTATCCCACTCATCCCATCCCCGGCGTCTTGTCACTGCCGGTGGAAAACAATGGATATGCGTGCGGGGCAGACCGCCTCTGACCCCCACATACAGATGTAAATCCCTTGATCCGGTTCCCACCACTTGTCCCAACACATGCTTAGTCCTCCATAAGTCCCGGTAATCATCCAATGGGTGTTGTTTCCCAACCGTTCCCACTTGACTTCGGGGTTCCTCATGTCCTTGCTCAACTTCCTGAGCCACCACCACCTATCCAGTGGAATGTGTCCTTTACACGTCAAACATATTCGCTTTCCAACGGTGACGCTGACCCTCGTGGTAACGACTCGTACCCTGGGGCACAGGAGGGAGGCCTCCCCGTACGTGAATTCGGTTTGGCTGGAGTACTGAGACGAATTGGACCCCAACCATCCTGGCCACCTTCCCTCGTGGAAGTAAACGGCGGCTTCCTCCGCATCCCGTTCACCGCTCCCATCGATCGCTAGGGGCGCTCTGTCTCCCGAACACCCGTAGATGTGGGAGTCTTGGACATTGCCCCGTCTCCCTGCACTCATCCCAATCAGGGTGAATAGGATCACGATCCCTTCCATCTCGAAAGTCTTTCTGCAAAAAGATGTAAAAACATGCAGCCAGGTCCCTAAGAGATTCTCTGGCTTGGTGAAGCATGGTCGGGTCCCGTGACCTCGACCCAAATACACACTCTTAACAGATTACTTAACTTAAAACTACCCATTACCTTATTTAACTTAAACTAAAACACCCAAACTTAAGCTAAATAATTACACTGTGGCGACACGCCACCACTGGACATAATCCGCTCACGGCGGCACAGACAGTCTAAGCAGAAGCCCCCAGCCGGGGGCCCTTTCCTCCAGCAACTTGTTTCCCGCAGGGACAGGCTGCCGGGAGCACTTCCTGTCTGGGAAGTATTTAAGTGGATGCGCGGGCTTTTCTAGTTCCTGTTTGTCATGTGGTTGGAATAAAATAGTTGTGTTTTCAATAGCTCTGGTCTCGACGCCCACGTTTGCCGCGGTATCTCAACACTGGTGCCCCCGACGCTCAGGACGAATCCTAAGCTAGCATGGCGGATACAAACGCAGTCACAGTTAAATTACCAGACTTTTGGGAGAACCTCGCCGAAGCCTGGTTCGTTCAAGCTGAGTCCAGATTCCGGCTGAAAGGCATTACAGTCGACGCCACGAAGTACGACTACCTAGTCGCCTCGCTCACCTACGCTACAGTCCCCAAGGTTTGGGCAGCGCTGCAGAATCCACCAACAGAGGGCAAGTACGAACATCTGAAGGCTGCGCGACTTAAAAAATTTCAAACGTCCTCTTACCAGCGCCACTGCCAACTCCTGGACCTCCCCGGCCTTGGTGACGCTTCACCATCAGACCTGCTTTCCCACATGCTGTCCCTCTCAGACGACAAAAACCCCGGCACCCTTTTTCGCACGCTTTTCATTCGGCAGCTCCCCGCCAGCATCCGCCCGCTCATTGTGGAGTCTGACTCCACGGACCTGAATGATATAGCCGAAAAGGCCGACCGGCTGCTCTCTGCACAGGCCGCTCGCGACGTCGCGCCCGACCTCACGGCAACGACCACGCGGTCTTCCCGGGCCGCTAGGCCCGACCGCCCTACCACTCCGGGTCACTGCTACTACCACACCCGTTTTGGCGCTAGGGCTCAACGCTGCATGCCACCGTGTACCTTCAAACCCCCCCCAGCACTGGCCCCCGCGATGGCCGCGGGGCAGAAGGAGCCCCTACTGTACGTCACTGACGACAGAACCAACCGCCGATTTCTGTGCGACACAGGGGCCCAGCACAGCATCACCCCCGCCTCCGCCCTCGAGATCCAACGCGGCACACGGGGTATCACACTGGCTGCAGCCAACGGCTCTGAAATCTGCACATATGGCACCCGCATGGTCACGCTCGACCTCGCGGGCCGCCGCTACCGCTGGGAGTTCCTCACAGCCAAGGTCCTCTGCCCACTCATCGGCGCTGACTTCCTACGCGCCCACGGCCTCCTTGTCGACATTCCGAGGCACCGCCTCGTCGACATCAACACTATGGCCCCCATCCCCGGCGCCTTTACACTGGCCCGTTCGGCCGGCCCGACGACCTACAGCCTCGCCAGAGCCACGGACGACTACTCGGCACTCCTAGCTGAGTTTCCCGCCCTCACTAACCCGACCTTTTTGGCCAAAGCCGCCAAGCACGGTGTGGAACACTATATCCCCACCACCGGCCCCCCAGTTTCAGCCCACGCCCGCAGACTCAACCCGGCCAAGCTGGAAATCGCGCGGGCCGAGTTCACCACCATGGAACAACTCAGCATCATCCGCCGCTCCAGCAGCCCTTGGGCCTCGCCCCTCCACATCGCCCCCAAGCCCGGCGGAGGCTGGCGCCCTTGCGGGGACTACCGCCGCCTCAACGACGCCACCACCCCCGATCGATACCCGGTGCCACACATCCAGGACTTCTCGGCCCGACTGGCCGGATGAACCGTCTTTTCCAAAGTCGACCTGGTGCGCGGTTACCACCAAGTCCCCGTACACCCCGCGGACATCCCCAAAACGGCCGTCATCACCCCATTCGGCCTGTTCGAGTTCCTGAGGATGCCCTTCGGCCTCAAGAATGCAGCACAGGCTTTCCAGCGCCTTATGGACTCAGTCCTCCGGGACCTGAACTTCCTATTCGTCTATCTAGACGACATTCTCGTGGCCAGCTCCTCCAAACAGGAACACCTCGAACACTTTCGCATCCTGTTCGGGCGCCTAGCCCAACACGGGCTCATCCTCAGCCCGGCGAAGTGCCAATTCGGCCTAACCGAGATCGATTTTCTCGGTCACCACATCACCCCTGCTGGGGCCGTCCCCCTGCCCAACAAGGTGCAGGCCGTCCAGCAATTCCCCCGCCCCACAACCATCAAGGGCCTCCAGGAGTTTCTCGGGATGGTGAACTTCTACAACAGGTTCATCCCCAGAGCCGCAGCCCTCATGAAGCCCCTATACGACTCCCTCCGAGGAAAATCCGGCAAGATGGACGTAGCCTGGACCACTGACACGGCAGCCGCCTTCGACGCCACCAAAAACGCGCTCGCCGACGCCACTCTGCTCGCGCACCCGAGGGCCGATGCCCGGGTCGCGCTCACCACCGACGCCTCCGACCACGCGGTCGGGGCCGTGTTCGAGCAGTGGGTCAATGGCGCGTGGCAGCCACTTGCCTTCTACAGCCGCCAACTGCGCCCCCCGGAGGTCAAATACTCCACTTTCGACCGCGAGCTTCTCGCACTCCACCTGTCGGTCCGCCATTTCAGGTTCCTCTTGGAAGGCCACCCCTTCACCGCGTATGTGGACCACAAGCCACTCACATACGCGATGGCCAAGCACACCGAACCCTGGTCCGCTAGGCAGCAACGCCAGCTCGCGGCCGTCTCCGAGTTTACTACGGACATTCAGCACGTCTCCGGTAGAGACAACGTGGTCGCCGACTGCCTTTCCCGTCCCGCCGTCTGTGCGAATCACCTCGCGGTCGACTACGCACAACTAGCAGCGGCCCAGCTCACGGACCCAGACCTCCTCTCGGCGGCTACCAGCCTGCCAGGGCTACGCCTAGCCAAGGTCGCGCACGGGCCCGAAGCCACGGCAGTCACGTGCGACGTCTCACTCGGCCAACCCAGGCCGGTCGTCCCTGAGACCTGGCGCCGCCGCGTCTTCGACGCGCTCCACGGGCTCTCTCACCCGGCTTCCCGCGCATCCATCAAACTCCCCTCCAAGCGCTTCGTCTGGCGCGGCCTCAGCAGAGATGTTCGGACTTGGGCCACCTCCTGCCTCGCCTGCCAACGGGCTAAGGTACAGCTGCACACCAAAGCACCCCTGGGAGACTTCGAGGTACCCAGCCGCCGCTTCGACCACGTACACGTCGACATCGTCGGTCCCCTGCCGCCATCGCAAGGCCAAACTTATCTCCTCACGATGGTCGACCGCTACACACGCTGGCCTGAGGCAGTGCCGCTGACCTCCACCACCACAGCCGACATCGCCAGGGCGTTCGTTAACACCTGGGTTGCGAGGTTCGGCGTACCGGCCGACATAACCTCCGACAGAGGCGCCCAGTTCACCTCCGAACTCTGGACGGCCACAGCACGCAACCTCGGAGTGACGCACCACGGCGTACCACCCGCAGGCCAACGGACTTTGTGAACGCTTCCACAGGTCACTCAAGGCCTCACTCCGCGCCGGCCTGCAGGACAGTACCTGGACTGACCGCCTACCGTGGGTGCTACTCGGCCTACGCACCGCGGTCAAGGAAGACCTCCAGTCCTCGGCAGTGGAGTTAGTCTACGGACATCCACTGCGCGTCCCAAGCGAATTCCTTCCGGAGCCTACCAAGCCTTGGTCGGCCGAACAGCAGCGGCTCGACTCTTTCTCTTCCGCTCAGCAGTTCGCCCCACTTCCGGTCAACCGACACGGCGAACTCGCACCTCACGTCCCGCCAAATTTACAGCAGGCGTACTTCGTCTTTGTGCGACACGACGCGCACCGCGGGCCCCTGCGACCCCCGTACGACGGTCCGTACGAGGTACTACAAACCGGGGACAAGGTCTTCAAGCTGCGACTCGGCGACAGGGTCGAGACAGTCTCCATCGACCGGCTCAAACCAGCACACACAGAACCAGGGGAACAGGTCCCCGTGGCCCAGCCTCCAACTAGAGGCCGTCCCCCCGGCAAGCCAGCACAGCCGGCGGCGAACCGCCCGACCCAACCAACCAGACCGGCGACCACTCAGAGCCGCTGCGGCAGAACCATTAGACCACCGTCACGACTCGTCCACTCCTCCTAAGCGGATTCTGGGGGGAGCTCTGTGGCGACACGCCACCACTGGACATAATCCGCTCACGGCGGCACAGACAGTCTAAGCAGAAGCCCCCAGCCGGGGGCCCTTTCCTCCAGCAACTTGTTTCCCGCAGGGACAGGCTGCCGGGAGCACTTCCTGTCTGGGAAGTATTTAAGTGGATGCACGGGCTTTTCTAGTTCCTGTTTGTCATGTGGTTGGAATAAAGGAGTTGTGTTTTCAATAGCTCTGGTCTCGACTCCCACGTTTGCCGCGGTATCTCAACAACACCTTACTTAAAACTTAACTTAAACTAAAACTATATACATCCGCCGCCCGTCTCCGGGCGGCCAGGCTAATCCCTGGTCAGACTGCGGCTCGCCACTACCCCCAGCATGACCGCACTATCCTTCACTGTTGGTCCCTCGCAGCCCGTGGCTGCTGGCTGAGGACCTGTGTCCTTGGACCTCTCCCTGACTCGAGGGGCGGCCCTTGGTAACTGGAGGGCTGGTGACCATGGCTTTCTCGGCTGGGGCGTCCATGGGGACCTTCTAGGGGCTTTGACGGGTGGGGCTTTCTTGGCCACTGGGCCTTTTACCCGAACCGCTGCTCCATCAGACTTGACCCCTCCCGAACGTGGGCTTGGGGCAGGTAACTTTTCGCAGCCTGCTGCTGCGAGCTGAGAGTCTCCGCCCCCAGGTCCCATGGCTGGGTCCGGGGCAGGGTTTTCGACCTCAGGTCCCTCCCTCCCGACACCTGGGTTAGGGGCGGTGTTTTCGCCCTCAGGTCCCTCCCCCTCGTCTGGATCCCAGAAGAGTGGGGGAGTGTCCCAATCGATGGGCGGGATAGCCCCTCCCTTCAAGCAAGCCACAGCGCCTGCCTGTGCAGTCTGTGAACTCGCTCCTGCTGCAGGCTGTGGATCTTTATCCTCAGACCTTTCCCCAACTGGCTGCTTTCCCCTTTCAGGTGTAAATAGCTTACACTGGTTGATATGGAACCATTTTGTACGCCGGGGCATCTTCACGGCATATACCATGGGGCTGGCTTTATCTGCAATACTGTAGGGCCCCATGTATAATGGCTCCAAGCTACCTACTCGGGCATAATTCCTCACCATAATCTGATCTCCTATTTCCCACTCATGGTGCTTTCTTGGTTCGAGCAGCAATCGGTTACTGCGATGCTGCCTTCCCATGTTCCCAGCTGCCCGCTCATGGACCTGCTTCAGGTGCTCAAGGAGGTTTCGGGCAAACCTGTCCCGGTTTACCTCCCTGAGCTGACCTTCTGTGAGCACCGGGGGCTAGCACATGGGTGGGGGTCCGCATAACTCTGCCAGTCATTAGCTCGTACAGGGAATACACCGTGCTTTTAGACTGGCTGGCCCGGATCCCCATCAAAACCAACGGTAGGACTTGGGTCCATTTACGGGGCGAGTCCACCGTTTCCTTTCTTAACCTTTCTTTCAGGCTCCGATTCATGCGTTCTACAATCCCAGATGACTGGGGGTTGTGGACCACGTGCCATTTCCCCTCAATGCCTAGCAGCATCAGGGTGTTCTGCATCACCTGTCCGGTGAAGTGGCTCCCTTGGTCGGACTCCACAAACTGTGGTAGTCCCCACCTCGAGAACACTTCCCGGACCAGGATCCTGGCAGTACCCAGAGCTGTGGCAGTTCTACAGGGAAAATCCTCTACCCACTTGGTAAACACGTCCACCAGGACTAGGCAGTACTTATAGCCTCCCTGGGCGGTGGGCAGGGGCCCGATGTAGTCGACTTGTATCGACTGCCATGGTCCCTCTACCCTCCTGACGTGTCCCATAGGGACCTTCCTTTTGTGGGGGTCAGGGTTGTTCGCAGCGCACACAAGACAGCCTGCACAGAACTCGTGGACATCGTCCCTGAGTCCCGGCCACCATCCCGCCTGTTCCACCCGTTGCCAGGTGGTCTCGGGCCCGGGGTGTCCCGCTCCTGGACCCTCATGGGCCAGTTGAAGGAATTCCCTCCGGTGCTGCTGCGGACAACCCACTGTTGCCCCCGGAACAGCATGCCCTCTTTAATGGAGAGGGTCGCTGTGCCGTACGGACCTTCTACTCCTTTTCCTTCAGCTACAGCGCTGAGGACTGCTTTGAGGACGGGGTCTTGGGCTTGGACCATCTTAAGGTCCGGGGCTAACGCTACCCCTACACTCCCTTGGGTCCCGTCCCTGCCTCTGATCGCCACCATTGGTCTGGACCCAAATGGGACCCAGAAAGTGCCTGTGCGGGCACCCTCCTTGGCGAGCAAGTCAGCCTGTTGGTTGCCTTGGCCGCGGGGTTCTGTGGAGGAATGGGCTTTCACCTTGTGGATGAAAACTTCCCCTTCCTCCCCCACTGCTGCCAGGACCTTTTCCAGCAGGAGCTTTACTGTGAGGGGTCTCCCGTCAGCGGAGGTATATCCGCGGCGGGACCAGATGGCTAGGTACTCCATACACGAATTGCACGTAAACATGCTGCCTGAGCAAATCGTGTCGGGGGTGGGGAAGATTTCTGTTGCGTCCGTGTATAATAAGACACAGACTGCGGAGAACGTGGCTCACACTGCAACTGATCTGTACAGATTACTACTCAGTGTTATATACAGGTGTGGTCACTGCCGGTACTGCAGTATACATGAGCTGTAAAACATAGTTCCCCCCCTTAAAGGTATATACATTACTGTTGAATCCGTGATTCTTAAAGTATGATGTTTTCCAATAACTAGACAGAGGCTGTAAATTAACAATCAACAGGTGTTTACTGGAGGAGGGTAGTCTAAAGACTAACAGTACAGAGGCATGCTCAAGGCTTATATACAGGTGTGGTCACTGCCAGTACTGCAGTATACATGAGCTGTAAAACATAGTTCCCCCCCTTAAAGGTATATACATTACTGTTGAATCCGTGATTCTTAAAGTATGATGTTTTCCAATAACTAGACAGAGGCTGTAAATTAACAATCAACAGGTGTTTACTGGAGGAGGGTAGTCTAAAGACTAACAGTACAGAGGCATGCTCAAGGCTTATATACAGGTGTGGTCACTGCCAGTACTACAGTATACAGGAGCTGTAAAAGTAGTTCTCTCTTAAAGGTACATACACTACAATTCCTCCCCTTTTAGATTAACAGTACCCATAACATTCAAATAACAGTTAACACTTTAACATGCACATTAAACTGAAATAGTCCATTTATAGATTCAGTCTTTGGGGCGGCTTGCTGATCCTTTCTGGATAGCGCCTTTCCTGAGGTTCTTGTTCTTGGTGCGGAGGCGATTCTGGCCCCCTTTCGTCGGTTAGTTCATCAGGTTCCACTGCTCCTGTTTCTGAGGTAGATGCTACCGGTATGTCGGGTTCATCCCCAGGTACGCGAGCCATGGGGTTGACTCGTCCCTGTGACGCTAGGATCTGGTCGACGTGGCATCTCACAATGTTCTCCCCGACATCCACTGTGTACATTAATGGCCCCTGCCGTGTGCATATCGTTCCGGGTTGCCATTTCTCTGTTCGGTAGTCGCGGGCCAAGACTGGTTGTCCTACATTGAAGCTCCTTGTCGGCTTTTCATTGATGTGCTGGAATTGCTTATCCTCAACATCTGGTTGTCCTACATTGAAGCTCCTTGTCGGCATTTCATTGATGTGCTGGAATTGCTTATCCTCAACATTTCTTCACACATTTGGTCTGAGCAAATCCATACGAGATCTCAACCTTCGGTTAAAGAACATCATGGCCGGGGTCTGGTTGGTAACTGCATGTGTCGCATTTCTGTAGGCTAACAGGAAATTGTCCACCTTATGCTGTAATGGAATTTCATCATTGCACATGGCCCTTATCGCCTTTTTAAAGGTTTTTACGAACCTCACAGCCAATCCATTTGTGGTTGGATGATACGGGGCGGATGTGTAATGCCTTACCCCATTCCTTCTCATAAATTTCCAAAACTCTTCGGACACAAACTGTGGTCTGTTACCAGAGCAAATCTGCTCTGGCAAGCCGTTCCTGGCAAATATGGTCCGTAGGACTGCAATCATTTTCTCTGTAGTGGTTGAGGACATTTTGATGACCTCAGGCCATTTCGAGTGCGCATCCACTGCTATTAAGAACATTGAGTCCATGAATGGACCAGCAAAATCAATATGCACCCATTGCCATGGAGATGAGGGCCACTCCCATGGGTGTAGAGGGGCATGTGGTGGTGCATTTTGGACCTTCTGGCATCCTGAGCAGCTCTTTGTTAGGTCTTCGATTTGTTGATCGATCCCCGGCCACCACACATAAGCCCTAGCAAGGCTTTTCATTTTCACCCCTCCCAGATGGCCTTCGTGAAGCTCATTGAGCACTCTCTCCCTTAACTTGGGTGGAATTACCACTCGGGATCCACACATCACTGTCCCCTGGCATACTGACAGCTGTTCTCTTCTGGATGAGAATGCTGGCAACAGTGAGTCGCCATGTGTTGGCCATCCCTTCACCGTCAAATCATATACCCGAGACAGTGTCGGATCATTGCGGGTCCCCTTCTCTATATCCGCGTTAGTTACTGGCAATCGTTCAATTATCGACGAATAAAATATTTCGATAGGGTCCACTGCTGGTGCTTCCTCCACAGTAGGCAGTGGCAGGCATGATAGCCCATCAGCGTTTCCATGCTGTTTCGTGCCCTTATACTCTATTTCATATTGGTTCGCCCCTAGAAATAGGGAC
The DNA here is from genome assembly GCF_052327205.1 of Somniosus microcephalus. NCBI lineage: Eukaryota > Metazoa > Chordata > Chondrichthyes > Squaliformes > Somniosidae > Somniosus > Somniosus microcephalus. The sequence goes on along the minus strand of NC_140994.1, from coordinate 71,725,601 downwards.
CATCTTTGTAGCCATTGTGCAATCATCACCGGAACGCCCTTCTTTGGATTAAAGATGGAGAGAAGTGGTTGGTGGTCAGTCAGCAAGGTGAACTTCTGCCCATGCAGATAGTGGTTGAATTTTTTTACTCCCCATATTGGCTGAGGGCCTCCCTGTCGATCTGGGCGTAGTTGCGCTCGGCTGAGGTTAGTGACCAAGACGCAAAGGCTACTGGCCTCTCCAACCCGTCTGGGAATTTGTGCGACAGCATCGCTCCAATACCATAGGGTGATGCATCACATGCCAACCGAATTGGTAGTGCTGGGTTGAATTGGGCCAACACCTCTTTTGATGTGATCAATTCTTTGCACTTCTGGAAAGCTCGTTTACATTTGTCATTCCACTTCCATGGTACCCCCATTTGCAGTAGGGTGTTCAGTGGACGTAATACTGTAGACAAATTTGGTAAGAACTTATGGTAGTAGTTCACCAGCCCAAGGAACAACCTCAGTTGTGACACATTTTCCGGTGCTGGAGCCTTGACTACTGCCTCAATCTTTTCAGGGGACTTATGTAACCCCTCTTCATCAATAACGTGACCACAATACTAGATCTGCTTCTGGAAAAACTCGCACTTGTGGCGATTAGCTCGTAGCCCATATTCCTTTAATCTAATGAGCACCTTCTCCAGGTTGGCGAGGTGATCACTGTCATTTTCGCCCGTGACCAGGATGTCGTCCAAATAACACTGGGTCCCTGGAATCCCTTGCAGGACTTGATCCATTGCCCTTTGCCAAATAGCCGGAGCCGATGCTACCCCGAACACCAGCCGGTTGTATTGGTAGAGACCTTTATGAGTGTTGATCGTGAGGTATTATTTTGAGGCTTCTTCTACCTCCATTTTCCGGTACGCCTGGGCCAGATCAATTTTGGTGAAGCGTTTACCTCCAGATAGCGAGGCTAAAATATCCTCAATCCATGGAAGTGGATATTGTACTGTGTGAAGGACTGGGTTCACTGTCACCTTAAAATCCCCACAGATGCGGACCTTCTTTGGTTCCCCAGGCGTATTACTCAATGACCTCTTCATTACAGGAATGATGGGTGTAGCCCACTCGCTCCAGTCTACTTTGGACAGCACTCCTGAACGTTCCAACCCTTCCAGCTCTGCTTCGACGGCTGGTCGGATCGCATAAGGCACCGGTCTGGCCTTAAAAAGCTTTGGGCTTGCATTTTCCTCTATTTTAATCGTCGCTGTTATGCCTTTTAGTGTTCCGAGTCCCTCCTGGAACACTTCTTGTGCATCAGTTAGCATTTTTGACAGTCATCCAGGTGTGACGTCGTCATCCTTTTTGGCCTCAACCTTCAGCGCCTGTATGGAATGCCAATCTAATTGTATCTTCCGGATCCATTCACGTCCTAGTAGTGGTGGTCCTCCATCTGGCAATACATATAGGTCCATTTTGGGTATTTCCTGGCCTTTGTATATCACGTTCACCCTTATTTTTCCTTTGGGGTAGACTTTTTGGCCCGTGTATGTCTTCAAGACAATCTCTGTAGCTTTCAAGGGTATATGTGAAAATAGCCGCTTGTAGTCCCTTTGGTTTATGACTGTTAGGGCTGATCCTCTGTCCAATTCCATTTTCACTTGGACTCCATCTACCTTGAGTGTGACCCAGATAGTCTGGTGATCCTCCATTTTGATTACCTTATGTAGTTTCAGACAACCCAGCTCCTTGCTTCCGGAGTCTGTATCACTTTTCTGTTCGCCTGAACTACTGTCCATCACCTTATGTACCTTTTTGTACTTCTCCTGTGGAGATTTCTTGCTGCTGGTTTTCTTCCCTGACCTGCAGACTCTTGCTATGTGTCCTGCTTTTCCACACTGTCTGCACACTTGGTCCTTGAACCAACAATCCTTCTGGTCGTGTGTTGTTCTGCCGCAGCGATAGCACTTCCCTGCTCCATATGACATTTCATTGGTGCCATATTCTTGCGGTCTCCGTTGTATCTCTGCAACGCCCCGTGCGGCTGCTTCGTGTGATACTGCCATGCTGAAAGCCTTGTCCAGCGTAAGATCCTTTTCTGATAGAAGCAGTTTCTGGGTTCCTTCACTTTGAAGCCCACACACAAACTTGTCCCTTAACGTATCTGCTAGTCCCAATCCAAACTGGCAGTGTTTCAATAGCTTGCACAGTTCCGTTAAGTACTCAGCATTACTTTTGTCTTTATGCTGGTTGCTTTTGTGGAACTTAAATCTTTCTGCTATCAGCAGCGGTGTGGGGTTTAAGTGGTCCTGTAGGATTTCCACTATGCTTTCGAAATTCTTATCCACTGGCTTCTCTGGGGTTATTAGGTTTCGCAGTAAGCCATAAGTTTTTGCACCCATGGAATTCAACAAAACCAGTGCTTTCCTAGCATCTGGCACTTCATTCGCCTTGCAGTGCACCTCAATGCGTTCCACATATGTCGCCCAATCTTCGACTTCATTGTCGAACGCAGTGATACTGCCACTCTTCGTCATCCCTGGGTGTGATTAAACTGTCTAAAATGGCATCTCCCGCGCTCTCCCTTCTTCTCCGCTGGCACAAAATGGCGTCTCCCGCGCTTTCCTTTCTTCCCGCGCTCGCCCTTCTTTTCCGCTGCGGCTTCTAAAATGGTGTCTCCCACGCTCTCCCTTCTTCTCCGCGGCTCAATGGCATCTCCCGCGCTTCCTTTCTTTCCCCCGTGGACCCTGTTCAGCCCTTGAGCCCTGGCTGTGCTCTGCGCGTTCTCCTGTGTGCCTCTCTCGTTGCCGCCGCACGGTCCTGAACCCGGCTGCTGCTTTACCCTCTCTTTTTGTTTTCCGTCGATGCCGCTCGGTTTTCAACCCCCGGCTGCGCCCTGTGCGCTTCACCCTCTCTCTTACCCCGTCGACGCTGCTCGGCCTTTTCTGTGCCATCGGTCGGCTCCAGCCGCCGCTGTCCGGGAAGGGTCTGCACTGTACCTGTTGCCAGTCTGTTGCTGGATCATCGTGGCTGGAGAACCAAGCCCAGCTCTCAACAGCCTCCCCTGCGATGTTCACTATCTGCCGGATGACTGGGCGGTTGCTCGTGGTCGACGCCCGTGCTTCTGGCCTCGACTTTCTTCCACCGTCCTCCCGGAGCGAATCCTTGAAAGGAAATGCAGAGTTGCAGGTAGATTCGAATCGACCTCGTCGCCACTGTTGAATCCGTGATTCTTAAAGTATGATGTTTTCCAATAACTAGATGGAGGCTGTAAATTAACAATCAGCAGGTGTTTACTGGAGGAGGGTAGTCTGAAGACTAACAGTACAGAGGCATGCTCAAGGCTTATATACAGGTGTGGTCACTGCCGGCACTACAGTATACAGGAACTGTAAAAGTAGTTCTCTCTTAAAGGTACATACACTACAATTACTATTCCTCCCCTTTTAGATTAACAGTACCATAACACTCATTTAACAATTAAATATCAAACTAATTACAATTAACACTTTTAACATGCAACATTAGCTGAAAATAGTCTATTTATATATTCAGTCTTTGGGGAGGCTTCCTGATCCTTTCTGGATAGCGCCTTTCCCGAGTGTCTTGCTCTTGGTGCGGAGGCGATTCTGGCCCCCTGTCGTCAGTTGGTTCATCAGCTTCCGATGCTACTGTTTCTGGGGTAGATGCGACCTGTACGTCGGGTTCATCACCAGGTGCGTATGGGCGAGGCATGGGGTTGACTTGTTCCTGTGACTCTAGGATCTGGTCAGCATGGCGTCTCACGATGCTCTCCCCAACGTCCACTGTGTACATTAGTGGGCCCTGCCGTGTGCATATCGTTCCTGGCTGCCATTTTTCTGTTCGGTAGTCGCGGGCCAAGACTGGTTGCCCTACATTGAAGCTTCTTGTTGGCTTCTCATGGATGTGCTGGAATTGCTTACTCTCAACATCTCTTCGTACGTTTGGTCTGAGCAAATCCAGGCGAGATCTTAACCTTCGGTTAAAGAACATCATGGCTGGGGCCTGGTTGGTGACTGCATGTGTCGCATTCCGGTAGGCGAACAGGAAATTGTCCACCTTATGCTGCAGCGGAATGTTGTCATTGTACATAGCCTTTACTGCCTTCTTAAAGGTTTGTACAAACATCTCAGCCAATCCATTTGTGGCTGGATGATACGGGGCGGATGTGTAATGCCTTACCCCATTCTTTTTCAAGAACCTCCGGAACTCTTCGGACACAAACTGTGGTCCGTTGTCGGAGCAAATCTGTTCTGGCAAGCCATTCCTGGCAAAAATGGTCCGTAGGACTGCAATAGATTTCTCTGTGGTGGTGGAGGACATTTTGATGACCTCAGGCCATTTCGAGTGCGCATCCACGGCTATTAAAAACATTGAGTCCATGAATGGACCAGCAAAATCAATATGCACCCGTTGCCATGGAGATGAGGGCCACTCCCATGGGTGTAGAGGGGCCTGTGGTGGTGCATTTTGGACTTTCTGGCATCCTGAGCAGCTCTTGGTCAGGTCCTCCATTTGTTTATCGATTCCCGGCCACCACACATAAGCCCTGGCTAGGCTTTTCATTTTTACCCCTCCCAGATGACCCACATGAAGCTCATTAAGCACTCTATCCCTTAACTTGGGTGGAATTACCACTCGGGATCCACACATCAAGGTCCCCCGGCACACTGACAGCTGATCTCTCCTTGTCGAGAATGCTGGCAAGCGTTAGTTACCGGTAGGTATTCAACTATAGTCGAATGGAATATTTTGACAGGATCCACTGCTGGTGCTTCCTCCGCAGTAGGCAGTGGCAGGCGTGATAGCCCATCAGCATTTCCATGCTGTTTCGTGCCCTTATATTCAATCTCATAGTGGTGCGCCCCTAGAAAAAGTGACCAGCTTTGTAGTCGTTGCGCAGTCATCACCGGAACGCCCTATTTCGGATTAAAAATGGAGACAAGAGGCTGGTAATCAGTCAGCAAGGTGAATTTCTGCCTGTGCAGATAGTGATTGAACTTTTTCACTCCCCACACTAGGCTGAGGGCCTCCCTGTCAATCTGGGCGTAGTTAAGCTCGGCTGAGGTTAGTGATTGTGACGCAAAGGCTGTTGGCCTCTCTGAGGCATCCGAGAATTTGTGCGACAGCACCGCTCCAATGCCGTAGGGTGACGCATCACATGCCAACCCAATTGGTAATGCTGGGTTGTAATGGGCCAATACCTCTTTCGATGTGATTAGTGTTTTGCTCTTCTGGAAAGCTCGTCTACATTCGTCACTCCACTTCCATGGCACCCCAGTTTGCAGTAGGGTGTTCAGTGGGTGTAGTATTGTAGACAAATTTGGCAAGAACTTATGGTAGTAGTTTACCAGCCCGAGGAACGACCTCAGTTGTGACACATTTTCCGGTGCTGGAGCCTTGACTACTGCCTCAATCTTCTCTGGGGACTTATGTAACCCCTCTTTATCGATTACGTGGCCACAATACAAGATCTGTTTTCTAAAAAACTCGCATTTGGGGCGGTTAGCTCGGAACCCATATTCCTGCAATCTAGTGAGCACCTGCTCCAGGTTGGCAAGGTGATCACTGTCATTTTCGCCCGTGACCAGGATGTCGTCCAAATAACACTGGGTCCCTGGGATCCCTTGCAGGATTTGTTCCCTTGCCCTCTGCCAAATAGCCGGAGCTGATGCTACCCCGAATACCAGCCGGTTGTATTGGTAGAGACCTTTATGGGTGTTGATTGTGAGGTATTTTTTTGATGCTTCTTCTACCTCCATTTGCAGATACGCCTGGGCCAGATCAATCTTAGTGAAGCATTTCCCTCCAGATAGCGAGGCGAAAATATCTTCAATCCGCGGAAGTGGATATTGTACGGTGTGAAGGACCGGGTTCACTGTTACCTTAAAGTCCCCACAGATGCGAACCTTCCTTGGTTCCCTAGGCGTGCTGCTCAACGACTTTTTCATCACAGGGACGATGGGTGTAGCCCACTCGCTCCAGTCTACCTTGGACAGTACACCTGAACGTTCCAGACTCTCCAGCTCTGCTTCGACGGCTGGGCGGATCGCATAAGGTATCGGTCTGGGATTAAAAAATTTTGGGCTTGCGTTTTCTTCAATTTTAATCGTTGCTGTCATGCCTTTTAGTGTTCCGAGTCCTTGCTAGAACACTTCTTTCACATCAGTTAGGATCTTTGACAGTCGCCCAGGTGTGACGTCTTCATCCTTTTTGTCAGCCACAGTCAGTGCCTGTATGGAATGCCAATCCAGTTGTATTTTCCGGATCCATTCACGTCCCAGTAATGGTGGTCCTCCATCTTGTAATACATACAGGTCTAGTTTTGGTGTTTCCTTACCGTTATATATAACGGTCACCCTTATTTTTCCTGTGTGGTAGACTTTTTGCCCCGTGTACGTCTTCAAAATAATTTTTGTATCTCTCAAGGGTATGTATGAGAATAGCTGCTCGTAGTCCCGTCGGTTTATGACTGTTAGGGCTGATCCTGTGTCCAATTCCATCTTTACCTGGACTCCTGCTATCTTGAGAGTGACCCAAATGGTTCAGTGATCCTCCGTTGTGATCACATTATGTAGTTTCAGACAACTCAGTTCCCTGTTTTCGGAGTCGTTATCATTCTTTTGTTCATCTGAACTATTCTCCGTTATCTTATGTACCTTCTTGTAGTTTCCTTTGGTCGGTTTCTTATTGCTGGTTTTCTTTCCCGACCTGCAGACTCGTGCTATGTGTCCTACTTTTCCACACTGTCTGCACACTTTGTCTTTGAACCAGCAATCATTCTGGTCGTGTGTTGTTCTGCCGCAGCGATAGCACTTCTCTGTTCCATATGACATTTCGTTTGTGCCATATTCTTGCGGTCTCTGTTGTATCTCTGCAGCGCCCCGTGCTGCTGCTTCATATGATACCGCAATGCTGAAAGCCTTTTCCAGCGTAAGGTCCTTTTCAGATAAAAGCCGTTTCTGGGTTCCTTCACTTTGAAGCCCACACACAAACTTGTCCCTTAAGGTATCTGCCAGTCCCGCTCCAAACTGGCAGTGTTTCGATAGTTTGCGCAGTTCTGTTAAATAATCAGCATTGCTTTCATCCTGATGCTGGTTCCGTTTGTGAAACTTGAATCTTTCTGCTATCAGCAGCGGTGTGGGGTTTAAATGTTCCTTTAGTATCGTTACTATGTCTTCAAAACTCTTTTCCATTGGCTTCGTTGGGGTTACTAGATTTCATAATAAACCATACGTCTTTGCACCCATTAAATTTAACAATACCGACACTTTCTTGTCATCTGACACCCCATTTGCCTTGCAGTACGCCTCTATTTGTTCGACATATGTAGTCCAATCTTCGACTTCATTGTCAAATGTGGTGATACTGCCACTCTTCGGCATTTTGGGTGTGGTTTAAAATGGCGTCTCCCAATGGCTTAAAATGGCGTCTCCCGCGCTTTCCTTCCTCCCCCGCTGCTGCCGACGCCGCTCCCGGTGGTTCTCGTGGCAATGGCGGCGCCCTGTAGGTTTCACGCGCTTCTCCTGCGCTGCTGCCAACGCCGCTCTCGGCAGTCCTCGTGGCAATGGCGGCGCCTTGTGGGTTTCTGCGCGTCTCTCTCTCCCTCTCTCCGACGCTGCTCGGCCCCTGAACACCGGCTGTGCCCTGTGCGCTCTGCCCTCTCTCTCTCTCCCCCGTCGACGCTGCTTGGCCCTTTGCTGTGCCGCTCGGTCGGGCTCTAGCCCGCCGCTGTCCGGGAAGGGTCTGCGCACTACCTGTTGCCAGCCCATTTCGCTGGACCACCTCGACTGGAAAGCCAAGCCTGGCTCTCGACAGCCTCCCCCGCAATTCTCGAGTCTCTGCTGGATGACTGGGCGGTTGCCCGTGGTCAACGCCCGAGTCTCTGGCCTTGACCTCCAATCCACTGACCTCCAGGAACGAATCCCCGGGAGGTGATGCAGAGTTGCAGGTAGGTTCGAACCTGCCTCGTCGCCAATGTTGCGTCCGTGTATAATAAGACACAGACTGCGGAGAACGGTACAACAGGTGTTTACTCAACATGGCTCACACTGCAACTGATCTGTACAGATTACTACTCAGTGTTATATACAGGTGTGGTCACTGCCGGTACTGCAGTATACATGAGCTGTAAAACATAGTTCCCCCCCTTCAAGGTATATACATTACAATTTCGGGGTGTGTAACAACGTACACCACCGCAGACAGTTTAGCCTGCTGGGCGCTCATGGAGCTGGGGAGCTTAATCGCCAGGGCAATGTTTGCTGCTGGGTCGTAAACTCCACACCCCGTGAAACGCTCGCCAGCAGATACCATGCTGGAACTGTCTAAATAGATTTCGCGGCCTGTGGGATGTATCCCGGCCCGTAAACCAATGTTTACTTCCCAAACCCCTTCAATGGAACACCGATGGGCTGTTCCAGGATATACCATGTTGGCTGCGAGCTTTGGCTCACAGAGACCCTTCACCTTCAGATCCATCTGTGAGAGGAGCAAGGTCCAGCGGGCAATGCGGGCACTGCTCACTGTCCCATCCTTGATCATCCCGTCCAGAAGCATCTGGGTGGGTGTGTGATGGGTGAAGAGGGTGATGAGAGAGGTGACTGTGAAGATCAATGATCTTTTCACAGCCCAGTGTGTGGCCAAAAGATGCTGCTCACAATTGGAATAGCTCCTTTCCATATCTGTGAGTATCCTGGAGGAGTAAACCACCGGCCGCAGCCTGCCATGCCGCTCTTGGAGCAGCACAGCACTGAGGCTGCCCCCGTTGGCTGCTACCTCCAGGAAGAACTCTTTCCCCCCATCTATGGCCCCTAAAGCTGGCGCGGTCTGCAAGTCCTTTTTGAGCCTGACAAATGCTGCCTGGCAACCCTCATCCCAAAGCCACTCCAGCCCCTTGTGTTGGAGTCGGAGCAGAGGGGCTGCAGTGGCTGCATAGTCCTCAATGAAGTCTCTGCAGTACCCGGTTAGCCCCAGGAACGACCTCACACCCGTTACTTTGTTAGGGACTGGTAGTTCTTGTACCGCCTCCCTCCTAGCCTTATCTATGGCCCTTTCGCCAGCGCGCATGGTCAGACCGAGGAATTTCACCTCCTGCTGGCCGACCTGCGCTTTCCTGGGATTTACCTTGAAACCCTTCTGTCCTAGCAGCTCCAGCAGTTCGGCCAATAGCGGGCCATGCTCCTCTTTCGAATCAGTGAACAGGAGCAGGTCATCAACGTATTGAACCAACTGTTTGGGCTGGCTAAAATCCTTCAAACTGTCAGCCATGCACTGATGGAAAATGCTGGGGCTGTTGTGGAAGCCCTGCGGCAAACAGTTCCACATGTACTGTTGCCCTTTAAACGTAAAGGCAAACTTGTACTGATCCTCCCTCCTTACAGGGATGGACCAAAACCTATTTGAAATATCCAGCACTGTGAAAGTGGTCGCGGATGCTGGAATACTCCCGATGAGGTCGGCAACTGCTGCTACTGTGGGTGCGCAGGCTGGAATGTTGCTATTGAGCACCTGATAGTCCACCGTGGCCCTCCAGGAATTGTTTGGCTTTCTGACCTGCCATAACGGAGAATTCACGTGGGTAGCTATCGGTCTCAGAACTCCCTGCTGCACTAACGAGGACATGGTTGCTTCCATGTCCGGCTCTGCTTCCCTGGGGAAGTTATACTGTTTCTGTGGTCGGGCCATGGGATCCCCGTCTACGCTGACCTCAAACCCTGTGACCCTCCTGCAGTCGTGTTTGTGAGTGGCAAATGTGGCCAGGTGGGCCTGCACAAATGCCTGGAACTCCAGTGGGGTGTTGCTGACCATGAGCCCGAGGTTATAATCCTCTTTGGGCTTCATGGTGCAGAGGGTCCCCTTCCCTTCCTTTCCCAGGATTACTACGACCTCTCTGTTCTTTACTCTACCTGCCCCCCAAAGGCAATGATTCCTCAAATCCACTTGGATCCCATGACCTACGATAAAGTCGGCCCCCAGGACCCCTCTTCCACCCTTCACGTCCCATTTCATCAGGACACACATCCACTTGGAGCGGAGCAGTCCTATCCGAATGGCGAGTGGGATGGAAAACGAGCTGGCCTGTTCCCTACCCGTGAACCCTGATAGACTGTATGGGACCCCGCTGGAGAGAGGTGAGGCGATGGGGTTAGCTGAGTAGACCAAGTTGCATGATGCCCCCGTGTCTAACAGATAAGTCCTCGTCAACTTCTCCACCTCCATCTCCAAAAGGGGTCTTTTCCACTCATCATACCGGAGAGAACACAGATAAACAGGCTGCGCTGGCTCTAGTCACGGCTGTGGGTTGGATGGGGCTGACGGGGTGAGAGCACCGGTGGCGGCTGCTACTCTCCCCTGGCCAGTCAGTAAGGACCTCATGGCATCCAAAAGTGACTTGACCTCTGCGGAAGGGGCCCCTGCCCCCGCCTTTTGGGCTGGGGCTGTGGGATGCTTTCCCTTGTTATCCTTCCAAGGGTTTTTGCACTCCTTCCGCAATGACCATCCTTCCCACACCCGTAACAATTGGTCTTTTTGTTGGGGAGGTTACTCCCTTCCTGGTGCCACTCTTTCCTACCTGGTCCGGGTTTTACCTCATGCACCTTCCCCTTGGGTGGGTGTGCATCAGCTCCCCGACCGTTTTTGTAAGCCAGAGTGAGCTGCCTAATTACCGTGAGTTCTGTGGTCTGGGGATCTTTGGGGTCGAACCAGGCTTCTGCCTTGGCCCGGACCTGTGGCAAGCTGTTCGTCACCAAGTAATGGAGCCAATGTGTCAGGGAATCCCCATTCAGGAACACCCGGCCCGGCGTCCCCTGGCAAGCCTTCCGGTACACCGGCCATAGCCGGTCCACAAAAGCCTGCGGGGTTTCCCCAGAAAGCTGGATCGTCTTCTCCATGCAGGAGAAGGGACTTCCCTCATCCATCCCCATGGCCTCCAGAACCGCATCTCTAAGCTCCTCGTACCCGCTCTGCCCCCTTTTACACTCATCAGAGAGGGATTGGAGGAGATTACTCTCCAGGGAGAATAGCAGCATCTTGGCCTCCTCAGCGTCATCGCAGTCGTTGACGCTGGTGGTCTGCTCTATTTCCCTGAAGTGGATCGAGGGGTCTCCCTTTGCGGAAAGCTTCGGGATATGGTTGACCATAATCCTGAGCTGTTGGGTGTTAAAGGGTAACATGAACTGGTTTTGGAGGGGTCCTTCATTGTCACCATTGGCGGGTGGGCCGAACCTCCGATGCCGCGCTGGGCACATCGGTCCCGGCACCGGCCCCTCGGGCGGGGTTTGCTCTACCTCCGCCTCCACCTCTTGCTCCACTTCGGGTTCCACCCCCGGTTCCACCCCCCCTTGCTGCCAAACCTCACTGAAACTTGGTGCTACGGGTGGTGGCCGTGAGGTCTCCTCTCTCTCAACCGGGTCGTCCCTGGGCACCACCGGTGACGTTGGGACTGTCCTCCCCTCATTCCCCATATAATCTGCCTGGCCTGCCTTTGGGCTTATGAGGCATACCATGCCTTTTGCCTTCCGGAGGGCCCGGCTCAGATTTTCTATCCTCTCTCTACAGGGGCCGTGGTCTGCCTCCTCAAACCCCTGTTCACTTGCTAGCTTGTAAGCGGCTTTTACCTCCTGCACTTTCTCTTCCTGTTCCCTAATCTGCCTTGCCAAGCGGGCGTTTTTTCCCGCAACCTTAACTCGTTTCCCTTAGTCTCGCTGACTTGGCACCGTAGGTATTCCAACGGGGCCTTGTGTTCTCCCACTAGATGCACTCTTTCTTGGTTTAAAGCCTGCAAAGCTACTAATAATTTCTCCCCTGCGAGAGCCTTATCCTGGATCTCCAGGGCTGACTCCCTTAACTCGACTGCCTGTGCTGCGACGAGCCTGTCCAAAAGCTGGACCTGCTTTTTAAAGCACATCAGCCAAACTGCCTTCTCTAAGGACTTCTTGTGCTTCTTTCCCTCTGTCCACTTAGCTGCTGCATCTACCGGACGCCCAGCCTTTAACAGAGTGGTGATCCACTTCTTAGTGATATTCACCTTGCTAAACACATAATCAGAAATCCTCTCCTCCATCATGGTTTGCTCATCTGAACCATTGTCTACTGTATCACAACCCTATTGCTGGTGTCCTGCCGCAGTCGCCATTCTGTAGCGGGTGGCCCGTGAGCCCAGTCAGTTATGCCTCTGACTGCCCGTGAGCGGTTCGAATCGCTCCCACGCCCCTGAGATTCTCGACACCGGACTTAGGTACAGGTAGAGATACAAAAAAGACTCGTTTAGACAGGTGGTTTGGATGTAAGCAAAACTCAGGATTTTATTAAACAGGAAAATTAATACAGTCTTATGAGAAGTTACTAGTGTATAAAATTACAGGCAAATACAAATAACTATACTTATACAGGGAATGGGGAACACACGGCACATCAAGGGAAAACAACTATCTTAACAATCCCCTTATCCTTATCCCACCCCCTATACCTAACTAGATTAAGCTATGAGGGGCCAGAATTTATGCTCACCAATCAAAAGGGTTTGTTGGACTCAAAACAGGGGTGGGGTTTGGAGTTCGCACTTGGTGCTCTCTGGAGCCTGCCGTCGTCACATGGTCTCCGGGCGCTGCAAGGGCGTTGTCCAGGTTCGAGTACCCCAAAGTTAAAGTCTCTGTTTTGGTACTTTACCTTGCAGGGATGATTCCTCTTCTTCGGCCGACAGTTTGAGTTTATATGAAGATAGTCGCAGATTGGCTGAGGCTGAAGGCCCGATGATTCGAAGCCTACCCTCAGTTCGTCTCCTCAGTTGGTCTCCTCAGTTGGTCTCCTCAGTTGGTCTTCCTCAGTTGGTCTTCCTCAGTTGGCCTTCCTTCCTCCCCTCGTCGCGTCCCGCCTCGCCTGGCCTGAATTGTCCATATCCGCCCGATGCAGTGCCGGGGCAGTTTCCAGACGGAGTGGCAAAAGGCACGGGCAAAGGCCAAGGGGTAAGCATGGGACGGGGAAAGAGCGACAGCCACGAGGGCGAGGGGCAGAAGAGCCGAGCAGAGCAGAGAGTGCAGAGAGAGATTGCTACCCGGGGCCTTCAATTATACTCTTTTTGAAAACCCTTATCTGCGCGCCAAATCAGGTTAGTTCTTTGTCTTAATCTTGGCGGGCTATTTTAAATAATGGTAGCAATCTATACTAACTGTTTTTAGATGGCCGGTAATCGCATCTACCAGCCTGATAATTGACTTGTTTTGTTATGAATGTTCCTTGATGGGCCTGTCCAGCCTTGATGGCTTCCCTAATCTGTTGCCGATTATTTATGCAAACTGCTTGATGGCCTTAACTACAGGCCTAACTGAATTTAGATTTGTCTCCAATTCGTTCTAATACATAATTCAAAGTCCTGTCTGGTTTCAAATACAAAGTCTCTCTTCACAGAAACTGCAGCTTTGGTTTCGATCCACAAGCTGTCTGCGTTGCAGAGTCCATTTTAAAATCTCACAGGCTTTCTGCCACGAGGCACGGATGCCATCTTGGGTACCTTTTTGATTTAAAATGTCCACGCAGGATTCCGTTTATTAATAACAACCTTCGGGGAAATGTAGAAATTTTGCAAATCTTACAGCTTGTTAAGCCCACCCTGCGCAGTTGCTGACCAATTAAAAGGATGCGGGTCTGGTGACGTCATTTGATGACACGTCATCAGCCGGTTTCCTTAAAGGGACCATGGCCACATTTATTTTGTTAGTTTTGCTGTCAATGTTCTGCAGCATTGAGGTGCAAACACTGACAATGATTGCACAGAGGTGCACGGCTGCACCCAAGCCCTCCCATGATGCCCTCCATATGCTTATGCAGGGAGTCACAGGATGCAGGGAGCTTCTCTTCCCTTCCAAGGGTGGAAGAGATCTCCCAAGAAGACCAACACAGCCTGGTTGCACATTGCACAGGAGGGCACAAGCAGGGATGTGGTCAGGAGGACCAGGTTGCAGTGGCACAAACCTTTCATTGATCTCAGTAGATCACGAAACGTTACTGCAAATCCACACCCAACCTCATCCTGCTGTGCCACTCATCACATCCCCATCACTCTGCCTTCCCTACCGTACTCCTGCATATCCTTACTCACATCAACTTACCTTGCACCTCCACCCATCCCTCTCTATCTACTTTATCACTTCCCCATCTCACGAGCCATCCCTCACACTCCCCCTCATCCTCGCGCAATCATACAAACTAACAACACACAAGGGGAGGCACTTGGGTGATTTATGCAATGTTCATGTAAATTTTCTCCTTCTCTTCGGCAGTCCCTCGGAACCGAGGATGACTTGCTTCCACATTAAAAATGAGTTCTCAGGTGACTGATGAGTCCAATGCGGGACCTACAGTCTCTGTCACAGGTGGGGCAGACGGTGGTTGAAGGGGCGGGTGAGTGGGGTGCTTGGGTTGACGTGCACTCCTTGCGCTGCCTGCGCTTGGCTTCCGCTTGCTCCCGGCGAAGAGACTCGAGGTGTTTGGCACCTTCCCGGATGCGTCTCCTCCACTTTGTGCGGTCTTGGGCCAGGGATTCCCAGGTGTCGGTGGGGATGTTACACTTATTCAAGGAGGCTTTGAGGGTGTCCTTGAAGCGTTTCCTCTGCCCACCTGGGGCTCTCTTGCCGTGCCGGAGCTCCGAGTAGAGCGCTTGTTTTGGTAGTCTCGTATTGGGCATGCGGACAATGTGACCCATCCATCGGAGCTGATTGAGTGTGGTCAAAGCTTTGATTCTGGGGATGTTGGCCTGAGCAAAAACACTGATGTTGGTGCGCCTATCCTGCCAATGGATTTGCCGGATATTGAGGAGGCAGCGTTGGTGGTACCTCTCCAGTGCTTTGAGGTGCCTGCTGAACATGGTCCATGTCTCTGAGGCATACAGCAGGGCGGGTATCACTGCTGCTCTGTAGACCATGAGCTTAGTGCCAGGTTTGAGGTCCTGGTCTTCAAACCTGGCACTCAGTAAATTTTCTGGTAATGTGTAGTCAAACATTGAAATCTATATTTTCAACACTTTACCTTATTGGAAGGATCTGTGCTCACCTTTGGAAATGTCTTAGTGAGTTCCAGTGACTGTTGAGACATAACTTCCGCCCACCCCACCCACCCCCCCCCCCCCCACCTCACCCCCCACCACACACATACAATTGTGATGAGTGTGAAATTAATGGCTTGGACATTCTGGGATGCTTTATGGTGCCGGTGTGGTGTGGGGTCAAACTGGCACATCATGTGGCAGCCGGGGTGTACAGCGTCAAGTGAAGTAAATCTGGCCATGGTGAGGCCATCGCTGGCGTCCCGGGCAGCAATGTGGTTGGCTGCTGATGCCCTGTGTCCTGTGCAGCATCAGGTGATTGCGGAGAAGGTTGGTATTGTTGTTGGTGATGTTGGTGTGCCTGGTGATGTTGGTGCTGGGGCTGATTGTGGAGGGATTCAGAGGACCAAGGTGAGATTTTTTCAAGGGCACCAATATTGCTGGAATAGATGGCAGCTGAAGTTGAGATGACAGAAGTGATCTGTCAATGGTGAGAGAGCTTGCTCCAAGGAGGTGACAGTGGATAGAGTGTTTACTCCAAACACTTCCAAACTGCATACAGCTCAGAAGTGTCTTCCAAGTCCTGAAGGCTCAAGCTTCTGGCGTTGGAAAGTGACCAGCTGTGAAATGGTAGATTTCATACCACTTTTGCAGCTGTCACCTACTCACAGCAATGGGGAGACATAGAGAACACAACCTACTTACCTGATGTGATCTTCAAACGATGTGAACCCCCTTAAAAAAGTGGGAAAATAGAAATAGGCTGGCAAAAGAGTAGTTAACAAGCATTTAACTATCTTAAATGTCTCCCCCGCTGCTTGGTGTTGGGTCTGTTCTGAAATCGCAGACCCGACACTTTGGAAAATTACATGGAGGCGGGTTCGGAGCGGGTTCCCAACCTGCTGTCAATTATTTGGATTTTGACAGCAGACCCACCTCCAAACCCACACTCTGAGCACTGGCAAAATTCAGCCCAATGAGTACATATACCAAACCACCAAGGAATCTAGTGCCCCATTAAACTTATGGCTTATACCCCTTTATGTAATTAATTATCTCATTCATTTTACCAATGTAGCATAAACAGAATGAATTATAAAATCTGTTAAGTGATTTATATTCCACTTGCAACATTGATCACAATTCATTTGAGGCTTCATCACTCACTGTAAGAATATTGGGCACAGAAGTGAAATGGACATCTCTTCCTTGGCCGTGTTAACCATCCTACATTGTGAATCATGCAAAGTGATAATGTTTAAACCTGCAGACTGCTGACGCGAGTCAGAAGCTAATCACATTGTGGGGTCATTGTGCGATAAGGATACGATAGCAAAATACTACGGATGCTGGAAATCCGAAATAACAACAGAAAACGCTGGAAAAACACAGCAGGCCAGGCAACATCCGTGGAAAGAGAAATAGAGTTAACATTTCAGGTCAATGACCCTTCATCAGAACTGAGAAAAAAGGCAGAAAATGAAACAGATTAAAAGGCCAGTTTGGGCTCTGGGAAATGGGGGATGGGATGAAAGAACAAAAGGGAAGTGAAGAGACATTAAGAGGTATTCAAGACGAGACGACATAGTAATAGGACAAGTAAAGAGACAAAAGATGGCTCTAGATGAAGTGTGAAATGCGCTGGCAGAATGAGAGACAGCTGCCATGTGGGAGAGAAAAAAAGGGAAAAGGCACAAACCAAAGGTATGGATAAAAAATATATAAAAATGTAATAGGGGCTTGTGGTGTATGTAACCGTTCCACCTTTAAGAGAACTATTTTAAGAGATGCACTACTTTATCTTGGCTGCTGTATACTGTAATACCGGTGGTGACCACACCGGTATATAAGTGCTGTGTAATGATTTATTGGGCAGTTCAGCCTGACCTTCGACGAGTAAAGACCTGTTGAATTTATTCTTGTGGTCTGTGTGCAGTGATTCTTATTAACAATAACTAGAACACACAGACTTAACAGTGGCGACGATGACGATCTTACCCTGCGGCAGAGATATATCCAAGGCAGTTTAACGGGCGTCGAGAAGAGGCATCCGCCCTCATCACCCTGCTGAGAAAAGACTCGGGTCTGAAGAGCAAGGAAGAATCCTGACACGAAGCCTTCCATCAGCAACAGGCAGTGATCATCCCTTCTACCACGGTGGTGGGTAAGCCGATCAGCGACGAGCAGCAAGTCGGCCACATTGGCTGTGAAGTAGGGGAGGGAAAAACGGAGGATATAAGGGCGGAGAATTCGACCACAGCCGGGGAAAAGAGACGGACAGAAGTCATGGCCAGAGGCGCTGGGGCAGCGTAAGGCACGGGAGCCGCGGTGAATGCAAACGCAGCCGGTGTAAAAGACCGGGCTGCAAGCGGGCTGGGAGATGCAACAGCGTCGAGAGAGAGCTCGACCGCGACCAGGGAAAAAGGCCGGGCAGCTACCGAGGCCGCGAGGCGCAGAAGAAAATAAAAATAATTTTTAAAAAACCGCGGAGAACTCAGCCGCAGCCGGGGGAAAGGACCGGACTGCAAGAGGGGCTGGGAGGCACGATTTGAGAACCGCTGGGGAGGGCGAACGCAGCAATACAGCAATCGCCATTACAGCCAGCGGGGGAGAAAGGCAAACGCGGGAAGCCGCCATTTTCGTAGGCGGGGGAAGAAGACAAGCGCGGGAAACCGCCATTTAAAAAAAAAAAAAGAAAAGAAAAATTTCTTTTTGTTTCTCAAGAAGATTGCGAGGATGCCTAAGCGTGGTAACATCAATGATTTCGATGCCGATGTTGAAGATTGGGCCACGTATGTAGAACGCATAGAGATTTATTGTAAGGCAAATAAAATATCAGATGAAGATAAAGTACTAACCTTACTATCCTCAATGGGTGCGAAGACATACGGGCTATTGAAGCATCTTCTATCACCAGCTAAACCGGCGGATCAGGCTTTCGCTAATATTGTTGCTGTCCTGAGAAATCATTTGAACCCCACACCGCTGATGTTAGCGGAACGATTTAAATTTTATGCGAGAACGCAACTGAAAGAGGAAAGCAACGCGGAGTATTTAATTGAACTGCGTAAGCTAGCGAAATACTGTCAGTTTGGGGAAAGACTGACAGAGGCACTGAGAGACAAATTCGTGTGTGGATTGTCGAAAGAAGGAACACAAAAGCGGCTGCTTGAAGAGAATGATCTTACACTTGATAAGGCTGTCACTATTGCAGCATCGCACGAAGCCGCAGCGAGAGGCACTGCGGAAATGCAGCTGAAGGCAGCGGTACTCAGCGTAGATCAAATGGCTTTGGGTACAGTGAAATGTTATCGTTGTGGAAAGACAACACACGATCAGAACCAATGCTGGTTTAAAAATCAGGAATGTAGAAAATGTGGCAAGCTTGGTCACATAGCTAAAGTATGCCGGTCAGGAAAGAAGACCAGCAACAAAAAGTCACCGCAGGATAAGTGCAGAAAGGTACATAAGGTGGCTGAGAAGAGTTCGGATGAACAGAATTCGGATTCAGACTCCAACAGCAAGGAACTGGGTAGTCTGAGAATTCACAATGTGAGTAAGGAAGCTGACCTACAAACTATCTGGGTCACACTTCAGATAGCAGGAGTCCAAGTGAAGATGGAATTGGACACTGGATCGACATTGACGGTCATGAATAAGCAAGATTACAAAAGGGTATTCACACATATTCCCCTACGGGATACGGAGATAGTATTGCAGACATACACGGGGCAAAGAGTATACCTCATCGGAAAGATAAAAGTCAAGGTGGTACACAAGGGCAAAGAACACCAAGGAATGGACTTATATGTACTACCTGAGGGAGGTCCACCACTTCTGGGACGGGAGTGGATCAGGAAAATAAATATGGACTGGCACTCCCTAAAAGCAATAACGGTAGATTCCGGAAAAAAAGATGTCAAACCTGAACGATTGTCCAGAATATTGGATGAGGTTAAAGAGGTGTTCCAACAGGGACTGGGAACACTGAGAGGAATTACGGCAAAAATCAAGATTGCAGAACATGCAAACCCAAAATTTTTCAAAGCCAGACCGGTACCTTATGCAATACGACCTGCTGTGGAAGCTGAGCTGGAAGGGCTAGAATGTTCAGGAGTACTGTCTAAGGTGGACTGGAGTGAGTGGGCCACGCCCATTGTTCCCGTCATGAAGCGTTCATCGAGTAACAAACCAGGGGAACCGGGGAAGGTCCGCATCTGTGGAGACTTCAAGATCACGGTTAATCCGGTGCTTCACATGGTGCAATATCCGCTTCCGCGGATTGAGGATATCTTTGCTTCATTGTCTGGTGGGAAACACTTCACCAAGATAGACCTGGCGCAAGCGTACTTACAGATGGAAGTTGAGGAAGAGTCGCGCCAGTATCTCACAATCAACACGCACAGAGGCTTGTATCGATATAATAGACTGGTTTTTGGAGTGGCTTCGGCTCCAGCAATTTGGCAGAGGGCCATGGAGCAGGTATTACAGGGAATTCCAAGCACTCAATGTTACTTGGACGATATCCTGATTACAGGAGATGACGATGAGGAACACCTTGCAAATTTGAGACTGGTGCTCACCAGATTGAAGGAATATGGACTTCGAGTTAATCGCCAGAAATGTGAATTCTTTCAGAAATGGATCTCGTACTGTGGTCATGTCATTGACCAGGAGGGGCTGCACAAGTCACCTGACAAGATCGAAGCTGTTGTGAAGGTTCCCGCTCCGGAAAATGTATCCCAGTTGAGGTCGTTCCTTGGGTTGATTAACTATTACCATAAGTTTCTGCCAAATCTATCCACGGTGCTGCACCCGCTGAACGCTCTTTTGCAGAAAGAAGTACCATGGAAGTGGAGCGAGGACTGTAAGAAGGCCTTTCGCAAAAGCAAGGCATTGATCACCTCAGAGGAAGTGTTGGCTCACTTCAACCCAATGCTACCTATTCGTTTAGCTTGTGATGCTTCTCCTTATGGTATTGGAGCAGTACTCTCACACAAGTTGCCAAATGGCTTGGAAAGGCCAGTCGCATTTGCATCCAGATCATTGACCTCCGCTGAGCGCAACTATGCTCAGATAGATAGGGAGGCTCTCAGCCTTGTGTGGGGAGTAAAGAAGTTTAATCATTACCTGCAGGGCCAGAAGTTTATACTGCTGACAGACCACCAGCCGTTGGTATCCATTTTTAACCCTAAGAAGGGTGTTTCGGTGATGACAGCACAGAGGCTCCAGAGATGGTCCCTTTTCCTAGGGGCACATCAATATCAGATAGAATTCAAAGGTACAAAGCAGCATGGTAATGCTGATGGGCTGTCGCGCCTGCCACTACCTACTGAGGAGGAGGCACCGACGGTTGACCCGGTGGAGTTATTTCACTCGACCATCATCGAATGTTTACCTGTCACCAATGCAAATATTGAAAGGGAGACTAGGAATGACCCGACACTGTCCCGGGTCTACGAATTGACAGTAAAGGGATGGCCAGCCCATGGTGATCCACTGTTACCGGCATTCTCAGCAAGACGAGAACAGCTGTCCATCTGTCAGGGAACATTGATGTATGGAACAAGGGTGATTATCCCTCCTAAGTTAAGAGAAAAGAACTACATGAAGGTCATCTGGGGGAAGTCAAGATGAAAAGCCTTGCTAGGGCTTATGTGTGGTGGCCGGGTATCGACCAACAGATAGAGGATCTGACGAAAAGCTGCTCAGGGTGCCAAAAAGTCCAAAATGCACCTCCAATTGCACCGCTGCATCCATGGGAATGGCCTTCAACCCCATGGCAACGTGTACATATTGACTTTGCTGGTCCATTCATGGACTCCATGTTTTTAATTGCGGTGGACGCACATTCTAAATGGTCAGAAGTGATTAAAATGACTACCACTACCTCGGAGAAGACGATCGCAGTGCTAAGAACGATATTTGCAAGAAATGGATTGCCAGAGCAAATATGTTCAGACAACGGACCACAGTTCGTGTCACAGGAATTCCAGAAATTCCTGAAGAAGAATGGGGTGAAACATTATACCTCTGCCCCATATCATCCAGCTACGAATGGGCTGGCCGAGAGGTTTGTACAGACGTTCAAAAAGGCAATAAAGGCCATGAGCGAAGATCAGATTCCACTGCAACACAAGGTGGACAATTTCCTACTGGCATATCGAAACGCCACCCATGCAACAACAAACCAAAGTCCTGCCATGATGTTCTATAACAGGAGGTTGCGGTCCAGGTTGGACTTGTTAAAACCAAATGTGCGGAGGGAAGTCGAAAACAAACAGTTCCAGCATATCAATAACAAGCCCACTCGGAGTTTTGAAATAGGACAACCGGTGTTAGCCAGGGACTATAAAAACGAGAAATGGCAATCTGGAACAATTCGGGCCAGACAAGGACCCCTGATGTACACGGTAGATGTTGGTGAAAACGTAATGCGACGTCATGCTGACCAACTGGTGGGATCGAGAACAAGGATTGAGCCCATGGTTACGACAGAGACAACCGTGGAGGAAGTTAGTGAACCTGAAGCACCTACCTCAGAAGTGAATATACCTGATGATGATGTCCTATCCATAGGGGGTCAACTAGATGAGTCACCCCAGCAACGAGAACCAGAGACCCCTGAAAGGCGTTATCCATCTCGGATCAGGAGGCCTCCTCAGAGACTGAATCTGTGAACTGTTTTTACATGAAGTTGTGTATATATGTTATTATGTTATGTTAAATGGGGAATATATACTGTTAAGCTAAAAAGGGAGGATTGTGGTGTATGTAACCGTTCCACCTTTAAGAGAACTATTTTAAGAGATGCACTACTTTATCTTGGCTGCTGTATACTGTAATACCGGTGGTGACCACACCGGTATATAAGTGCTGTGTAATGATTTATTGGGCAGTTCAACCTGACCTTCGACTAGTAAAGACCTGTTGAATTTATTCTTGTGGTCTGTGTGCAGTGATTCTTATTAACAATAACTAGAACACACAGACTTAACAAGGCTGAGGTTATGATCTGAAATTGTTGAACTCGATATTGAGTCTGGAAGGCTGTAAAGTGCCTAATCGGAAGATGAGGTGCTGTTCCTCGAGCGTAAGGATATGTGCGATAAGGATATGCTAGTATTGGAGATCAGTCAGGACAAAGGGAAAGCGGGTACAGACGCTTCCCACATTGTGTGGAAGGCATCCCATGTGAGGTGCTACTATCAGCTTGGCCAGAACAATGGAGGGGCAGAAGCCAGTATATAGACTAGCAGCGGGATCACAGCCATCTGGGATGGGCTTAATTTCATCTCATATTCCTTTAAAATGCCAGGCAGGAAACAACAGGTTAAATTTATTCAAAAGCAAAATATGGCAGATGCTGCAAATCTAAAATAAAAACAAAAAATGCTGGAAATACTCAGCAGGTCAGGCAGCATCTGTGGAGAAGGGAACAGAGTTAATGTTTCAGGTCAATGACCTTTTGTCAGAACTGGAAAAAGTTAGAGAGGGAACAGGTTTTAAGCAAGGGCAGAGGCAGGGATAGGGTGGAGTGGAGGAAAGAACAAAAGGGAAGGTCTGTGTTAGGGTGGAAGTCAGGAGAGATTAAATGACAAAAGGGATGATGGTGCAAGGCAAAAGAGAATGGTAATGGGACAAGTAAAGAAAAAACAGAAAGGTCCAGAGGAGGTGTAAATGGCAACAGCAGAATCATTGCCAACAGCTGCTGTCTGAAAAATGTCTACTATAAGCCCAGTGACTGCCACAGCTACCTGAACTACACTTCCTCCCACCCCGCTTCTTGTAACAACTCTATTCCATTCTCCCAATTTCTCCTTCTCCGTCGCATTTGTTCTGATGATGCCACCTTCCATACGTTTTCCTTTTCCCTCAGCCGAGGATCCCCTTCTACCATGGCTGACATAGCCCTTGACCGTGTCCATCCCATTTCCCACACTTCTGCTCTCACCCCTTCCCCTCCCTCCCAGAACCACGCTAGGGTTCCCCTTGTCCTCACCTTCCACCCCACCAGCCTCCACATTCAACGGATCATCCTCCGCATTTCCACCACCTCTAGCATGATGTCGCCACCAAACATATCTTCCCTCCCCTCCCCTTTTAGTATTCCAAAGGGACTGTTCCCTCCGCGACACCTTGGTCAACTCTTTATCACCCCCAACAACCCCATCCCTTCCCATGGATAAGAGAATAAGAAACAGGAGCAGGAGTAGGCCATTTTGGCCACTCGAGCCTGCTCCGCCATTCAATAAGATCATGGCTGATCTTCTACCTCATCTCCACTCTCCTGCAGTATCCCCATATCCCTTGAATCCCTTAATATTCAAAAATCTATCAATCTCTGTCTTGAATATACTCAACGACTGAGCCTGCACAGCCCTCTGGGGTAGAGAATTCCAAAGATTCACCACTTTCCTGAGTGAAGAAATTTCTCCTCATCTCAGTCCTAAATGGCTGACCCCTTATTCTGAGACTGTGACCCCTGGTTGTAGACTCCCCAGCCAGGGGAAACATCCTCCCTGCATCTAACCTGAAAAGCCCTGTAAGAATTTTGTATACTTCAATGAGATTGTAGTGTATGTACCTTTAAGAGAGAACTACTTTTACAGCTCCTGTATACTGTAGTACTGGCAGTGACCACACCTGTATATAAGCCTTGAGCATGCCTCTGTACTGCCAGTCTTGAGACTACCCTACTCCAGTAAACACCTGTTGATTGTTAAGTTACAGCCTCCGTGTAGTTGTTGGAAAACATCATACTCTAAGAATCACAGATCCAACAGTGGCGACGAGGTCGATTCGAATCTACCTGCAACTCTGCATTTCCCTTCAAGGATTCGCTCCGGGAGGGCGGTGGAAGAAAGTCGAGGCCAGAAGCACGGGCGTCGACCACGAGCAACTGCCCAGTCATCCGGCAGAGAGTGAACATCGCAGGGGAGGCTGTTGAGAGCCGGGCTTGGTTCCCCAGCCACGACAATCCAGCAACAGACTGGCAACAGGTACAGCGCAGACCCTTCCCGGACAGCGGCGGCTGGAGCCGACTGACGGCAGAGAAAAAGCCGAGCAGCGTCGACGGGGTAAGAGAGAGGGTGAAGCGCACAGGGCGCAGCCGGGGGTTGAAAACCGAGCGGCGTCGAGGAAAAACAAAACAGAGAGAGAGAGAGGGTAAAGGAGCAGCCGGGTTCAGGATCGAGCGGTGGAAATGGGAAAGGCGCACAGGAGAACGCGCAGAGCACAGCCAGGGCTCAAGGGCTGAACAGCGTCCGCGGGGAGAAGAAGGGAGAGCGCGGGAGACGCCATTGAGCCGCGGAGAAGAAGGGAGAGCGCGGGAGACGCCATTTTTAGAAGCCGCAGCGGAGAAGAAGGGCGAGCGCGGGAAGAAAGAAAAGCGCGGGAGACGCCATTTTGTGCCAGCGGAGAAGAAGGGAGCGTGCGGGAGACGCCATTTTTGACAGTTAAATCACACTCAGGGATGCCGAAGAGTGGCAGTATCTCTGCGTTCGACAATGAAGTCGAAGATTGGGCGACATATGTGGAACGCATTGAGGTGTACTGCAGGGCGAATGAAGTGCCAGATGCTTGGAAAGCACTGGTTTTGTTAAATTCCATGGGTGCAAAAACTTATGGCTTACTGCGAAACCTAATAACCCCAGAGAAGCCCGTGGATAAGAATTTCGAAAGCATAGTAGAAATCCTACAGGACCACTTAAACCCCACACCGCTGCTGATAGCAGAAAGATTTAAGTTCCACAAAAGGAACCAGCATAAAGACAAAAGTAATGCTGAGTACTTAACGGAACTGCGCAAACTATCGAAACACTGCCAGTTTGGAGCGGGACTAGCAGATACGTTAAGGGACAAGTTTGTGTGTGGGCTTCAAAGTGAAGGAACCCAGAAACTGCTTCTATCAGAAAAGGATCTTACGCTGGACAAGGCTTTCAGCATGGCAGTATCACACGAAGCAGCCGCAAGGGGCGCTGCAGAGATACAACGGAGACCGCAAGAATATGGCACCAGTGAAATGTCATATGGAGCAGGGAAGTGTTATCACTGCAGCAGAACAACACACGACCATAAGGATTGTTGGCTCAAGGACCAAGTGTGCAGACAGTGTGGAAAAGCAGGACACATAGCAAGAGTCTGCAGGTCAGGGAAGAAAACCAACAGCAAGAAATCTCCACAGGAGAAGTACAAAAAGGTACATAAGGTGATGGACAGTAGTTCAGATGAACAGAAAAGTGATACAGACTCCGGAAGCAAGTAGCTGGGTTGTCTGAAACTACATAAGGTAACCAAAATGGAGGATCACCAGACTATCTGGGTCACACTCAAGATAGACGGAGTCCAAGTGAAAATGGAATTGGACAGAGGATCAGCCCTAACAGTCATAAACCAAAGGGACTACAAGCGGCTATTTTCACATATACCCTTGAAAGCTACAGAGATTGTCTTGAAGACGTACACGGGGCAAAAAGTCTACCCCAAAGGAAAAATAAGGGTGAAAGTGATATACAAAGGCCAGGAAATACCTAAAATGGACCTATATGTATTGCCAGATGGAGGACCACCACTACTAGGATGTGAATGGATCCGGAAGATACAATTAGATTGGCATTCCATACAGGCACTGAAGGTTGAGGCCAAAAAAGATGACGACGTCACACCTGGATGACTGTCAAAAATGCTAACTGACGCAAAAGAAGTGTTCCAGGAGGGACTCGGAACACTAAAAGGCATAACAGCAACGATTAAAATAGAGGAAAATGCAAGCCCAAAGTTTCTTAAGGCCAGACCAGTGCCTTATGCGATCCGACCAGCCGTCGAAGCAGAGCTGGAAGGGTTGGAACGTTCAGGAGTGCTGTCCAAAGTAGACTGGATCGAGTGGGCTACACCCATCGTTCCTGTAATGAAGAGGTCATTGAGTAATGTGCCTGGGGAACCAAAGAAGGTTCGCATCTGTGGGGACTTTAAGGTGACAGTGAACCCAGTCCTTCACACGGTACAATATCCGCTTCCACGGATTGAGGATATTTTCGCCTCGCTATCTGGAGGTAAACACTTCACCAAAATTGATCTAGCCCAGGCATACTTGCAAATGGAGGTAGAAGAAGCCTCAAAACAATACCTCACGATCAACACTCATAAAGGTCTCTACCAATACAACCGGCTGGTGTTCAGGGTAGCATCAGCTCCAGCTATTTGGCAAAGGGCGATGGATCAAGTCCTGCAAGGGATTCCAGGGACCCAGTGTTATTTGGCCGACATCCTGGTCACGGGCGAAAATGACAGTGATCACCTCGCCAACCTGGAGAAGGTGCTCACTAGATTAAAGGAATATGGGCTACGAGCTAATCGCCACAAGTGCGAGTTTTTCCAGCAGCAGCTCTCGTATTGTGGCCACGTTATTGATGAAGAGGGGTTACGTAAGTCCCCTGAAAAGATTGAGGCAGTAGTCAAGGCTCCAGCACCAGAAAATGTGTCACAACTGAGGTCGTTCCTTCGGCTGGTGAACTGCTACTGTAAGTTCTTACCAAATTTGTCTACAGTATTACACCCACTGAACACCCTGCTGCAAACGGGGGTACCATGGAAGTGGAATGACGAATGTAAACGAGCTTTCCAGAAGTGCAAAGAATTGATCACATCAAAAGAGGTGTTGGCCCATTTCAACCCAGCACTACCAATTCGTTTGGCATGTGATGCATCACCCTATGGTATTGGAGCGGTGCTGTCGCACAAATTCCCAGACGGGTTGGAGAGGCCAGTAGCCTTTGCGTCTCGGGATCTACAGACTCTGCCACAGGTAGGGCAGGTAGTGGTTAAAGGGACGAGCGGGTGGAGTGCTTGATTTGTCATACTTTTCCTCCGCTGTTTGTACTTGGCCTCCGCGTGGTTCACTAATGTCCTTTAGGGAAGTAAATCTGGCCTAAACGTGACTCCAGACTCACAGCAATGTGGGCCTGCTTGCATTTCCTGTCACTGGCCCGGTTCAGATGTCGGCACGATGTGCTTACCTGATCCAGCGGCGTAGTTAGTGCGATGTGCTGGCTGGGATCCGATGAGCACTCTGCAGCCAATCAGGGAAGGGGAAACTCATTCATGAGTTTGATAGTAAAGACTGTCAAACTCATGAAAAGTACGGGCGCCCAAAAGACTAGTTTAACTTTAATTAAAATTTTAAAAAACATCCCAATAATTAAATAAACTATAAATAACTTTAAAAAACTATTTAAAACAATTAATAAAATTTTTGAAATTTTTTTTTTATTACAAATTCGGGTCTAAAAATAAACTTAACTTACTGTAAAGTCCTTAAAAACAATGAAGCTGTGGAAAAAATGTAATAATTTTAAATAATAGACCACTTACCTTCAAGAATCCACTGCTTACGCCTCCTTTCTTCATTTCCAAAAAGTTCAGGCCCTTGCACACGTGCAAACCCGTCTAAACGAAGGAAGTTCAACGCGTGCGCGCAGAGTCCTGCGCGCACGCGTTGGACCTCTTAACCCGTTAGTTCGATGGAGAGGAAATGCCGGTTTCTCGCGCATGCACTGTGCATGCTGGAATCCAGCACTTCCAACGGGCCCACGCATGAGTACACCATCCGTACTCACGCGTTGGGACCGGAATTACTGGCCCAATAATGAGAATAAAACCGGATGTACCACCCGGCATCAACCTCGGCACCAGCTACGGACACTGCAATGGCACACTCATCCCAGTCGACCCTGCAAAGTCCTCCTCACCAACATCTGGGGACTTGTGCCAAAATTGGGAGAGCTGTCCCACAGACTAGTCAAGCAACAGCCTGACATAATAATACTCACAGAATCATACCTTTCAGCCACAGTCCCAAACTCCTCCATCACCATCCCTGGGTATGTCCTGTCCTACTGGCAGGATAGACCCACAAGGAGTGGTGGCACTCTGGTATACAATGGGGAAGGAATGGCCCTGGAAGTTCTCAACATTGACTCCGGAGCCCATGAAGTTTCATGGCTTCAGGTCAAGCATGGGCAAGGAAACCTCCTGCTGATTACCACCTACCGCCCTCCCTCAGCTGATGAATCAGCACTCCTCCACATTCAACACCACTTGGAAGAAGCACTGAGCATAGCAAGGGCACAGAATGTACTCTGGGTGGGGGACTTCAATGTCCATCACCAAGAGTGGTTCAATAGCACCACTACTGACCGAGCTGGCAGAGTCCTGAAGGAGTACTCAACATTGACTGTGGGCCAACAGCAGCAGCAGAATTGTGTTCCATCACAATCTGTAACCTCATGGCCTGGCATATCCCTCACGCTACCATTACCAGTAAGCCAGGGGACCAACCCTGGTTGAATAAGGAGTGTGGAAGAGCATGCCAGGAGCAGCACCAGGTGTACCTAAAAATGAGGTGC
The DNA here is from genome assembly GCF_052327205.1 of Somniosus microcephalus. Classification (NCBI taxonomy): domain Eukaryota; kingdom Metazoa; phylum Chordata; class Chondrichthyes; order Squaliformes; family Somniosidae; genus Somniosus; species Somniosus microcephalus. The sequence goes on along the minus strand of NC_140994.1, from coordinate 71,697,168 downwards.
CAACCTGGGGAAGCTGCAACACAGGACTACATGCATGCTAAAAAGCGGAAGCAGCATGCTAAAGACAGGGCTAAGCGATCCCACAATCAACGGATCAGATTAAAGCTCTGCAGTCCTGCCACATCCAGTCGTGAACATTCACTCCCTCCACCACCGGTAAACCATGGCTGCAGCGTGTACCATCTACAAGATGTACTGCAGCAACTCGCCAAGACTTCTTCGGCAGTACCTCCCAAACCCGCGACCTCTTCCATCTAGAAGGACAAGGGCAGCAGGCGCATGGGAACACCACCACCTCCAAGTTCCCTTCCAAGTCACACACCATCCTGACTTAGAAGTATATCGCCGATCCTTCATCGTCGCTGGGTCAAAATCCTGGAACTCCCTTCCTTACAGCACTGTGGGAGTACCTTCACTACATGGACTGCAGCAGTTCAAGAAGACGGCTCACCACCACCTCCTCAAGGGCAATTAGTGATGGGCAATAAATGCTGGCCTTGCCAGTGACGCCCACATCCAATAAACAAATTTAAAAGAAGTCTATTTTCTACGATGCCATTAGAATCATCATAGAGCAGGCAACCATAATTCTGAAGGAGTGCTTCAGCTGCCTGCATTGATCAGGGAAAACACTACAGCCAGGGTTTCAGCAATCATAGTGATGTTGCTGTATGCTGTACAAATTTGCCTTGCAAAGAGGCATCCTCATGGACTTCCCAGACGAGGAAGAGGAACATGCAAAAGGACAGTAGGGCCATCAGACAGACTAAAAACTGCTGGAGTAAGGTGATGCCGAGGACAACCCTTTGGAGGCACTGAAAGTCATTCAAACCAATCTAATGTGAGGCCTTCTCATGACTACTGAATCTGTCCACTGTAAGATTACGTCCACGTCCACCTTTCCCAAACCACCACTTCAATGATATACAGACACTTGTCTGTCGCAGACAAGTTCCACGTCTCACATTTTTCTTAGGTACTCCCCCATCTTGCCGAAAATACTGCACAAGCATCTTTACTGCAACCGAGTTTTAAATTCAAAAATCTGTGTCTTTCTTTGAACCTCACATTCCTTGATACTTACAACTGTGCACCCTTTTGATTTAAATCTTAATCACTTGCTTCTCCTCAGTGCCATGAGGTGTCTGCCTGCTTTGTCCCCATAAAGCTTTCAGGGATGAGGTGGCCCTTATCTCAAGGCAGCTGAGATCTCAGACACCAGAGACCTGTCTTATGTGCTACCGTACGGGCAGCCTGGCTCAGGTTGATTTCTGCCACTTGTGTAGACATCTGAGGAGGCTGGTGGGAGAACTGCATAAGCACTCTGAGACTCATCCCCCTCACCCCCTCCTACAGTGTGCAGAGATAGCCCTCCTTGGGATTCCATTCCTATTATCCATGTATATGAGGGGTGGGGGAGGGGGAGCATTCACTCCAGATCCTTGGCAATATATAAACCTGTTTACTCTGAATGGGTTTGCATTACAACAACAACAACTTGTATTTATATAGCGCCTTTAAAATAGTAAAGCATCCCAAGGCGCGTCCCAGGAGTGTTATAAGACAAAAAATTTGACACTGAGCCACATAAGGAGAAATTAGGGCAGGTGACTAAAAGCTTGGTCAAAGAGGTAGGCTTTAAGGAGCGTCTTAAAGGAGGAAAGATAGATAGAGAGGCGGAAAGGTTTAGGCAGGGAATTCCAGAGCTTAGGGCCTAGGTGACCGAAAGCAGCATTAATTGCAGATTTATTGTCTCGTGGTCTATTGAGCTTCATGAATTGACCTGACGATCTGCAGTTTTGAAAGTATTCAAATTCTGATCTATGCTGACCCACCCAAAGAGACACTGAGCCGTAGCAAGAGCCATTCTTAAGCGAAACGCTTATTATTTGCTTGCAAAATTTCCCCTAAGGTTATCCTGAAGAAAACAAAAGGTATTGGCAAAGGTGACTTGTAAGAAGAGAAGCACCATTCGGTGAAGCAGGAAGTGTAGTGGTTATAATATTGGACTAATAATCCAAAGAATGTGACCTTCATGGCAGGTTGAGAATTTTTATTCTGTTTTAAAAAAAATATGGAAATACAAAACAGAGAAAAAAATCAAAAAGGCTCTTTTGTTGAAAAAACAGAAATCTTTGGCAAAACAACTAAAATAATTTGGTAGGAATATTCAAAGTTATGAATAATATTAAAATGGTAATTATGGAATGTGTTTTGAAGAATTAGTAAGTGTACCAAAATTGTAGAGAAATTGAAGAATATGAAGAGGGCTTTGCATTTTTTTCTGCTTGTCCAAAAGCGCGCGAGGGTTCACAAGAAGTGGGTTGGTCAGGAAAATAAAACTTGCTAAAATTCTGAAGGAGTACAATAATTCTATTACATCATTAGATTTTATTCACCTTCTGGAAAGATATAAAGATCAAGATCTAACAATAAATGACACAATTCAAGCTGAGTAATGCAAATTAGCCAACATCTAAAGACTTAAGCAAAATGATCCAATGCTACTTAAAAATTAATTGCCTGCAGTTACATGAAAAATTAATTCCATTAATCTAATCAAATGTTTGTTCAGTGTAACAAAGTGGCCCTATTGCTCAATGGGGAAATTTGGGGTCGGCCCAGTTCCAAGAAGCAATTTACTCTGGAAAACTGCATCAAACAAACCTTCATAGATGTCGGAGCGGCTGCAAAACATTTTGGAGGGGGAGGGCGAACAGCCAGTTGTCATGGTGCACATAGGCACCAATGATATAGGTAAAAAGCGGGATGAGGTCCTAAAAGCAGAATATAGGGAGTTAGGAGGTAAATTAAAAAATAGGACCTCAAAGGTAGTAACCTCAGGATTGCTACCAGTGCCACGTGCTAGTCAGAGTAGAAGTAGGAGGATATTTCAAATGAATACGTGGCTAGAAGAATGGTGCAAGGGGGAGGGATTCAAATTCCTTGGACATTGGAACCGGTTCTGGGAGTGGTGGGACCAGTACAAACGGGACGGTTTGCATCTGGGCAGGGCCGGGACCGATGTCCTAGGGGGAGTGTTTGCTAGTGCTGGTGGGGAGGGTTTAAACTAAAGTGGCAGGGGGTTGGGAGCCTGAGCAGGGAGACAGAGGAAAGGGAAACAAGGAAAAAAGCAAAAGACAGGAAGGAAAAAAACAAAATTAGAAGGCAAAGAACTCAACGGTTTAAATCATACATGGTCACAGTAAATAATAATTCATATAGGTCTGAGAGCATTAAAAAAACAAGCCTGAAGGCTTTGTGTCTTAATGCAAGGAGCATTCGGAACAAGGTGGATGAATTAGCTGCGCAAATAGAGGTAAACAAATATGATTTGATTGGGATGACAGAAACATGGCTCCAGGGTGGCCAAGGCTGGGAACTCAACATCCAGGGGTATTCAATATTTAGAAAGGACAGGCAAAAAAGGGAGGTGGGGTAGCATTGCTGGTTAAAGAGGGGATTAACACAATTGAAAGGAAGGATATTAACTCTGATGATGCGGAATCTGTATGGGTAGAACTGAGAAATATCAAGGGGCAGAAAACATTAGTGGGAGTGGTATATAGACCTCCAAACAGTAATACGGAGGTTGGGGATGGAATTAAAAGGGAAATTGGAGAAGCATGCAGTAAGGGCACAGCAGTCATCATGGGTGACTTTAATTTACATATAGATTGGGCTAACCAAATTAGTAAAAATACTGTGGAGGAGGAATTCGTAGAATGTTTACGGGATGGCTTTCTGGAACAATATGTTGAGGAACCAACCAGAGATCAGGCCATCTTAGACTGGGTATTATGTAATGAGAGAGGATTAATTAGCAATCTTGTTGTACGAGGCCCCTTGGGTCAGAGCGATCATAATATGATAGAATTCTTCATTAGGATGAAGAGTGAAGTAGTTGACTCGGAGACTAGGGTCCTGAATTTAAATAAAGGAAACTACGATGCTATGAGGCACAAATTGGGTAGGATTGATTGGGGAATGTCACTCAAAGGGTTGACGGTGGATAGGCAATGGCAAACATTCAAAGACCGCATGGATGAACTACAGAAGTTGTTCATCCCAGTCTGGGATAAGAATAAAATAAAAAAGGGTGATTCAACCGTGGCTAACAAGGGAAGTTAGGGATAGCATAAGATCCAAGGAAAGGGCATATAAATTGGCCAGAAAAAGCGGTAACCCTGAGGATCGGGAGCAGTTTAGGATTCAACAAAGAAGGACAAAAGGATTAATTAAGAAGGGGAAAATAGAATACGAAAGTAAGCTTGCAGGGAACATAAAAACTGACTGCAAGAGCTTTTATAGATATGTGAAGAGAAAAAGATTAGTGAAATCAAGTGTAGGTCCCTTGCAGTCAGAAGCAGGGGAAGTTATAATGGGGAACAAAGAAATGGCAGACCAATTAAATACATAATTTGGTTCTGTCTTCACAAATGAGGACACAAATAACCTCCCAGAGATGTTGGAGAACATAGGGTCTGATGAGAGGGAGGAACTGAAAGAAATCAGTATTTGTAGGGAAATGGTGTTAGGGAAATTGACGGGATTGAAGGCCGATAAATCCCCAGGGCCTGATAATCTACATCCTAGGGTACTTAAGGAGGTGGCCCTAGAAATAGTAGATGCATTGCTGGTCATCTTCCAAAATTCACTGGAATCTGGAACTGTACCCATGGATTGGAGGGTAGCTAATGTTACCCCACTATTCAAAAAGGGTGGTAGAGAGAATGCAGGGAATTACAGACCGGTAAGCCTGACATCGATAGTGGGGAAAATGCTAGAGTCCATTATAAAGGATGTAATAGCTGAGCACTTGGAAAACAGTGACAGGATCGGACAAAGTCAACATGGATTTACAAAAGGTAAATCGTGCTTGACTAATCTACTGGAATTTTTTGAGGATGTAACTGGGAAAATAGATAAGGGAGAACCAGTAGATGTGGTGTATTTGGACTTTCAAAAGGCTTTCGATAAGGTCCCGCATAAGAGATTAGCGTGTAAAGTTAAGGCACATGGGATTGGGGGCAAGGTATTGACTTGGATAGAGAACTGGTTGGCGGACAGAAAACAGAGAGTAGGAATTAACGGGTCTTTTTCCGAGTGGCAGGCAGTGACTAGTGGGGTACCGCAGGGATCGGTCCTTGGACCCCAGCTATTCACAATGTACATTAATGATCTAGATAAGGGAACTAGATGTAATATCTCCAAGTTTGCAGATGACACAAAGCTGGGTGGGCATGTGTGCTGCGAGGAGGATACCGAGAAACTCCAGGATGATTTGGACAGGTTGGGTGATTGGGCAGAAGCGTGGCAGATGCAATATAACGTGGATAAATGCGAGGTTATCCACTTTGTTGTCAAAAACAGAAAGGCAGACTATTATCTGAATGGCAATAGATTGGGAGAAGGGGAAGTGCAACGAGACCTGGGTGTCCTTGTGCACCAGTCGCTGAAGGTAAGCATGCAGGTGCAGCAGGCGGTGAAGAAGGCAAATGGTATGTTGGCCTTCATAGCGAAAGGGTTTGAGTACAGGAGCAAGGATGTCCTGCTGCAGTTGTACAGGGCCTTGGTGAGACCACACCTTGAGTACTGTGTGCAGTTTTGGTTGCCTTATCTGAGGAAGGATGTTCTTGCCATGGAAGGAGTTCAGCGAAGATTCACCAGGCTGACCCCTGGGATGGCAGGAATGACGTATGAGGAGAGATTGTGTCGATTGGGCTTATACTCGCTGGAGTTTAAAAGAATGAGAGGGGATCTCATAGAAACTTATAAAATTCTGACAGGTCTGGACAAACTCGATGCAGGTAGAATGTTCACGATGGTCGGAGAGTCCAGAACCAGGGGTCATAGTCTAAGGATAAGGGGTAAGCCATTTAGGACAGAGATGAGGAAGAATTTCTTCACCCAGAGAGTGGTGAACCTGTGGAATTCTCTACCACAGAAGGCGTTTGAGGCCAAACCTTAAAATATATTCAAGAAGGAGTTAGATATATTTCTTAGAGCTAAAGGTATCAAGGGATATGGGGAGAAGGCAGGTACGGGGTACTGAGTTTGGATGATCAGCCATGATCTCATCGAATGGTGGAGCAGGCTCGAGGGGCCGAATGGCCTACTCCTGCTCCTATCTTCTATGTTTCTACACATAATTGTTTAAGGAGTGTGATCAAAACATGGTTAGAGAGAAACGCATTTACTGTTGTTCTTTGCAACTCCGGTGCCCTATTCAACCTCATAACCTCTCCATGCTCCTTGGACATTGAGGAATCCATTTCAACCTGTAAAGTTGCAGAGCCCTGTCATACTGCCACTGGTCATCCATAGGAAAGTGGATAAACTGGCTTTCTCTTGCAAACAATGCAACTGTGACTGGCTTAATGCATCTGTGCCAAGCTAATGTCATTGAAGTCCCCCAGTGGCAGCCTGGAATAACACAATTCAGAGCGGTTGTCAGGCTTTGGGACTTTTGACTATTTGGCCTAGGAAGAATTTTGCATTGATTTATATTAAGATTCTGTGATTGTTAACTTCAGCAAATAAAGGGGTTAAATCTACACAACACACAAGTTCCGGGAATGCAGATTAGATCCAATAGACTGGATTTTGCCAGGCCCATGAAGACGGGTTTGAGGGCGGGCCAGGTGGGAAAGTTGCCAAAAATGGCGTCGGGCTCCGATCCCGCCTCCGACTCACCTCTGAGCAACTTTCCCAAATGCAGGCCCTTAAGGCACTTAACAATCAGTTAAGTACCTGTATAATGCCATTTTGAGAGGCCTTTCAGAGCTTAGCACATTTCCCGCATGCTGCACGTCTCCCCAGAACATGCCAGTTAATCCTGGCGGGCTCACAAGTGGCTGGCTTACGAACAGCTGCAGCTCCACCAGAAAGACAGAGTTTTCCACAATGATCATTTGCAGGTGGCAGAAATTTCTTTTCTCAGGTCTGGAAGAATTTTTTGCAGGTCTACTGATGTTGGAAGTTTTGAAGCTGTGGTCCATCTCCACTGTGACCTCCTGGGAAACACTTCTCCCCACCTTGACTGAGCGCTTCCTCAACTGAGATATATACCTGCAGCATGGAAACCATTTATTTCCTTTCCTCCTGGACCTCAGATTCGGATGAAGACCAGCCGCGGCAGCAGCAGAATCCGGAACAACAACAGCACCAACAGCAGCAGCAACAGGAGTGCCAACCTGCTGCTCACCCACCTGAAGCTGCACAGGCCAGAAGGCGCCAGCGCAGGGAAGGACATCGCCGCAGGAGATACCCCCAAAACAGGGTTTACAGACAGGGGATGAGCTACCTCAAAATGACTGAGCAGCAGTGCCAAAGGAGGCTCAGACTTTCACGAGAGGGAGTGGGTGGCATCTGCGCAATGCTGCAACAAGACCTGGAGCCCAGAGGAGCAGGTGGACACCCCTTACCAGTGGCTGTCAAAGTCACCACCGCACTCAACTTTTTTGCTTCAGGCTCATTCCAGGGATCAACAGCAGACATCAATGGCATCTCCCAGGTGGCCGCACACACTTGTATCACGCAGGTAACCGATGCTCTCTTTGCCAACGCGCACAATTACATCAACTTCTCCAAGGATCAAGCAAGTGTAACCGCGCGTGCAGTTGGATTTGCTAATCTGGCAGACTTTCAAAGGATGCAGGACGCCGTAGACTGCACACATGTGGCCCTTAAGGCACCCCATGACAATCCAGGTACTTTTGTCAACTGCAAGGGCTTCCACTCCCTCAATGTGCAGCTGGTGTGTGACCACAAGAAGGACATTTTGAATGTTTGCGCCAAGTACCTTGGCAGTTGCCATGACTCCTTCATACTGCGCCAGTCTAGTGTGCCGCTGCTCTTCAGTCTGCCAGACCAACTTTGCGGATGGCTACTTGGAGACAAGGGCTATACCCTGAAGACATGGCTAATGACGCCGTTCAGGGGGCCATCCAACGAAGCTGAGGAGTGCTACAACTCCAGCCACATTTCCACCAGATCCATTATCAAGCAAACCATCGGCTTGCTGAAGATGCGATTCAGTTGCCTTGATAGATCAGCTAGAGCCCTGCAGTACTCAGCAGCCAGGGTCTCCAGAGACATTGTGATCTGCTGTGCACTTCACAACATGGCACAGCATCGTGGCTTGCAGCTGCCTGAGGTACAAGTGGCTCATCGCATAGCCTCCTGAGATGAGGATGATGAGGAGGAGAGCGACAACGAACAGCTTGCGGAGGCGCATCAACCAGCGGCAGCAGCACACGAGAACATTGCTGCCCGGGATGCACACATCTTGGCCAGATTTGCTTAGGTTGCCCAATCAAACACTTTTGGCTCGCACCTTCTTACCACACCTTCAACAATGGACAAGAACCTGCGGCTTCCTGTCACTCTGACCACCATACTGACAATTCCAAGTCACCTTGAGCCCTCAATGTGGAAGTCTCATTTGCGAAATGACATAGCCCACAACTTCAACAGTTTGCCAGCAAGTCATTTTACAACATTAATTCACAGATGGCATTTCACAATTAAACACAACAAAACACCCAAGTGACTACCCTTGTGACTACTTGTGCTTTATCTTCCTCTTATGCATGCTCATACATGGTGCTTCCCCTGTGGCTTCAGCAGATGTGAAGGCCCCTTGCTCACTTTCATGCTGCTCCTGCCTCGACGCCTTTGGCGGGCGTCCTCTGGGGTTGCGAGCCTGTGAGGGCTGGCCAACGGTCTGCTGCTCCTGCGGCTGTGCAGGGGCTGAGTCGCCGACCTCAGTTAGGTGAGGACTCTGGTGGGGCTCTGACCGAGGGCTCTGCAGTGGCATGGTCGTGTGAGCGCTTGGAGAGGAGCCCCCACTTCCTTGTTCTTTGCCACCAACATCCCTCTCATGGGTCAGCCCCACTTCAGAGCGAGCAAGTGACTTGACAGCACCTTGCTGCACTTCAGGGGGGCCATGAGGACCCGTTTCTACACTGGCAGTCCTACTCCAGAGGACTTCCATGAAGTCTGGTTTCTCTGCTCAATAGCTGACCATCGCTCCTCCTGAGATGTCAGTCTATTCTAAACAATGACCATGTTTTCAAGACCCTAGCGACTTAGCTCCTCCATGGCTGTAGCCATCCTTTCCTCTACTGTAGCCATCCTCTTCTTTATGGTAGCCATCCTTACCACGGAGGTAGCCATCCTTTCCATGGAGGTTGCCATCCTTTCCATGGTGATGCGTTCATGCGCCATTGCCTCCACAAAGGCTCTGCTCATGTTAGCAATGGACTCCTCCATCCACTCCACACTCACAGCGACCCTGGAGACAAAACGTGCCAGAGACTCCTGCACCTGTTCCTGGAGTTCTAGCACCGCTCTCCTTCTGGATGGACCCGGAGGCACAGCGTTGACATGCAGCTGAGCCGAGCTGGGAGCGCCCTGCGCCCTCCGACGAGGACTCTCCACTGCTGTCCCTGTCTCCACCATCTGCTGATGCTCACTTGTGAGCTGTGATACACCAGGTGACAACACAACCCTATGCCCCAAAGGTCCCACTGAGGTGTGAGTGTTTGCACTGGTGCTGGGTGCGCTTAATTCTGGTGACACTGCGTCCTCAGAGGTTGCAGCTTCCTCTGAGGAGTCTTGTGGCTCAGGCTGTTCTTCCTGGACAGTGGGGAAGGGGGCTGTCGATGGTCCTGTGGGGGAGTAAAGGAAAGAGACGTGAGATAAACGTTGCATGCACATGGAATTGCGCAGATGTTCATAAGTCAATCTGTTAGAGCGTCAGAATCAATATCAGTCACTCATGCAATGTCAATGAGAGAGATGAAAAACTATTCTGTCACCAGCTTGCTCTGATGCACCCATCTGTCCGTCCTCCACTTGCGCATTCTCCTCAACTCCCACGATCTCCAGGGCCGCCTCCTCTGCGCTGGTGAGCTGGACTATTGAGGGTGGCCCTCCTCCTGTCTTCACGCTTTCTCTCTTATTGTGGGCTCTCTTTACCTGCAATGAGGGACACAAGTGGAGTTTGAGTGAGAATGAAGGAGTGAGTGTCGAGAATCCATAGCATAGACGCTTAGAAGGACACAAAGCTGGAGTGAGGTCCCAAGACCAAGGGCTTGTGTTGTGAGTTGTTGTCATAGCATAACAGTGATGGGGAGTGTGAGGGCTGCATAGTCGAATAGATAAGTGAATGCGAACATACAGAAAGAGGGAATGGTTAAGGGTGCAGGGATGTAAGGGTCAAGTGGGATGTGGAGGAGGTGGTTGACAATGAAGAGTGCTGGTGATGAGAGGTGATGGGGAGCAAATTGAGGGTCATGGTGATGTAATACTCACTTTTCCTGTGCAGAGAAGGTGATGAGACCTCTTTCTGCACTGCAGCCAGGTTCTGCTGCACATTGATGTTGCACTGACCTCCTGTGCCACTTGCAGCCACACAGCTTTGGTCTGCTGGCGAGGCTTTTTCCTCCCAGATGAAGGAAACAGCACTTCCTTCTGAGCTCTTGCGCCCTCCCCCAGAGCTTGGAGGGAGTCCTCATCAAAGCGGGGTGTGCACTTGGGCCTTGAGCTTGCCATGGTTGCACCAATAATCCCTCAGAAGTCTCAGCAAAAAAGTTGTAAGGCAGAAAATGAACCAAGGCTGCTTGCAGGCCTTAAATGCAGCTGCATTAGATGATGTTATCTGAGGCAAGTATGAGGACCAAAAGACTCATTGGGCCAGGGGTTCCCACACGCAGGAAATCAAGGGCCCAATTAGGGCAAAATCGCTCAATTGTCCCGCCTCACATTGGAGGTGGGGGCGTGACCCTCCAACCACCTGACCCGACCCCAACCCGCCCCCAATGACAAAATCCAGCCCAATGTGTCTGTTCAGGATTGTGTTGGAGGGCATAGCACTTTGATCTATACAGTGCAGAGTGGGATAGTTGCTGGTGTGATCCATGCATTTCTTGTGCTGCTGATCATGCTGTCCTTTCTACATTGCTCCTTCGCTACTTTCTCCAAAAGAGCTGAATTCCCAATGGAAAACTCATCACGGCCTCCTTTAGAAGTGGGAAAGGAGCGAAATAGCAGAAGGCTCAAAAGTAGATATTCTGCAACAAAAAAAAAGCAAAAAGAAATTTCAAAATAGGCTGAGATATAAGCACCATATAACTCGTTTCATACCAGCAGTTGGGCCCTCTAAATCAACTTACCTGAGACCCTAGCAACACTGGACATCTGTTTCATACTGGCCTGATTTACATTCAGCATTAATGAGGTGGTAATGATGGAAAATGAATTGTATGATATTACCACATCAATCATTTAAATATGGCCACCAATTTTAAAATCTCATCCAAAAGACCACCAGTGCAGAGGGACCTGCGAGAGGAGAGGCGGGAGAGGCTGATTTAAACCGAGCGGGAAGGCGGACCTGCGAGAGAGGCGGGAGAGGCTGATTTAAACCGAGCTCCGAGAGCGGCAGAGGCGGACCTGCGAGAGAGGCGGGAGAGGCAGATTTAAACCGAGCTCCGAGAGCGGCAGAGGCGGACCTGCGAGTGAGGCGGGAGAGGCTGATTTAAACCGAGCTCCGAGAGCGGCAGAGGCGGACCTGCGAGTGGAGAGAGAGAAGTAAAAAGTAATCGAAGTGTGACGTCACCACAAAATAGGTAAGTGATTGGTTGGTGAGTATTTCTCTCTCACTTTTTTCCAAACTTAAATTTTGTGGTTTACAGTTTCTAAGGTTCCTTGTTGTGTAGCAGGGACTGCTGGTGAACAAGGGCCCTTGAGTATATCATTTAATTATAGTGTAATTGGTGGGATTGATTTAATTTAATTTAATTTGAATTAATTAAAGGGTAAGTCATGGCAGTACAGCTTGGCGCCATGGTATGCTTCTCCTACACTATGTGGGAAATCATGGACACTTCCTCTGCCCCTGATGACCATGTGTGCGGGAAGTGTATCCAGCTGCAGCTACTGGCAGACCGCATTGCGACGCTGGAGCTGTGAATGGATACATACTGGAGCATTTGTGATGCTGAGGACATCGTGGAAAGCACTTTTAATGAGTTGGTCACACCGCAGGTAAAGGCTGCACAGGCAGGAAGGGAATGGGTGACCGCCAGGCAGAGTAGTAGGTGCAGGCAGGTAGTGCAGGGGTCCCCTGTGACCATCCCCCTCTCAAACAGATATACCGCTTTGGATATTGTTGGGGAGGATGGCTTATCGGGGGAAGGCAGCAGCAGCCAACTTTCTGGCACCATGGGTGGTTCTGCTGCACAGGACGGGAGGAAAAAGAGGGGTAGAGCTATAGTAATAGGGGATTCTATTGTAAGGGGAATAGATAGGTGTTTCTGCGGCCGCAAACGAGACTCCAGGATGGAATGTTGCCTCCCTGGTGCAAGAGTCAAGGATGTCTCAGAGCGGCTCCAGAGCATTTTGGAAGGGGAGGGTGAACAGCCAGTTGTTGTGATGCATATAGGTACCAACAATATAGGTAAAAACTGGGATAAGGTCCTAAAAGCTGAATATAGGGAGTTAGGAGGTAAATTAAAAAATAGGACCTCAAAGGTAGTAATCTCAGGATTGCTACCAGTGCCACATGCTAGTCAGAATAGAAATAGAAGGATATTTCAGATGGATATGTGGCTAGAGGAATGGTGCAAGGGGGAGGGATTCAAATTCCTGGGACATTGGAAACGGTTCTGGGGGAGGTGGGGCCAGTACAAACTGGACGGTTTGCACCTGGGCAGGACCAGGACCGATGTCCTAGGGGGAGTGTTTGCTAGTGTTCTGGGGGAGGGTTTAAACTAAAATGGCAGGGGTTTGGGAACCTGAGCAGGGAGACAGAGGAAAAGGAAACAAGGATAGAAGCAAAAGACAGGAAGGAGAAAAGCAAAGGTGGCAGTCAGAGAAATCAAGGGTTTAAATCAAACATGGCCACAGTAAATAATAATTCTAAAAGGTCTAAGAGTGTTAAAAAAACAAGCCTGAAGGCTTTGTGTCTTAATGCGAGGAGCACTCGTAATAAGGTGGATGAATTAGCTGCGCAAATAGAAGTAAACGGATATGATATGGTTGGGATTACAGAAACATGGGGACTCAACATCCAGGGGTATTCAATATTCAGGAAAGACAGGCAAAAAGGAAAAGGAGGTGGGGTAGCATTGCTGGTTAAAGAGGGGATTAACACAATTGTAAGGAAGGATATTAGCTCTGATGATGTGGAATCTGTGTAGGTAGAACTGAGAAATACCAAGGGGCAGAAAACGTTAGTGGGAGTGGCATACTGACCCCCAAACAGTAATGCGGAGGTTGGGGATGGCATTAAAAGGGAAATTAGAGATGCATGCAATAAGGGCACAGCAGTTATCATGGGTAACGTTAATCTACATATAGATTGGGCTAACCAAATTAGTAACAATCCTGTGGAGGAGGAATTCCTGGAGTGTATATGGGATGGTTTCCTGGACCAATATGTCGAGGAACCAACTAGAGACCAGGCCATCTTAGACTGCGTATTATGTAATGAGAAAGGATTCATTAGCAATCTTGTTGTGCCCTTGGGGCAGAGCGATCATAATATGATCGAATTCTTCATTAAGATGGAGAGTGAAGTAGTTGACTCAGTGACTAGGGTCCTGAATTTCAATAAAGGAAACTACGATGGTATGAAGCGCGAGTTGGCTAGGATTTTTGGGGAACGTTACTCAAAGGGTTGCCTGTGGATAAGCAATGGCAAACATTTAAAGATCACATGGATGATCTGCAGAATTTGTTCATCCCCGTTTGGCATAAAAATAAAACAAAAAAGGTGACTCAACCATGGCTATCAAGGCAAATTAGGGATAGCATAAGATCCAAGGAGAGGACATATAAATTGGCCAGAAAAAGCAGTAAACCTGAGGATTGCGAGCAGTTTAGGATTCAGCAAAGGAGGACAAAGGGATTAATTAAGCGGGGGAAAATAGAGTATGAGAGTAAGCTTTCAGGGAACATAAAAACTGACTGTAAAAGCTTTTATAGATAGGTGAAGAGAAAAAGATTGGTGAAGTCAAGCATGGGTACTTTGCAGTCAGAATCAGGGGAATTTGTAATGGGGAACAAAGAAATGGTTGACCAATTAAATACATACTTTGGTTCTGTCTTCATAAAGGAGGACACAAATAAACTCCCAGAGATGTCGGGGAACATAGGGTCTAATGAGAGGGAGGAACTGAATGAAATCAGTATTTGTAGGGAAATGGTGTTAGGGAAACTGACGGGATTGAAGGCTGATAATTCCCCAGGGCCTGATAATCTACATCCTAGGGTACTTAAGGAAGTGGCCCTAGAAATAATAGTTGTATTGCTGGTCATCTTCCAAAATTCTATAGACTCTGGAACAGTTCCCATGGATTGGAGGGTAGCTAATGTTACCCCACTGTTCAGAAAAGGTGGTAGAGAGAAAACGGGGAACTATAGACCGGTAAGCCTGATATCGGTAGTGGGGAAAATGCTAGAGTCCATTATAAAAGATGTAATTACAGAGCACTTGGAAAACAGTGACAGGATCGGAAAAAGTTAGCATGGATTTACAAAAGGTAAATCGTGCTTGACTAATCTACTGGAATTTTTTGAGGATGTAACTGGTAGAATAGATAAGGGAGAACCAGTGGATGTGGTGTATTTGGAATTTCAGAAGGCTTTCGATAAGGTCCCGCATAAGAGTTTAGCGTGTAAAGTTAAGGCACATGGGATTGGAGGCAAGGTACTGACTTGGATAGAGAACTGGTTGGCAGACAGGAAGCAAAGAGTTGGAGTAAACGGGTCTTTCTCCGAGTGGCAGGCAGTGACTAGTGGGGTACCGCAGGGATCGGTGCTAGGACCCCAGCTATTCACAATATATATTAATGATCTAGACGACGGAACTAGATGTAATATCTCCACGTTTGCAGACGACACAAAGCTGGGTGGCGTGTGTGCTGTGAGGAGGATGCCGAGAAACTCCAGTATGATTTGGACAGGTTGGGTGATTGGGCAGATGCAGTATAATATGGATAAATGCGAGGTTATCCACTTTGGTGGCAGGAAGGCAGATTATTATCTGAACGGCAATAGATTGGGAGAAGGGGAAGTGCAACGAGACCTGGGTGTCATTGTGCACCAGTCGCTGAAGGTAAGCATGCTGGTGCAGCAGGCAGTTAAGAAGGCAAATGGTATGTTGGCCTTCGTAGCGAGAGGGTTTGACTAAAGGAACAAGGATGTCTTGCTGCAGTTGTACAGGGCCTTGGTGAGACCACACCTTGAGTATTGTGTGCAGTTTTGGTCGCCTGATCTGAGGAAAGATGTTCTTGCCATGGAGGGAGTGCAGCGAAGATTCACCAGACTGATACCTGGGCTGGCAGGAATGACGTATGAGGAGAGATTGGGTCGATTGGGCTTATACTCGCTGGAGTTTAGAAGAATGAGAGGGGATCTCATTGAAACTTTTAAAATACTAACAGGACTAGACAGAGGAAGGATGTTCCTGATGGTGGGGGAGTCCAGAACCAGGGGCCACAGTCTAAGGATAAGGGGTAAGCCATTTAGGACAGAGATGAGGAGGAATTTCTTCACCCAGAGAGTGGTGAACCTGTGGAATTCTCTACCACAGAAGGCAGTTGAGGCCAATTCATTAAATATATTCAAGAAGGAGTTAGATATATTTCTTAAGGCTAAAGGGATCAAGGGATATGGGGAGAAGGCAGGGACAGGGTACTGAGTTTGGATGATCTCATTGAATGGTGGAGCAGGCTCGAGGGGCCGAATGGCCTACTCCTGCTCCTATCATCTATGTTTCTATGTACTGCACTGGAGGTTCAGCTGAGATTTTTGTGCTCAATTCTTTGAAGTGGGCCTTGAACCCACAACTTTCTGATGCTCAGAGGTGAGAGTGCTACCAACTTAGCCACGGCTGACACCAATGATAATGTGGCTGATTTCGGTTTCAGAGGTCTGGAATTTGTCAAGCTTTTGACCATTGCTCCTTAGTTTCTCTCACTAGGTTGAGCATGCCATCCAAGGCAAGGTGTGGGACTCGGAGCCACTAGTGAGTGCTGGGTTAGTCATCAGGACCAACTGCTAGTAAAGCCACCCTTCTGGGTGTGGTTGTTTGTCATGCAGAGGTGCTACATTTAGGGTTCATCCCTGTAGCATCATGACTGCTTGGAACTATTTCACTTTCCTTGGAGTCCAATTGCACAGTTGCCAGCCATTTACTTTCTCAGTGTTCTGGCCCTGTGTTCACGCTATCTGCCCAGTAGACCCATGTTCGCTGTTCCTGAGAGGCCCCACATCAATTCATGAGTTTGTTCTTCTGCGCATGCACTCAAACATTACACATGTCAGGAAGAATTGGTATGTTTTGATACGGCGACTGCAACCAGAGCAGAAATGTCACCTTGGGTGCCCCTGCTTGTGCATTTCTTAGGAAGGATTTTTCACAGAGCCTCCTGGTGAGCTTAGCTGGGGTTTAATTTTGCAAACCGCGAAAAGCTTTATTCAGACAAATGTTTGCTGCTTTCATTGCCATAGATATGTTCTGATTTTATTAAAGTGTGATGGGCTGGGCATGAACGACCGAACAACCTACATGTTCACATGAAATCAAAATGTAGGCCGCGATTTTACTCATCTCGGCAGGTTGGTGGCGTCTGCTGACCCCGCTGCTGGCTTCATCCCGGCCTCTAGAATGAATTTCCCTTAATTGGGCTTGTTAAGCCCGCACAGTGCATTTCCCGGCCAATTAGAGGAAGCGGGTATGGTGACATCATTTGATGATGCTTCATCAACTGGTTTGCTTAAAGGGACCATGGCCAACTTTATTTTGACATTTGTGCTGTCAGTGTTCTACAGCATTGAGGTGCTGCAAATACTGACAAGCACTGCACAAAGGCACAGGGCTGCACCCAAGCTCTCCCATGACTCCCTCCACATGCTTATGGAGGGAGTCACAGCACACAGGGAGACCCTCTTCTCTTCCCATGGGCAGAAGAGACCTCCCCAGGTGATCAACACAACTTGGTTGCACATTCCACAGGAGGGCACCAGCAGGGATGTGGTCAGGAGGACCTAGATGCTGTGCCGCAAACGTTTCAATGATCTCAGTAGATCACGAAACGTTACTACAAAGCCACACTCAACCTAATCCTGCTGTGCCTCTCATCACGTCCCCATTGTAATGTATATACCTTTAAGGGGGGAACTACTTTTTACAGCTCATGTATACTGTAGTACCGGCAGTGACCGCACATGTATATAGCACTGAGTAGTAATCTGTACAGATCAGTTGCAATGTGAGCCACGTTGAGTAAACACCTGTTGTACCGTTCTCCGCAGTCTGTGTCTTATTATACCCGGACACAACATTGGCGACAAGGCAAGTTCGAACCTACCTGCAACTCTGCATCACCTCCCGGGGATTCGTTCCTGGAGATCAGTGGATTGGAGGTCAAGGCCAGAGACTCGGGCGTCGACCATGGGCAACCGCCCAGTCATCCAGCAGAGACTCGAGAATTGCGGGGGAGGCTGTCGAGAGCCAGGCTTGGCTTTCCAGTCAAGGTGGTCCAGCGAAACGGGCTGGCAACAGGTAGTGCGCAGACCCTTCCCGGACAGCGGCGGGCTAGAGCCCGACCGAGCGGCACAGCAAAGGGCCGAGCAGCGTCGACGGGGGAGAGAGAGAGAGGGCAGAGTGCACAGGGCACAGCCGGTGTTCAGGGGCCGAGCAGCGTCGGAGGGAGGGAGAGAGAGATGCGCAGAAACCCGCGAGGCACCGCCATTGCCACGAGGACTGCCGAGAGCGGCGTTGGCAGCAGCGCAGGAGAAGCGCGCAAAACCAACAGGGCGCCGCCATTGCCACGAGAACCGCCGGGAGCGGCGGGAGACGCCATTTTAAGCCATTGGGAGATGCCATTTTAAACCACACCCAAAATGCCGAAGAGTGGCAGTATCACCGCATTTGACAATGAAGTCGAAGATTGGACTACATATGTTGAATGAATAGAAGTGTACTGCAAGGCAAATGAGGTGTCAGATGACAAGAAAGCGTCGGTATTGTTAAATTTAATGGGTGCAAAGACGTGTGGTTTATTACGAAATCTAGTAACCCCAATGAAGCCAATGGAAAAGAGTTTTGAAGACATAGTAACGATACTAAAGGAACATTTAAACCCCACACCGCTGCTGATAGCAGAAAGATTCAAGTTTCACAAACGGAACCAGCATAAGGATGAAAGCAATGCTGATTATTTAACAGAACTGCGCAAACTATCGAAACACTGCCAGTTTGGAGAGGGACTGGCAGATACCTTAAGGGACAAGTTTGTGTGTGGGCTTCAAAGTGAAGGAACCCAGAAATGGCTTTTATCTGAAAAGGACCTTACGCTGGAAAAGGCTTTCAGCATTGCGGCATCACATGAAGCAGCAGCACGGGGCGCTGCAGAGATACAACAGAGACCGCAAGAATATGGCACAAACGAAATGTCATATGGAACAGAGAAGTGCTATCGCTGCGGCAGAACAACACACGACCAGAATGATTGCTGGTTCAAAGACAAAGTGTGCAGACAGTGTGGAAAAGTAAGACACACAGCATGAGTCTGCAGGCCGGGAAAGAAAACCAGCAATAAGAAACCTACCAAAGGAATGTCCAAGAAGGTACATAAGATGATGGAGAATAGTTCAGATGAACAAAAGAGTGATAACGACTCCGAAAGCAGGGATCTGAGTTGTCTGAAACTACATAATGTGATCACAACGGAGAATCACCGAACCATTTGGGTCACTCTCAAGATAGCAGGAGTCCAGGTAAAGATGGAATTGGACACAGGATCAGCCCTAACAGTCATAAACCGACGGGAATACGAGCGGCTATTCTCACACATACCCTTGAGAGACACAAAAATTATTTTGAAGACGTACACGGGGCAAAAAGTCCACCCCAAAGGAAAAATAAGGGTGACCGTTATATATAATGGTAAGGAAACACCAAAGCTAGAGCTGTATGTATTGCAAGATGGAGGACCACCATTACTGGGACGTGAATGGATCCGGATAATACAACTGGATTGGCATTCCATACAGGCACTGACTGTGGCTGACAAAAAGGATGACGACGTCACACCTGGGCGACTGTCAAAGATCCTAACTGACGCGAAAGAAGTGTTCCAGCAAGGACTCGGAACACTAAAAGGCATGACAGCGACGATTAAAATGGAAGAAAACGCAAGCCCAAAATGTTTTAAGGCCAGACCGGTACCTTATGCGATCTGCTCAGCCGTCGAAGCAGAGCTGGAGAGTCTGGAACATTCAGGTGTACTGTCCAAGGTAGACTGGAGCGAGTGGGCTACACCCATCGTCCCTGTGATGAAAAAGTCATTGAGCAGCACGCCTGGGGAACCAAGGAAGGTTCGCATCTGTGGGGACTTTAAGATAACAGTGAACCCGGTCCTTCACACCGTACAATATTCACTTTCACGGATTGAAGATATTTTCGCCTCACTATCTGGAGGGAAACGCTTCACTAAGATTGATCTGGCCCAGGCGTATCTGCAAATGGAGGTAGAAGAAGCATCAAAAAAATACCTCACAATCAACACCCATAAAGGTCTCTACCAATAAAACCGGCTGGTATTCGGGGTAGCATCAGCTCCGGCTATTTGGCAGAGGGCAATGGAACAAGTCCTGCAAGGGATCCCAGGGACCCAGTGTTATTTGGACGACATCCTGGTCACGGGCGAAAGTGACAGTGATCATCTTGCCAACCTGGAGCAGGTGCTCACTAGATTGCAGGAATATGGGCTCCGAGCTAACCGTCCCAAATGCGAGTTTTTTAGAAAACAGATCTCGTATTGTGGCCACGTTATCGATAAAGAGGGGTTACATAAGTCCCCAGAGAAGATTGAGGCAGTAATCAAGGCTCCAGCACCGGAAAATGTGTCACAACTGAGGTTGTTCCTCGGGCTGGTAAACTACTACCATAAGTTCTTGCCAAATTTGTCTACAATACTACACCCACTGAACACCCTACTGCAAACTGGGGTGCCATGGAAGTGGAGTGACGAATGTAGACGAGCTTTCCAGAAGAGCAAAACACTAATCACATCGAAAGAGGTATTGGCCCATTACAACCCAGCATTACCAATTGGGTTGGTATGTGATGCGTCACCCTACGGCATTGGAGCGGTGCTGTCCCACAAATTCTCGGACAGCTCAGAAAGGCCAATAGCCTTTGCGTCACGATCACTAACCTCAGCCGAGCTTAACTACGCCCAGATTGACAGGGAGGCCCTCAGCCTAGTGTGGGGAGTGAAAAAGTTCAATCACTATCTGCACGGGCAGAAATTCACCTTGCTGACTGATCACCAGCCTCTTGTCTCCATTTTTAATCCGAAGAAGGGCGTTCCGGTGATGACTGCGCAATGACTACAAAGATGGTCACTTTTTCTAGGGGCGCACCACTATGAGATTGAATATAAGGGCACAAAACAGCATGGAAATGCTGATGAGCTATCACGCCTGCCACTGCCTACTGTGGAGGAAGCACCAGCAGTGGATCGTGTCGAAATATTCCATTCGACTATAGTTGAATACCTACCGGTGACTAACGCTTGTATCGAAAAGGAAACCCGTAATGACCCGACACTGTCTCAGATATATGATTTGACGGTGAAGGGATGGCCAGCACATGGCGACTCACTGTTGCCAGCATTCTCGACAAGGAGAGAACAGCTGTCAGTGTGCCGGGGGACCTTGATGTGTGGATCCCGAGTGGTAATTCCACCCAAGTTAAGGGATAGAGTGCTCAATGAGCTTCATGAGGGTCATCTGGGAGGGGTAAAAATGAAAAGCCTAGCCAGGGCTTATGTGTGGTGGCCGGGAATCGATAAACAAATCGAGGACCTGACCAAGAGCTGCTCAGGATGCCAGAAAGTCCAAAATGCACCACCACAGGCCCCTCTACACCCATGGAATGGCCCTCATCTCCATGGCAACGGGTGCATATTGATTTTGCTGGTCCATTCATGGACTCAATGTTTTTAATAGCCGTGGATGCGCACTCGAAATGGCCTGAGGTCATCAAAATGTCCTCCGCCACCACAGAGAAAACTATTGCAGTCCTACGGACCATTTTTGCCAGGAATGGCTTGCCAGAACAGATTTGCTCCGACAACGGACCACAGTTTGTGTCCGAAGAGTTCCGGAGGTTCTTGAAAAAGAATGGGGTAAGGCATTACACATCCGCCCCGTATCATCCAGCCACAAATGGATTGGCTGAGAGGTTCGTACAAACCTTTAAGAAGGCAATAAAGGCTATGTACAATGACAACATTCCGCTGCAGCACAAGGTGAACAATTTCCTGTTCGCCTACCGGAATGCGACACATGCAGTCACCAACCAGGCCCCAGCCATGATGTTCTTTAACCGAAGGTTAAGATCTCGCCTGGATTTGCTCAGACCAAACGTACGAAGAGATGTTGAGAGTAAGCAATTCCAGCACATCCATGAGAAGCCAACAAGGAGCTTCAATGTAGGGCAACCAGTCTTGGCCCGCGACTACCGAACAGAAAAATGGCAGCCAGGAACGATATGCACACGGCAGGGCCCATTAATGTACACAGTGCATGTTGGGGAGTGCATGTTGGGGAGAGCATCGTGAGACGCCATGCTGACCAGGTCCTAGAGTCACAGGAACAAGTCAACCCCATGCCTCGCCCATACGTACCTGGTGATGAACCCGACGTACAGGTAGCATCTACCCCAGAAACAGTAGCATCGGAAGCTGATGAACCAACCGATGACAGGGGGCCAGAATCGCCTCCGCACCAAGAGCAAGACACCTGGGAAAGGCGCTATCCAGAAAGGATCAGGAAGCCTCCCCAAAGACTGAATATATAAATAGACTATTTTCAGCTAATGTTGCATGTTAAAAGTGTTAATTGTAATTAGTTCGATATTTAATTGTTAAATGAGTGTTATGGTACTGTTAATCTAAAAGGGGAGGAATTGTAATGTATATACCTTTAAGGGGGGAACTACTTTTTACAGCTCATGTATACTGTAGTAACGGCAGTGACCAAACCTGTATATAGCACTGAGTAGTAATCTGTACAGATCAGTTGCATTGTGAGCCACGTTGAGTAAACACCTGTTGTACCGTTCTCCGCAGTCTGTGTCTTATTATACCCGGACACAACACCCATCACTCTGCCTTCCCTACCCTACGTCCTTCTCACACCACTTACCTTGCACCTCCACCCATCCCTCTCGATCTACATTATCATATCCGCATCTCACTAGCCACCCCTCACACTCACCCTCACCCTAGTCCAATCATACCAACTAACAACACACAAGGGTAGGCACTTGGGTGTTTTATGCAATGGTCATGTAAAGTTTTTGTTCATTTGGTGTCAAACATTGAAACATTTATATTCAATTCTTTGCGTTCTTGGACAGATTTATGTGCACCTTTGGAAGTGTCTTAGTGAGTTGCAGTAAATGGTGAGACATAATGGTACCCCCCACAATGATGATGAGTGTGAAAGGAATGGCTTGGGCATTGTAGGAATGCTTTATGGTGTTGGTGTGGGGTGGTGCCAACCTAGCGCATCATGTGGCAGCCGGGGTGTACAGCGTCAAGTGAAGTAAATCTGGCCATAGTGAGGCCATCCCTGGCCTCTGAGGCAGCAATGTGGTTGGGTGCTGATGCCCTCTGTCCTCACAGAATCACAGAATCACAGAAACCCCACAGTGCAGATAGAGGCCATTCGGCCCATCGAGCCTGCACCGACACATATCCCACCCGATCCCCGTAACCCCTGCACCAACACATATCCCACTCTATCCCCGTAACCCCACGTATTTAATCCCCCTAACACTAAGGGTCAATTTATCATAGCCAATCAACCTAACCCGCACGTCTTTGGACTGTGGGAGGAAACCGGAGCACCCGGAGAAAACCCACGCAAACACGGGGAGAATGTGCAAACTCCACACAGACAGTCACCTGAGGCCAGATTCGAACCCGGGTCCCTGGCGCTGTGAGGCAACAGTGCTAACCACTATGCCACCGTGCTGCCCGGTGCACTGTGCAGCTTCAGTTGATTGTGGAGAAGTTTGATGTTGTTGGTGCTGCTGGTGTGCCTGGTGCTGCTGGTGTTGGGGCTGATCGTGGTGGGATTCTGAGGACCGAGGTGAGAGAATTTCAAGGGCACCCATGTTGATGGAATAGATGGCAGGTGAAGTAGAGATGGCAGAAGTGATCTGTCAATGGTGAGAAAGGTAATGAGGTCAGACTGAAAGGAGACTTGTGCAAAGACCTGCAGCATAGTGAATCTGTTGTGGAAGTGAAGTGAGGAAGAGCTTGTGGCTGAGGGAAGATATCTGTAAGGTGGGAGATTTTACTGTACATTTGAAGCTGTCAACTCAACAGCTGATTCAATGTCCACTGAACTCCCGCTTCAGCTTGACAGATGTGGTCCACGACCAGCGTGGACCCCGTGGGCAAGCTGATAACTGCAGAAGGTGAGATGAATTTCATTCTTAAGTGGCTCTAAACAAGCTACTAATGACCTGAATTGGGTCCCCCACTGAAAACCCGCCGCTGCCTGTCTGGTCTGCTCAGCACTGACAGACCTGACATCGAGGAAAGGTGCATGGTGGCAGGTTCACAGCGGGGTCCCCACCCGTTGGGGGAAAAAACACTTTCCCACATCTCTGGAGGAGTGATGGCAGCTATTGAGCAGAGAGACCAGAGCTTCATGGGCGTCCTTTTGAGGAGGACTGCCAAAGCAGATACGGGTCCTCATGGCCCCACTGAAATGCAGCAAGGTGCTCTTCTGCCACTTGCCAGCACTGAGGTGCGGCTGACCCATGAGAGGGATGTTGTTGGCAGGACAGAAGGAAATGTGGGCTCCTCTCAAAGCACTCGCACAACCCTGCCACTACGGAGCCCTTGGTCAGAGACCCACTTTGCAGAGACAACTGAAATGGCTGTTTCAGCCCCTGCACAGCCGCAGGAAGAGCAGACTGTTGAAGAGCCCTCCCAGGCTCCCAAACCCAGAGGATGCCGGCCAAAGGCATCTAAGCAGGCGCAGCATCCTAGTCAGCAAGGTGCCGCTACATCTGCTGAAGCCACAAGGGAAGCACCACGTATAAGCACGCGTAAGAGAAATATTTAGCACCTATAGTCACAAGGGGACTCACTTGGGTGATGTTGCTTTTTTTTCTGACTGTTGTTGGTATATTTTGTCATGTGTTAAAGATAAATTATGTCAAACAGTTGATTGTGTGGCCTGTGTTCTGGGAAATGGCAAAAGCGCATTGAGGGCGACTTACATTTGTAATGCTAATGGTAAAAGTGATAGGAAATACGAGAATGTAGCAGAGATGAAGTATGATGTTGGACAAGTATCGCCTGCAATTACAGAACCATATGGTGGCCACCTATGGCCGAATAGTAAGCTTATGGTAGTGTGGCATGGCAGTGTGCATACCCTGGTTGACGGGCAGCAGTGAACTGGAGAGATGCTGTATTGGTCACAACAGTGCATGCAAGGCTCCCCTCGGCCTCCTCCTCCTACTCTTCCCAGGAAGATCTGCGCTGAGCCACGCGGCTGCTACTCCCCAATTATGAGGACCAGGATGAGAGGGCATAAATGTTTCGCATCCCCTTGCTATAGATTTCAATTGAGGTAACAATCTTGCAAGCGCACAGTCAAAGTGGCCTGAAATAATTCCATTCATGACACACTGCAGATGGGTGTCAGCTTGAACAGTCAGACGGTCAGTAGATGTGCAAAATGTTATCCCATACCTACAACAGCAAAGTTGTTGCATTTAAATATCAGCCATGTTTCAGGGGTGCTTTTAAAGCGCTCCAACAATGCATACAAATCATGTCCTCCAGCAACTCATCTCCTTGAACCTGGCCTGTTTCTGACTAGTCGGGAAACAGGAGCCAGAAGCAGGAAAATGGGAAACCACAATGAAAATAGGATTAGCAAGACAGTTTAACAGGCTGTTAACTGTCTTAACTACCTGTCCCACTGGTTGGAGACGGGTCAGTTTGGGAGCAGCTGAACAGACACTCAGGAAAATCGGGTTGGGGGCGGGATGGAGGCGGGTTGGGTGTCTGAAGCCATTTTTCCTGATTTTCCCAACAGACCCACCTCCAGAACTGCCTCCTCGGGGCTATTAAAATGGAGCCCATTAACTCTGTTTCTCTCTCCACAGATGCTGCCTGACCTGCTGAGTATTTCCAGCATCTTTGGTTTTATTACACACTAACCAATTTTGCTTGTAGAGACATTTTTTGCCAGACCCAGACATTGCTTTGACTGGAAAGAAAAAAATTAAGATTTGATAATATTTGGAGGCTTTTGTTTAAAAGTTAATGCTGAATATCTTTTGAAACGGATTCCTTTTACTTACCAAGTACTGTGGAGACATCTTTATATGCTGTATAATGCTACCTCCAACTTCAAATAGTTTGACTTGGGGTGGGATGTCTCTTTGATGGTTTATTTTTCTCAGTGTGATCAGTTTGAATTATAATCACAGCAGACAGAAACGTGATTTTGAAAACTGTAACTGAGTTTATGCCTGGTCAAAAGATTACTTTATTTTAGAAAGCAAAGCACAGGGTGAATGGAATTTCACTAGTGTCACAATTAATATATTTCAATACATTTCAAACGATTATTATGCCATCAAGAAATTAAAACACAATTTCTAAATTTGCGCATGACACCAAATTGGGGGGGATAATCAATACTGAGGAGGACTGCAACAAATTACAGGAGGACATTAATAAACTTGCAGAATGGGCATATAATTGACAAATGAAGTTCAACACAAACAAATGTGAGGTATTACATTTTGGTAGGAAGAATAGGGAGGTCACTTATTACTTGGAGAGTGCGAGTCTAGGTGGGGAACAAAGGGATCTTGGAGTACAAATACACAAATCACAAAAGGTTGTGCCACACATTAGCAAGGCCCCTCCCTCCCACAATTGTGATGAGTGTGAAATTAATGGCTTGGACATTGTAAGGGTGCTTTATGGTGCTGGTGTGGGGTGGTGCCAAACTGGCGCATCATGTGGCAGCCAGGGTGTACAGCATCAAGTTAAGTAAATCTGTCCATGGTGAGGCCATCGCTGGCCTCCTGGGCAACAATGTGGTTGGGTACTGATGCCCTGTGTCCTGTGCAACATCAGGTGATTGCGGAGAAGGTTGGTATTGTTGTTGGTGATGTAGGGGTGCCTGGTGATGTTACATAGAAACATAGAAACATAGAAGATAGGAGCAGGAGTAGGCCATTCAGCCCCTCGAGCCTGCTCCACCATTCAATGCGATCATGGCTGATCATCCAAATTCAGTACCCGGTCCCTGCTTTCTCCCCATACCCCTTGATCCCTTTAGCCTTGAGAAATATATCCAACTCCTTCTTGAATATATTTAATGAATTGGCCCCTACTGCCTTCTGTGGTAGAGAATTCCACAGGTTCACCACTCTCTGGGTGAAGAAATTCCTCCTCATTTCTGTCCTAAATGGCCTACCCCTTATCCTTAGACTGTGACCCCTGGTTCTGGACTCCCCGACCATCGGGAACATCCTTCCAGCATCAAGTCTGTCTAGTCCTGTTAGAATTTTATAAGTTTCGATGAGATCCCCTCTCATTCTTCTAAACTCCAGCGAGTACAAGCCCAATCGATCCAATCTCTCCTCATACGTCATTCCTGCCATCCCAGGTATCAACCTGGTGAATCTTCGCTGAACTCCTTCCATGGCAAGAACATCCTTCCTCAGATAAGGAACCAAAACTGCACACAATACTCAAGGCGTGGTCTCACCAAGGCCCTGTACAACTGCATCAAGACATCCTTGTTCCTGTACTCAAACCCTCTCGCTGCGAAGGCCAACATACCATTTGCCTTCTTAACCACCTGCTGCACCTGCATGCTTACCTTCAGCGACTGGTGCACAAGGACACCCAGGTCTCGTTGCACTTCCCCTTCTCCCAATCTATTGCCATTCAGATAATAATCTGCCTTCCTGTTTTTGCTACCAAAGTGGATAACCTCACATTTATCCACGTTATATTGCATCTGCCATGCTTCTGCCCAATCACCCAACCTGTCCAAATCATCCTGGAGTTTCTCGGCATCCTCCTCACAGCACACATGTCCACCCAGCTTTGTGTCGTCCCTTGTCTCGATCATTAATATATATTGTGAATAGCTGGGGTCCAAGGATCGATCCCTGCGGTACCCCACTAGTCACTGCCTGCCACTCGGAAAAAGACCCGTTTATTCCAACTCTTTGCTTTCTGTCTGCCAACCAGTTCTCTATCCAAGTCAGTACCTTGCCCCCAATCCCATGTGCCTTAACTTTACATGCTAATCTCTTATGCAGGACCTTATCGAAAGCCTTCTGAAAGTCCAAATACACCACATCCACTGGTTCTCCCTTATCTATTTTACCAGTTACATCCTCAAAAAATTCCAGTAGATTAGTCAAGCACAATTTACCCTTTGTAAATCCATGGTGACTTTGTCTGATCCTGTCACTGTTTTTCAAGTGCTCTGTAATTACATCTTTTATAATGGACTCTAGCATTTTCCCCACTACCGATGTCAGGCTTACCGGTCTGTAATTCCCCGTTTTCTCTCTACCACCTTTTTTGAATAGTGGGGTAACATTAGCTACCCTCCAATCCATGGGTACTGTTCCAGATTCCATCGAATGTTGGAAGATGATCAGCAATGCATCTACTATTTCAAGGGCCACTTCCTTAAGTACCCTAGGATGTAGATTATCAGGCCCTGGGGATTTATCGGCCTTCAATCCCATCAATTTCCTTAACACCATTTCCCTACTAATACTGATTTCTGTCAGTTCCTCCCTTTCATCAGACCCTATGTTCCCTGACATCTCTGGGAGGTTATTTGTGTCCTCCTTTGTGAAGACAGAACCAAAATATATATTTAATTGGTCAGCCATTTCTTTGTTCCCCATTATAAATTCTCCTGATTCTGACTGCAAGGGACCTATGCTTGACTTCACCAATCTTTTTCTCTTCACATATCTATGAAAGCTTTTACAGTCAGTTTTTATGTTCCCAGCAAGCTTACTCTCATATTTTATTTTCCCCTTCTTAATTAATCTCTTTGTCCTCTTTTGTTGAATCCTAAACTGCTCCCAATCCTCAGGTTTACTGCTTTTTCTGGCCATTTTATATGTCCTCTCCTTGGATCTTAGGCTATCCCTAATTTCCCTTGTTAGCCACGGTTGAGTCACCTTGTTTGTTTTATTTTTATGCCAAACTGGGATGAGCAAATTCTGTAGTTCATCCATGCGGTCTTTGAATGTTTGCCATTGCTTATCCACCGTCAACCCTTTGAGTGACATTCCCCAATCAATCCTACCGAACGCGTGCCTCAGACCATCATAGTTTCCTTTATTTAAATTCAGGACCCTAGTCTCTGAGTCAACAACTTCATTCTCCATCTTAATGAAGAATTCGATCATATTATGATCGCTCCGACCCAAGAGGCCTCGTACAACAAGATTGTTAATTAATCCTTTCTCGTTACATAATACCCAGTCTAAGTTGGCCTGATCTCTGGTTGGTTCCTCAACATATTGGTCCAGGAAACCATCCCGTAAACACTCCAGGAATTCCTTTCCACAATATTGTTACTAATTTGGTTAGCCCAATTTATATGTAGATTAAAGTCACCCATGATGACTGCTGTGCCCTTATTGCACGCTTCTCTAATTTCCCTTTTAATGCCATCCCCAACCTCCGCATTACTGTTTGGAGGTCTATATACCACTCCCACTAACGTTTTCTGCCCCATGGTATTTCTCAGTTCTACCCATACAGATTCCACTTCATCAGAGCTAATATCCTTCCTTACAATTGTGTTAACCCCTTCTTTAACCAGCAATGCTACCCCACCATGTTGGTGTTGGGGCTGATCCTGGTGGGATTCTGAGGACCAAGGTGAGATTTTTTCAAGGGCATCGATGTTGCTGGAATAGATGGCAGCTGAAGTTGAGATGACAGAAGCGATCTGTCAATGGTGAGAGAGCTTGCTCCAAGGAAGTGACAGTGGATAGAGTGTTTATTCCAAACACTTCCAATCTGCATACAGTTCAAAAGTGTCTTCCAAGTCCTGAAGGCTCAAGCTTCTGACATTGGAACATGACCAGCTGTGAAATGGTAGCTTTCATACCACTCTTGCAGCTGTCACCTACTCACATCAATGAGGATACATAGAGAACACAACCTACTTACCTGACGTGATCTCCGAACATCGCGAACCTCGTTAAAAAAGTGGAAAAATAGAAAAAGGATGGCAAAAGAGTAGTTAACAAGCATTTAACTGTCTTAAATGTCTCCCCTGCTGCTTGGTGTTGAGTCTGTTCTGAAATTGCAGTCCTGACACTTTGGAAAATTACATGGAGGCGGGTTCGGAGTGGATTCCCAACCCGCTGTCAATTATTTGGATTTTGACAGCGGACCCGCCTTCAAACCCACACTCTTGAGGGCGGGCAAAATTCAGCCCAATGAGTACACATACCAAACCACCAAGGAATCTAGTGCCCCATTAAACTTATGGCTTATACGCCTTTATGTAATTAATTATCTCATTCATTTTACCAATGTAGCATAAACAGAATGAATTATAAAATCTGTAAAGTGATTTATATTCCACTTGCAACATTGATCACAATTCATTTGAGGCTATAAGAATATTGGGCACAGAAGTAAAATGGACTTCTCTTGCTTGGCCATGTTAACCATCCTGCATTGTGAATCATTCTAAGAGATAGGGCTCGATTTTGCCAGGCCCGAGGAGGCAGGATTGGAGGCGTGTAATGTGTTAAAATCGCAAAAACTGGCGGGCGGGCCCAATCCCGCCTCCATCCCGCCTCCGAGCAATTTTCCCACATGTGAGAGGCAGGAAAGGCCCTTAACATTGCTTCTATAATCCCATTTTGAGAGGCCTTTCTGATTTTAACAGTTTTCCCACGTTCTCCACGCCTCCTCTGAAACACGCCAGTGAAACCTGGTGGCAGCACAAGTGGATTGCTTACTAACAGCTGCAGCTCCACCATTAAAAAGGAGTTTTCATCACTCATCATTTGCAGGTGGCAGAACTTTGTTGTCTCAGGTCTAGGGGAACATTTAACAGGCCTACTCATTATTGTGGAAGTTTGGAGCCTGACACCCATCTCCAGTGTGACCTCCTGGGAAACCCCTCTCCCCACCTTGAATGAGCGCTTCCTCAACTGAGGTATATAGCAGAAGAATAAGAACCATTTATTTCCTTTCCTCCTGGACATCAGATTCGGACGAAGACCAGCCGTGGCAGCAGCAGAATCCTGAACAACAGCAGCACCAACTGCAGGAGCAACAGCAGGAGCTCCAAGCTGCTGCTCACCCACCTGAAGCTGCACAGGCCAGAAGGCGCCAGCGCGCGACCACATTGCTGCCCGGGATGCAAGGGACGCACTCGTCTTGGCCAGATTTGCTTAGCCTGCACAATCAAACACTTTTGCCTCGCACATTCTTATCAGACCATCGACAGTGGCCAAGAACCTGCGGATTCCTATCATTCTGACCACCATACTGACAATTGCAAGTTGCCCCAAGCCCTCAATGTGGAAGTCCCATTTGCGAAATGGCACACGCCACAACTGCAACAGTTTGCCATCAGAATTTTTTATGACAATAAGCAAGTGATGGCATTTTAAAAATAAACACAACATTACACCCAAATGACTACCCTTGTGACTACTTGTGCATTATCTTCTTCTTACGCGTGCTCCTACGTGGTGCTTCCCCTATGGCTTCAGCAGATGTGGAGGCCCCTTGCTCACTTTCTTGCTGCTCCTGTCTCGACACCTTTGGTGGGCGTCCTCTGGGGTTGCGAACCTGTGAGGGCCCGTTTCTGTACTGGAAGTCCTACTCCCGAGGAGTTGCCTGAAGATCTGGTTTGTTTGCTCAATAGCTGACCATTGCTCCTCAAGAGATGTCAGTCTATTCTAAGCAATGACCATGTTTTCACGCCCCTGGCGACTAAGCTCCTCCATGGCCGTAGCCATCCTCTCCTCTATGGTCGCCATCCTTTCCACGGAGGTTGCCATCCTTTCCGTGATGATGCGTTCATACGCCGACGCCTCCACAAAGGCTCTGCTCATTGTGGTGTATGTAACCTGTTCCACCTTAAGAGAACTACCTTAAGAGATGTACTACTTTCTCTTGGCTGCTGTATACTGTAAGACCGCTGGTGACCACACCGGTATATAAGTGTTGTGTAGGGATTTGCTGGGCAGTTGAGCCCTGACCTCCGAATAGTAAAGACCTGTTAAAAGTTATTCTTGTTGTCTGTGTCCAGTGATTGATTCTAAGC
The DNA here is from genome assembly GCF_052327205.1 of Somniosus microcephalus. NCBI lineage: Eukaryota > Metazoa > Chordata > Chondrichthyes > Squaliformes > Somniosidae > Somniosus > Somniosus microcephalus. The sequence continues at coordinate 71,665,749 of NC_140994.1, read as the reverse complement.
ATAACTGGGACACACAGACTCAACAGTGGCGACGAGTCCGATCTTACCCTGCGGCAGTTTTACATCCAAGGCAGCTTCATCCTCAGAACGGGCGTCGAGAAGAGGCATCCGCCCTCATCATCCTGCTGAGCACCATCGCACGGGAGGCATCGAGAACCCGGGTTAAAATGAAAAATTCTGACCACGAAGCCCTCCATCAGCGACAGGCAGTGATCATCCCTTCTACCACGGTGGTGGGTAAGCCGATCAGCGACACGAGCAGAAAGTCGGCCGCGTTGGCTGTGGAGTAGGGGAGGGAAAACGGAGGAATAAGGGCGGAGAACTCGGCCACGGCCGGTAAAAAGGGCCGGGCTGCAATCGAGGCCGAGAGGCGCAGCGACTGGGGCAGCTTAAGGCACGAGAGTCGCGGAGAACTCAAACGCAGCCGGTGTAAAGGACCAGGCTGCAAGCGGGGCTGCGAGGCAAAGCAGCGTCGGGGAATTGAGAACCGCTGGGGAGGCGAGAACGGCAGCAGCACGGCAATCGCCATTGCAGCCAGCGGGGGAAGAAGACAAACGCGGGAATCCGCCATTGTAGTCGGCGGGGGAAGAAGACGAGCGCGGGAAAGACCGCCGAGCGCGGGAAGCCGCCATTTTAGTAGGCGGGGGAAGAAGACAAGCGCGGGAAGCCGCCATTTTGAGAAAAAGAAAAATTTAAAAACTTGCAAGGATGCCTAAACATGGGAACATTAATACCTTTGATAGCGATATCGAAGATTGGACCACGTATGTAGAACACATGGAAGTTTATTGTAAAGCAAATAAGGTACCAGATGATGAGAAAGCACTAACCTTATTAAGCTCAATGGGTGCGAAGACGTACGGGCTATTGAAGCACCTTCTATCACCAAATAAACTGGCGGATCAGACTTTCGCGAATATTGTTACTGTCCTGAAAAATCATTTAAACCCCACGCCGCTGATGATAGCGGAACGATTTAAATTTTACAGAAGAACGCAGCTGAAAAACGAAAGCAACACTGAATTTTTAATTGAACTGCGTAAGCTATTGAAGTACTGTCAGTTTGGAACAGGACTAGCAGATGCGCTGAGAGATAAATTTGTGTGTGGATTGTTAAAAGAAGGAACACAAAAGCGACTGCTTGAGGAGAATGATCTTACGCTTGATAAAGCTGTCACTATTGCAGCATCGCAAGAAGCCGCAGCGAGAGGCACGGCGGAAATGCAGCTATGGTCACCGGAACTCAGCACCAATCAAATGGTCTTGGGTACAGTAAAATGTTATCGTTGTGGAAAGACAACGCACGATCAGAACCAGTGCTGGTTCAAAAATCAGGAATGCAGAAAATGTGGCAGGCTTGGTCACATAGCTAAAGTATGCCAGTCAGGAAAGAAGACCAGCAACAAAAAGTCACCGCAGGAAAAGTACAGAAAGGTACACAAGGTGACAGAGAACAGTTCGAACGAACAGAAGTCAAATTCAGACTCCAGCAGTAATGAACTGGGTAGTCTAAGAGTACACAATGTTGGTAAGGAAGCAGACCTCCAAACAATTTGGGTCACACTTCAGATAGCAGGAGTCCAAGTGAAGATGGAATTGGACACTGGATCGGCATTGACGGTCATGAATAAGCAAGATTACAAAAGGTTATTCCCACATATTCCCCTACGGGATCCGGAGATTGTATTGAAAACATACACGGGGCAAAGAGTATACCCCATCGGGAAGATAGAGGTAAAGGTGGTCCACAAGGGCAAAGAAAGCCGAGGAATGGACTTATATGTGCTACCTGAGGGAGGTCCACCACTACTGGGACGGGAGTGGATTAGGAAAATAAATATGGACTGGCATTCCTTAAAAGCACTAACGGTAGATTCTGGTAAAAAAGATGTCAAACCTAAACGATTGTCCAGAATATTGGACGATGCTAAAGAGGTGTTCCAACAGGGACTGGGAACACTGAGAGGAATTACGGCAAACATCAAGGTTGAAGAACATGCAAACCCGAAATTTTTCAAAGCCAGACCGGTACCTTATGCGATACGACCTGCTGTGGAAGCTGAGCTGGAAGGGCTAGAACGTTCAGGAGTACTGTCTAAGGTAGACTGGAGTGAGTGGGCTACGCCCATTGTTCCCGTCATGAAGCGTTCATCGAGCAACAAGCCGGGGGAACCGGGGAAGGTTCGCATCTGTGGAGATTTCAAGATCACTGTTAATCCGGTGCTTCACACGGTGCAGTATCCGCTTCCGCGGATTGAGGATATCTTCGCTTCGTTGTCTGGTGGGAAACACTTCACCAAGATAGACCTGGCGCAGGCGTACTTACAGATGGAAGTTGAGGAAGAGTCACGCCAGTATCTCACGATCAACACGCATAGAGGCTTGTACCGGTATAATAGACTGGTTTTTGGAGTGGCATCGGCTCCAGCAATTTGGCAGAGGGCCATGGAGCAGGTATTACAGGGAATTCCAGGCACAAAATGTTACCTGGACAATATTCTGATTACAGGAGATGATGACGAGGAACACCTTGCAAATTTGGAACTGGTGCTCACCAGATTGAAAGAATATGGACTTCGAGTTAATTGCCAGAAATGTGAGTTCTTTCAGAAGTGGATCTCGTACTGTGGTCATGTCATTGACCAGGAGGGGCTTCATAAGTCTCCTGACAAGATCGAAGCTGTTGTGAAGGCGCCCGCTCCGGATAATGTATCCCAGTTGAGGTCGTTCCTAGGGTTGATTAACTATTACCATAAGTTTCTGCCAAATTTATCCACGGTGCTGCACCCGCTGAACGCTCTTTTGCAGAAGGGAGTACCATGGAAGTGGAGCGAGGACTGTAAGAGGGCCTTTCGCAAAAGCAAGGCATTGATCACCTCAGAGGAAGTGTTGGCTCACTTCAATCCAACGCTGCCTATTCGTTTGGCTTGTGATGCTTCTCCATATGGTATTGGGGCAGTACTCTCACACAAGTTGCCAAATGGCCTGGAGAGGCCAGTCGCGTTCGCATCCAGATCATTGACCTCCGCGGAGCGCAACTATGCTCCGATAGATAGGGAGGCTCTCAGCCTTGTGTGGGGAGTAAAGAAGTTTAATCATTACCTGCAGGGCCAAAAGTTTACGCTTCTGACAGACCACCAGCCGTTGGTATCCATTTTTAACCCTAAGAAGGGTGTTTCGGTGATGACAGCACAGAGACTCCAGAGATGGTCCCTTTTCCTAGGGGCACATCAATATCAGATTGAATTCAAAGGTACAAAGCAGCATGGTAATGCTGATGGGCTGTTGCGCCTGCCACTACCTACAGAGGAGGAGGCACCGACGGTTGACCCTGTTGAGTTATTTCACTCGACCATCATCGAATGTTTACCAGTCACCAATGCAAGTATTGAAAGAGAAACCAGGAACGACCCGACACTGTCCCGGGTCTACGAAGTGACAGTGAAGGGATGGCCAGCACATGGTGATCCACTGTTACCGGCATTCTCAGCAAGACGAGAACAGCTGTCCGTCTGTCAAGGAACATTGATGTATGGAACAAGGGTGATTATTCCTCCTAAGTTAAGAGAGAGAGTTCTAAAGGAACTGCATGAAGGTCATCTGGGGGGAGTCAAGATGAAAAGCCTTGCTAGGGCTTATGTGTGGTGGCCGGGTATCGACCAACAGATAGAGGATCTGACGAAAAGCTGCTCAGGGTGCCAAAAAGTGCAAAATGCACCTCCGATTGCACCGCTGCATCCATGGGAATGGCCTTCAACCCCATGGCAACGTGTACATATTGACTTTGCTGGTCCATTCATGGACTCCATGTTTTTAATTGCGGTGGACGCACATTCTAAATGGCCAGAAGTGATTAAGATGACTACCACTACCTCGGAAAAGACGATCGCGGTGCTAAGAACGATATTTGCAAGAAATGGATTGCCCGAACAAATATGTTCAGACAACGGACCGCAGTTCATGTCAGAAGAATTCCAGAAATTCATGAAGAAGAATGGGGTGAAACATTATACCTCTGCCCCATATCATCCGGCTACAAACGGGTTGGCCGAGAGATTTGTACAAACGTTCAAAAAAGCAATAAAGGCCATGAGCGAAGATCAGATTCCACTACAACACAAGGTGGACAAATTCCTACTGGCATATCGAAACGCCACTCATGCAGTGACAAACCAAAGTCCTGCCATGATGTTCTATAACAGGAGGTTGCGGTCCAGGTTGGACTTGTTAAAACCAAATGTGCGGAGGGAAGTTGAAAACAAACAGTTCCAGCATATAAATAACAAGACCACTCGGAGTTTCGAAATAGGACAACCAGTGTTAGCCCGGGACTATAAAAACGAGAAATGGCAATCTGGAACAATTCGGGCCAGACAAGGACCCCTGATGTACACGGTAGATATTGGTGAAAATGTAATACGGCATCATGCTGACCAACTGGTAGAATCGAGAACAAGGGTCGAACCCATGGTTACGGCAGAGACAACCGTGGAAGAAGTTAGTGAACCTGAAGCATCTACCTCAGAAGTGAATGTACCTGATGATGATGTCCAATCCATAAGAGACCAACTAGATGAGTCACCCCAGCAACGAGAATCAGAGACCCCTGAAAGGCGCTATCCAACTCGAATCAGGAGGCCTCCTCAGAGACTGAATCTTTGAACTGTTTTGCATGAAGTTGTATATATATATATGTTATTATGTTATGTTAAATGGGGATATAACTGTTAAGCTAAAAAGGGAGGATTGTGGTGTATGTAACCTGTTCCACCTTAAGAGAACTACCTTAAGAGATGTACTACTTTCTCTTGGCTGCTGTATACTGTAATACCGCTGGTGACCACACTGGTATATAAGTGTTGTGTAGGGATTTGCTGGGCAGTTCAGCCCTGATCTCCGAATAGTAAAGACCTGTTAAAAGTTATTCTTGTTGTCTGTGTCCAGTGATTGATTCTAAGCATAATTGGGACACACAGACTCAACACTCATGTTAGCGATGGACTCCTCCATTCGCTCCACATTTGCAGCGACCCTGGAGACAAAACCTGCCAGAGACTCCTGTAAGGGGTTCTCTCTCCGAGGTTGCAGAGGTTTCTCTCGCCAGAGGCCTCTCTCTCTCTTTTGCGCAGTAAAACCTTGAGTAGTTCAACCCACTCGCCCCTTAGGTTCTAGACACTGGACTTAGGTGCAGGAACTACAATGCAGAGAATACTCTTACAGACCAAGTTCAATGAAACAAAATGATATTTTATTGCAGAAGGAAAAACAAATCAAATGCAAGCAAATAAGAGGGAAAAACAAATCATAACAATACAGTACTGACTAAAATAGATACAGGCATATTATACTTTACAAAAGTCATCATGAAATGGGGAAACACACGGAACATCGAGGGACAACAACTCATATTCATTATACCCAAAATGCCCACCCCCTTTAACCTATCTAGATCCGATTATGTAGGGCCAGAAACATGCTCACCAATCCAACTAGGAATTGCAAGATTTTGAAACAGGTCTGCGTTTTGATCCTTTCAGGCGTCCTGTCTCCTCGTGGTCAGCGCTGCGGGCTGCGAGCTGCGACACGCCTTCTCTTCCTCGAGGTGAAGGTCACGGACAGGCTGGATCTCAGCGGGCCTGGATGTCGATGTGGGGGAAGAGACCATCTGCTTGACCACGGTTGGAAGCCTCCAGCCGGCTTTCATATAGGTTTTTTCTGTAGTTTTCTGCCTCTTTGTCTCATCAAACAGCCCGGGGTTTGTCGACGATCTCCCGATGGTTACCCCGGGGCGGGATGCAGACTCGAATCACCTTCTTCTTCTTCTTCAAGCAATGATGCCACCAATACGATGATAGCACCACGATGACTGTCCTCCTTTGTTACCCCTGGGTTCCCCCAGATATACTTCTCAGGAGAAGCCTTTATCTCCCGCCAAATCAAGGTTAGTCTTTGTTTAACTTTTGGCGGGCTTATAGCACAGCGGGGTAGTTATATTTAAACTGCTTTCGGGATGGCCGGTGACGGCCATCTCTGGTCTGGAATGACCTGGTAATGTATTAATGTCTTCTTGGTGTCATTGATGCTCTTCTCATGAATATTAAACTGTTCCCCTTTGTCCGGGTAAACATTTTGATGGCCTTTATCTACAGGCCGATCTGGCCAGGATCTGCATCCAATCTATATGTATGCGTACGTGTCTGGTTTCGTTTTCTCAGAAACGGCTTCCAGAATTTACTGTGGGTTGAATCCACAATGGCTGTCTGGGGACTGCAGGAACCATTTTAAAGTGTCCCAATAAGTCGGTCACGGGGTCTGGCGGCCATTTTATGTGTCCCTTTTTCTGGGCTTCTTTTAAAACAGTCTTTAAACCAAGGCCTCTTCTGCCAAAGGACCCTTATAATACAATATTAATTTTGCAGATCTTACAGTCCCCCCTGATGATACTATAACTTGCTTGAAGTATCATAATTCTGGGTGAGCAAAATTTTCTGACTCTCCATAATTAAACCATCCCCTGTATTTACCTATCTATGACCCCACGACACATGCATTTCCCGTTTCAGAAAACCTACAGTGTACATTAAGCATCTATAGATGGCAATACATTGGATTTAAAATCTGACACATTCACTTCCAGGCATGGAGGGGGGCCTAATACCCCTACACCACCTGGTTTATACACATTATTTTATATTAACAACAACTCGCTCAATTAAACTTCAATAGTAAAAATAAAGTACACACACAAAATACCCATGAACAAACATCAAACATAGAGGAGGGAGCGAAACTTTAACTTTATACATAGCAGCAAAAATCTAAACGGGTGTCTCTTCTTCTACCCGCACATAATGCTCTCTCCATTCTCCCCTGTTCTCATACTTCTGCGAATTTCTGACCTTTTTACAATGTACAAACAGTAAATAAATCACAATAAAAACCTGACACACTACAAGGATGTGAGAGGCTATCCTAATCCAAGAAGGGACTTCTATATTTGTGAACAGACCCCACCATGGTGGGGTTACTATATCTAATATGTTTGCCCCTATCTCTAAAGTCTTCTGCTCCAGTGTGTAGAAATGTTTCTGTGAAACGACAACGGCTTTTAATATCTTGGTGAGGTGTTCAGGGAGAGGGGGAATGATATATCCAAAATGTGCAACGAATCGTTAGAGATCGGTGAAATTCTCTTTAACAGTGATGTGAACAGTGGAAGGTTCAGGAATGGGGACAATTCACTCTTGGGCCACTTGAACTTCTGCCTTGGGCTTGAAGCAGAAACTGCTGTCACTCACCGGACACCAGCCGTGCTGTCCATGTTGGTAGTGGGGCGCTGCAGTGGTGACACAGTATGTCCCACCTCCTATATATGCCACTTGCAGGGGCACATGGCCTTGTGCCATTGCCTCCATGGTGCAATTTATAGGCTTCGCGCCAGCAGTTCTGAACCCGCACTGTGGTTTCGAATAGGCATTCAAGTGCGGGGGACACAGGATGATGTGTGCTCCCCGGCTCCGGCACCCCGAGAGGTCAATACCCGTCATTGCATGCTCCCATCGAATGATGTACGGTGGGACCGCTGTGTAGCAAATGTGTGCACCCCCTTGAATGACTCCAATGTTCTCCACCCTGTATACCGGGGCGGGTTTAGCTGTCTTTCCCATCACCGGCATTCTTACCACTATACTCATAATGGTGTGATTAGACCGCCCACAGTCCACTGGGACTGGGTAGGCCTCTGAAGCTAGTCTGAGCTGGCACGGACTCAATGCGTTCTCAAAAGGGTGGAGGGCTGCGAGGTGCTTGTTGCTGATCCAGGAGGGGACTAAACCTTGTTTTAAATCCTCCAGATTACTGCGGCCCTCGCCCAGTAACCACGCCCTGTACAGCACGCAAGCTTCATTCTGCGCAGCCTGATCGGACGCATTCCGATCCTCTCTGATGAGCGCATTTACCGTTTTAGCGTGTTTCTCCAGCTCAGCAATAATTTCTTTTAAGTGTAGTGTCATGGCCTGGTCCTCGTGTAACTCAGAACCCACTACTTTATTCTCATCCGTCAGTATCTTTCTTAACTGTGTTTTCAAACCATTGATCTGGGTCTGCAGCTCCACTTCATCCAGAGTGTTGATGACGGAAGTCCCTGTGTTAAAAGCTGTAAAAATATCATTTACTGTACCCCTTCTTTGTCTCCCCACCCTGTCCAAGACCTCATGTGGTGTGGTGTATAATCAGGCTCTGTCTACATCAGCAAAGTCGAATTCATAAAACTGTCTGAACATGTTTGTTAACAGGACCTGATACAATTGCTCCGTTTCCTTGGGGCACCACTCTGGCAATCGCACCTTGGTGAGGTTTAAAATCACCGAGGCCGCCGCATAGTGCACCCCTTGGTACAGCACCTGACTTCTGGGCACTAATACCAATCCGTTCCCGGGTCCCTTGGTAGTGATGGGGCACCCTTCCTTGCGGGCTTTGGCTACCGGAATCATGGGCAGGGGCTTGCGGGGGCGGGTGATGAGCTAAGTGGCGTTTACTGGGATCTGAGAGTATGGGACTCTGCACGCCCTTGTGCTGACGTCCCACCTCATTCCTTTTCCAGCATCTTGCCACTGCCTTTGGAAAAAGATGGAGACGCCTGTGGGGCAGGCGCGTTCTGAACCCCACATACAGATGTAAATCCCCTCATCTGGTTCCCACCATTTGTCCCAACAGACACTCGACCCCCCATGAGTCCCCGTAATAGTCTGATGGGTATTGTTACCCAGTCTCTCCCACTCGACCGTGGAGTTCTTCGTGGTTTTGCTCAACTTGCGCAGCCGCCACCATCGGTCCAAAGGAACATGTCCTGTGCATTACAAGCAAATCCTTTTCCCGACGGTGATGCTGACTCTGGGTGCGATGACCCTCACTCGGGGACACATTAGGGAAGTCTCTCGGTATGCAAACCCGGACTGGCTGGAGTATTCCGTAGAGTTCGACCCCAGCCATCCTGGCCACCTCCCCTCGTGGAAATAGGTGGCTGTCTCCTCAACGCCCTGCGCGCCCGACCCATTGGTCGCGATGGGGGCTGTGTCACCAGAGCACCCGTAAATCGTGGAGTCCTTGGTGCGGCCCCAATAGGCCCCGCTACACCCGATCACCGCGAACGCGACGAGAATTCCTCTCATCATCTCTTTGGTCCCTGTAACAAAGTAAACGATACAGCCAGGCTCCCGAGAGATTCTGGCCTAGGTGAAGGCATGATCGGGTCTTTCGACCTCGATCCCAAACAACACACATGCTGGGCAGATTCCAAAACTACTTATAACACTAATCACTTTAATATTTACACACCTTAAACTTAATTAAACTTAAACTTAACTTATGTACAGCGCCGCCCATCCCCGGGCGGCTTACCTAATCCCTGATTAGACTGCAGCTCGCCGCTCCTTGTGGCAGGGCTGCACTGACCTGTGGCTTGGGTCCCCCGCAGCCTTTTGCTGTCAATTGGGGACTGCGTTTTGCCAGGGATTTCCTAAGTCAGCGTTTACTGAAATCGGGGGAATCGGGCCAAGGTTTTACCGGTTGAGGCATTCAAGCCGACCTGCGAAGAGGCACTTTGGGCGTGGCTCCCTTAGCGAGCGGACCTTTGGTTGGGACTTTAGCCCTCACAGCCCGTGGCACCTCCACGGCTGCCGACTTCGGCTCCCTTCCCTCAGGCTCCACCCCTTTGGGATTTGGGTCTGTGGCAGATGACTCCTCCTCACCTGTCCCTACAGGTGGAGGATCTCCGCCCCCAATTTCTACCTCCCCTAAGCTTGAGTCGAGGGCGGGATCTCCGTCCTCCGATTCCACCTCCTCCAGAATCGTGTCAAGGGCGGGGCCTAGCTGTTCGGGCTCCCCCCCGATGGCGGTCGGATCAGGAGGAGGGCCTTGGTCTTCGGGCTCCTCCTCGTCTGAGTCCCAGGCCATTGGGGAAACCTCCCAGGTGGGCGGGACAGCGTCTCCCTCCAAGCAGGCTGCGGTTCCAGCCTATGTGGTCTGTGACTCTTTGCACACCTCAGGCTGAGGATTTTTACCCTCAGACCTGGCCTCGGTTGTTGGCTCTTTTGCACCCGGCTTAAACAGTTTGCACTGATTGATGTGAAACCATTTACAAGCCCTTAGCTGACCCTCTAAACTGCCAGCCCTCGCTGTTAACCTAGCGTTCTCCTCCCTTAAAGCCTGCTCAACTAACTTAGCCTCCACAACCTGGCACCGCAGGTATTCCTCCATTTTACAGGAGGTCTCTTCCTGTGCATGTCTTTCTAGAGGACACAGGTCGACAGGCTGCGCTGGCTCTAGTCAATTCTGTGGGTTGTCAAAGGGGGCCGAGGGAACTATCCCACCGGTGGTGGCTGCTATCTTCCCCTGTGAGATCATAAGAGACCGCATTGTCTCTATAATTGACTCTATCGTAGCGGGATCCATAGCTGCACCAGCTCCCCTTTCTGGGGCAGGGGCTGCGTTTTGGACCTGGGCTCATGCTGGGGCGGCGATCTGGGTTTGGGCTTGGGCTGCGGGAGCTTTTCCCTTATTATCCTTCCACGGATTTTTACAGTCCTTGCGCCAATGTCCATCCTTCCCACACCCGTAGCAATTGAGCTTGGCTTGGGCAGGGCGATTCCCCTCCTGACGCCACTCCTCCTTACTTGGGGCTGCGGGTTTTGCCTCATGCACCTTTCCCTTAGAGGGAGGTGCCTCCTGACTTCTACAATTCTTGTATGCAATGGTGAGCTGGCGGAGCACCGTTTCCTCCGTGACACCGGGACCTTGAGGGTCAAACCAAGATTTGGCTAGGGCCTGTATCTGTGGCAAGCTGTTAGCAACCAAGCAATGGAGCCAATGAACCCGCTGTTCAGCGCTCATTGCAGCCCGTTCAGGCATGCCCAGACAACTGCGCCGATACACTGGCCACAGCCTTTCTGCGAAAACCCGTGGGGGTTCTCCAGCTAGCTGCACAGTCCCTTCCACCCGTTGGAACGGATTACCGTCGTCCACTCCCATAACTTCCAAGACCTCATCCCTGAGATCCACATACCCTTTCCGTCCCCTCTTACTCTCGTCTGAGAGGCACTGATGGATTGTGCCATCCAGGGAGAAGAGCAGCATCTTTGCCTGTTCAAAATCATCACAATCATTGATGGCGGCTGTCTCCTCTATCTCCCTGAAATGAACTGACGGATCTCCCTTTACCGTGAGTCTTGGGAGGTGGCTCACCATGGATCTTAGTTGTGGGGCAGCGTAGGGCACCATGATCTGGTTCACGTTGGGTCCGTTCGTGCCATCTGCGGCGTTGGGACCGAACCTCTGGTGCCGAGTCGGACACATTGGTGCCGGCTCCGGCTGTACTACCAGGGGCTGTTCCTCCTCCTGTACCACCTCAGCTACCCTTTCTTCCACCACCCCCTTCTCGGGCCAAGCCTCACTATAGCTCGGTGGGGCTGAGGGTTCAGTGGCTGGTGCTGCAACTACTTCGCAAGGAATCGGGTGTTTGGATTCCTGCAAAAAGTCAATCTGACTTGCTTTTGGGCTTACGAGGCATACCATGCCTTTTGCCTTAACCAAGGCCGTTCTCAGGTCCTCTATGGTCTTTTGGCAGGGCCATGGTCTGCGCTCTCAAACCCGTGTTCTAGAGCCAGCTTGTAAGCTGCCTTGACTTCCACTACTCTCTCCTCCTGCGCTCTTAGCTGTTGTGCGAGGCGGGCGTTTTTCTCCCGTATTCTCGCTTCATGGATCTTTGCCTCAGTAACCTGGCATTCCAGATACTCTATTCTAGTCTGATGTTGGCTGGCTATGGCTTGGCGTTCCTGATTCAGCGCGTGAAGCGCTGTGATGAGTTTTTCCCCACCCATGGCCTTTTCCTCTATTTCTGCTGCCTGGGTGGTGATCTTGGCTGCCTGTGCTGCAACGACTCTGTCCAAAATCTGGACCTGTTTCTTGTAGCACATCAGCCACACTGCCTTTTCCACTGACTTCTTATGCTCTTTGCTCTCTGTCCACCTGATGGCTGCATCTACCGGACGCCCATCCAATAAGAGATCGGAAATCCACTGCTTAGTGAGATTTACCTTACCAAAAACATAATCCGCTATCCTCTCATCCATTGCATTTTGAACATTCAAACTTGGGTCTAATACATTGCAATCCTGCAGCCAGTGTCCTGCCACGATCACCATTTTCTGTAAGGGGTTTTCTCTCCGAGGTTGCGGAGGTTTCTCTCGCCAGAGTAAAACCTTGAGTGGTTCGACCCACTCGCCCCTTAGGTTCTAGACACTGGACTTAGGTGCAGGAACTACAATGCAGAGAATACTCTTATAGACCAAGTTCAATGAAACGAAATGAAATTTTATTGCATAACGAAAAACAAATCAAATGCAAGCAAATAAGAGGGTACATGGGAGGGAAAAACAAATCATAACAATACAGTACTGACTAAAATAGATACAGGCATATTATACTTTACAAAATTCATCATGAAATGGGGAAACACACGGAACATCGAGGGACAACAACTCATGTTAATTATACCCAAAATGCCCACCCCCTTTAACCTATCTAGATCCGATTATGTAGGGCCAGAAACATGCTAGCCAATCCAACTAGGAATTGCAAGATTTTGAAACAGGTCTGCGTTTTGATCCTTTCAGGCGTCCTGTCTCCTCGTGGTCAGTGCTGCAGGCTGCGAGCTGCGACACGCCTTCTCTTCCTCAAGGCGAAGGTCACGGACAGGCTGGATCTCAGCGGGCCTGGATGTTGATGTGGGGGAAGAGACCATCTGCTTGACCACGGTTGGAAGCCTCTAGCCGGCTTTCATATAGGTTTCTTCTGTAGTTTTCTGCCTCTTTGTCTCATCAAACGGCCCGGGGTTTGTCGACGATCTCCCGATGGTTACCCCGGGGCGGGATGCAGACTCGAATCACCTTCTTCTTCTTCTTCAAGCAATGATGCCACCAATACAATGATAGCACCACGATGACTGTCCTCCTTTGCTACCCCCGGGTTCCCTCAGATATACTTCTCAGGAGAAGCCTTTATCTCCCGCCAAATCAAGGTTAGTCTTTGTTTAACTTTTGGCGGGCTTATAGCACAGCGGGGTAGTTATATTTAAACTGCTTTTGGGATGGTTGGTGACGGCCATCTCTGGTCTGGAATGACCTGGTAATGTTTTAATGTCTTCTTGGTGTCATTGATGCTCTTCTCATGAATATGAAACTGTTCCCCTTTGTCCGAGTAAACATTTTGATGGCCTTTATCTACAGGCCGATCTGGCTGGATCTGCATCCAATCTATATGTATGCGTACGTGTCTGGTTTTGTTTTCTCAGAAACGGCTTCCAGAACTTACTGTGGGTTGAATCCACAATGGCTGTCTGGGGACTGCAGGAACCATTTTAAAGTGTCCCAATAAGTCGGTCACGGGGTCTGGCGGCCATTTTATGTGTCCCTTTTTCTGGGCTTCTTTTAAAACAGTCTTTAAACCAAGGCCTCTTCTGCCAAAGGACCCTTATAATACAATATTAATTTTGCGGATCTTACACTCCTGCACCTCTTCCTGGAGTTCCAGCACTGCTCTTCTTCTGGATGGACCCGGAGGTAGAGGGTCGACATGCAGCTGAGCCGAGCTGGCAGAGTCCTGCACCCTCCGACTAGGACTCTCCACTGCTGTCCCTGTCTCCACCATCTGCTGATGCTCACTTGTGAGCTGTGATACACCAGGTGACAACACTACTCTATCTGGCGAAGGTACCACCAAGGTGTGAGTGTCTGCGCTGGTACTGGGTGTGCTGAATTCTGCTGACACTGCGCCCTCAGAGGTTGCAGCTTCCTCTGGGGAGTCTGGAGGCTCTGGCTGTTCCTCCTGGATAGTGGGGACAGGTGCTTTCGATGGTCCTGTGGGGGAGTAAAGGAAAGAGTCAGAGATGTGAGGCCAAGGTTACATGCACATTGAATATTGCAGATGATCAAAAGTCAATCTGTTAGAGCATCAGAATCATTATCAATGACTCATGCAATGTCAATGAGAGAGATGATAAACTATTCTGTCACCAACTTGCTCTGATGCACCCGTCTGTCCGTCCCCCATTTGCGCATCCTCCTCCACTCCCACGATCTCCAGGGCCATCTCCTCCCACGGGGTGAGCTGGGCTACTGAGGTTGGCCCTCCTCCTGTCCTCGCTCTTTCCCTCTTATTGTGAGCACTCTTTTCCTGCAATGAGGGAGACAAGTGGAGTTTGAGTGAGAATGAAGGAGTAAGTGCAGAGAATCCATATCATTGATGGTTAGAAGGAGACAAAGATGGAGTGAGGTGGCAAGAGCAAGGGCCCTCCCTGTGTGTTGTAAGTTGTTTTCATAGCATCACAGTGATAGGGAGTGTGAGGGCTGCATAGTTGAATAGTTAGGTGAATGTGACCATAGAGAGAGAGGGAATGGATAAGGGTGCAGGGATGTCAGTGTCAAGTGGGATGTGGAGGAAGAGGTTGTCAAAGCTGTGTGCTGGTGAGGAGAGGCAATGGGGATCAGATTGAGGGTGATGGGAAAGTCATACTCACTTTTCCATTGTGCAGAAGGTCATGAAACCTCTTGCTGCACTGAAGCCAGGTTCTGCGGCAGATAGACAAAGAGTTGACATCCTGGGCCACTTGCATCCACACAGCTTTCGTCTGCTGGGGAGGCTTCTTCCTCCCTGAGGAAGGGAAGAGCACCTCCTTATTTCCTCTTGCTCCCTCCACCAAAGCTTGCAGGGCGGCGTCATCGAACCTTGGTGCAGACTTTGGCCTACTCCTGGACATATTGGCTGGAGGAATCTATCACAGCAAAGAGCATAAGGTTTGCAGGCCTTAAATCCACCAGCACTGATGACATCATCTGAGGCGACTTTCAGGATGGAAAGACTAAGTGGCCCAGGGGTTCCAACACGCTGGAAATCAATTGCCCAATTAAGTGAAAATTGCATGTTTTTCCCACATCAAACTGGAGTCAGGTGGCTAACATGAAAAGTGGCTGACACGCCCCCAGCCCGCCCCAATGACAAAATCGAGCCCAATATGTTTAAACCTACAGACTGCTGACGCGAGTCAGAAGTTAATCACATCGTGGGGTCATTGTGCGATAAGGATATGCTAGTATTGGAGATCAGTCAAGACAAAGGGAAAGCAGGTACAGACACTTCCCACATTTGAGGTGTTACTATCAGCTTGGCCAGAACAATGGAGGGGCAGAAGCCGGTATATAGACTAGCAGCAAGATCACAACCATCTGGGATGGGCTCAAATTCATCTCATATTCCTTTAAAATGCCAGGCAGGAAACAACAGGTTAAATTTATTCAAAAGCAAAATATGGCAGATGCTGCAAATCTGAAATAAAAACAAAAAATGCTGGAAATACTCAGCAGGTCAGTCAGCATCTGTGGAGAGGGGAACAGAGTTAATGTTTCAGGTCAATGACCTTTCATCAGAACTGGAAAAAGTTAGAGAGGGAACAGGTTTTAAGCAAGGGCAGAGGCAGGGAAAGGGTGGAGTGGAGGAAAGAACAAAAGGGAAGGTCTGTGTTAGGGTGAAAATCAGGAGAGATTAAATGACAAAAGGGATGATGGGGCAAGGCAAAAGAGAATGGTAATGGGACAAGTAAAGAAAAAAAAGAAAGGTCCAGAGGAGGTGTAAATGGCAACAGCAGAATCATTGCCAACAGCTGCTGTCTGAAAAAATGTCTACTATAAGCCCAGTGACTGCCACAGCTACCTTAACTACACTTCCTCCCACCCCGCTTCTTGTAACAACTCTATTCCATTCTCCCAGTTTCTCCTTCTCCGTCGCATTTGTTCTGACGATGCCATCTTCCATACCAATGCTTCCAATATGTCTTCCTTTTTCCTCAGCCGAGGATTCCCCCCTACCGTTGTTGACATGGCCCTTGACCGTGTCCATCTCATTTCGCACACTTCTGCTCTCACCCCTTCCCCTCTGTAAGCGGTTTTTGATCCTAGTGTAGCGGTTCGTGTGCATCGCCACTAAATAATCGAGTTCGACTTCGACGAACTATAAATAAGTTGTTTATTTACAGGAACAGGTTAAATACAACAGGTAAGTTAGCAGGTAAGATGGCTGACTGTAGGAGCACCGTGGTGTAGGTCTTTCCCCAGCGGGGACGCCACGAGGACTAACTAGAAGTTTCCGAGCTCAACTGCTAGCAGGTTCCGAGCTCTACTGTTGGAAGGTTCCAAGCTCTGACATCATCACACAGAGTATAGGAGAGAAGCCTGAGTATAGTAATAGATACATACAGTAAGGTAAGTTAAAGGGAATTATGTATCTCAATGTAAGGGACAACCAGTGGTACCGCCACATAGGCCCCCCAGAATTCGCTTTAACGAAAGTCCAAGGATGAGATGGTCTGACGAGCTGGTGGTCTCGGCGGTCGTGCTGTCTCGACTTGGCAGGTGAGGTAAGCTGATCCTTACGCACGTCGTGGCGAATAAAATGTATCCGTCAGGCGAAGGAACATGGAAACGTGCGAAACAGCAGGCCTTGTCAGAGTGACGCTCAGGTTGGGCGGACGCGGACGATCGCTCTGTTGATGTTGGAACAAGTCCTTGTTCTGACAAACCCTGCCGGAAAGCCAAACGAGCGATCCAGAAGGACTTGACAGGCGAGGTCAATGAACTCGCCGACAGGTGAGCGAACTCTTCAGGAGGCTGCAACACGCGGAACGGTGCATGCCATAGTGCTACGACGTGAACACAACAGAGGGTGAAGAGTTGCTGTGTTGATCAGTGATCGGTGAGGCCAGCAACTTTCACGTGGCTGATCGCGGCTGCAGGATGCCCGTTGGACCCGTCCTCGATGAGTGCAGCGTCAGTAGAGGTTTGCATTTGTTAAAGGGAAAACTGGAGAAAGGGCGGCAACGGTTCGGGTTGTTGTTGCTTTCAGGAGGGGTCAACTCTGCCTGGAGGGAGGCAACACTTGTATAACTGTTGTAAATTTAGGAGAACACAGCCGGGAGGGCGGCACGCTTTTTGTTCACGCCAAAACGTGTAGTAGGTAACATAACCAGCAGGCTGAAGGGCTGGTGCGTCGTCGGCGGAGAAGGAGTCGTCGTTTTTCACGAGGGATAGGTCCTTGTGGTTCGCGAGGGATGGGCCCTCGTGCGCGAGGAGTGCGTCCTCGTGTTTCATGGGGGTGAGTCCTCGTGTTTCGTGGGCATGAGTCCTCGTGGTATCCCCGCAGGGCGCGCTCCGATTTTGTGGGCCCAAACATGCTGTACCCCACGCTTGGAGAGATGTATACTTGCTGTTGCTTTGGACGTAGAGGCGGACGATCCATGTGGCGGTAGGAAAGATGAGTACGGGGACCGTAAGCAAGTGTGTGGTCAGCGCCGCATCGATGTTCTCATCGAACGGGGCTTCTACCTTTATAAAGCACGAGGGAGACTGTGGCTCCCTGGATTGCGGTAGCGACAGCAAAACGGCTGGTGCTTCCATGGCGTGCTTCTTTTGTGAAAATTGCTCACAAAAAAACGGGGTCCGGTTGAGTTTTGTCCGTGTCAAATGGGATCTGCTCCAGGCTGCGCTTACCTTGCGAATACGTTCGCAAAGATGGGGTCGCCTTTGGAGGAATCGGTGTTAGGCGGTTGCTGTTCCGTGGTTGTGCGTCGGTCGTCTTGTGGGAAGACGAGGGTCAGGCTGCGCGTTGCTTCCGTGAAAATCGTTCACGGATACGGGGTCACCAATTGTAGTGTAGGAATTGTTGAGCTCCCGTACTCACATCGTTGGGTCACCAATGTAGCAGTTCGTGTGCATCGCCACTAAATAATCGAGTTCGACTTCGGCGAACTATAAATAAGTTGTTTATTTACAGGAACAGATTAAATACAACTGGTAAGGTAGCAGGTAAGATGGCTGACTGTAGGAGCACCGTGGTGTAGGTCTTTCCCCAGCGGGGACGCCATGAGGACTAACTAGAAGTTTCCGAGCTCAACTGCTAGCAGGTTCCGAGCTCAACTGCCAGCAGGTTCGGAGCTCAACTGCTAGCAGGTTCCGAGCTCTACTGTTGGAAGGTTCCAAGCTCTGATGTCATCACACAGAGTATAGGAGAGAAGCCTGAGTATAGTAATAGATACATACAGTAAGGTAAGTTAAAGGGAATTATGTATCTCAATGTAAGGGACAACCGGTGGTACAGCCACACTAGCCCAATTGCTAGATGAACGGTTCGAATCACCCCGCCTTACGAAAGTTCTATACCTGGGAATTATTATTCAGAGTGTAAATGGAATAAGTCACGGACAGGAATGCTTCGGTGAAAAATCAGACTTATATTTATTTGGTCTAACATACACTGTCTCTGTGGAGAATAAAATCCAGGTTACAAACAACATACATACAGTACACAACTAGGGACTATAACAAGTAGTAATTCCCTTGTTGCTATGGTGGACTCTAATTCCACCCCTACCAATGAATTACCCAGTCGCATAAGCCCCTTTGCCTGGCTGAACCAAACGAAGCTCCCACCCCAGAATAACCCAAAAACATCACTTCTGAGGAAAACCCTGAGCCCCGTACACCTCACCCAGCTTGCCTGGGATATCTGGTTACCGGATTGGGACACTCGAGACTATGCTTACCACCACACACAGTCGGTCTCGATCGCTTCACTCAGCGGCTTCTTCCTCTGGTACTTCTTGTTAGATCGATCTTGGTGGAGCGAGGGCGAGAGAGAGAGAGAGAAAGAATGGTGGGAAAGAATCTATCTTTATAGGAGTCTGGCTACCCCTATCTTTCCCATCAATCTTTAAAATCCTTTTGTTTCTAAGCACTCCGGTGCTTAATCAGTGATGGGTTATCATCGGACCCATGAGTATTCCATGATTGGATTAATGGCCCTAAGTCTGGGACATATCTTTCGGTCTTTGTGTTGGGAAAAACTGGCTCCTCTTCGGCTGGCTGAGGCTAGTGGGTTCGTTGTTCTGCTTCTCTTCTGAGATGGAGGTGAGAAGTGCTTTTGCATATTAGAGTGGCTTTCTAATAAGTTCAAGTTCAATGGCCCCCTTCCTTTTTCCACAAAAATATTCTCGACTGAGTCCATTCTTCAAACAGAGACTTTGCGATCTCTTCAGACTCCCGTTTGATGCTTTTCTTTCCAGAAAGCATCACTCTACGAGAGAGCAAAGGCAAAAGTCTCCCACAAGTGAAGCTGTTTCCCTGTTTTTACGTTTTAAACCCCAGAACTGTACCCCTTACTGCGTGTCATAGTTCCCTTCTATCGAGTCAAAACATCAGCGAAACGGCTTCTTAACACATTCAAACGGCTGGATTCCAATTCCCACCGACAAACTTCAAGTCAAAATACAGAATATTAATAAGATCCACAGGACGTTACCAAAAAAGCACCGCGCACATCACACAGTACAGTATTGACAGGTGGTAATACATCACAAAAATGCAACAGCGCACATCGCGCAGTACAGAATGTAAAACTATAACCAGAATACAATACACTTGCTTACAGAACTTTGGTACATTACAAATATTGGCAGGGAGAAACCATCATCAACACAAATCGAATTACACCTTTCCGGATCGATCTAACACCCCTTGCCACCGCGCTCGAAGCATCTGGCTCTGTCGCCTGCAGCTGGTGTAAAACAAATAGCTTACAAGCAACAATTGTATGATAATTAATGCATGGGAACAGATGCGGATCTAGGGAGGAATCTCTATACTCAGACCGATGTCCCCCACTTCTACTGTGTAAAAATGTTTCTGGGAGAGCTCAGCGGTCTTTATTAACTCAGTGAGGTATTCCGGCAGAAAAGGAATCGGGTACCCGAAATGCTCCACATAGTCCTGGAGACGCGTGAAGGTGTTGTTCACAGTGAGGTGAATGGTCGAGGGTTCGGGGATGGGAGTAATTCGCTCTTGTGCCACTTGAACCTCAGCCTTGGGTTTGAAGCAAAAACTGCTCTCGCTCACCGGACACCACATGTCCTGGCTGTACCGGTAGCGGAGCGCACTTGTGGTGACCCAGTACAGGAAACTTTGTTATATCCGGCACCGACGGGACCGAGCTGTTGCCGATCTATCAAAACTGCCGGACATACAAAGTTAATGTTGAAGCATACGGAGGTTTTCATCTCCGTATCTGACAACAAACACTGTTGCTTAGCAACAGCTTGTAAACAGTCGGCCTGTACCTTGGAAGCGTCTCTGTAGCTTAGCAACAGCTTCAGAGAGACTTTCCAGAGCCCGACTGTTGAAAACAAAGCCACGAGAAGAAAAAAAACCTAACAAAACAGCTCCTGATTTCTGCCGGTAGATCGAGGTTTCCGGACATACAACCTCCGGATAAGCCAAAGTTTCCTGTATGTCCCACTCCCTATGTATGCTACCTGTGGAGGTATGTGATCTGGTGCCCTCACTTCCATGGTGCAACTGATAGGTTCCACGCCTGCAGAAGTAAACCCACATTCTGGTCGCACAAAAGCATTCAAGTACTGGGGACACAGTATTACGTGTGCACCCCGGCTCTGGCATCCAGAGAGACCAATGCCTGTCATAGCATGCTCCCACTTTATGACATTCAGCAGGGCCGCTTTAAAACAAACATGTACTCCTCCACGAATGTTCCCGATATTCTCAACCCTGTATACTGGTGCTGGCCGGGATGACCCACCCATTACCGGCATCCTCACTACAATTCCCATCACTGTACGGTTGGACCGCCCGCAATCTACAGGGACAGGGTAGGCTTCAGAGGCTAAACGAAGCTGGCACGGGCTCAACGAATTGCTGTACAGGTGCAGCGCGGTGAGATGCTTGTTGCTTAATCATGAAGGGGCGCGACCTTGCCTCAGGTCCTCCAGGTTACTGTGGCCCTCGCCCAGCAACTATGCTCCATACAACACACACACCTCATTCCGTGCAGCCTGCTCCAAGGCGTTCCTGTCCTCCCGTATCAAATCATTAACAGTTTTTGCGTACCTCTCCAGCTCCGCAATGACCTCCTTTAAATGAACGGTCATTGCCTGGTCCTCATGGAGCTCTGAACCCACCACTGTATTCTCTTCCCCTAGAATCTTACGCAGTTGGTTCTTTAACCCAGTGATCTGCATCTGGAGTTGTGCATCATCCATACTATTAACAATACCCATTCCTGTACTGAACACTGTGGCTACATCATTCCAGGTCCCTCTTCTCTGCCTCCCAGACCCCACACTATCCCCAACATTCAGATTATAAAGCTGTTCTTTCTCTACATTTCCATAGTCCAGTTCATAAAATTCCTGAAACATCGCTTTTAACATTCATAAAGCTTCTCTGCCTTCTTTGGACACCACACAGGCAGATGGACTTCAGTCAGATTCAGGATCACAGATGCCACAGCGTAGTGCATGTTCTGAAACAACACTTTGTCAGTAGGGATAAACACCAACCCATTCCCTGGAACCCTGGTGGTGGTGGGACACCCATCTACAGTCGTCTGTACCGTCGGGGCTCTGGGCGGGGGCTTCCCGGTGTATGAGATGAGTTCTGTGGCATTGATGGTGTTCGGGGGTTTTGGGATCACAGAGGAGTCCACACTCCGATCCCACCCCCGGCGTCCTGCCATCGCCTGCTAAACGCGATTGACACACCCAATGGGCAGATCTTTTCCGACCCCCACATACACACATAAATCCCTTCCTCGGATTCCCACCACTTATCCCAACACACATTCACTCCTCCCTGAGAACCCGTGATCGTCCGGTACGTGTCATTACTTAGTCTTTCCCAGTCAGCTGTCTGGTCTCCTGTACCCACGCTCAGTTTCCTGCTGGCTTCAATCATGATGATCAGGACTACCGTGGCTGACTTCATCTTGTTCTTAGGCGTTCTCTGAAAACACACAGAATGCAACGTTGTCCTTGGGTGATGCCTCACCTTTCCAGACGCAGCTACACACGATTACATTTGGTATCCACAGCATACATGTAAATCCAAACTATACAGACAAGCTAAGGCAACAGACAGGAGAGAAAGAAGTTATGTACAGTGCCACCCGTCTCCAGGTGGCCACACTAGGTCTCCTCGACTCTGGGCCTCTTACAACTCCAGCTTCCTTCGTTCACCGGTGTGTAAGGAGGCGTCCACGGCACCCTCGGCCGTGGGATCCTGGCACTCCTTCTCACTCAAGTCCCCACAGGCGGAACGACTGGTCCCTCTGTGGGCTCCTCACAGTCCCAGATTATGGGCTGGAGACCCACACCTGTAACGCAGCTCACCACTCCCTGCTGTTTCCTCCTCTTATCAGCTCTTTCCCCAGGGTTGAAAAGCTTGCACTGATTGATATGGAACCACTTAGTGCGTCGGGGCATTTTGACCGCATATACCATCGGACTCGCCCTATCCACGATACTGTACGGTCCCATGTACAGCGGTTCAAAAGTCCCTACCCTGGCGAAGTTTCTAACCATTACTTGATCTCCGACCTTCCACTCGTGGTGCCTCTGAGGCTCAAGCAATAAACGATTTCTACGATGTTGCTTCCCCATGTTACTGGCAGCCTGCCAATGGATCTGTCTGAGATGCTCGAGCAAATTCTTAAAAAACCTGTCCCGGTTCACCTCTCTTAACTGACCTTCCGTGGGAACCGGGGCCAATACATGGCTGGGTGTTCTCATGACCCTGCCAGTCATGAGCTCATGCGGGGAATAACCTGTGCTTCTAGACGGGCTGGCTCGGACCCCCATCAGAACTAACACCTCCGCCCATTTTCTAGGTGAGTCTCCCGTCTCCTTCCGTAACCTTTCCTTGATGGTCCTATTCATCCGCTCCACAATCCCCGATGACTGCGGGTTGTGTGCAACGTGCCATTTACCCTCTACACCTAGCATCTTCAGAGTCGCCTGCATGACTGCCCCTGTGAAGTGACTCCCCTGATCGGACTCCACATACTGTGGTAGCCCCCACCTAGAGAACACTTCTCTCACTAGAATCCTTGCGGTCCCCAAAGCTGTGGCTATTCGGCATGGGAAGGCTTCTTCCTTTACTGTAATACCTGCCACTCCATATGGACCCTCGACCTTATCTCCTTTAGCCAGCGTCTCCAGAACAGTTTTTAGGGCGGGATCCCGTGCCTGGACCATCTTTAGGTCCAGGGCCAATGCGACCCCTGCACTCTCTTGGGTCCCACCTCTGTCTCTGATCGCTGCTACCAGACTCGACCCATATGGATCCCAAAACGTGCCCGTTCGAGCACCCTCTTTGGCCAGCACGTTGGCCTGCTGATTGCCATCTGCACGGGGTTCTGTCTTAGAATGGGCCTTGACTTTGTGGATATAGAAATCCCCCTGGGTTCCTATCGATGTTAGGATCTGTCGCAACAATGGCTTGGTTGTTAGGGCTTCCCCATCTGCAGATGTGAACCCGCGACGAGACCAAATGGCTAAATATTCTGCACATGAATTGCAAGTGAACATGCTGTCCAAGTAAATCGTGTAGGGTGTAGGGAACTCTTTGGGGTGGGTAACCACATACACTACCGCCGACATTTCAGCGTGCTGGGCGCTCATGGTGCTCAGGAGTTTAATGGCCTTGGCAATGCCTGCCTTTGGGTCAAAAATCCCGCATCCAGTGAGTTGCTCCCCGGCCACCACTGCACTGGACCCGTCTACATAGATCTCGCGGCCCGTGGGATGGATCCCAGCCCGAAACCCTATGTCTACGTTGTTAAGTCCGTGAATGATTGAGACACGGACTAGCAGGAGAGAAAACAAACAGATCTTTACTGGTGAAAGGCATAAACGAAACTAAACAACAGAGGCTCTCTAGTGCCTTTTATACAGGGGTGGTCACTGCCGGTACTGCAGTCTGAGACCAGTTATTCTCTTAAAGGTACATACACAACAATTCCTCCCCTTTTAGATAAACAGTACATAACATTCATTTAACAGCTAAATGATAACGAATTACAATCACAATTACTGTTGCTAGATACATTGGTTAAGTTTAAGCAATTATAAGTTCAGTCTTTGAGGAGGCTTCCTGATTCTGTCTGGATAACGCCTCTTTGGGGTATCAGGTTCTTCTGGCAATGTTGAGTCGGAATCAATGTCGTTGTTTGGTTCATCTGCTTCCAATATTACCGGTTCTGCGGTAGCTGCAATTGGAACGTCGATTTCATTACCAGGTGTATCAGATCATGGTGAGGAGTTGACGTTTTCCAGTGACTCCAGAATCTGGTCAGCATGGCGTCTTACAATGCTCTCCCCAACGTCCACGGTATACATGAGAGGTCCTTGTCGTGTACAAATCGTTCCTGACTGCCATTTCTCAGTGCGGTAGTCCCGGGCCAAAACTGGTTGACCTATCTTAAAACTCCTGGTCGGCCTTTCATTCATATTCTGAAACTGCCTGTTCTCCACATCTCTTCGGACGTTTGGCTTAACCAAATCCAAGCGGCATCGTAGTCTTCGATTGAAGAACATCATGGCTGGAGTTTGGTTGGTAACCGCATGTGTCGCATTCCGGTAGGCAAACAAGAAGTTGTCCACCTTGTGTTGTAGGGGTATATCTTCATTACACATTGCCTTGATAGCCTTCTTGAATGTTTGGACAAACCTCTCGGCCAATCCATTAGTGGCTGGATGATATGGGCCAGATGTGTAATGCTTAACACCATTGTTCTTTAAGAACCTCCGGAACTCTTCAGATACAAACTGTGGTCCATTGTCAGAGCAAATCTGTTCAGGCAGCCCATTCCTGGCGAATATGGTTCGTAAAACTGTGATAGTTTTTTCCGTGGTGGTTGAGGACATTTTTATTACCTCTGGCCACTTTGAATGTGCATCCACCGCAATTAAAAACATCGAGTCCATGAAGGGACCAGCAAAATCAATGTGCACCCTTTGCCATGGAGATGAGGGCCACTCCCATGGATGCAGAGGAGCTTGTGGTGGGGCGTTTTGGACCTTCTGGCATCCTGCACAGCTCTTGGTCATCTCTTCGATTTCTCTATCGATTCCCGGCCACCACACAAACGCTCTGGCTAAGCTCTTCATTTTTACCCCACCCAGATGACCCTCATGAAGCTCATTGAGCACTCTATCCATCAACTTAGGTGGAATTACTACTCTGGATCCACACATCAAGGTTCCTCTGCACACGGACAGCTGTTCTCTTCTCGGCGAGAATGCTGGCAGCAGTGGTTCGCCATGTGCTGGCCATCCCTTCACCGTTAAATCATAGACCCGTGATAGTGTCGGGTCATTCCGTGTTTCCTTTTCTATGTTTGCATTCGTCACAGGGAGACATTCGACTATGGTCGAGCGGAATAACTCCATTGGATCCACTGCAAGGTCTTCTTCTTCCACCGTCGGCAACGGTAGACGTGACAATCCATCAGCATTCCCATGCTGTTTAGTTCCTTTGTACTCGATGTCATATTGGTGTGCCCCTAGGAAAAGGGACCATCTCTGCAGCCGTTGTGCTGTCATTATCGGTACGCCCTTCTGAGGGTTGAAAATGGAGACAAGAGGTTGATGATCGGTTAGTAGAGTACATTTTTGACCGTGCAGATAGTGATTGAACTTCTTCACCCCCCACACTAGGCTGAGGGCCTCTCTGTCAATCTGGGCGTATTTACGCTCGGCAGAAGTTAACGAGCGTGACGCAAAAGCTATCGGCCTCTCCGAACCATCAAGGAATTTATGTGACAGTACCGCCCCAATGCCGTAGGGAGACGCATCACACGCCAGCCTGATTGGCAGTGCTGGGTTGTAGTGAGCCAATACTTCCTTTGAAGTGATTAAGTCCTTACTCTTCTGAAAAGCACGCTTACAATCATCACTCCATTTCCATGCTACCCCCGTTCATAGCAGGGCGTTCAGTGGGTGCAGAATTGTGGACAAATTCGGCAAAAACTTGTGATAGTAATTCACCAACCCGAGGAATGACCTCAGCTGCGACACATTTTCAGGTGCTGGGGCCTTAACAACCGCTTCAATTTTGTCAGGGGACTTATGTAACCCCTCTTCATCAATCACGTGGCCACAATACGATATCTGTTTCTTTAAAAATTCGCACTTGGGGCGGTTGGCTCACAGCCCATGTTCCTGTAGTCTAGTGAGCACCTGTTCTAGGTTGTTAAGGTGTTCACTGTCATCTTCACCTGTTACAAGGATGTCGTCCAAGTAACACTGAGTCCCCGGAATCCCTTGCATGACTTGTTCCATCGCTCTTTGCCATATCGCCGGAGCCGATGCTACTCCGAATACCAGTCGATTATACTGGTAAAGACCTTTGTGAGTGTTTATCGTGAGATACTTCCTAGAGGACTCTTCAACCTCCATCTGCAAATATGCTTGTGCTCGGTCAATTTTTGTAAAACGCTTTCCTCCAGACAGCGAGGCGAAGATGTCTTCTATCCTTGGAAGAGGATATTGTACTGTGCGAAGGACTGGTTTCACCGTCACCTTGAAATCCCACAGATGCGAATCTTCCTTGGCTCTCCGGACTTATTGGTTAATGTTTTCTTCATGACAGGAACGATGGGTGTCGCCCACTCGCTCCAGTCGACCTTAGACAACACGCCCGCCTTCTCCAGATTCTCCAGCTCTACCTCGACGGCTGGGCGAATTGCATATGGTACCGGTCTCACTTTGAAAAACTTGGGAACTGCATTCTCTTCTATTTTTATCAAGGCGGTTACGCCTTTAAGCGTGCCCAGTTCTTGTTGAAATACCTCTTTGGCGTTAGCTAAGATTGTTGACAATCGTCCAGGAGTGACGTCTTCATCTTTTTTACCGTCCACCGTCATTGCATGAATGGAATGCCAATCTAAGTTTATCTTCCTGATCCATTCCCGTCCCAATAACGGTGGTCCACCATTTGGCAGTATGTAGAGATACAATTTCCATATTTTCTTGCCATTGTATTCGACAGGCACCCTTATTTTTCCTCTGGGGTATACTTTTTGCCCCGTATACGTCGTCAAGACGATGGATGTCTCTCTCAAGGGTATGTGTGAAAATAGCCGCTCGTAGTCTCGTCGATTCATGATGGTTAGCGCTGATCCTGTATCCAATTCCATTTTAACTTGGACCCTGCTATCGTGAGAGTGACCCAAATGGTTCGGTGATCCTCTTTTGCGATTACATTGTGAAGTTTGAGACAGCTTAGTCTCCTGTTTCCGGATTCACTATCGCTCATCTGGTCTTCGGAACTCCTGTCCGTCATCTTTTGTACTTTCTTGTACGGTTCCTTAGTAGCCTTTTTGTTGTCGCTGGTCTTTTTCCCAGACCTACAAACTCGTGCAATGTGTCCAATCTTCCCGCATTGTCTGCATATTTTGTCTTTGGACCAGCAGTCCTTCTGGTCATGGTTAGTTCTGCCGCAGCGATAACATTTTGCAAATCCCCGTGTCATTTCGTGGGTGCCGTATTCCTGTGGTTTTTGTTGAATTTCTGCCACTCCCCTGGCTGCTGCTTCATACGATACTGCCACGCTGAAAGCCTTATCTAGCGTCAGCTCTTTTTCTGAGAGTAACTTCTTCTGTGTTCCTTCACTCAGGAGTCCACAGACAAATTTGTCCCGTAGGGTATCTGCCAGTCCTGCTCCGAACTGGCAGTGCTTTGATAGCTTGCGTAGTTCCGTAACATATTCAGCATTGCTCTCATCTTTGTGCTGAGTTCTCCTGTGGAATTTAAATCTTTCTGCTATCAACAGCGGTGCAGGGTTTAAGTGCTCCTGTAGAACAGCAACAATGTCGTTAAAGCTCTTCGCCTTCGGTTTGGCTGGAGTAATCACGTCCCGCAATAGGCCGTACGTTCTAGCGCCCATTAAGTTTAACAATATCGATGCCGTTTTCCCCTCCGCTATATCGTTTGCCTCGAAATATACCTCGACTCTTTCCACATACATGGTCCAGTCCTCTAATGTATTATCAAAAGCAGTGATACAGCCAGTCTTCGGCATCTTGCAAATCTAAAATGGCGCCTCCCGCGCTTTGCCTTCTTCTCCGATTTAACAAAATGGCGCCTCCCGCGCTTTTCCTTCTTCCCCGCTGTTGTTAGCGCTGCTTTCCACGGTTTCTTGCGCATATTCTTTTTCTTTTATTATTTTCCCGTCGTGGAGCGGACCCTCTGGGACACTTCCCTCCCTCTTCTGAGGTCCGAACGCTGCCCAGCTTCGAAACACCGGCCGCGCCCTGTATGCTCCACCCTCTCTCTCTCTCCTTGCTTCCCGACTCACTGCCCGGCCCCGTTGAAAAGCCACCCGATCGAGCTTCAGCCCACCGCAGCCGAGGAAGGATCAGAGCACTACCTGCCACCAGCCCGATTAGCTGGGAAGCCACGGACCGAGGAACCCAGCCTGGCTCTGGACAGTCTCTCCTGCAAGTTTTGAAATCGATGATTGACGGTCGACGCCCGTTTCTCGAGTTTCAATGGCCTATTTTTTTTTTTTTTTTCTTCTTTCTTCTGGCTCTGACCTTCAACAACGTCGTCGGAGCTGCTGCTGAGTTGCAGGTATGTTCGTTTCTAACTCATCGCCAGTGTTAAGTCCGTGAATGATTGAGACACGGACTAGCAGGAGAGAAAACAAACAGATCTTTACTGGTGAAAGGCATAAACTAAACTAAACAGAGGCTCTCTAGCGCCTTTTATACAGCGGTGGTCACTGCCGGTACTGCAGTCTGAGACCAGTTATTCTCTTAAACGTACATATACAACATACGTCCCATACCCCTTCAACAGAACATTTGTGGGCCACCCCTGAGCAGATCAAATTTGCGGCGAGCTTGGGCTCACAGAGGCCTTTCACACTCAAATTCGTCTGAGAGTGCAATAAGGTCCAGTGAGCAATGTGTACACTGCTCACCATGCCGTCCTTTATCCTCCCATCCAGAAGCATCTGAGTGGGCGTATGATGGGTTAAGAGAGTTATCGGGACGCCCCCGTGAAGATTTGTGATCTCCTCATGGCCCAGTGTGTGGCAAGCAGGTGCCTCTCACAATTGGAGTACCCCCTCTCTACATCTGTGAAGATTCTTGATGACTATACCACAGGCCTCAGCTTGCCATGCCGCTCCTGGAGCAGCGCTGCGCTCAAATTGTCCCCTGTGGCAGCTACCTCCAAAAATAATTCCTTTCCCCCATCAATCGCTCCTAAAGCCGGTGCAGTCTGCAGATCTCTCTTCAGACGACTAAAAGCTGCCATGCAGTCCTCATCCCACTCCCAGCCCACTCCCTTGTGGAGGAGTCGGAGTAGAGGAGCTGCCGTAGCGGCATAGTCCTCTATGAAATCCCTGCAGTACGCTGTGAGTCCCAGGAAGGATCTTACCCCAGTTACCGTGGTCGGGGCAGGTAGCTCCTGTACGGCCTTCCTCCTCGCCTTAACGATGGCCCTCTCCCCAGCACGCACGGTCAGCCCGAGGAATTTTACTTCCTGCTGGCTGATCTGTGTTTTCTTGGGATTAACCTTGAACCCAGCTTCCTTTAACAGGCTCAGGAGTTCAGCCAGCAGTGGGCCATGCTCCTCCCCCTCGTTGGAGAACAAAAGCAGGTCATCCATGTTGTGTCTGTGTATAATAAGGCACAGACTGCAGGAGAAACGGTACAACAGGCGCTTACTGAATGAGGGTTACTCTAGAACTAACTATACAGATCACTACTCAGGGTTTATATACAGGTTTGGTCACTGCCGGTACTACAGTATACAGGAGCTCTAAAAAGTAGTTCTCTCCCTTAAAGGTACATACATTACAATTCCTCCCCTTTTAGATTAACAGTACCATAACACTCATTTAACAATTAAATATCAAACTAATTACAATTAACACTTTTAACATGCAACATTAGCTGAAAATAGTCTATTTATAAATTCAGTCTTCGGGGAGGCTTCCTGATTCTTTCTGGATAACGCCTGATGTAAAAAAGAGCCTCACACATCAAGGAACTTTAAAGTAAGCTTTAAGCAACTTATAATTATACTATATACAAGAGCGGTCTTCACCATGCCTCTAGGAGAAGCCCTTTTACCATACTGAGCAGTTCAGTATTTATACTAGTCCAAACACAGGAAGTGACGTATGCACAGGAAGTGAAGTATGCACAGAGTTCACAGTTCACAGGAAGTGATGTGCACATAACTTCATCCGGAAGTTATTTATTATTATTACATTCTTCCCTCCTGCGAGATTAGAAGGCTGTGGTCTTCCTTTTATTCCGCAGCCGCCGAACGAGGAAGAGTCGCACCCGTTTGGGTTCCCGTCGTAGAGGGTCCCTGGTCCGCTTACATGCTGTTGGCCATTGGTCAGAGTCTGTGTGGCCTGGATTACCCTGTGAAGGGTCGGGGAGATCATGGCTTCGTGTACGAGCCCCAATAGGTGCAGAGTTGGTCTGTCTCTGGTCAGAGGGAGGTGCAGAGCTGGTCTGTGGCGGATCAGTACTTTGGTGCGTGGTACTGGGAGGGTCGCAACTTTGAGTACGGGGTTCTACCGGCACCAAGCTAGTTGGTGTCAGATCAGGATCCTGGAGAGGGGTACCCGGTAGGTTCCAAGAGGCTCCTGGTAAAATACCATCACTCGATGTCCCACTAGGTCCTGGTGGGCAGGGAGCCAGATCCCGTAATGATACGGTAGATTCTCGGCCGTCGGGATATCGTATGTATGCATAGGTGGGGTTGGCATCGGTTAGTTCGACCTCGTCTACGAGAGGGTCATTTTTAGACGTCCGAACGTATCTTCGGAGTAGTACAGGTCCAGGAGTAGTTAGCCATGACAGGAGGGATGTCCCATAAGATGAGCGACGCTGGAATCCAAAGAACCGCTCATGAGGTGTAGTATTTGTGGCTGTAGAAAGAAGGGACCGTATAGAGTGCAATGCATCCGGAAGCACTGCTTCCCATTGCTGGTTTGGTAGGCCCCGAGATCTTAAAGCAAGATGTACGGAATTCCAGATGATACCGTTATACCTCTCTACCTGCCCATTTCCGATGGGATGATATGGCATCGTTTTGCTTGTAGCAATTCCCCGTTCTGAGAGGTAGTCCTTGAGTTCCTTTGACATAAAGGATGGACCCCGATCCGAGTGAATGTAAGCCGCCATGCCACAGAGAGAAAATACCTGCTTAAGGCAGCAGATTACTGTGGACACCAGCATATTGGAGCAGGAGAAGGCAAACGGAAAACGTGAATATTCATCAATCATGGTGAGCAAATATGTGTTCCGAGTTGAAGAGGGCACTGGGCCCTTAAAATCGATGCTAAGTCATTGCATCGGTTGGGTTGCGTGTATGAGCATACCATCTGAGGGGCGGAAGAACTGAGGTTTTAATTCTGCACAAAGCCGGCATTCTGAGCACATTTTCTTTACATCTCCAGTAGAAAAAGGGAGATTCCGTGATCGTACGAAATGTAGCATGCGCGTAACGCCAGGATGACACAATCCATTATGGACATCTATGAGAGTAGAGGACGACATAGTGGAGCAGAATGCTCGTGTGAGGGTATCCGGGGCCACATTCTCCTTGCCAGGTCGATAGTGAATGGGGTAACCAAAAGAGGCCAGTTCCATCCTCCAAAGCTGTATTTTATTATTCTTAATTTTGGTTCGTTTTCGATTATCGAGCATGAAGGCGACTGATCGCTGGTCCGTGATTAATGTAAAGTGCTGGCGAGCTAGGAAATGGTTCCACTTCCGTACCGCCTCTATGATGGCTGTGGCTTCCTTCTCAACCGGAGGATAATGTAGCTCGGCACCTTGTAAGGTCCTGGACATAAATGCTACAGGACGACCTTCCTGATTTAGAGTAGCCGAGATCACCACCTCCGAGGCATCACATTCGACTATGAAAGGGAGATTCTCATCGATGGAGTGAAGAGCCGCTTTCTCCAACTGTTTTTTGAGAAGGTTAAAGGCTGCAACAGCCGCTGTTTCCAATGGAAATGATCTAGCATGCAGCAAGGGTTGGATTTTGTCTGAAAAATGTAGTAGCGTAGTATGCAAACAGACTGAGAGCCCGACGTAAAGAAGCCGGATTCTTAGGTGACGGGAGCTCTTGGAGCGGGCGAAGTCTTTCTGGGTCTGGCTTAATGATACCATTGCCTACGCAGTAGCCAAGGATGTTGATGGTCGGTTGCGACTCAACAGATTTAGATTCATTCAAAGTTAAGTTACGGTGATGGAGGGCATCCCGAAATTTTTGGAGGTTGGCGTCGTGTTCCTGTTGATCGTGACCTGCAATAGTAATGTTATCAAGATAGGGAAAGTGTCCCTTAAGTTTTCCTGCTTAACCAGGCCATCCATTGCCCGTTGGAAGACAGCCACTCCATTAGTAACCCCGAATGGGAGGCGACGAAATTGGTACAGCCGTCCATTAGCCTCAAAGGCCGTGTACTGCTTATCTGAGACCTTCAAGGGTCCCTGATGATAGGCACTTTTTAAATCGTAAGTTGAGAACATTTGTATGCGGCCAGTTTATTAACCATATCATCAATGCGTGGCAATGGGTAGGCATCCAAGTCAGTATATTGATTGATGGTTTGCGAATAATCAATGCATAGTCGCTGTTTGTGAGGTTTTAGAGGGTTCTTGACGATGACGACTTGAGCCCGCCAGGGCGACGAACATGGTTCGATGATATCCTCTGCTAAAAGTCGAGGGATTTCAGCCTCAATAAAAGATTGGTCTTCCTGACTAAAGTGCCGCGATTTCGTTATTATTGGTTTGCATCGAGGAGGAATACTGGCAAATAATGAGGGTTCATCAAGTGAAGCTGCTGATAATGCACAAAACGGTAATTTAGAAAGTATATTAGAAATAGTAAGTCCAGGTTTGGATCCGTCGAACTCAATGGTGAGTTTCTTATGCTGTTTTTGAAAATCCAGCCCTAAGATGAGATCACTACATAAGTCCTTGAGCACCGAAAGTCGGGTGGAGGGATACATGCGACCATTAAGTGTCATATCAATAATACAAAAGCCGGAGATTCTGGTATTAAGTGATGACTGAGCCATCGCAATTGCCTGGTCCGATGGGACGATATGTAGTTTCAATTTCGCAACAATCTGTTCTCTAATGAAACTATCAGTACTTCCTGAGTCAATTAAGGCATCTAAGGTATGCCCATTAATTGAAACTTTTGTAGCTGCATGAAACAGGTTCTGTGGGCAAGCAGCTGTAATTGGTGTGGTTGCACAGAGAGTGGCTGAAACTCTAGGTGTGCTTCTTCGGGAGAGAGCTCGAGAGGAAGCTTGATAGGTCCTAGCCGGAGCATCTTGATAGGCCCTAATTGGGGCAGTTTGGTAGGCCTTAGCTGGATAGGCCCTTGTAGAGGCTCTTGATTGGCAAACTTTTGCAAAGTGTCCCTTTTTATCGCAATGACTGCAGATCGCATTGCGAGCAGGGCAGAATTTCCTAGGGTGAAAAGAATCGCCACAAAAGAAGCATTCCTTCCTAGATTGCCAAGAGGCTGCTAAAGTGGAGTCATCCTCCTCTTCTTCATCAGAATTATCATCAGGATTAGATTCCTCCATGATAGGGTTCACCTGAGGCCACTTGAATCGTCTGGTTGCAGTTACAGCAGCAGATCGAGATCTGGGCAGCTGATAGAGGTCTGCATTTTTCTTTGCCAAATCCAGAGAACAAGCCAGGTCAAAAGCCTTTTGTAGTTCAAGTGTTTTACTTTCTAGTAGATGCTGGCGTATAAATGGAGAGGCAATCCCGCAGATGAAAGCATCACGAATCATTTCTTCGCGGTACAGCTCAGCCGAGGCTGCCTGAAAGTTACAATCTATGCTGAGCCTGCGAAGTTCCTGAAGGAATTCGTTAATCAATTCCCCTGGCCCTTGTCGGGCTGTGGCCAGTAGATGTCTAGCATAGACCTCATTTGCGGTCTTGGCATATAGTGTTTTAAGTGCCCGGATCACCTCATCGTAATTATCCCATTCATCAACATATTCAAACACTGTTGGGGTCATATAGTTGATAAGTATCCTCAGTTTAGTAGAAGCATTCACTTTACATTCATCAAGAAAATTCTCAAAAGTACGGTACCAATGCTTCCATACCCTGCCAGCTGCTGGTGCGTTTGGGTCCAAGTCCAGATGAGAAGGTTTAAGGATGTTTTCCATGATGGGTGGTTCCCTGGATCCTTAACTCCGAGTTTGTCCGAAGGTCTAGTATTTGTGAGTGTAAATACTAAGTTGCTTAAATTGATGTAAAAAAGAATCTCACACATCAAGGAACTTTAAAGTAAGCTTTAAGCAACTTATAATTATACTATATACAAGAGCGGTCTTCACCATGCCTCGAGGAGAAGCCCTTTTACCATACTGAGCAGTTCAGTATTTATACTAGTCCAAACACAGGAAGTGACGTATGCACAGGAAGTGATGTATGCACAGAGTTCACAGTTCACAGTTCACAGGAAGTGATGTGCACATAACTTCATCCGGAAGTTATTTATTATTATTACAACGCCTTTCGCGAGTGTCTCGCTCTTGGTGCGGAGGCGATTCTTGCACCCTGTCATCAGTTGATTCATCAGCTTCCAATGCTATTGTTTCTGAGGTAGATGCGACCTGTACGTCGGGTTCCTCACCAGGTACGTATGGCCGAGACATGGGGTTGACTCGTTCCTGTGACTCTAGGATCTGGTCAGCATGGCGTCTCACAATGTTCTCCCCAACATCCACTGTGTACATTAGTGGCCCCTGCCGTGTGCATATCGTTCCTGGTTGCCATTTCTCTGTTCGGTAGTCGCGAGCCAAGACTGGTTGCCCTACATTGAAGCTCCTTGTCGGCTTCTCATTGATGTGCTGGAATTGCTTACTCTCAACATCTCTTCGTACATTTGGTCTGAGCAAATCCAGACGAGATCTCAACCTTCGGTTAAAGAACATCATGGCCGGGGCCTGGTTGGTGACTGCATGTGTCGCATTTCTGTAGGCTAACAGGAAATTGTTCACCTTATGCTGCAGTGGAATGTCGTCATCGCACATGGCCTTTACTGCTTTTTTAAAGGTTTGTACGAACCTCTCAGCCAATCCATTTGTGGCTGGATGATACGGGGCGGATGTGTAATGTCTTACCCCATTCCTTTTCATAAATCTTCGAAACTCTTCAGACACAAACTGTGGTCCGTTATCAGAGCAAATCTGCTCTGGCAAGCCGTTCCTGGCAAAAATGGTCCATAGGACTGCAATAGTTTTCTCCGTGGTGGTGGAGGACATTTTGATCACCTCAGGCCATTTCGAGTGCGCATCCACGGCTATTAAAAACATTGAGTCCATGAATGGACCAGCAAAATCAATATGCACCCGTTGCCATGGAGATGAGGGCCACTCCCATGGGTGTAGAGGGGCATGTGCTGGTGCATTTTGGACCTTCTGGCATCCTGAGCAGCTCTTTGTCAGGTCCTCGATTTGCTGATCGATCCCCGGCCACCACACATAAGCCCTAGCAAGGCTTTTCATTTTCACCCCTCCCAGATGACCTTCGTGAAGCTCATTGAGCACTCTCTCCCTTAACTTGGGTGGAATTACCACTCGGGATCCACACATCAAGGTCCCCTGGCATACTGACAGCTGTTCTCTTCTGGATGAGAATGCTGGCAACAGTGAGTCGCCATGTGCTGGCCATCCCTTCACCGTCAAATCATATACCTGAGACAGTGTCGGGTCATTTCGGGTCTCCTTCTCTATACCAGCGTTAGTTACTGGCAAGCATTCAATTATAGTCGAATGAAATATTTTGACAGGATCCACTGCTGGTGCTTCCTCCGCAGTAGGCAGTGGCAGGCGTGATAGCCCATCAGCGTTTCCATGCTGTTTCATGCCCTCATACTCGATTTCATATTGGTGCGCCCCTAGAAAAAGGGACCATCTTTGTAGCCGTTGCGCAGTCATCACCGGAACGCCCTTCTTTGGATTAAAGATGGAGACAAGTGGTTGGTGGTCAGTCAGCAAGGTGAACTTCTGCCCGTGCAGATAGTGGTTGAACTTTTTCACTCCCCACACTAGGCTGAGGGTCTCCCTGTCAATCTGGGCGTAGTTACGCTCAGCTGAGGTTAATGACCGAGACGCAAAGGCTACTGGCCTCTCCGAGCCATTCGGGAATTTGTGTGACAGCACCGCTCCAATGCCATAGGGTGATGCATCACACGCCAACCGAATTGGTAGTGCTGGGTTGAAATGAGCCAACACCTCTTTTGATGTGATCAATTCTTTGCACTTCTGGAAAGCTCGTTTACCTTCGTCATTCCACTTCCATGGTACCCCCGTTTGCAGTAGGGTCTTCAGTGGGTGTAGTACTGTCGACAAATTCGGCAAGAACTTATGGTAGTAGTTCACCAGCCCGAGGAACGACCTCAGTTGTGACACATTTTCCGGTGCTGGAGCCTTGACTACTGCCTCAATCTTTTCAGGGGACTTATGTAACCCCTCTTCATCAATAACATGGCCACAATACGAGATCTGCTCCTGGAAAAACTCGCATTTGTGGCGATTAGCTCGGAGCCCATATTCCTTCAATCTAGTGAGCACCTGCTCCAGGTTGGCGAGGTGATCACTGTAATATTCGCCCGTGACCAGGATGTCGTCCAAATAACACTGGGTCCCTGGAATCCCTTGCAGGACTTGATCCATTGCCCTTTGCCAAATAGCCGGAGCTGATGCTACCCCGAACACCAGCCGGTTGTATTGGTAGAGACCTTTGTGAGTGTTGATCGTGAGGTACTGTTTCGAGGTTTCTTCTACCTCCATTTGCAGGTACGCCTGGGCCAGATCAATCTTAGTGAAGCGTTTTCCTCCAGATAGCGAGGCAAAAATATCTTCAATCCGCGGAAGCGGATATTGTACCGTGTGAAGGATTGGGTTCACTGTCACCTTAAAGTTCCCACAGATGCGAACCTTCTTTGGTTCCCCAGGCGTATTACTCAACGACCTCTTCATTACAGGAACGATGGGTGTAGCCCACTTGCTCCAGTCCACTTTGGACAGTACTCCAGAATGTTCCAAACCTTCCAGCTCTGCTTCGACGGCTGGGCAGATCGCATAAGGCACCGGTCTGGCCTTAAACTTTTGGCTTGCATTTTCCTCTATTTTGATCATCGCTGTTATGCCTTTTAGTGTTCCGAGTCCCTCCTGGAACACTTCTTGTGCGTCAGTTAGCATTTTTGACAGTCGTCCAGGTGTGAAGTCGTCATCCTTTTTGGCATCTACAGTCAGTGCTTGTATGGAATGCCAATCTAGCTGTATCTTCCAGATCCATTCACGTCCTAGTAGTGGTGGTCCTCCATCTGGCAATACATATAGGTCCATTTTTGGTGTTTCCTTGCCGTTATATATAACATTCACCCTTATTTTTCCTTTGGGGTAGACTTTTTGCCCCGTGTACGTCTTCAAGACAATCTCTGTATCTCTCAAGGGTATATGTGAGAATAGCCGCTTGTAGTCCCTTCAGTTTATGACTGTTAGGGCTGATCCTGTGTCCAATTCCATTTTCACTTGGACTCCGTCTATCTTGAGCGTGACCCAGATAGTTTGGTGATCCTCCATTTTGATTACATTATGTAGTTTCAGACAACCCAGCTCCTTGCTTCCGGAGTCTGTATCACTTTTCTGTTCGCCTGAACTACTCTCCGTCACCTTATGTACCTTTTTGTACTTCTCCTGTGGAGATTTCTTGCTGCTGGTTTTCTTTCCCGACCTGCAGACTCTTGCTATGTGTCCTACTTCTCCACACTGTCTGCACACTTGGTCCTTGAACCAACAATCCTTATGGTCGTGTGTTGTTCTGCCGCAGCGATAACACTTCACTGCTCCATATGACATTTCATTTGTGCCATATTCTTGCGGTCTCCGTTGTATCTCTGCAGCGCCCCGTGCGGCTGCTTCGTGTGATACTGCCATGCTGAAAGCCTTGTCCAGCGTAAGGTCCTTTTCTGATAGAAGCCGTTTCTGGGTTCCTTCACTTTGAAGCCCACACACAAACTTGTCCCTTAAAGTATCTGCTAGTCCCGTTCCAAACTGGCAGTGTTTCGATAGCTTGCGCAGTTCCGTTAAATACTCAGCATTACTTTCGTCTTTATGCTGGTTCCTTTTGTGAATCTTAAATCTT
The DNA here is from genome assembly GCF_052327205.1 of Somniosus microcephalus. Classification (NCBI taxonomy): domain Eukaryota; kingdom Metazoa; phylum Chordata; class Chondrichthyes; order Squaliformes; family Somniosidae; genus Somniosus; species Somniosus microcephalus. Next base: position 71,627,631 of record NC_140994.1, on the reverse strand, counting down.
TCTGCTATCAGCAGCGGTGTGGGGTTTAAGTGGTCCTATAGGATTGCCACTATGCTTTCAAAATCCTTTTCCACTGGCTTCTCTGGGGTTACTAGGTTTCGCAGTAAGCCATACGTTTTTGCACCCATGGAATTCAACAATACCAGTGCTTTCCTGGCATCTGGCACTTCATTCGCCTTGCAGTACACTTCTATGTGTTCTACATATGTTGCCCAATCTTCGACTTCATTGTCGAATGCTGTGACACTGCCACTCTTCGGCATCCCTGGGTGTGGTTAGACTGGCTAAAAATGGCGTCTCCCGCGCTCTCCCTTCTTCTCCGCTGCGGCTCAAAAATGGCGTCTCCCACGCTCTCCCTTCTTCTCCGCTGCGGCTCAAATGGCGTCTCCCGCGCTTTCCTTTATTCACCCGCGGACGCCGCTGAGCCCTTGAACACTGGCTGCGCTCTGCGCGTTTTCCTGCACGCCTCTCTCGTTGACGCCGCTTGGTCTTCAACCCCGGCTGCGCCCTGTGCGCTTTACCCTCTCTCTCTTACCCCGTCGACGCTGCTCGGCCTTCCCCTGTGCCGTCGGTCGGCTCCCGCCACTGCCGTCTGGGAAGGGTCTGCGCCGTACCTGCTGCCAGCCCGTCTCGCTGGAGTCTCCGCCGGATAGTCGACGCCCGTGCCCCTGGAATCGGCCTCCTTCTGCAGAGTTGCAGGTAGGTTCAAATCGACTCGTCGCCAATGTTAAATCCATGAATCTTGATGTATGGTGTCCTTCAACAAATAGACAGAGACTGCAGAGGAACAATCAACAGGTGTTTACTGGATGAGGGTCACCCAAAAACTAACAGTACAGATCCCTACTCAGGGTTTATATACAGGTGTGGTCACTGCCGGTACTACAGTATACAGGAGCTGTAAAAAGTAGTTCTCCCCTTAAAGGTACATACACTACACTTCCAGGGGCATATCATTGAAGGGGCAGGCGTTTGAAGTGATCAGGGCCAAACCCAGAAACCTAGCAGGAACGGCGATACGCTGTATATCATGTTGACGCCTCACCCAGGAGTGCCTGTAATAGAGCATCGACCCTATCGACTCTTGTAAGTATCCCATTTGCCAAGAACATTGCATTTCTCCTTCTAATAATTTTCTCTACCTGCTAATTCTACTTGGTTTCACTATGTACCTGTTCCATTTCAACAAATACTATTCCTGTGCAAACTGTAGCGTTTCAAATAACAATGAAACACATTAATGAAAAATATTAATTCCATTTATTGAGCGAAATAAATCATTCAGCCAAAACAGTTTGCAATGCAGTATTATGTGCAACACTGCCCTCATACTTCTATGATCTGCAACCAAAACAACAGGGTCAACCATCAGAGTAAACAAAACCATTTAAAGGGGAAGGCACTCTCGAATATTATTTCCAACTATTCTGTTTTACCACTGCACAATTAATGATCGCAGTAGTCTCCCTACAATCTGCCATTCAGTATCTTGACATATTCCATTACAAAAGTTTCTCCATTCAGTGACATTCTGTATTTCTCTGTCCACATTTAATCGAGACAAATTTACAGATTATCCACTGTCCTATCAACCAGTCATTCTAGAATGATCTCATCAAAGATCCATTTAAATGTTACTTGTAAGCATGGAGGTTCCCAATAAACCATGATAGAGTGGATAGGAAGGACCTATTTCCCTTTGCAGAAGGGTCAATAACCAGGGGGCATAGATTTAAAGTAATTGGTCGGAGGTTTAGAGGGGATTTGAGGAGAGATTGTTTCGCCCAGAGGGTGGTGGGGGTCTGGAACTCACTGCCTGAAAGGGTGGTAGAGTCAGAGACCCTCATCACATTTAAAAAGTACTTGGATATGCACTTGAAGTGTCGGAACCTACAGGGCTACAGACCAAGTGCTGGAAAGTGGGATTAGGCGGGATAGCTCTTTATCGGCCGGCACGGACAAAATGGGCCGAATGGCCTCCTTCCGTGCTGTAACTTTCTATGATTCTATGTAACACATTTGACCTTTTAGCTAACATCGGGGGCTCTTGGGATATCAGCCCAACATTCCTAGGGCTGGAGAGGGTGGAATGCTCAATTTCCACCTTGGGGAGGTGTCAGGAATGGGCTTTGCTGGGATCCTGGCCCACTTCCTGTGGCCTTAAAATTCCATCCACCCCCTCCACCCTCCCCACAGGCATATACGCGCATCAAGGAGTTTTTGGGCGACCATGGAATTCTGCCCTTTGTCCCTCTGTAGGCTTCAGCACAACTCGCAGCAGCTGAGATTTGGTGCAAGTCCCATTGAACCCTGTACAAAGGGCTACAAGCCTTTACTGGGGAAAGGTAACTGATCCCAGAAGCGATCGATTACTTCCCGCCCCCCCCCCCACAAAGTGGCCTGCTTGCTCTGTTGGAGTGGGAACCAGGTGTTTCCTCGCGGCCTCTTTGCTGTCAGGGCAGCACGGCGCCTCTGCGACATTCCAGCTGGTGCGCGCCATTGAAGAGTCCATACAGACAAGATACGCCTGCTCTGGCCGTGCAGGTGACCCAGTCCCTGGGATCTGAGTTGGTAGTCGGTGGCATAGGGCCGGGAGATGTGAACGGGGTTTCTGCTCTGCCACACCGCACTGGCAGAGCGTAACTCCAAGAGATTCGGGGCCGTGGAGTTTAAATGGAGCATGCCAACCTGCAGCTGAATGTAGAAGGAATCTGTAATGTGGTTACTTGAACCAACAGGGGTGGAATTGGGCGGTAACGCAAAATCTGCGATAGCGAATCAGCAGCTCGTTTTACAACCCGCCCAATTTATCTTCCACTGACTTCAATGGCAAAGGAAATCGTGTATGCGTAAAATGAGCTGCCGATTCGTGACCGAGACGCAAAGGCCACTGGCCTCTCCGAGCCGTCCGGGAATTTGTGCGACAGCACCGCTCCAATGCCATAGGGCGATGCACCACACGCCAACCGAATTGGTAGTGCTGGGTTGAAATAAGCCAACACCTCTTTTGATGTGATCAATGCTTTGCTCTTCTGGAAAGCTCGTTTACATTCGTCACTCCACTTCCATGGTACCCCTGTTTGCAGTAGGGTGTTCAGTGGGTGTAGTACGGCAGACAAATTCGGCAAGAACTTATGGTAGTAGTTCACCAGCCCGAGGAACGACCTCAGTTGTGACACATTTTCCGGTGCTGGAGCCTTGACTGCTGCCTCAATCTTTTCAGGGGACTTATGTAACCCCTCTTTATCAATAACGTGGCCACAATACGAGATCTGCTTCTGGAAAAACTCGCATTTGTGGCGATTAGCTCGGAGCCCATATTCCTTCAATCTAGTGAGCACCTGCTCCAGGTTGGCGAGGTGATCACTGTAATTTTCGCCCGTGACCAGGATGTCATCCAAATAACACTGGGTCCCTGGAATCCCTTGCAGGACTTGTTCCATTGCCCTTTGCCAAATAGCCGGAGCTGATGCTACCCCGAACACCAGCCGGTTGTATTGGTAGAGACCTTTATGAGTGTTGATCATGAGGTACTGTTTTGAGGCTTCCTCTACCTCCATTTGCAGATACGCCTGGGCCAGATCAGTCTTAGTGAAGCGTTTTCCTCCAGATAGCGAGGCAAAAATATCTTCAATCCGTGGAAGTGGATATTGTACAGTGTGAAGGACTGGGTTCACTGTCACCTTAAAGTCCCCACAGATGCGAACCTTCTTTGGTTTCCCAGACGTATTACTCAACGACCTCTTCATTACAGGAACGATGGGTATAGCCCACTCACTCCAGTCCACTTTGGACAGTACTCCTGAACGTTCCAAACCTTCCAGCTCTGCTTCGACGGCTGGGCGGATCGCATAAGGTACCTGTCTGGCCTTAAAAAACTTTGGGCTTGCATTTTCCTCTATTTTGATCGTCGCTGTTATGCCTTTTAGTGTTCTGAGTCCCTGCTGGAACACTTCTTGTGCGTCAGTTGGCATTTTTGACAGTCGTCCAGGTGTGACGTCGTCATCCTTTTTGGCATCTACAGTCAGTGCTTGTATGGAATGCCAATCTAGCTGTATCTTCCGGATCCATTCACGTCCTAGTAGTGGTGGTCCTCCATCTGGCAATACATATAGGTCAATTTTTGGTGTTCCCTTGCCATTATATATAATGTTCACCCTTATTTTTCCTTTGGGGTAGACTTTTTGCCCCGTGTACGTCTTCAAGACAATCTTTGTATCTCTCAAGGGTATATGTGAGAATAGCCGCTTGTAGTCCCTTCGGTTTATGACTGTTAGGGCTGATCCTGTGTCCAATTCCATTTTCACTTGGACTCCTGCTATCTTGAGCGTGACCCAGATAGTTTGGTGATCCTCCATTTTGATCACATTATGTAGTTTCAGACAACCCAGCTCCTTGCTTCCGGAGTCTGTATCACTTTTCTGTTCGTCTGAACTACTCTCCGTCACCTTATGTACCTTCTTGTACTTCTCCTGTGGAGGTTTCTTGCTGCTGGTTTTCTTTCCTGACCTGCAGACTCTTGCTATGTGTCCTACTTTTCCACACTGTCTGCACACTTTGTCCTTGAACCAGCAATCATTATGGTCGTGTGTTGTTCTGCCGCAGCGATAGCACTTCACTGTTCCGTATGACATTTAATTTGTGCCATATTCTTGCAGTCTCCGTTGTATCTCTGCAGCGTCCCGTGCTGCTGCTTCATGTGATACTGCAATGCTGAAAGCCTTGTCCAGCGTAAGATCCTTTTCTGATAGAAGCCGTTTCTGGGTTCCTTCACTTTGAAGCCCACACACAAACTTGTCCCTTAAAGTATCTGCTAGTCCTGTTCCAAACTGGCAGTGTTTCGATAGCTTGTGCAGTTCCATTAAATACTCAGCATTACTTTCATCTTTATGCTGGTTCCTTTTGTGAAACTTAAATCTTTCTGCTATCAACAGCGGTGTGGGGTTTAAGTGGTCCTGTAGGATTGACACTATGTTTTCAAAATCCTTTTCTACTGGCTTCTCTGGGGTTACTAGGTTTCGTAGTAAGCCATACGTTTTTGCACCCATTGAATTCAACAATACCAGCGCTTTCTTGTCATCTGGCACTTCATTCGCCTTGCAGTATACTTCTATGCGTTCGACATATGTCGTCCAATCTTCGACTTCATTGTCGAACGCTGTGATACTGCCACTCTTCGGCATTTTTGGGTGTGGTTAGAATGGCTTAAAATGGCGTCTCCCGCACTTTCCTTTCTTCCCCACTGCGACTTAAAATGGCGTCTCCTGCGCTGCTGCCAATGCCGCTCTCTGCGGTCCCCGTGGCAATGGCAGCGCCTCGCGTTTTCCTGCGCGCCTCTCTCCCCCGTTGACGCTGCTGGGCCCTTGAACACCGGCTGCGCTCTGCTCTCTTTCGTCTCCCTCCCCGTTGACGCCGCTCGGTCCTGAACAGCGGCTGCGCCCTGTGCGCTCTGCCCTCTCTCTCTCCCCCGTCGACGGTGCTCGGCCTTTTTCTGTGCCGCTCGGTCGGCTCTAGCCGCCGCTGTCCGGGAAGGGTCTGCGCAGTACCTGTTGCTAGCCCGTTTCGCTGGACCACCGTGACTAGAAAGCCAAGCCTGGCTATCAACAGCCTCCCCTGCGATGCTGAAATCTCCGCTGGATGACTGAGCGGTTGCCCGTGGTCGACGCCCGTGCTTCTGGACTCAACCTCCTTCCACTGTTCTCCAGGAGCGAATCCCTGGGAGGTGATGCAGAGTTGCAGGTAGGTTCGAATCTGCTCGTCGCCAATGTTGTGTCTGTGTATAATAAGACACAGACTGCAGGAGAAACGGTACAACAGGTGTTTACTGAATGAGGGTTACTCTAGAACTAACTGTACAGATCACTACTCAGGGTTTATATACAGGTGTGGTCACTGCCGGTACTACAGTATACAGGAGCTGTAAAAAGTAGTTCTCTCCCTTAAAGGTACATACATTACAGTCCACGTACTGTACAAGCTGCTGCGGTCTGCTGAACCCTTTTAAACAGTTGGCCATACATTGGTGGAAAATAGAAGGACTGTTATGAAATCCTTGGGGAAGGCAGGTCCATGTGTACTGCTGACCCTTGAAAGTGAATGCGAACTTATACTGGTCCTCCCTTTTGAGAGGGATAGACCAGAATCCATTCGAAATGTCCAGCACCGTGAATGTTTTCGCGTATGCTGGGCTACTCCCAATCAGTTCGGCTATGGCTGCGACAATGGGGGCACAGGCTGGGATGTTCTTGTTAAGAACCCGATAGTCCACAGTGGCTCTACACGAATTGTCCAGTTTCCTAACTGGCCAAATCGGAGATGTCGCATGGGTCGCTATGGGTCTCAACACACCCTGCTCAACCAGTGATCCTAATGCCGTCTCTAAATCCGCCTCTGCCTCTCTGGGGAAGTTGTACTGTTTCTGTGGTCAGGCCATGGGGTCTCCTTCTACTCTGACCTCCACCCCTATCACCGTCCTATAGTCGTGCTTGTGTGTAGAGAATGCCGCGAGGTTGGCTCGCACATCCGTTATGTACTCCGCCGGGGTAGAAGTGACCAAAAGTTCAAGGTCATAACTAACCTTGGGCTTCATCATACACACGGTTCCCTTGCCTTGCTTCCCTGGTATAACTACCACCTCCTTCTCCTTTCCCGTGCATACTGCCCCCCAAAGACAGTGATTCCGGAAATCCACCAATATCTTGTGGGCCAATATGAAGTCTGCCCCCAAAATGTCTATTCCCTCCCGCTCCCACTGCATCAGGACACATTTCCACTCCGTATGGAGTGTACCCAGATCGATGGCTAGCGGGATGGAGAAAGACCCAGCCTGTTCGTTCCCGGTGAGCCCTATTAAGTTATATGGGAACCCGCTCGATAGAGGTGATGTGGTCGGGTTATCCGCATAGACAATGGTGCTTGAAGCTCCAGTGTCCAGCAGATAGGTCCCTTGCACCTTCTCCATCCCCATCTTCACGCACGGTGTCTTCCAAGCATCATAACTTAGTGGGCACAGGTAAATGGGCTGAGAAGCCCCTAGTCATGGGTTGGGATTGTTCGGGGTGGATGGGAGTATGCTGCCCACTGCTGTGTCCACCCTACACTGCTCTGCCGGAAAGACTGCGCAGAGAGCAGCCACTAATACCGCGAACGGATCAGTGCTGCTTCCTGCCACAGCTGCGGCTTTCTGCACTGGCGCAGGAGGATCCCCTTTCCCGCTCCTTTTGTCAGAGACTGGGCAATCTTTCCTCTAGTGCCCTTTACTCCTGCACCCAAAACAACCCTGCTTCTTCTCTGAGCTACCCCCTTCCTGGCACCATTCTCTTCTAACGTTGCCTCCACTAGGCTTTAACTCATGTACTCTGCCCTTTGGTTTGTCATCCTCACCCCTACCTTTCTTAAAAGAATGAGTTAACTGCCAGATCACACTCTCTTCTGTGGTCTGGGGATCCCTGGAATCGAACCACCCCTCTGCTTTGGCCTTGATCCTGGGCAGGCTGTTCACCACCAGGGTCCTCAGCCAATGAGCCCTAGGCTCCCCCTGCAGCTGCGCCCGGTCGGGCACCCCCGCACAGGCAATCCGGTAGACGGGCCAAAGCCTGTCCGCCAAAGCCTGGGGTGCCTCCCCAGCTGACTGCAGTGTCCTTTCCACTCGGGAGAAGGGACTTCCATCATTGAGGCCCATAGCCTCTAGGATGTCATCCTTTATCCCCTCTGACATACCCTGCCCCCTCTTGCTACCCGCTGAGAGTGACTGGTACAACCTACTATCCAGGGAGAATAAAAGTAATTTGGCTGTCTCAGCTTCGTTACAATTATTGATTCCCCCCACCTGCTCCACATCTATAAAATGGACAGATGGGTCCCCTGTGCTGGTCAGTTTGGTCAGGTTATAGACCATTGCCTGCAGCTGGGGGGTCGTATATTGGACCATAAAGTCACTCTGCAGTGCTCCTTGCGCTTGACCGTCTACGGGCGCACCGTATTTCCGGACATGGGTCCTGGTCCTGGCACTTCGGGCGGTGGTCAAGCATCCTCCTCTGCCTCACAGTCCTCCTTATCTCCCTCCTGCTCTTCCTCATCTACCTGGGCCACTCCCGGAGCTACCAAGCAGACCATCCCTTTGGCCTTAGATAGAGCATTGGTCAAATTCCGCATCTGCTCCTGGCAAGGACCATGATTACCCGTATCTAACCCTCCAGTGCTGGCGACTCTGTATGCCACCTGAATATCCTTCAACTGCTCTCCCAGCACCTTTACCTCACTTGACAAGCGAGCGTTCTCCTCCCTAACCACCCTCTCATTCCCCTTTGCCTCAGTTACCTGGCATTGCAGGAACTCCTTATGGTTATGGAAGGTTTCCTCCTGGCTTATTCTTCCCTGCTTCTCATCCCTTAGCTCCATGCATAACCTGCTCCCTACTACAGCCCTTGTATCTGATTGTGCCAAGGACTACATAAGCTCTGCCTCTAACTTAGCCACCTGCTTATCTAGCAGTTGGACTTGTCTTTGTAGACAGACGAGCCATATCGCTTTTTCAATGCTGCGCCTATGCTCCTTGCCCTCCGTCCATTCTGCCGCTGCGTCCACCAGACGCTCAGCACGCAACAAGCCTAACACTCACTTCTTAGTGACGTTAACTTTCTTAAACACATATGAAGAAATCTTTTCCTCCATTTGGAATCTTTCGCCAGATGCACTGTCCATGACAGATTTACACTCATTTAACCCAGGTCCTGCCGCTGGTCGCCAAGAGATGTAAGCGGTTTTTGAAAATAGCCCAATTGCTGGACGGACGGTTGGAATCGCCCCCGCCTTATGAAAGTTCTATACCCGGGAATTATTATTCAGAGTGTAAATGGAATAAGTCACGGACAGGAATGCTTCGGTGAAAAATCAGACTTATATTTATTTGGTCTAACATACACTGGCTAAAACATGCACTACTAAACAAAATCACTGGGTTGGATTTTGCCAGGCCCGAGGAGGCAGGAATGGAGGCGTGTGGGATGTTAAAATTGCAAAAAGTGGCGGGTGGGCCTGAAGCCGCCTCCATCCCGCCTCCAAGCAATTTTCCCAAATGCGTGGTTTCTGATCCCGTCTCCGTCCCGCCTCCAAGAAATGGGACAGGCCCTTAAGGCCTTTAACAACCATTAAATTGCCTCTATAATCACATTTTGGGAGACCTTTCCGATTTTAACACGTTTCTCACGAGATTCATGTCTCCTCTGAAACACAACAGTGAAACCTGGCGGGAGCACAATTGGATTGCTGACTATCAGCTGCAGCTCCACCATTAATTAGGAGATTTGATCAGCCATCATTCGCAGGTGGCAGGACTTTGTTCTCTCGGTCTGGGGGAACTTTTAGAAGGCATAACCATAGCTGTGGAAGTTTGGAACCTGATACCCATCTCCAGTGTGACCTCCTGGGAAACCCCTTTCGCCACCTTGACTGAGTGCTTCCTCAACTGAGGCATCTACCAGAAGCATGGGAACCATTTATTTCCTTTCCTCCTGGATATCAGATGAGGACGAAGGCCAGCCGCGGCAGCAGCAGAACCATCAACAACAGCAGCACCAACAGAAGCGGCAACAACAGGAGCGCCAAGCTGCTGCTCACCCGCCTGAAGCTGCACAGGCCAGAAGGTGCCAGCCCATGGAAGCCCGTTGGCGCAGGAGATACCCCCCAAGCAGGGTCTACAGACAGAGGATCAGCTACCTCAACATGAGTGAGCAGCAGTGCCAAAGGCGGCTCCGACTTTCGTGAGAGGTAGTGGGTGGCATCTGCGCAATGGTGCTGCAAGACCTGGAGTCCCCAGAGGAGCAGGTGGACACCCCTTACCAGTGGCCGTCAAAGTCACCACAGCACTCAACTTTTTTGCTTCAGGCTCACTCCAGGGATCAGCAGCAGACATCAGCGGCATCTCCCAGGCGGCCACACACACTTGCATCACACAGGTAACCAATGCCCTCTTTGCCATCGCACACAATCACATCCATTTCTCCAAGGATCAAGCAAGTGTCACGGCACGTGCGGTTGGATTAGCTAATCCGGCAGGCTTTCCAAGGGTGCAGGGCATCGTTGACTGCACACATGTGGCCCTTAAGGCACCCCATCGCTTCCACTCCCTCAACGTGCAGCTGGTGTGTGACCACAAGAAGGAAATTTTGCATGTTTGTGCCAAGAACCCTAGCAGTTGCCATGACTCCTTCATACTGTGCCAGTCTAGTGTGCCTCCACTCTTCAGTCCGCCAGACCAACTTAATGGATGGCTACTTGGAGACAAGGGCTATCCCCTGAAGACGTGGCTAATGACGCCATTGAGGAGCCCATCCAACGAAGCTGAGGAGAGCTACAACTACAGCCACATTTCCACCAGATCCATAATCGAGCAAACCATCGGCATGCTGAAGATGCGCTTCAGATGCCTGGATAGATCAGGTGGAGCCCTGCAGTACTCAGCAGCCAGGGTCTCCAGAATCATCGTGGTTTGCTGTGCACTTCACAACATGGCTTGCAGATTCCTGAGGACCAAGTGGCTCCTCACATATCCTCCTCAGATGAGGAGGAGGAGAGCAAAAATGAACATCTTGCAGAGGCCCATCAACCAGCGGCAGCAGTACGCAAGAACATTGCTGCCTGGGATGCAAGGAACACACTCATCTTGGCCAGATTTGCTTAGCCTAGCCAATCAAGCACTTTTGCCTTGCAGCTTCTTACCAGAGCATCGACAATGGCCAAGAACCAGAGGATTCCTAGCACTCTGACCACCATACTGACAATTGTAAGTAATCCTAAGCCCTCAATGTGGAAGTCCCTTTTGCGAAATGACACACGCCACAACTGCAACAGTTGCCATCAGAATTTTTATTTACAATAACCAACTGATGGCATTTTAAAAATACTCACAGTGACCCTGGAGACAAAACCTGCCAGAGACTCCTGCACCTGTTCCTGGTGTACCAGCACCGCTGTTCTTCTGGATGGACCCAGAGGCAGAGGGTCGACATGCAGCTGAGCCAAGCTGGGAGAATCCTGTGCCTTCCGACTAGGACTCTCCATTGCTGTCCCTGTCTCCACAATCTGCTGATGCTCACTTGTGAGCTGTGATACACCAGGTGACAACACTACTCTATCTCGCGATGGACCCACCGAGGTGTGAGTGTCTGCGCTGGTGCTGGGTTGGCTGAATTCTGCTGACACTGTGCCCTCAGAGGTTGCAGCTTCCTCTGTGCAGTCTGGAAACTCAGGCTGTTCCTCCTGGATAGTGGGGACGGGTGCTTGCGATGGTCCTGTGGGGGAGTAAAGGAAAGAGTCAGAGATGTGAGGCCAAGGTTACATGCACATTGCATATTGCAGATGATCGTAAGTCCATCTGTTAGAGCTTCAGAATCATTATCAGCGACTCGTGCAATGTCAATGAGAGAGATGAAAAACTATTCTGTCACCAGCTTTCTCTGATGTATCCGTCTGTCCGTCCCCCACTTGCACATTGTTCTCGAGTCCCACTATCTCCAGGACCACCGCCTCCCAAGGGGTGAGGTTGGCTACTGAGGTTGGCCCTCCTCCTGTCCTTTCTCTTTCCCTCTTATTGTGAGCTCTCTTTTCCTGCAATGAGGGAGACAAGTGGAGTTTGAATGAGAATGAAGGAGTGAGTGTAGAGAATCCATAGCATAGATGCTTAGAAGGAGACAAAGATGAAGTGAGTTGGCAAGTCCAAGGGCCCTCCCTGTGTTTTGTAAGTTGTTTTCATAGCATCACAGTGATAGGGAGTGTGAGGGCTGCATAGTCGAATAGTTAGGTGAATGTGACCATAGAGAGAGAGGGAATGGGTAAGGGTGCAGGGATGTCAGTGTCAAGTGGGATGTGGAGGAAGAGGTTGCTAAAGCTGAGTGCTAGTGAGGAGAGGCAATGGAGATCAGATTGAGGGTGATGGCAAAGTCATACTCACTTTTCCAGTGTGCAGAAGGTCATGAAACCTCTTCCTGCACTGAAGCCAGGTTCTGCGGATGAGGGACAACGAGTTCACCTCCTGGGCCACCTGGACCCACACAGCCTTCGTTTGCTGGGGAGGCTTCTTCCTCCCTGAAGAAGGGAAGAGCACCTCCTTACTAGCTCTTGCTCCCTCCACCAAAGCTTGCAGGGCGACGCCATCAAATCTGGGAGCAGACTTAGGTCTCCCACTGCTCATTCTGCCTCCAGGTCCCTCTCACTGCAAAGGCCAAAAGGTTGGCAGTCTGCAGAAGAAGCAAGGCTTGTTGCAGACCTTAAATGCAGAGGTGATGATGTCATCGGAGGCGAGTTTCAGACTGAAAAAACAAATTGGGCCATGGGTTCCCACATGCTGGAACTCAATTGCCCAATTATGTGAAAATCGCATCAATCTCCCACATCGGTTTGGAATCGGGTGGATAACACGAAAAGCGGATGACATGACCCCAGCCCACCCCAATGACAAAATCCAGCCCACTGTCTAACATAAGAACATAAGAAATAGGAGCAGGAGCAGGCCAATCGGCCCCTCGAGCCTGCTCCACCATTCAATAAGATCATGGCTGATCTGATCCTAACTTCAAATCTTCTATCACTCTCCATCCACCCGAACCCATGTGATCTCCTGGGAGAGGCGAAAAACCAGATAAAAGACCCAATGGCCAATTTGGGAGAAAAAAATCTGGGAAATTCCTCTCCGACCCATCTAGGCGATCGAAATTCTTCCAGGAGATCACTCTGTCCCTATATTTTCTACATTACTTACCTTCTGTAAAGGCGATCTCCACCCCAGCCAGGAACAGGAATAAAACCATCTCCTGAAATCTAACACATAATTAGAACACAGTAGGAGCAGAACCAGGCTACACGGCCCCTGGGCCCACTCCACTACCCACAGGGCCATGACCATTCTGAACCTAGACACATGTCCAATTTCCTGCCCGCTCCCCGTAACCCTTAATTCCCTTTACTTCTAGGAAACTATCTATTTCTGTTTTAAATTTATTTAATGATGTAGCTTCCACAGCTTTCTGGGGCAGCAAATTCCACAAACCTACCACCCTCTGAGTGAAGAAGTTTCTCCTCATCTCAGTTTTGAAAGAGCAGCCCCTTATTCTAAGATTATGCCCCCTAGTTCTAGTTTCACCCATCATTGGGAACATCCTCACCGCATCCACCCGATCAAGCCCCTTCACAATCTTATATGTTTCAAAAAGATCGCCTCTCATTCTTCTGAACTCCAATGAGTAGAGTCCCAATCTACTCAACCTCTCCTCATATGTAAGAAATCACACAACACCAGGTTATAGTCCAACAGCTTTATTTGAAATCACAAGCTTTCGGAGCGCTGCTCCTTCTTCAGGTGAAGTGGAGAAATGCACAAAGACACAGCTTATATAGTCAGAGAATCATGTCAGATGTTTACAGGTAACCTTTCCAACTGCCATTTATCACACCTCGGCAGAGAGATAATCACAGCAGTCAAAGGTGTGAATGGTGTCCAAACAGGTCAGTCAGGGAAACATTACATCAAAGAACAATGAGGTGGGGTCACAAGGGGTCAAATATTGCAGATGCTGGGGTCTGTATGAAAAACAAAAAAACAGACAAAAAACATTTTTTTTGGCTGGAAATCACAGCAGGTCCAGCCGCATCTGTGTAGAGAGAACAAGCCAATGTCGACTCGAGTCTGGATGACCCTGCACACCACTCTCCTCATATGACCACCCCCTCATCCCCGGGATTAACCGAGTGAACCTTCTTTGTACTGACTCGAGAGCAAGTATGTCTTTTCTTAAGTATGGACACCAAAACTGTATGCAGCATTCCAGGTGCGGTCTCACCAATACCTTGTACAACTGAAGCAATACCTCCCTGTTTTCATATTCCATCCCCCTAGCAATAAAAGCCAACATTCCATTGGCCTTCTTGATCACTTGCTACACCTGCATACTAACTTTTTGAGTTTCGTGCACCAGGACCCCCAGATCCCTTTGTACCACAGTACTTTCCAGTTTCTTGCCATTAAGATAATAACTTGCTCTATGATTTTTCCTGCCAAAGTGCATAACCTCACACTTTCCAGTATTGTATTCCATCTGCCAAATCTCTGCCCACTTACTTAGCCTGTCTATGTCCCTTTGCAGGTTTTTTATGTCCTCCTCACTCACTACTTTCCGTCCCATCTTTGTATCATCTGCAAACTTTGATATGTTACACTCGGTCCCCTCCTCCAAATCGTTAATATAGATTGTAAAGAGTTGGGGACCCAGCACTGACCCCTGCGGAACACCACTAGTTACTGGTTGCCAATCTGAGAATGAACCATTTATCCCAACACTCTGCTTTCTGTTAGAGAGCCAATCCTCCACCCACGCCAGAATATTACCCCCAATCCCGTGACTTTTTATCTTGAGCAATAATCTTTTGTGTGTCACCTTGTCAAATGCCTTTTGGAAGTCTAAATACACTACGTCCACTGGTTCCCCTTTATCCACCCTATATGTTACTTCCTCAAAGAACTCCAGCAAATTTGTCAAACATGACTTCCCCTTCATGAAACCATGCTGAGTTTGTCCTATTAAATTATGTTTATCCAAATGTCCCGTTACTGTCTCCTTAATAATGGACTCTAACATTTTACCAACCACAGATGTTAAGCTAACAGGTCTATAGTTTCCAGCCTTCTGCCTACTACCCTTTTTAAATAAGGGTGTGTTGAGATACCGCGGCAAACGTGGGAGTCGAGACCAAAGTTGGTGAAACACAACTGCTTTAATCAACCTCATGGCAAAGTGAAACTGGAAAAGCCCGCGCAACCACTTAAATACTCCCCAGACAGGAAGTGCTCCCGGCAGCCTGTCCCTGCGGGAAACAAGTTGCTGGAGGAAAGGGCCCCCGGCTGGGGGCGTCTGCTTAAACTGTCCGTGCCGCCGTGAGCGGATTATGTCCAGTGGTGGCGTGTCGCCACAGGTGTTACATTAGCAGTTTTCCAATCTGCCGGGACCTTTGCTGAGTCCGGGGAGTTTTGGAAAATTATTACCAATGCATCCACAATCCCTACCGCCACTTCCCTCAAGACCCTAGGATGCAAGCCATCAGGTCCAGGGGATTTATCCACCTTGAGTCCTGTTATTTTACCGAGTACCACTTCCTTAGTGATTTTAATCGTATTTAGTTCCTCCCCCCCTAGAGCCCCCTGTTTGTCCAGTGTTGGGATATTCTTAGTGTCCTCTACAGTAAAGACTGATACAAAATAATTGTTCAGCGTTTTTGCCATCTCCATGTTTCCCACCATTAATTTCCCGGTCTCATCCTCTAAGGGACCAACATTTACTTTAGCCACCCTTTTTCTTTTTATATAACTATAGAAACTTTTGCTGTCTGTTTTTATATTTTTTGCTAATTTACTTTCATAATCTATCTTCCCTTTCTTAATCAATCTTTTAGTTATTTTTTGCTGTCTTTTAAAGACTTCCCAATCTTCCATCCTCCCACTAGATTTGGCTACCTTATATGCCCTTGTTTTTAGTTGGATACTATCCTTAATTACTTTACTTAGCCACGGATGGCTATCTTTTCTTTTACACCCTTTTTTCCTCAGTGGAATATTTTTTTTTTGGAAGTTGTAAAATAACTCCTTAAATGTACACCACTGATCATGTACCATCTTACCCTTTAATCTATTTTCCCAGTCCACTCTAATCAATTCCGCTCTCATACCTTCATAGTCTCCTTTATTCAAGCTCAGCATGCTTGTTTGAGATCCAACCTTCTCACCCTCTAATTGAATATGGAATTCAACCATGTTATGGTCACTCATTCCAAGGGGATCCTTTACTAGGACATTTTTAATTAATCCTGTCTCATTACACAGGACCAAATCTAAGGTTGCTTGCCCCCTGGTCGGTTCAGTTACATACTGCTCAAGAAACCCATCCCTAATACACTCAATGAACTCATCCTCAAAGCTGCTCTGCCCAATTTGATTTCTCCAGTTAATATGATAATTAAAATCTCCCATAATTATAGCTGTTCCCTTATTACAAGCCTCAACTATTTCCTGATTAATACTCCGTCCAACAGAGTTGCAACTGTTCGGAGGCCTATAGACTACACCCACTAGTGTTTTTTTCCCCTTATTATTCCTTATCTCCACCCAAACTGTTTCACTATCCTGCTCCTTTGACCCAATATCATTTCTCTGTATTATAGTGATTCCTTCCTTTATTAACATGGCCACCCCACCTCCTCTCCCTTCCTGCCTGTCCTTCCTGATTGTTAAATAACCTGGTATGTTTAATTCCCAGCCATGGTCACCCTGCAGCCATGTTTCTGTAATGGCCACAAGATCATACCCATATGTTGTTATTTGTGCCGTTAATTCATTCATTTTGTTATGAATGCTACGTGCATTCAGATAAAGAACTTTCAAATATGTTTTGTAACACTTAGTTCCTGTTTTTTCCCTTTTTAGTACTTTACTTTTTACTCCATACCTTCTGTCCCTTCCTGACACGTTCTGTTTTTTAATTCCCCCACTGCTACCTAAGTCTATGACCTTCTCTGTTGTCATTTCTATTATTTGCTCTCTAGAAACCTCACCCCCACTAATTAGTTTAAAACCCTCTCTACAGCCCTAGTTATATGATTCGCCAGGACTCTAGTCCCAGCACTGGTTAAGTGGAGTCCGTCCCAAGAAGCAAAACCCATTTATCCCACACCAGTCTTTCAGCCACGCATTTATCTCTTTAATTTTATTTATTTATCCTAGCCAAATTCGCTTGTGGCTCAGGTAATAACCCAGAGATTATTACCTTGAGGTTCTGTTTTTTAATTTGACACCTAGCTGCTCATACTCCTTTAACAGAACCGTCTTCCTTGTCCTATCTACGTCGTTTGTACCAACATGGACCACGACAACTGGATCCTCCCCCTCCCACTCCAAGTTTCTTTCCAGCCCAGAAGAGATGTCCTTAACCCTGGCACCGGGCAGGCAACACAGCCTTCGGGACTCCCGCTCTTGACTGCAGAGAACCCTGTGTAGAGTGAAATCCAGGTTACAAATAATATACATACAGTACACAACTGGGGACCATAACAAGCAGTAATTCCCTTGTTGCTATGGTGGGCTCTAACACCACCCCTACCCACGAATTACCCAGTCGCATAAGCCCCTTCGCCTGGCTGAACCAAACGAAGCTTCCACCCCAGAATAGCCCAAAAGCTTCACCTGAGGAAAACCCTGAGCCCCTTACACCTCACCCAGCTTGCCTGGGATATCTGGTTACCGGATTGGGACACTCGAGACTATGCTTACCACCACACACAGTTGGTCTCAATTGCTCCGCTCAGCGGCTTCTTCCTCTGGTACTTCTTGTTATGTCGATCTTGGTGGAGCGAGGGCGAGAGAGAGAGAGAGAGAGAAAGAATGGTGGAAAAGAATCTATCTTTATAGGAGTCTGGCTACCCCTTAAAACCCTATTGTTTCTAAGCACTCCGGTGCTTAATCAGTGATGGGTCATCATCGAACCCATGAGTTTTCCGTGATTGGATTAATGGCCCTAAGTCTGGGACATATCTTTCGGTCTTTGTGTTGGGAAAAACTGGCTCCTCTTCGGCTGGCTGAGGCTAGTGGGTTCATTGTTCTGCTTCTCTTCTGAGATGGAGGTGAGAAGTGCTTTTGCTTATTAGAGTGGCTTTCTAATAAGTTCGAGTTCAATGGCCCCCTTCCTTTTTGAGGACTGTCGGGCGGACCCATACATTCTGGATGACTGACAGTTCTTTTGTCAAAGCCAACTGCCATGCATTCTCTGGAGTTATAACAGAGCAGTCCCACATGCATGTGCACAGGGCAATCCCACCACAGGGAAAACACCCTCAGCCCATGAAGTCCACAAAAATATTCTCGACTGAGTCCATTCTTCAAACAGAGACTTTGCGATCTCTTCACCTCCCTCCCAGAACCACGCTAGGGTTCCCCTTGTCCTCACCTTCCACTACACCAGCCTTCACATTCAACGGATCATTCTCTGTCATTTCCACCACCTCTAGCATGATGTCACCACCAAACACATCTTCCCCTCCCTTCCCCTTTTAGTATTCCAAAGGGACTATTCCCTCCGCGACACCATGGTCCACTCTTTTTCACCCCCAACAACCCCACCCTTCCCATGGATAAGAGAATAAGAAATTGGAGCAGTAGTAGGCCTTTTGGCCCCTCGAGCCTGCTCCGCTATTCAATAAGATCATGGCTGATCTTCTATCTCATCGCCACCTTCCTGCACTATCCCCATATCCCTTGAATCCCTTAATATTCAAAAATCTATCGATCTCTGTCTTGAATATACTCAATGACTGAGTCTCCACAGCCCTCTGGGGTAGAGAATTCCAAAGATTCACCACCCTCTGAGTGAAGAAATTTCTCCTCATCTCAGTCCTAAATGGCTGACCCCTTATTCTGAGACTGTGACCCCTGGTTCTAGACTCCCCAGCCAGGGGAAACATCCTCCTTGCATCTACCCTGTCAAGCCCTGTAAGAATTTTGTATACTTCAATGAGATCACCTCTCATTCTAAACGCTGGAGAATATAGGCCTAGTCTACTCAATCTCTCCTCATAGGACAATCCCCCCATCCCGAGGAATTTTCTGCACTCACTTATGCTTCGCCTTGGTGCAGTTAGTCAAGGCTGAGCTGATGACTGGGATGAAGCAAGATCTGAGAGCTGAAAAGTGCTACTCTCCCTGACGAATACATTTTAATGCATGTTTAGTGACTTTTACTTAGTGATTACGTCTGCTTTTGCTAATGGCCCATCTATCAGAAAGCGCAGGTACAACTGGTGCTGTGCACTGAGTGTCAGTTCTGCTCCCCAAGCCGTTGACACAAGTTTCCACCTGTGGTGACATGATGCGTGGTGTGTATTTACCTTTAAGAGAATAACTGGTCTCAGACTGCAGTACCGGCAGTAACCACCCCTGTATAAAAGGTGCTAGGGAGCCTCTGTTGTTTTCAGTTTCACTATTGACTTCCATCAGTAAAGACGTGTTTTGTTCAACTCCTGCTGTCCGTGTCTCAATCATTCACGGACGTAATACTGGCGACGAGCAGATACGAACCTACCTACAGTCTGCACCACCTCCTGGGATCCATTCCTACAGCGAAATGAGCAGAGGTCGAGGCCAGAAAGAAAAGAAAGTAAGAGGCAGTAGAAACGGGCGTCGACCGTGGGCATCCGCCCCTGTGATAGCGGAGTTGAAGATTGCTGGAGAAGCTGTCGGAAGCGGGGCCTGGTTCCTGTCGACGGTGCTTCAGCTAATCGGGCTGGTGGCAGGTGGTGCACTGATCCTTCCTGGGCTGCGGCGGTCGCGAACTCGAGCAGCTGGTTTGCAACAGGGCCGAGCAGCGTTGTCAGGAAGAAGAGAGAGAGAGGGTGGAGCACACAGGGCGCGGCCGGTGCTACGAAGCCGGGCTGCGTATAGACCCGCGAAGAGGGAGGCAAGAGTCCCACAGGGTTGTTCCACGATGGGAAAATAATAAAAAAAGAAATATTAAAAGCGCAAGAAACCGCGAGGAGCTGCAGGTTGCAACGGGAACCGCGGAGAGCAGCGCTAGCAACAGCGGGGAAGAAGGCAAAGCGCGGGAGGCGCCATTTTGTTAAATCGGGGAAGAAGGCAAAGCACGGGAGGTGCCATTTTAGATTTGCAAGATGCCGAAGACTGGCTGTATCACTGCTTTTGATAATACAATAGAGGACTGGACCACGTATGTGGAAAGAGTCGAGGTATATTTCGAGGCAAATGAAATAGCGGAGGAGAAAAAGGCATCGATATTGCTAAACTTAATGGACGCTAGAACGTACGGCCTATTGCGGGACCTGATTACTCCAGCCAAACCGAAGGCGAAGAGTTTTAACGAAATTGTTGCTGTCCTACAGGAACACCTAAACCCTGCACCCCTGTTGATAGCAGAAAGATTTAAATTCCACAGGAGAACTCAGCATAAAGATGAGAGCAATGCTGAGTACCTTACGGAACTACGCAAGCTATCAAAGCACTGCCAGTTTGGAGCAGGACTGGCAGATACCCTACGGGACAAATTTGTCTGTGGACTCCTGAGTGAAGGAACACAGAAGAAGTTACTCTCAGAGAAAGAGCTGACGCTAGATAAGGCTTTCAGCGTGGCAGTATCGTACGAAGCAGCAGCCAGGGGAGCTGCAGAAATTCAACAAAAACCACAGGAATACGGCACCCACAAAATGACAAGGGGATTTGCAAAATGTTATCGCTGCGGCAGAACTAACCATGACCAGAAGGACTGCTGGTCCAAAGACAAAATATGCAGGCAATGCGGGAAGATGGGACACATTGCATGAGTTTGCAGGTCTGGGAAGAAGACCAGCGACAACAAAAAGGCTACTAAGGAACCGTACAAGAAAGTACAAAAGATGACGGACAGTAATTCCGAAGACCAGATGAGCGATAGTGAATCCGGGAACAGGAGACTAAGCTGTCTCAAACTTCACAATGTAATCGCAAAAGAGGATCACCGAACCATTTGGGTCACCCTCACGATAGCAGGGTCCCAAGTTAAAATGGAATTGGATACAGGATCAGCGCTAACCGTCATGAATCAACGAGACTACGAGCGGCTATTTTCACACATACCCTTGAGAGAGACATCCATCGTCTTGACGACGTATACGGGGCAAAAAGTATACCCCAGAGGAAAAATAAGGGTGCCTGTTGAATACAACGGCAAGAAAATACGGAAATTGTATCTCTACATACTGCCAAATGGTGGACCACCGTTATTGGGACGTGAATGGATCAGGAAGATAAACTTAGATTGGCACTCCATTCATGCAATGACGGTGGACAGTAAAAAAGATGAAGACGTCACTCCTGGACGATTGTCAACAATCTTAGCTAACGCCAAAGAGGTATTTCAACAAGAACTGGGCACGCTTAAAGGCGTAACCGCCTCGATAAAAATAGAAGAGAATGCAGTTCCCAAGTTTTTCAAAGCAAGATATGCAATTCGCCCAGCCGTCAAGGCAGAGCTGGAGAATCTAGAGAAGGCAGGCGTGTTGTCTAAGGTCGACTGGAGCGAGTGGGCGACACCCATCGTTCCTGTCATGAAGAAAGCGTTAAGCAATAAGTCCGGGGAGCCAAGGAAGATTCGCATCTGTGGGGATTTCAAGGTGACAGTGAACCCAGTCCTTCACACAGTACAATACAATACAACACAGTACAGTACAATATCCTTTTCCAAGGATAGAAGACATCTTTGATAGCAAAGTACTGCAGATGTTGGAAATCCGAAATAACAACAGAAAATGCTGGAAAAACTCAGCAGGTCAGGCAACATCCGTGGAGAGAAATTTGAGTTGACGTTTCGGGTTTTGAAGAAGGGTCCAACCCGAAACGTCAACTCAAATTTCTCTCCACGGATGTTGCCTGACCTGCTGAGTTTTTCCAGCATTTTCTGTTGTTATTTAGAAGACATCTTCGCCTCACTGTCTGGAGGGAAGCATTTTACAAAAATTGACCTAGCACAAGCATATTTGCAGATGGAGGTTGAAGAGTCCTCTAGGAAGTATCTCACGATAAACACTCACAAAGGTCTTTACCAGTATCATCGATTGGTATTCGGAGTAGCATCGGCTCCGGCGATATGGCAAAGAGCGATGGAACAAGTCCTGCAAGGGATTCCGGGGACTCAGTGTTACTTGGATGACATCCTTGTGACAGGTGAAGATGACAGTGAACACCTTAACAACCTAGAACAGGTGCTCACGAGACTACGGGAACATGGGCTGCGAGCCAACCGCCCCAGGTGCGAATTTTTTAAGAAACAGGTATCGTATTGTGGCCACGTGATTGATGAAGAGGGGTTACATAAGTCCCCTGACAAAATTGAAGCAGTTGTTAAGGCCCCAGCGCCTGAAAATGTGTCGCAACTGAGGTCATTCCTCGGATTGGTGAATTACTACCATAAGTTTTTGCCGAATTTGTCGACAATTCTGCACCCACTGAACGCCCTGCTACGAACGGGGGTAGCATGGAAATGGAGCGATGATTGTAAGCGGGCCTTTCAGAAGAGTAAGGACTTAATCACTTCAAGGGAAGTATTGGCTCACTACAACCCAGCACTGCCGATCAGACTGGCGTGTGATGCGTCTCCCTACGGCATTGGGGCGGTACTGTCACATAAATTCCTTGATCGTTTAGAGAGGCCGATAGCTTTTGCGTCACGCTCGTTAACTTCTGCCGAGCGTAACTACGCCCAGATTGACAGAGAGGCCCTCAGCCTAGTGTGGGGGGTGAAGAAGTTCAATCACTACCTGCACGGTCAAAAATTTACTCTACTAACCGATCATCAACCTCTTGTCTCCATTTTCAACCCTCAGAAGGGCGTACCGATTGTGGTAAACCACTGTTATAGTTATCACTGTATATTGTTCTCACTGTTCTCACTGTCACATCACTACACGAGGTCGCCTCTTGTCGCACTGTTATACCTGGGCTGACCACCTCCGACTCCGCCCATTACCTGCCCAGGTATAAAGGTAGCTGACTGGCTAGTATTCCTCCCTGTTGGATCGGATCACCCACGAGGGTGGGCTCTGTTATTTAGCCAATAAAAACCTTCAGTTACGTTCTTAACTCGTCGCCTTTTATTGGACTAATTGATAGGCATATCAATTTTATTGACTAAATTTTAAAGATGTCTGATAATGAACAGCAACAGCAAGGAGCTCACCCAGCAGCACAGCAACAGCAGCCTCCAGACAACGGGCCACACCAGCCGGCTTGGCTGCAAGCCTTGAAACCACCATACCTGGATCTAAACCCACAGGCACCAAACTCAGCCAACGACTTCAAACACTGGCTGGACTGCTTCGAATCGTACCTGGAGGAAGCCGTCGTCCCTCAGAGATCCAAACTAAGAGTCCTGAAAGCCCAAGCGAGCCCGAGAGTATATACACTCATCCAGGACATGACTACGTACGACGACGCCATCAACCTACTGAAACAGCAGTACCGGAGCCCGGTAAACTACATGTACACTAGGCATCTCTTAAGATCTCGCCAGCAACAGCCAGGAGAATCGATAGCTGAATTTTCACGAGCGCTGAGACAACTCGGCAGGAACTGTGACTTTAAAGCGGTGACGGCTACTGCGAACATGGAAGACAATGTCCGCGACGCCTTGGTGAGAGGCCTACGTTCCGACTACACACGGCAAAGACTGCTTGAAGCTAAGGACATAGACCTGGACAAGGCCGAAGCCCTCGCCCTCACCCTAGAGGCCACCCAGCAAGACCAGGAAGCGTTTGCCAGGTACTATTCGCGACCCTGGGACTCGGGCCCGACCCCCACCCCACCACCCTTCACAGCGCTGCCCCCGGGTCCTACCTCAGCGTCTGCATCACGGATCCGACCGGGCCCGCTAGCCCCGGTACCGGCCCCGACATCAGGCAACCCCGATCGGGCCGCTGGCTGCTTCTTTTGCGGCCAGGAGAAGCATCCGAGGTCGCGCTGCCCAGCCAAAAACTCGACCTGCAAAACCTGCCTCAAGAAAGGCCACTTCTCCAAGGCCTGCAGAAGCAAATCCTCAGAAGCCAGCAGTGCCTCATGCGAACCCTGGGGGCGGCCATCTTTGTGCGGGGCAGCCGAAGCCTGCAGAGCCTCATGGGAAAACCAGGGGCGGCCATCTTTGTGCGGGGCAGCCGAAGCCTGCAGAGCCTCATGGGAAAACCAGGGGCGGCCATCTTTTTGCGGGGCAGCCGAAGCCTGCAGAGCCTCATGGGAACAGCAGGGGCGGCCATCTTTGTGCGGGGCAAACGATTTAAACAGAGCCTCATGTGAACTACGGGGGCCGCCATCTTCGCCGCCATCTTGTCATGACAACGACGCGCTCATCTACACCCTAGCTTCCGTGACCCTGGATCAAGCCCGCCCGCACCACCTGGCCAGCTCAATGATGGACATCAAAGTCAACGGCCACGCCACGACCTGCCTGTTCGACAGCGGAAGCACGGAGAGCTTCATCCACCCAGACACGGTGAGCCACTACTCCCTCCCCGTCCTGCCAACGCGCAGCCGCATCTCGATGGCATCGAGGTCGCACGCCACAGACATCAGCGGCTACTGTGTCGTGACATTGTCGGTTAAAGGGACAGAGTATAAAAATTTTAAACTCCTCGTACTCCCCCAGCTGTGCGCTGCCGTCATACTAGGGCTGGACTTCCAATCCCACCTCCAAAGTGTAACCCTAGCATACGGTGGACCCCTCCCCCCACTCACAGTCGACAACCAGCGAAAGTTAAACCGCCCACCGCGTAACACCTGCAGCCTATCCACCCTCAAGGTACCGCCACCTTCCCTGTTCGCTAACCTCACCCCCGACTGCAAACCTGTCGCTACTAAGAGCAGGCGGTACAGCGCTGGGGACAGAGCCTTCATTAGCTCTGAGGTGCAGCGACTCCTGAAAGAGGGCATTATTGAGGGGAGCAGCAGCCCCTGGCGTGCCCAGGTGGTGGTAGTCAAGACCGGCGACAAAAATCGCCTGGTTATCGACTACAGCCAGACCATAAACAGATACACCCAGCTGGACGCATACCCCCTCCCCCGCATATCGGACATGGTCAATGAGATTGCACAATACCGCGTATTCTCGACCATCGACCTCAAGTCGGCCTACCACCAACTCCCCATCAGCCCGGAGGACAGCCAGTACACCGCCTTCGAGGCGAATGGCCGCCTCTACCAATTCCTTAGGGTCCCCTTTGGTGTCACCAACGGGGTCTCGGTTTTCCAACGGGAGATGGACCGGATGGTTGACCAGAACGGACTACAGGCCACTTTCCCCTATCTCGATAACGTCACCATCTGCGGCCGCAACCGGCAGGACCATGACGTGAATCTGGAGAAATTCCTCCGTACGGCCCAACGGCTGAACCTCACCTACAATAAGGAGAAATGCGTGTTTAACACAGCGCGCCTTGCCATCCTTGGCTGTGTAGTAGAGAACGGAGTCATCGGCCCCGACCCCGAAAGAATGCGCCCCCTCATGGAGCTACCCCTCCCCCACTGTCCAAAAGCACTTAGGAGAACCCTGGGGCTTTTCGCCTACTATGCCCAATGGGTACCCAATTATGCGGACAAAGCCAGACCCCTCCTGAAAACCACATCCTTCCCCCTCACGGAAGAGGCGTGCGCGGCCTTCTCCCTCATTAAGGGAGACATAGCCAAGGCCACAATGCACGCAGTGGATGAGTCAATCCCCTTCCAAGTGGAGAGCGATGCATCCGACTTCGCCCTAACCGCTACCCTTAACCAGGAGGGTAGGCCGGTAGCCTTCTTCTCAAGGACCCTACAGGGCCCCGAGACCCGACACTCGTCGGTCGAGAAGGAAGCCCAGGCAATTGTGGAGGCAGTACGGCGCTGGAGGCACTACTTGGCAGGCAAACGATTTACCCTCCTCACCGACCAACGCTCGGTTGCCTTCATGTTTAATAACAAGCTGAGGGGCAAGATCAAGAACGACAAAATCTTGAGGTGGAGAATCGAGCTTTCCACCTATGATTATGAGATCTTGTACCGGCCCGGTAAACTGAACGACCCCCCTGATGCTCTTTCACGCATTACATGCGCCAGCGCGCAAAGTGATAGACTTCAGACCCTCCACAATGACCTCTGCCACCCCGGAGTCACCAGACTCTACCATTTCATTAAGGCCCGCAACCTGCCATACTCCATCGAGGAGGTCAGGACCATGACCAGGAACTGCCAGATCTGTGCTGAGTGCAAACCGCACTTCTATAAGCCGGACAGAGCAAGCCTGATCAAGGCCACCCGCCCCTTCGAGCGTCTGAGCATCGACTTCAAGGGGCCCCTACCGTCATCCGACCGTAATGTGTACTTCCTCAACATCGTTGATGAGTACTCCCGCTTCCCCTTTGCCTTCCCCTGCCCAGACATGACCAGTAACACGGTCATTAAATGCCTGAACAAACTCTTCGCCTTGTTCGGGTTCCCGAACTATATACATAGTGACCGGGGCGCCTCCTTCATGAGCGAGGAACTCCGTCAGTTCCTATTGGAGAGGGGTATTGCAGCAAGCAGGACCACCAGCTACAACCCCCGAGGGAACGGCCAGGTGGAAAGAGAGAACGCGACGGTATGGAAGGCCACCCTCTTAGCCTTAAAGTCTAAGGGCCTCCCAACCTCCCGCTGGCAAGAGGTCCTCCCGATTGCGCTGCACTCCATCCGGTCACTACTTTGCACTGCCATTAACACCACCCCCCATGCTCGAATGTTTGTCTTCCCCAGGAAGTCGACTACGGGAACCACCCTACCAACCTGGCTGACCTCTCCGGGACCCGTCTTGCTGCGAAAGCACGTGAGGGCCCATAAAACGGACCCCCTGGTCGAGAAGGTGAACCTCCTGCACGCCAACCCCCAGTACGCCTATGTGGCTTACCCAGACGGACGGGAGGACACTGTCTCCTTACGAGACCTCGCACCCTCACCCCCCCCTCCCAACCCCCCGAGTCCAGCCGAGGTAGACGGCATGCCGGAACCCCACGAGCCTTTGCCGACTACGCAGACACCAGCTTTAACACCGGATAATGTAACACCGCCGCTGCGACGATCGGAGAGGCTAACGAAGCCTCCGGACAGACTGACATACCAGAGCTGGTAATACACTTCACCCCGCCGGACTCTAATCTAAACAAGGGGTGAATGTGGTAAACCACTGTTATAGTTATCACTGTATATTGTTCTCACTGTTCTCACTGTCACATCACTACACGAGGTCGCCTCTTGTCGCACTGTTATACCTGGGCTGACCACCTCCGACTCCGCCCATTACCTGCCCAGGTATAAAGGTAGCTGACTGGCTAGTATTCCTCCCTGTTGGATCGGATCACCCACGAGGGTGGGCTCTGTTATTTAGCCAATAAAAACCTTCAGTTCCGTTCTTAACTCGTCGCCTTTTATTGGACTAATTGATAGGCATATCACCGATAATGACAGCACAACGGCTGCAGAGGTGGTCCCTTTTCCTAGGGGCACACCAATATGACATCGAGTACAAAGGAACTAAACAGCATGGAAATGCTGATGGATTGTCACGTCTACCGTTGCCGACGGTGGAAGAAGAAGACCTTGCAGTGGATCCAATGGAGTTATTCCACTCGACCATAGTCGAATGTCTCCCTGTGACGAATGCAAACATAGAAAAGGAAACCCGGAATGACCCGACACTATCACGGGTCTATGATTTAACGGTGAAGGGATGGCCAGCACATGGCGAACCACTGCTGCCAGCATTCTCACCGAGAAGAGAACAGCTGTCAGTGTGCAGAGGAACCTTGATGTGTGGATCCAGAGTAGTAATTCCACCTAAGTTGACGGATAGAGTGCTCAATGAGCTTCATGAGGGTCATCTGGGTGGGGTAAAAATGAAGAACTTAGCCAGAGCGTTTGTGTGGTGGCCGGGAATCGATAGAGAAATCGAAGAGATGACCAAGAGCTGTACAGGATGCCAGAAGGTCCAAAACGCCCCACCACAAGCTCCTCTGCATCCATGGGAGTGGCCCTCATCTCCATGGCAAAGGGTGCACATTGATTTTGCTGGTCCCTTCATGGACTCGATGTTTTTAATTGCGGTGGATGCACATTCAAAGTGGCCAGAGGTAATAAAAATGTCCTCAACCACCACGGAAAAAACTATCACAGTTTTACGAACCATATTCGCCAGGAATGGGCTGCCTGAACAGATTTGCTCTGACAATGGACCACAGTTTGTGTCTGAAGAGTTCCAGAGGTTCTTAAAGAACAATGGTGTTAAGCATTGCACATCTGCCCCATATCATCCAGCCACTAATGGATTGGCCGAGAGGTTTGTCCAAACATTCAAGAAGGCTATCAAGGCAATGTGTAATGAAGATATACCCCTACAACACAAGGTGGACAACTTCTTGTTTGCCTACCGGAATGCGACACATGCGGTTACCAACCAAACTCCAGCCATGATGTTCTTCAATCGAAGACTACGATGCCGCTTGGATTTGGTTAAGCCAAACGTCCGAAGAGATGTGGAGAACAGGCAGTTTCAGAATATGAATGAAAGGCCGACCAGGAGTTTTAAGATAGGTCAACCAGTTTTGGCCCGGGACTACCGCACTGAGAAATGGCAGCCAGGAACGATTTGTACACGGCAAGGACCTCTCATGTATACCGTGGACGTTGGGGAGAGCATTGTAAGATGCCATGCTGACCAGATTCTAGAGTCACTGGAAAACGTCAACTCCACACCACGATCTGATACACCTGGTAATGAAATCGACGTTCCAATTACAGCTACCGCACAACCGGTAATATTAGAAGCAGATGAACCAAACAATGACATTGATCCCGACTCAACATTGCCAGAAGAACCTGATACCCCAAAGAGGCGTTATCCAGACAGAATCAGGAAGCCTCCTCAAAGACTGAACTTATAATTGCTCAAACTTAACCAATGTATCTAGGCTGTGCAGGAGCTGATGCCACACATCCACTGCTGAGAAGGTTTTAAAAAAAAATCTAATCCATATGTGCTATTTACAGGTTGGACTCTCAGTCCATTTATGCAGCAAGCTGGGTCATTTTGTCTATGGATTCTGCGCAAGATTTACATCAAGAACTCACAGATTAGCTTTATTTATCCTCAAGGATACTAAGAGAGAGAGTTAGGGGTCAAAATTCAGTATCACCCCGTTTGGGGCGCGATTATCGGCCAGGCACAAAGTTTAGTGCCTGGCGCTAATTATCGCCTCCAACTGCAGACTTGGCTTTTATCGCCCCTGGAGGTGATTGGAGCGCTAAATCAGGCGCTGCACACCTGTCTTAAGGCGCAAAGGCCGAGGAGCGAGGCGCTAACTCAGAGCATGGGCGCAGCGCAGGTGATGTCAGTTAGCGATGGAACACAGACACACTGGCTTAAAGGGGAGGGTCGATCTTGCCATCCAGCCACACCCTGCTCATTGGAGCCTTGAATCTCGGCCTGGAGAGACCTGTGACTACATTTTCCAGCCAAGGACTATGGAGAGGGTGAGAGAATGAGCTCAGCGCTTCAACAAGTGGGCCTTGGAGGCTCTGATTGGTGCGGAGAGCACAGAAGATCTATACTCTACCCTGAGAGTGGCAGGAGGCCTTGGCCGCGCAACTACAGAAGAGTGTGGAGGGAGCTGGCTCAGCACGTCTCCTCCAGGAGCATGGTGACCAGGACCCATACTCAATGTCGCAGAAAGTTCAACGAACTCACTTGCGTCGTCAGGGTGAGTGGCTTTTTTTAAATACCTCTCCATCCCTCCATTTCAACCTCACTCTATGGCCAGAGGGTCTTAAAACCCCGATGCCCGACACTCATCCAACACCTATGGCCCTTTCATCAAACACACACGCACATTCCACACTTTGTATACAGTAAGCGCTATTCAACTATGGGAGGCACATCAGGCAAGACCATGGCTGCATACATTAAGGGCTATTCAATTATGGGAGGCACATCAGGCAAGACCATGGCTATATATTTACTCAGATGCCGTCCTTTTTCTTGCAGGCCAAGCTATCTCATAATAGACAGCAGCAACGGATGGGTGGAGGGCGGCCTCTGCTGCAACCCCTCAGCAATCTTGAGGCGCGCGTCCACAGGACTGTGGCAAGCCAGGTGATCGGTCCCGTCGGCCCTGGAGAGGCCGACCCCGTTCGGGACAGCAATGGTAAGGTCATCAGCTTTCTCTCCTCTCTCATTGCACTTGTCCCTCACAACACCAGCCTTCGACACTTTCAATCCAACTTACTAAATCGCTGCGCTCCTTCCTCCCTTACTGCCCCCCTGTCCTCACGCTAAAGTCACTCTTGTAACTCCCTGCTTTCAGATGGTGATTCACCAGCTGAGGAGACGGGCCCTCAAGCTGCCAGTGGGAGTGAAGCTGCAGGCGAGGAGGAAGAGGAAGCCGGAGCATCAGCGCCACCCTCTCCCGAGGAAGCCCATGCCCACACTGGGAATACACCTTCCCTGGAGGGGTAAAGGGGGGAAGGGTCTGATGAGGGTGAAGCTCCAGGACCCAGCGGGCTGCAGCAACGCAATGTGGCTAGGGAAGCTCAGGGGCCTTCTCCCAGGAGGGAGAGTAGGCCAGCGAGTCCTGCTGCACTGGACGCAGAGGGGGAGCGGCTCATCGCTGAAATGAACACCCAGGCGGTGGACATGCACACTCAGCACATAGGTGCAGTGGGAAGGGTGCCCGATTGCATTGATACACTGGCAAGGAGTGTGGAGCACTTCGCTGTAGCACAGGCGGATGCCACGCTAAAGCTTAGTGCTGTAATTCAGTCAATGGCTGCCATGATCCCATCTCAGGCTGCTCTCATGTAGATTCAGATTGAGGCCACGCAAGCACTGACTGCTGCCATTGTCGCTGGTTCGGACACATTTCCCCGGGGCTCTCATTGCGCCGCAGCAGGCCAGCAATCTGTGCTCCAGCAGATTGCTCCGGATGCTGATGTGCTGCCCCGTGGGAGTGCCAGTGTGTCGGTCGAGCAGGGAGTTGCTGTCCTCTCTCAAGAGGACAGCATTCCTGCTGCCACAACAGTCACTTCCCCATTGCACTTGCCACCGCCTGTTGCCCAGACTGCTGCTGCCCATGCAGAGTTGGTGCAGTCTGCAGCCAGGCACTCCAGTCCCAGAGCTGGTCGAGGCCATCCTTCAAGGGCATCTGCAGTCTCAGGTTCTGACAATCAGCAGCCTTCCACCAGCCTTGCTGCAGCCACTGGGGCCCCATTACAGAGGTGTGTGTAGGGTGGGAAGGGGGAAAGTGCGCAAGGGAAGGAGATCACCCTCGAAGGGCAAAAAGTAGTAGGTGTGACAAAATGTTGGTCAATTTTTTATTAAAGGCCGAGGTTCGTGGTCAAACTTTTGTTTAGTGTTTTGGACATTATCTCCAGGTTGTAAGAACCAGTTATGTTAATGAATGATTTTTTGTGTTTGTTTCTATTAGTTTGTCATGAAGAAATGACACACACAGAGTTTGTAAAATAAAAAAGTTTTTGTATTCAAAATGTACAGGTTTGGCCTTTGGAATCATTGCTGCCTTGGCCGGCTTAGGGGTTGCGGGTTGGTTTCATTCATGTTGTTCTCCATGCCAGAAGTCATTTCCTCCTAGAAGCGGCTTGTTATCAGCCATTGACGGACAGCCCTTGCAGTTTCAACATTGTGGGCCTCCCTCCCGCCTTGGTGCTGCTGCTGATCATCCTCCTCCTCTTCCTCCTCCTCTTCCTCCACCTCCTCCAGTGGTACTTCAAGGCCTGGTGGCATTGGCTGGGTCCTGAGGATTGCCAGGTTATGCAGCATGCAGCACACAACTATGAAGAGGGAGACTCGCTCAGGCGAGTACTGCAGGGCTCATCCTGAGTGGTCCAGACAGCGGAACCGTTGCTTGAGCACACCAATCGTCTGCTCAACGATGTTCCTGGTGGCGAGATGGCTCTCATTGTACCGCAGCTCAGCAGAGGTGTTGGGGTTACGGAGCAGTGTCATCAGCCAGGTGCACAGTGGATAACCCTTGTCCCTGAGGAGCCAACCACTTGGCTGATGCGGTGCCTGGAAAAGTTCTGGCACAGCAGTCTGGCGCAGGATGAAAGCATCGTGGCTGCTGCCAGGATATCGGGCATTGACAGCGAGTATCAGCTGTCTGTGGTCACTGACCAACTGGACATTTAAGGAGTGGAACCCCTCGCGGTTTTGGAAAACCTCTGCATTCTCATGTGGTGCCCGCAATGCCACATGCGCGCAGTCAATGGCGCCCTGCACCATGGGGAAGCCCGCTATCCTCGCAAAGCCCAATGCACATTCATGCTGTTTGGCCTGGGTCATCAGGAAAGAGATATACTGGCATCTCCTTTTATAGAGGGCATTTGTGACCTGATGGATACAGCAATGTTCCGCGAACTGGGAGATATTGGCGATGTCCCCAGTAGCTGCTTGAAAGGAGCTGGTGGCATAAAAGTTCAGAGCTACTGTGACCTTCACTGCCACCGACAGAGATGTCCTGGTCCTCAGTAGAGGCTGCAGATCTGGCTGCAGCAGGTGGCAGAGCTCAGTGACCACCTCCTTGCTGAAGCGCAGCCTGCGCAAACACTGCTCCTCAGACAAATTAATGTAGGAGAATTGTTGCCGAAATACCCTGGGAGGGTAAGGTCTCCTGTAAAGAGGCCTGTTGGCCCTCCTCCGTCTGGCCATGATTGTCACTCTCTCTCTGCGTCTCTGTTGCCTCTGATTCTGCAGGCGCAGGACGACGCCCCAAATCAGTGCAGCCCCCATAGTCTCTTGGTAATCGAAGTAATGAAGGTCAAATCCAAAAGTACCTTCAAAGTGATGCTCAGTAGCCAAAACTACTTCACACAGCATTGACTCTATGCAGAAGTCTCTCCTTCTCTCTCTCTCAGAATCTCTCTCTGTCAGAATGAGTGGTGCAAAAATGTCTACCACAGAAAAAGCCAGGAAGAGGGCTCCTTTAAGTAGCGCCCCCCCCCAGCCCCTCACCGACTGGGAAACATTCCAGTCTCCCTGTCATTGCATGTGCCAGGCGGAAAGGAGGGGGGTGCCACTCAATATCCGGTCTGGGGCGCCACATGGGCATTGCACGCTCGACTGACGTCAAGATCTGCGGGCGTAGGAGATCGGGGCGGTAGTGTTTAGTGCCGCCGCAAAATGTCTGGTCAATTTCGCGAGCGGCATAGACATCGCCGCGCCCGGGCGCTAGTTGCTTTGCCCCCCAATAGCGCCCTCTTAAGGGGTTAATGGGAGGCGCAAAGCAACCGAATTTTTCTCCCTTAAAGTTTTATTATTTTTCGTGTTTACAGGGCATGCTGTATGCTGATCCTACACTAAGGAGTTTGGTCCTCTCAGCTTCAGTGATGCTTCTCTTGTTTCTACCTATAGTTACACACAGTCAGGGCTGGAGGTCAGAGGCACAACCATATAGACTTTAACATGAGTGGCAATTCCAGAATTTGGATGAGAGAATTTCAGTTAGCTGTGGGCAGCAGTTGAGGGTGTGTAGACCCTCAAACAGGTCCATGTTAGTGCCATAAGCATTTCTGTGGACCAATCAGTGCGCTCATTCAGTCAAAGTGCAAGAGGAAGTGGGAGGGTGAATACCGCTACTGACCAATCACATCAGTTATTGTTGTTGGGTGGGTTGGATGAGAGTCAGGATTGAATGGACAAGCTGTGGCCTGTAGAAGTTGATGTAATCGTACTTTGACCTACCCTGAAACTTTTCTTTGCTGGAAATTCATTTTATTTCTTTTTAAAGTTTTGGTTGCTATACAAACATTGAGGTAATGGTAAGTGATTCAACCAGCAGTTATTTTTTGGAGGGAGCCCAATTGTTTTTTTCAGTCTGAAACTCGCCTCCGATGATGTCATCATTGCTGTTGCATTTAAGGTCTGTAACAAGCCTTGCTTCTTCTGCAGACTGCCAACCTTTTGGCCTTTCATGTTAGAGGGACCTGGAGGCAGAATGACCAGCGAGAGACCTAGGTCTGCTCCCAGGTTTGATGACGTTGCCCTGCAAGCTTTAGTTGAGGGAGCAAGAGCCAATAAAGAGGTGCTCTTCCCTTCTTCAGGGAGGAAGAAGCCTCCCCAGCAAACCAAGGCTGTGTGGATACAGGTGGCCCAGGAGGTCAACTCTTTCTCGCTAACCCGCAGAACCTGGCTTCAGTGCAGGAAGAGGTTTCATGACCTGTGCACTGGAAAACTGAGTATGACTTTCCCATCACCCTCAATCTGATCCCCATTGCCTCTCCTCACCAGCACTCAGCTTTAGCAATCTCTTCCTCCACATCCCACTTGACACTGACATCCATGCACCCTTGCCCATTCCCTCTCTCTCTATGGTCACATTCAACTAACTATTTGACTATGCAGTCCTCACACTTCCTATCACTGTGATGCTATGAAAACAACTTAGAACACACAGGGAGGGCCCTTGGTCTTGCCACCTCACTCCATCTTTGTCTCCTTCTAAGCATCTATGCTATGGATTCTCAACACTCACTCCATCATTCTCACTCAAACTCCACTTGTCTCCCTCATTGCAGGAAAAGAGAGCTCACAATAAGAGGGAAAGAGTGAGGACAGGAGGAGGGCCTCCCTCAGTAGCCCAGCTCACCCCCTGGGAGGATGCGGTCCTGGAGATCGTGGGAGTGGAGGACGATGCGCAAGTGGGGGACGGACAGATGGGTGCATCACAGCAAGCTGCTGACAGAATAGTTTTCCATCTCTCTCATTGACATTGCATGAGTCGCTGATAATGATTCTGAAGCTCTAACGATTTGCACCTGGGCAGGGCCGGGACCGATGTCCTAGGGGGAGTGTTTGCTAGTGCTCTGGGGGAGGGTTTAAACTAAAATAGCAGGGGGTTGGCAACCTGAGCAGGGGGACAGAGGAAAGGGAAACAAGGATAAAAGCAAAAGATAGGAAGGAGAGAGACAAAAGTGGCAGTCAGAGAAATCAACGGTTTAAATCAAACATGGCCACAGTAAATAATAATTCTAATAGGTCTAAGAGCGTTAAAAAAACAAGCCTGAAGGCTTTGTGTCTTAATGCGAGGAGCATTCGTAATAAGGTGGATGAATTAGCTGCGCAAATAGAGGTAAGCAAATATGATTTGATTGGGATAACGGAAACATGGCTCCAGGGTGGCCAAGGCTGGGAACTCAACATCCAGGGGTATTCAATATTCAGGAAAGATAGGCAAAAAGGAAAGAGAGGTGGGGTAGCATTGCTGGTTAAAGAAGGGATTAACACAATTGTAAGGAAGGATATTAGCTCTGATGATGTGGAAGCTGTATGGGTAGAACTGAGAAATACCAAGGGGCAGAAAATGTTAGTGGGAGTGGTATATAGACCTCCAAACAGTAATGCGGAGGGTGGGGATGGCATTAAAAGGGAAATTAGGGAAGCGTGCAATAAGGGCACAGAAGTCATCATGGGTGACTTTAATCTACATATAGATTGGGC
Source organism: Somniosus microcephalus (assembly GCF_052327205.1). Classification (NCBI taxonomy): domain Eukaryota; kingdom Metazoa; phylum Chordata; class Chondrichthyes; order Squaliformes; family Somniosidae; genus Somniosus; species Somniosus microcephalus. The sequence continues at coordinate 71,592,553 of NC_140994.1, read as the reverse complement.
TAACCAAATTAGTAACAATACTGTGGAGGAGGAATTCCTGGAGTGTTTAAGGGATGGTTTCCTGGACCAATATGTTGAGGAACCAACCAGAGATCAGGGCATCTTAGACTGGGTATTATGTAACGAGAAAGGATTAATTAGCAATCTTGTTGTACGAGGCCCCTTGGGTCGGAGCAATCATAATATCATCGAATTCTTCATTAAAATGGAGAATGAAGTAGTCGACTCAGAGACTAGGGTCCTAAATTTAAATAAACGAAACTACGATGGTCTGAGGCGCGAGTGGGTAGGATTGATTGGGGAATGTCACTCAAAGGGTTGACGGTGGATAGGCAATGGCAAACATTCAAAGACTGCATGGATGAACTACAGAATTTGTTCATCCCAGTTTGGCATAAAAATAAAACAAAAAAGGTGACTCAACCGTGGCTAACAAGGGAAATTAGGGACAGCATAAGATTCAAGGAGAGGACATATAAATTGGCCAGAAAAAGCAGTAAACCTGAGGATTGGGAGCAGTTTATGATTCAACAAAGGAGGACAAAGGGATTAATTAAGAAAGGGAAAATAGAATGTGAGAGTAAGCTTTCAGGGAACATAAAAACTGACTGTAAAAGCTTTTATAGATATGTGAAGAGAAAAAGATTGGTGAAGTCAAGCGTAGGTCCCTTGCAGTCAGAATCAGGGGAATTTATAATGGGGAACAAAGAAATGGCTGACCAATTAAATACATATTTTGGTTCTGTCTTCACAAAGGAGGACACAAATAACCTCCCAGAGATGTCGGGGAACATAGGGTCTGATGAAAGGGAGGAACTGAAAGAAATCAGTATTTGTAGGGAAATGGTGTTAGGGAAATTGATGGGATTGAAGGCCGATAAATCCCCAGGGCCTGATAATCTACATCCTAGGGTACTTAAGGAAGTGGCCCTTTAAATAGTTGATGCTTTGCTGATCATCTTCCAGCATTCCGATGGAATCTGGAACAGTACCCGTGGATTGGAGGGTAGCTAATGTTACCCCACTATTCAAAAAAGATGGTAGAGAGAAAACGGGGAATTACAGACCGGTAAGCCTGATATCGGTAGTGGGGAAAATGCTAGAGTCCATTAAAGATGTAATAGCAGAGCACTTGGAAAACAGTGACAGGATCGGACAAAGTAAACATGGATTTACAAAAGGTAAATCGTGCTTGACAAATCTACTGGAATTTTTTGAGGATGTAACTGGTAAAATAGATAAGGGAGAGCCAGTGCATGCGGTGTATTTGGACTTTCAGAAGGCTTTCGATAAGGTCCCGCATAAGAGATTAGCGTGTAAAGTTAAGGCACATGGGATTGGGGGCAAGGTATTGACTTGGATAGAGAACTGGTTGGCAGACAGAAAGCAAAGAGTTGGAATAAACGGGTCTTTTTCCGAGTGGCAGGCAGTGACTAGTGGGGTACCGCACGGATCAGTCCTTGGACCCCAGCTATTCACAATATATATTAATGATCTATACAAGGGAACTAGATGTAATATCTCCAAATTTGCAGACGACACAAAGCTGGGTGGGCGTGTGTGCTGTGAGGAGGATGCCGAGAAACTCCAGGATGATTTGGACAGGTTGGGTGATTGGGCAAAAGCATGGCAGATGTAATATAACGTGAGTAAATGTGAGGTTATCCAATTTGGTGGCAAAAACAGGAAGGCAGATTATTATCTGAATGGCAATAGATTGGGAGAAGGGGAAGTGCAACGAGACCTGGGTGTCCTTGTGCACCAGTCGCTGAAGGTAAGCATGCAGGTACAGCAGGCGTTTAAGAAGGCAAATGGTATGTTGGCCTTTGTAGCGAGAGGGTTTGATTACAGGAACAAGGATGTCTTGCTGCAGTTATACAGTGAGACCGCATCTTGAGTATTGTGTGCAGTTTTGGTCGCCTTATCTGAGGAATGATGTTCTTGCCATGAAAGGAGTGCAGCGAAGATTCACCAGGCTGATACCTGGGATGGCAAGAATGACGTATGAGGAGAGATTGGGTCGATTGGGCTTGTACTCGCTGGAGTTTAGAAAAATGAGAGGGGATCTCATTGAAACTTATAAAATTCTGACAGGACTGGACAGACTAGATGCAGGAAGGATGTTCCCGATGGTCGGGGAGTCCAGAACCAGGGGTCTAAGGAGAAGGGGTAGGCCATTTAGGACAGAAATGAGGAGTGAATTCTACAGTTCACTCACCCAGAGAGTGGTGAACTGTGGAATTCTCTACCACAGAGGGCAGTAGAGGCCAATACATTAAATATATTCAAGAAGGAGTTGGATATATTTCTTAAGGCTAGAGGGGTCAAGGGGTATGGGGAGAAAGCAGGGACCGGGTACTGAATTTGGATGATCAGCCATGATCGCATTGAATGGCGGAGCAGGCTCGAGGGGCCGAATGGCCTACTCCTGCCCCTACCTTCTATGTTTCTAACAGATGGACTTATGATCGTCTGCAATACGCAATGTGCATGTAACCTTGGCCTCACATCTCTGACTCTTTCCTTTACTCCCCCACAGGACCATCGCATGCATTCAGACACCTCAGAGGAAGCTGCAATCTCTGAGGGCGCAGCGTCAGCAGAATTCAGTGTACCCAGCACCGGCGCAGACACTCACACCTCGGTGGTACCTTCGCGAGATAGTTCAGTGTTGTCACCTGGTGTATCACAGCTCACAAGTGAGCACCAGCAGATTATGGAGACAGGGAGAGCAGTGGAGTGTCCTAGTTGGAGGGCGCAGGACTCTCCCATCTCAGCTCAGCTGCATGTCGACCCTCTGCCTCTGGGTCCATCCACAAGATCAGCGGTGCTGGAACTCCAGGAACAGGTGCAGGAGTCTCTGGCAGGTTTTGTCTCCAGGATCGCTCCGAGTGTGGAGCGAATGGAGGAGTCCATTGCTAACATGAGCAGAGCATTTGTGGAGTCATTGGCGCAAGAACGCATCACCATGGAAAGGATGGCAACCTCCATGGAGGTGATATGTCGCGAGAGTGCAGAAAACATGGTGAGTGTTCTGAATAGAATGACATCTCTGGAGGAGCGATGGTCATCTATTGAACAGAGAAACAAGACCTTTATGGAAGTCCTTCTGAGTAGGGCTGCCAGTGCAGATACGGGTCCCCATGGTCCCCCTGATGTGCAGCAAGGTGCTCTCAATCCACTTGCAAGTGCTGAGGGGGTCCTGACCCATGAGAGGGAAGTTGGTGGCAGACATCAAGGAAGTGGGAGCTCCTCTCCAAATGCTCACACTTCCATGCCACTGCAGAGCCCTCGGTCAGAGCCCCACCAGAGTCCCCACCCAACTGAGATCGGCATCTCAACCCCTGCACAGCCGCAGGAGCAGCAGACTGTTGGCAAGCCCTCACAGGTTTGCAACCCCAGAGGACACCCGCCAAAGGTGTCGAGACAGGAGCAGCAAGAAACTGAGCAAAGGGCTTTCACATCTGCTGAAGCCACAGGGGAAGCACCACATAGGAGCATGCGTAAGAGAAAGATACTGCACAAATAGTCACAAGGGTCGTCACTTGGGTGAAATTTGATGTTTAATGTTAAAAAGCCATCAGATGGTTACTGTAAATAAAAAATCTGATGGCTACTGCTACAGTTGTGGCATGTGTCATTTAGCTAATGGGACTTCCACATTGAGGGCTTAGGATTACTTGCAATTGTCAGTATGGTAGTCAAATTGTTAGGAATCCGCTGGTTCTTGGCCATTGCCGAAGCTCTGGTAAGAAGCTGCGAGGCAAAAGTGCTTGATTGGCTAGGCTCAGCAAATCTGGCCAAGATGAGTGCGTTCCTTGCATCCCAGGCAGCAATGTTCTCGCGTACTGCTGCTGCTGGTTGATGGGCCTCTGCAAGATGTTCGTTTTCGCTCTCCTCCTCCTCCTCCTCCTCCTCCACCTCCTCCTCCTCCTCATCCTCATCTGAGGAGGATATGTGAGGAGCCACTTGGTCCTCCGGAATCTGCAAGCCACGACGCTGTGCCATGCTGTGAAGTGCACAGCAAACCATGATGATTCTGGACACCCTGGCTGCTGAGTATTGCAGGGCACCACCTGATCTATCCAGGCATCTAAAGCGCATCTTCAGCAAACCGATGGTTTGCTCGATTATGGATCTGGTGGAAATGTAGCTGGAGTTGTAGCTCTCCTCAGCTTCGTTGGATGGGCTCCTCAATGGCGTCATTAGCCACGACTTTAGGGGATAGCCCTTGTCTCCAAGTAGCCATCTGTTAAGTTGGTCTGGCGGACTGAATAGCGGAGGCACACTAGACTGGCGCAGTATGAAGGAGTCATGGCAACTGCCAGGGTACTTGGCACAAACATGCAAAATTTCCTTCTTGTGGTCACACACCAACTGAACGTTGAGGGAGTGGAAGCCCTTGCGGTTGACAAAAATACCTGGATTGCGATGGGGTGCCTTAAGGGCCACATGTGTGCAGTCAACGATGCCCTGCACCCTTGGAAAGCCTGCCAGATTAGCTAATCCAACCGCACGTGCCGTGACACTTGCTTGATCCTTGGTGAAATGGATGTGATTGTGCGCGATGGCAAAGAGGTCATCGGTTACCTGCATGATGCAAGTGTGTGCGGCCACCTGGGAGATGCCGCTGATGTCTGCTGCTGATCCCTGGAATGAGCCGGAGGCAAATAAGTTGAGTGCGGTGGTGACTTTGACGGCCACTGGTAAGGGGTGTCCACCTGGTCCTCTGGGCTCCAGGTCTTGTTGCAGCATTGCGCAGATGTCACCCACTACCTCTCGCGAAAGTCGGAGCTGCGTTTGGCACTGCTGCTCAGACATGTTGAGGTAGCTGACCCTGTGTCTGTAGGCCCTATTTGGGGGCTATCTCCTGTGCCGATGAGCTTCCATGCGCTGGCCCCTTCTGGCCTGTGCAGCTTCAGGTGGGTGAGCAGCAGCTTGGCGTTCCTGTTGTTGCTGCTGATGTTGCTACTGCTGTTGTTCATGGTTCTGCTGGTGCCGCGGCTGGTCTTCGTCCTCATCTGATGTCCAGAAGGGAAGGAAATAAATGGCTCCCATGCTTCTGGTATATGCCTTAGTTGAGGAAGCGCTCAGTCAAGGTGGTGAGAGGGGTTTCCCAGGAGGTCACACTGGAGATGGGTGTCAGGCTCTAAACTTCCACAGCTGTGGTTATGCCTTCTAAAAGTTCCCCCAGACCCGAGACAACAAAGTCCTGCCACCTGCAAATGATGGCTGATCAAATATCCTATTTAATGGTGGAGCTGCAGCTAATAGATAGCAAGCCAATTGTGCTCCCGCCAGGTTTCACCGTCGTGTTTCAGAGCAGGCGTGCTTCACTTCGAAAAAGGGTTAAAATCACCAAGGCCTTTCAAAATGTGATAATAGAGGCAATTTACTGCTCCTTAAGGGCCTATCCCGCCTCTTGGAGGCGGGACGGAGACGGGAGCAGTAAACACGATTTCTTGAAAATTGCTTGGAGGCGGGATGGAGGCGGGGTTGGGCCCGCCCGCCACATTTTGCAATTTTAACACCCACACGCCTCCATTCCCGCCTCCACGGCCCTGGGAAATTCGAGCCCACAGAATCACACCTTTCAGCCACTGTCCCAAACTCCTCCATCACCATCCCTGGGTATGTCCTGCCCCATGGGCAGGATAGACCCACAAGGAATGGCGGCACTGTGGGATACAGTCGGGAAGGAGTGGCCCTGGAAGTTCTCAACATTGACTCCGGAAGCCATGAAATCTCATGACTTCAGGTCAAGCATGGGCAAGGAAACCATCTGCTGATTACCACCTACCGCCCTCCCTCAGCTGATGAATCAGTTCTCCTCCTCATTGAACACCACTTGGAAGAAGCACTGAGTGTAGCAAGAGCACAGAATGTACTCTGGGTGGGGGACTTCAATGTCCATCACCAAGAGCAGCTCGGTAGCACCACTACTGTCAGAGTCCTGAAGGAGTACTCAACATTGACTGTGAACCAGCAGCAGAATTGTATTCCACCACAATCCGTAACCTCATGGCCTGGCATATCACTCACTCTACCATTACCATCATGCCAGGGGATCAACCCTGGTTCAATAAGGAGTGTAGAAGAGCATGCCGGGAGCAGCGCCAGGCATACCTAAAAATGAGGTGCCAACCTGGGGAAGCTGCAACACAGGACTACATGCATGCTAAAAAGCGGAAGCAGCATGCTAAAGACAGGGCTAAGCGATCCCACAATCAACGGATCAGATCAAAGCTCTGCAGTCCTGCCACATTCAGTCGTGAATGGTGGTGGACCATTAAACAACTAACGAGAGGAGGAGGCTCCATGAATATCCCCATTCTCAATGATGGTGAAGCCCAGCTCTTGAGTGCAAAAGCCAAGGCTGAAGCGTTTTCAAATAGCCAGACGTGCTGGGTGGATGATCCATATAGGCCTACTCTTGAGGTCCCCACAGTCACAGAAGCCAGTCTTCAGCCAATTTGATTCACTCCACGTGATGTCAAGAAACGGCTGAGCACACTGGATACAGCAAAGTCTATGGGCCTCGAAAGCATCCTGGCTATCGGACTGAAGACTTGTGCTCCAGAACTCGCCGCACCTCTAGCCAAGCTGTTCCAGTACAGCTACAACACTGGCATCTATCCGACAATGTGGAAAACTGCCCAGGTATGTCCTGTCCACAAAAAGCAGGACAAATTCAATCCGGCCAATTACCGCTCCATCAGTCTACTCTCAATCATCAGCAAAGTGATGGAAGGTGCCATTGACAGTGCTATCAAGCAGCACTACCTCACCAATAACCTGCTCACTGATGCCCAGTTTGGGTTCCACCAAGACCACTCGGCTCCCAACCTCATTACAGCCTTGGTCCAAACATGGACAAAGGAGCTGAATTCCAGAGGTGAGGTGAGAGTGACTGCCCTTGACATCAAGACAGCGTTTGACCAAGAGTGGCATCAAGGAGCTCTAGTAAAATTGAAATCAATGGGAATCAAGGGGAAAACTCTCCACATAGTTGGAGTCACACCTAACAAAAGAAGATGGTGGTGGTGGTTGAAGGTGAACCATCACAGCTCCAGCACATCACTGCAGGAGTTCCTCAGGGCAGTGTCCTAGGCCCAACCATCTTCAGCTGCTTCATCAATGACATTCCCTCCAACATAAGGTCAGAAATGGGGATGTTCGCTGATGACTGCACAGTGTTCAGTACCATTCACAACTCCTCAGATAATGAAGCAGTCCATGCCCGCATGCAACAACACCTGGACGACATTCAGGCTTGGGCTGATAAGTGTCAAGTAACATTTGCACTACAGAAGTGCCAGACAATGACTATCTCCAACAAGCGAGAGTCTAACCATCGCCCCTTGACATTCATAAGAACATAAGAAATAGGAGCAGGAGTAGGCCAATCGGCCCCTCGAGCCTGCTCCGCCATTTAATAAGATCATGGCTGATCTGATCCTAACCGCCAATCTACTATCACAGAACCATCTCCTGAATCTAACAGAATTAGACACACGCAATAGGAGCAGGATCAGGCTACACGGCCCCTGGGCCCGCTCCGCTACCCACAGGGCCATGTCCGATCCGAACCTAGACTCATGTCCAAACCCTGCCCACTCCCCGTAACCCTTAATTCCCTTTACTTCCAGGAAACTGTCTATTTCTGTTTGAAATTTATGTAATGATGTAGCTTCTACAGCTTTTTGGGGCAGCATATTCCATGGACCTACCACCCTCTGAGTGAAGTAGTTCCTCCTCATCTCAGTTTTGAAAGAGCAGCCCCTTATTCTAAGACTATGCCCCCTAGTTCTAGTTTCACCCATCATCGGGAACATCCTCCCCGCATCCACCCGATCCAACCCCTTCACAATCTTATATGTTTCAATAAGATCGCCTCTCATTCTTCTGAACTCCAATGAGTAGAGTCCCAATCTACTCAACCTCTCCTCATATGTCCATCCCCTCATCCCCGGGATTAACCGAGTGAACCTTCTTTGTACTGACTCGAGAGCAAGTATGTCTTTTCTTAAGTATGGACACCAAAACTGTATGCAGTATTCCAGGTGGGGTCTCACCAATACCTTGTACAACTGAAGCAATACCTCCCTATTTTTATATTCTATCCCCCTAGCAATGACAGCCAACATTCCATTGGCCTTCTTAATCACTTGCTGCACCTGCATACTAACCTTTTGAGTTTCGTGCACCAGGACCCCCAGATCCCTTTGTACTTCAGTACTTTCCAGTTTCTTGCCATTAAGATAATAACTTGCTCTACGATTTTTCCTGCCAAAGTGCATAACCTCACACTTTCCAGTATTGTATTCCATCTGCCAAATCTCTGCCCACTTACTTAGCCTGTCTATGTCCCCTTGCAGGTTTTTTATGTCCTCCTCACTCACTACTTTCCCTCCCATCTTAGTATCATCTGCAAACTTTGATATGTTATACTCGGTCCCCTCCTCCAAATCGTTAATATAGATTGTAAACAGTTGGGGACCCAGCACTGACCCCTGCGGAACACCACTAGTTACTGATTGCCAGTCTGAGAATGAACCATTTATCCCAACTCTCTGCCTTCTGTTAGATAGCCAATCCTCTATCCATGCCAGAATATTACCCCCAATCCCGTGATTTTTTATCTTAAGCAATAATCTTTTGTGTGGCACCTTGTCAAATGCCTTTTGGAAGTCTAAATACACTACGTCCACTGGTTCCCCTTTATCCACCCTATATGTTACTTCCTCAAAGAACTCCAGCAAAGTTGTCAAACATGACTTCCCCTTCATAAAACCATGCTGACTTTGTCCTATTAAATTATGATTATCCAAATGTCCTGTTACTGTCTCCTTAATAATGGACTCCAAAATTTTACCTACCACAGATGTTAGGCTAACCGGTCTATAGTTTCCAGCCTTCTGTCTACTGCCCTTTTTGAATAAGGGTGTTACATTAGCAGTTTTCCAGTCTGCCGGGACCTTTGCTGAGTCCAGGGAGTTTTGGAAAATTATTACTAATGCATCCACAATCCCTACCGCCGCTTCCCTCAAGACCCTAGGATGTAAGCCATCAGGTCCAGGTGATTTATCCGCCTTGAGTCCCATTATTTTACCGAGTACCACTTCCTTAGTGATTTTGATCGTGTTTAGCTCCTCCCCCCCTATAGCCCCCTGTTTGTCCAGTGTTGGGATATTCTTAGTGTCTTCTACTGTAAAGACTGATACAAAATATTCATTCAGTGTTTTTGCCATCTCCATATTTCCCACCATTAATTTCCCAGTCTCATCCTCTAAGGGACCAACATTTACTTTAGCCACCCTTTTTCTTTTTATATAACTATAAAAACTCTTACTATCTGTTTTTATATTTTTTGCTAATTTACTTTCATAATCTATCTTCCCTTTCTTAATCAATCTTTTTGTTATTTTTTGCTGTCTTTTAAAGCTTTCCCAATCCTCTATCTTCCCACCAGATTTGGCTACCTTATATGCCCTTGTTTTTAGTCGAATACTATCCTTAATTTCTTTACTTAGCCACGGATGGCTGTCTTTTCTTTTACACCCTTTTCTTCTCAGTGGAAGATATTTTTTTTGGAAGTTGTAAAATAACTCCTTAAATGTACACCACTGATCATGTATCGTCTTACCCTTTAATCTATTTTCCCAATCCACTCTACTCAATTCCGCTCTCATACCTTCATAGTCTCCTTTATTCAAGCTTAGCATGCTTGTTTGAGATCCAACCTTCTCACCCTCTAATTGAATATGGAATTCAACCATGTTATGGTCACTCATTCCAAGGGGATCCTTTACTAGGACATTTTTAATTAATCCTGTCTCGTTACACAGGACCAGATCTAAGGTTGCTTGCCCCCTGGTCGGTTCAGTTACATACTGCTCAAGAAACCCATCCCTAATACACTCAATGAACTCATCCTCAAGGCAGCCCTGCCCAATTTGATTTGTCCAATTAATTAATATGATGGTTAAAATCTCCCATAATTATAGATGTTCCCTTATTACAAGCCTCAACTATTTCCTGATTGATACCCTGTCCAACAGAGTTGCAACTGTTCGGAGGCCTATAGACTACGCCCACTAGTGTTTTTTTCCCCTTATTATTCCTTACCTCCACCCAAACTGTTTCATTATCCTGATCTTTTGACCCAATATCATTTCTCTGTATTACAGTGATTCCTTCCTTTATTAACATAGCCACCCCACCTCCCCTTCCTTCCTGCCTGTCCTTCCTGATCGTTAAATAACCTGGTATGTTTAATTCCCAGGCATTGTCACCCTGTAGCCATGTTTCTGTAATGGCCACAAGATCATACCCATATGTAGTTATTTGTGCCATTAACTCGTCTATTTTGTTACGAATGCTACGTGCATTCAGATAGAGAACTTTCAAATATGATTTGTGACACTTAGTTCCTGCTTTTGCCCTTTTTATTACTTTACCTTTTACTCCATACCTTCTGCCCCTTCCTGACATGCTCTGGTTTTTAATTTCCCCACTGCTACCTAAGTCTATGACCTTCTCTGTTGTCATTTTTATTATTTGCTCTCTAGGAACCTCCCCCGCACTTGTTAGTTTAAAGCCCTCTCTACAGCCCTAGTTATATGATCCGCCAGGACTCTAGTCCCAGCACTGGCCAAGTGAAGCCCGTTCCAACGGAACAGCTCCCTCCTGCCCCAGTACTGGTGCCAGTGTCCCAGGAAGCAAAACCCATTCCTCCCACACCAGTCTTTGAGCCACGCATTTAACTCTCTAATTTTATTTGTCCTAGCCAAATTCACTCGTGGCTCAGGTAATAATCCAGAGATTATTACCCTTGAGGTTCTGTTTTTTAATTTGACCCCTAGCTGCTCATACTCCTTTAACAGAACCGGCTTCCTAGTCCTATCTATGTCATTTGTACCAACATGGACCATGACAACTGGATCCACCCCCTCCCACTGCAAGTTTCTTTCCAGCCCAGAGGAGATGTCCTTAACCCTGGCACCGGGTAGGCAACACAGCCTTCGGGACTCTCGCTCTCGGCTGCAGAGAACTCTATCTATCCCCCTAATAATACTATCCCCTCCCACTACAACATTTCTATTTACTCCCCCCTCTTGAATGGCCCCCCATTCCACGGTGCTGTGGCCAGGTTGCTCATCCTCCCTGCAGTCCCTGCTCCTGTCCCCACAGGGAGTAAGAACCTTGAACCTGTTGGACAAGAGCAAGGGCTGCATCTCCTCCAGCTCTACCTCCTGGATCCCCGTACCTGCCTCACTCGTAGTCACACCGTCCTGTCCCTGACCATGGGCTACATCTGAATTAATTAACTTCATAGGTGTGACCACCTCCTGATACAGAGTCCAGGTACTTCTCCCCCTCCCTGATGTGTCGCAGTGTCTGAAGCTCAGACTCCAGCTCATCAACACGGAGCTGGAGTTCCTGTAGCAGCAGACACTTGTCACAGACGTAATTGCCGTGAGCCTCAATGGGGTCCACCGGCTCCCACATCTCGCAACAGTAACACATCAATGGCATTACCATCACTGAATCCCCCGCCATCAACATCCTGGGGGTCACCGTTCACCAGAAAATTAATTGGACCAGCCACATAAATACTGTGGCAACAAGAGCAGGTCAGAGGCTAGGTATTCTGCGGCAAGTGTCTCACCTCCTGACTCCCCAAAGCCTTTCCACCATCTACAAAGCACAAGTAAGGAGTGTGATGGAATATTCTCCACTTGCCTGGATGAGTGCAGCTGCAACCAAACTCAAGAAGCTCGACACCATCCAGGATAAAGCAGCCGGTTTGATTGACACCCCATCTACCACTTTAAACATTCATTCCCTCCACCTCCGGCGAACCGTGGCTGCAGTGTGTACCATCTACAAGATACACTGCAGCAACCCACCAAGACTTCTTCGGCAGCAACTCCCAAACCCGCGACCTCTTCCACCTAGAAGGACAAGGGCAGCAGGCGCATAGGAACACCACCACCTCCAAGTTCCCTTCCAAGTCACACACCATCCTGACTTAGAAGTATATCGCTGATCCTTCATCACCGCTGGGTCAAAATCCTGGAACTTCCCTCCCTAGCAGCACTGTGGGAGTACCTTCACCACATGGACTGCAGCGGTTCATGAAGACGGCTCACCACCACCTTCTCAAGGGCAATTAGAGATGGGCAATAAATGCTGGCCTTGGCAGCGACGTCCACATCCAATAAACACATTTTTTTAAAGTCTATTGTCTACGTTGCCATTAGAATCATCATAGAGCAGGCAACCATAATTCTGAAGGAGTGCTTCAGCTGCCTGCATTGATCAGGGAAAACACTACAGCCAGGGTTTCAGCAATCATAGTGATGTTGCTGTATGCTGTACAAATTTGCCTTGCAAAGAGGCATCCTCATGGACTTCCCAGATGAGGAAGAGGAACATGCAAAAGGACAGTAGGGTCATCAGACAGACTAAAAACTGCTGGAGTAAGGTGATGCCAAGGACAACCCTTTGGAGGCACTGAAAGTCATTCAAACCAATCTAACGTGAGGCCTTCTCATGACTACTGAATCTGTCCACTGTAAGATCACGTCCACGTCCACCCTTTCCCAAACCACCAAGTCAATGATATACAGACACTTGTCTATCGCAGACAAGTTCCACGTCTCACATTTTTCTTAGGTACTCCCCCACCTTGCCGATAATACTGCACAAGCACCTTTACTGCAACCGAGTTTTAAATTCAAAAATCTGTGTCTTTCTTTGAACCTCACATTCCTTGATACTTACAACTGTGCACCCTTTTGATTTAAATCTTAATCACCTGCTTCTCCTCAGTGCCATGAGGTGTCTGCCTGCTTTGTCCCCATAAAGCTTTCAGGGATGAGGTGGCCCTTATCTCAAGGCAGCTGTGATCTCAGACCCCGGAGCCCTGTCTTATGCATTACCGTAAGGGCAGCCTGGCTCAGGTTAATTTTGCCGCTTGTGTAGACAGCTGAGGGGGCTGGTGGGAGAACTGCATAAGCACTCTGAGACTCATCTCCCTCACCCCCTCCTACTCTGTGCAGAGATAGCCTGAAAGGATTGTTACTAGTCCTAGCCCCTGTAGGGCTACCCCAGATCAAGCGTATTACCCAGACGTTCACCTTCAACTAAAGTCAGAGGTAGCCAAATCCTAAAGATGCTTAATTGGGTCTAAAGGTTCAGACTATCTCTCCCTAAAGGAAAGGAATGACCTGAAGATGTTACCATCCTCCAGTTAGCACTTTTAATAAGTTTAACTAGACTGTAACCTTCCGAATATTATGAGGGTCCTGAAAACTCCTCCAGAATTCTGCAACTCCTCACCAAAGAGTATACAGAGATTGAGTTTGCGAGTTTGATACAGAAGTACTATGTGAGACAATTCTATAAAAATATAGATTTGTTAAAGAACCGACATGTAACTTACAGCCGGTGATTCAATTGCAACATTAACTGTTCCAAATACAAATAGCTTACAATTCTTATCAATGATCCTTATTCTCAAATATTAACTTCATTACATTTTTATATTTCTTAGTCTTATTCCAGGATATCCACCAAAATCAAATACCTTTGAATCCCGAGACGCAAAGAGTTAAAAACTTACAGAGCCTGCCTCTGAAGCGTGAGAATCGCTTTGCCCCTTACAGCGAATTCTATCTTCCCATTTGAAAGTTTTATATTTATACCCTTTCTGCAGTGGTATATCCTTTGAAGTTTTCTGCGGATGTAAGCTAATTATCTCTAGTCATTTTTCTGTTGAATTCTACTCTTACAGTCAGTTCAGCTGTTAGCTTGCCAAATTATGTCTGCTGTGTAGGTGTTCGAAGCTTATCATAAAAACAATGTGACAGCAGTGGTTCTACTTGATGTCATTTTTATCTAAATCTCTTGTTTGTATCTTTTGCATTTAGAACACCTCAACTGGTTGTACCACAGACTTCGTGTCTCCTAGGTGTTCCAAGTTCAACACAAAAACAATGGCCCAGAAATTCGGGTCGGGAGCTTCCCGCGGGTGCAAGCCCCCGACCTGCACTTATCTTGCACGCCAGCCATTGAGCTGTAGGGCCCCGTGGAATTCCGATCCGGGGCCTGGTCCAGCTGCCGGCGCGCAGTGCTTGCGTATCCCAGGGGCGCAGTTAGTTCGATGCGTCCCCTGGGATCACGTGGGCCATGGGCAGCCAATCGGAGCAGGGAATGCTCCATTCATAAGTCTTGACCGGAAGTGCTGTCAAGACTTATAAATACTACGGCCCCAAAATAGCACTAAACCTTCAAATAATTTTTTTTTAAACATCACATTTTTTAAATAAACTATAAATTACATGAAATAACTATTTTAAACAATAATTTAAATTTTTGAAAAAAATAATTTTATATTCTAACAGGGCTAAAAATAAACTTACCTTGCTTTAAAATATTTTAAAATAATAAACCTGTGGAAAAAATGTTTTAATTTTAATTAATTCACCACTTACCTTGGAAAAAGCAGGCCTTACGCCTGCGTTTTAAATGTGTAAATTCTGCAGACTTACCATCACGGAAAAACCTGTAAAAAAAAACTAAGTTTGATGCGCACGCGCAGCCTCTCCCGCGCACGCGTTCGACCTCTGAACCCCTGCTTTCAGAGGAACGGAAGTGCCGGTTTCCCGCACATGCGCAGTGCATGCAGAAAACCGGCACTTCCATCGGGCCTACGGGTGAGTACCCAGCGCGTACTCACCGTGGAGACCCGAATTTCTGGGCCATTGTGATGGCTGTTGCCTCCCATGTTTCATTTACGAAGGCATTCTGTGCAATTCTTTTTACAACGTGTAAATTAAAAACACCTCAACTAGGGTGATCTATGCAATTCTTATTTACCTCAGTTGGTTGTAACATATAATCGTGTCTCCTGTTTCAGGGAAGGGAAAAAAATATATATAAATATATATATATATATATATATGATAGGGGCCGAGGTTATGATCTGAAATAGTTGAACTCTACGTTGAGTCCAGAGGGCTGTTGAGTGCCTAATCGAAAGATGAGGTGCTGTTCCTCGAGGCTGCACCTCATCTTTCGATTAGGCACTCTACAGCCCTCTGGACTCAACATAGAGTTCAACAATTTCAGATCATAACCTCGGCCCCTATCATATATATATTTTTTTTTTCCATTTCTTTTTTTAATCCACACTTTCGTCTGGACTTTTGTCTTCCCTCCCACATGGCAGCTGTCCTTCATTCTGCCAGGGCCATTCACACATCATCTAGAGCCATCCTTTGTTCCTTGAATATCTCTTAATGTCTCTTAATCTCTCCTGCTTTCTATCCTATCTCTGACCTTCCCTTTTGTTCTTTCATCCCCTCCCCCTTTTCCCAGCCACCACTTGCTTTAAAATCTATCCCTCTTCCTGCTTTTTTTCCAGTTCTGACAAAGGGTCTTTGACCTGAAATGTTAACTCCGTTTCTCTCTCCACGGATGCTGCCCTGGCCTGCTGAGTTTTTCCAGCATTTTCTGTTGTTATTTTGGATTTCCAGCATCCGCAGTATTTTGCTATCATATAGCTATTGTGTTCTTTCCAAGCTGCAGACTTCTTGGAACCTCCAACCTGCTGTTTCAATAGGGCTATTGTTTCAGTGTCAACAACCTATCTTATCTCAAAAGCCTGTATGCTGTTTACATTGTTAAGGCTTCCAGACTTCCAGACCCAGTATGTCATGTTTTAATAAAGTCAAAATTCTGTTCATAGGATGGTGTATTTTTCTGAATATGGCTATTCCTTCACAAGCCCTCCTTGGGATTCCATTCCTATTATCCGTGTACATGAGGTGAGGGGGGGAGGGGGATTATTCAATCCAGATCCTTGGCAATATATAAACCTGTTTACTCTGAATGTGTTTGCATTACAACAACAACAACTTGTATTTAAATAGTGCCTTTAATATAATAAAAGGTCCCAAGGCGCTTCACAGGAGTGTTATAAGAGAAAATATTTTTGACACCGAGCCACATAAGAAGAAATTAGGGCAGGTGACCAAAAGCTTGGTCAAAGAGATCGGTTTTAAGGAGCGTCGTAAAGGAGGAAAGAGAGGTAGAGAGGCGGAAAGGTTTAGGCAGGGAATTCCAGAGCTTAGGGCCTAGGTGACCGAAAGCAGCATTAATTGCAGATTTATTGTCTAGTGGTCTATTGAGCTTCATGAATTGACCTGATGATCTGCAGTTTTGAAAGTATTCAAATTCTGATCTATGCTGACCCACCCAAAGAGACACTGAGCCATAGCAAGAGCCATTCTTAAATGAAAAATTTATTATTTGCTTGCAAAATTTCCCCTAAAGTTATCCTGAAGAAAACAAAAGGTATTGGCAAAGATGACTTGTAACAAGAGAAGCACCATTCGGTGAAACAGGAAGTGTAGTGGTTATAATATTGGACTAATAATCCAAAGAATGTGACCTCCATGGCAGGTTGAGAATTTTAATTCTGTTTAAAAAAAATATGGAAATACAAAACCGGTATCAGTAAAAGTGACCACAAAATGTCATGATTGCCATAAAAACCCAACTGGGTCACTAATGTCCTTTAGGGAAGGAACCCTGCCATCCTTACCCGGTCTGGCCTTTATGTAGCTCTTAACTGCCCTCTGAAGTGGTCCAGCGAGCCACTCAGTTGTATCGAATCCATCGCAGCTGTTCAAGAAGAAGGCCCACCACCACTTTCTCAAGGGCAAATAGGGCTGGGCAATAGATGCCAGCCTTGCCAGCATCACCCATGCCCCAAGAAACATTTTAAAATGGTTAAATGTACAGAAAAAAAAATCAAAAATGCTCTTCTGTTGAAAAAACAGAAATCTTTGGCAAAACTACTAGAATAATTTGGTAGGAATATTCAAAGCTAGAAATAATATTAAAATGGCA
This sequence comes from Somniosus microcephalus, assembly GCF_052327205.1. Lineage (NCBI taxonomy): Eukaryota > Metazoa > Chordata > Chondrichthyes > Squaliformes > Somniosidae > Somniosus > Somniosus microcephalus. Next base: position 71,575,630 of record NC_140994.1, on the reverse strand, counting down.
ATTATGGAATGTGTTTTGAAGAATTAGTAAGTGTAACAAAATTGTAGAGAAATTGAAGAGTATGAAGAGGGCTTTGCATTTTTTCTGCTTGTCCAAAAGCGCACGAGGGTTCACAAGAAGTGGGTCCATCAGGACAATAAAGCTTGCTAAAATTCTAAAGCAGTACAATAATTCTGTCACATCATTAGATTTTATTCACCTTCTGGGAAGATATAAAGATCAAGATCTAACAATAAATGACACAATTCAAGCTGAGTAATGCAAATTAACCAACATCTAAAGACTTAAGCAAAATGATCCAATGCTACTTAAAAATTAATTGCCTGCAATTACATGAAAAATTTATTCCATTAATCTAATCAAATGTTTGTTCCGTGTACAAAGTGGTCCTATTGCTCAATGGGGAAATTCGGGTTTGGCCCAGTTCCAAGAAGCAATTTACTCTGGAAAACTTTGCATCAAACAAACCTTCATAGATGTCGGGAGAACTTCACACGTAATTGTTTAAGGAGTTTGATCAAAACATGGTTAGAGTGTAAAGTCTGTGGGTTGTTTAGTTAATTAATACACAGACTCCAAGAGTAACTTAAAACAGGACTTTACTATTCGAAGGTCAGGGCGAATCTGCCCAATAACTCCTGGCACAACACTTATATACTGGTGTGGTCACCGTCGGTATTACCATATACAGAAGCCAAACAAAGTAGTGCCACACCTAAAATAGTTCTCTTAAAGGTGAACGGTTACATACAATAGTTCTCTTAAAGGTAGACGGGTACATACACTACAATCCTCCCTTTTTAGCTTACAACATACTTATTCCCCATTAAACATAACATATAATCAACTTCATGTAAAACAATTCACAGATATAGTCTCTGCGGGAAACAGTTCACAGATTCAGTCTCTGCAGGAACAGTTCACAGATTCAGTCTCTGGTCTTGACTCGGTTCGAACAACATCTCTGTGGTGTAGCCGGTTCACATTTCTAGCGTGACTCATCCAATAGTCTTTCCCTTGGCTTAACAGCTTGAACTTCCATCCTGCTGAACCAGCAGTGCTGACTTTTACAAACAGCTGGACTGCCTTGGTAATTTTTCCTACTTTCCAACTGATTTGGCCCCCTTCATGGGGCCCACGTGCATGATCTGATAGAAGTGATAATGATTTAGATGGTTATCGTCTTCTGCTTCGTCTTTTTCTTTTCTGCTTCTTGGAGACTCTCGGGGCTCCCTTATCCGCTGCCAGCTGTAGCGCCACCATCTCCCTATGTTCCTTAGACTTTAAGTGCTTCATCCTGATTTCTGCACTTTGGGAGTTTTCATCACAAGCTGGGCAGACCAAGTCATCGTAATATTCCGTGTCACTCAACAGGTCATGGTAATATTCGGTGTCGTCCTGAGCTAGTCTAGCGAGAGGGCCTGCTACTTCTTCCGTACCCAACTGGACGTTAGCCGACTGTTGTTCCCTCCCTAGACATCTTTCCTGAAGAGACTTCTTCATGCGTTCATATTCATCCCGCTCTTCCTGGGTTTCCTGCAAATCCTTCACTAATGACTTCGTTTGTGATTTCAACACTTCCCCTTCCCTCGGGGATTGATTGATCAGGCTATTCAATCCTTCTACTGGAGCAGCTGTTTCAACATTCTGCTGTTCACATTGACGTGATTCAGCGTACTTTTGGCATCCCTGTAAAATCTGTGTTGCAACCTCAGCTATTTCCATAACTTTTGAGAGCTCCGAACTCCTTCCCTTTGAAGATTGAAGCTCATGTTCAGATTGTTCCCATTGTAGAGTCTTGTCCTTCAGCATATGAAGGAGTTGGCTGACCGTTAACTCTTCCACGGGAACACTGTGGGTCAGAGTCTTCTCCATTTCATCCACCTTTTCCTCCAATACTTTCACCTTCTTTTCCTCTTGTACTTTGGCTTCCAGCGCTCGGAGAAGTTGCACCTTGATGCTCTCTAGCTCATGTTCAGAGGCCATTCTTACAGTCTCTGTGTTTCTTACAGTTCCCTTTTCTTCCACTGAACGGATTCCCAGTTGAATCTGTTCTTCAAGTTGTTGAATCTCGGTCATTGCCGCCCCATATTTGTCTTGGGTTTCCTTTAATATTTTTATGAGTTCTTGTACATCTTGTCTTTCATGTTCTGCCATGTCTTTCACCTCTAATTTCTCATCTATGGATGGAACTTCTACCGATGAGTCTGTCTTGGCCTTGAGCTCATCAAGAATTTCCTGCAGCCTTTGGACTTCTTGCTCATGTTCAACCTTCAGTTGCTCATATGCTTCCACTGAAACTAGCTTTTCGGAGGTTGCCGAGTTAACCCCTTCCAGAATTGTAGCCTGGGCCTGTTCATACTGTTCTTTCAACTTCTCACACTCTGCTTGTAAGGAGTCGTAGAGAAGAACTGGAATAAAATCCTGGCTTCCTGAAGATTCCTCTTCATTTGCTTCTTCCTGCAAATATTCTAACTCCTGAACAGCATAAGGGAGATGTGATCGGTAATTGGTCACGATGGCTCTATGGTCGCTCTCTGCTTGAGCTAGCTGCTTCTGTTGTCTTTCCAGATTCTCCCATTCGGTGTCATAGAGCTTTTTCATTGTTTTCATCTCTTGTACGAGACGGTAACTCAATTGTTCTAATTGTTGTCGTAATTTGAAATAAGTTTGAGTCCGAGCTCGGTGTTCTCCCGTCATGGATATGTCCGTAACTTGAACAGGCTCAGAATTTTCTGTCAAACTAGGTTGTCGTTGTTCGGTGGAGTTCTGTTCTGAAACTTTTTTCTTCTCTGGAGCATAAGCCTTTATGCATGCCTTCGTTTTTCCAACCTTCGTCGGCAAGTCCATTTCAGCCTTGTCTTTCATATTTGGGTTGGTCTTATCATCATCCGTTTCAGAATCTGAGCTGATTGTCTGCACCGAGTCCTCACTCGTTATGGCTTTTAGATAGTGCCATTCCATGTCTATTTTCTTGATCCACTCCCGTCCTAGAAGTGGTGGTCCTCCCTCATGTAGTACGTATAAGTTCATTCTTGGGTGTTCTTTACCCCTATCTCTCACTTTGACTCTTATCTTTCCCATGGGGTATACTTTATGCCCCGTGTATGTCTGCAATACGAACTTGGTATCTCTTAAGGGTATATGTGAGAATAGCCGGTGGTAATCCCTTCGATTTATGACTGATAGAGCTGATCCAGTGTCCAACTCCATTTTCACTTGGATTCCAGCTATTTTTAGCATGACCCAGATAGTTTGTAGGTCAGCTTCCTTACTCACATTGTGAATTCTCAGACTACCCAGCTCCTGGCCGTTTGGGTCTGAGTCTGAATTCTGTTCGTCTGAACTCTTCTCAGCCACCTTGTGTACCTTGTTGTACCTTTCCTGTGATGGCTTCCTTTGGTTGTTGGTCCTTTGGTTGTTGGTCTTCTTCCCTGACCGGCATACCTTAGCTATGTGACCCAGTTTGCCACATTTCCTACATTCCTGGTTCTTAAACCAGCATTGGTTCTGGTCGTGTGTTGTCTTCCCACAACGATAGCATTTTGTTGTTGTCGAGGTAATTTGATCCACACTTAGTGCTGCTGTCTTTAGCTGCATTTCCGCAGTTCCCTTCGCTGCGGCTTCGTGCGATGCTGCAATAAGGACAGCCCTGTCAAGTGTAAGGTCGTTCTCTTCGAGTAGTCGCTTTTGCGTTCCTTCCTTTGCCAACCCGCACACGAACTTGTCTCGCAATGCTTCTGTCAGATTCCCTCCTACCTGGCAGTATTTCGCTAGTCTACGCAGTTCGACCAAGTAGTCTGCGTTGCTTTCGTCTTTCCGTTGCGTTCTCGCATAGAATTTGTATCGTTCCGCCAACATCAACGGTGTGGGGTTCAAGTGATCCTTCAGAACAGCCACAATATCATCGAAAGTCTGATCCGCCGGTTTAGCTGGTGATAGTAGATGCTTCAAGAGCCCGTATGTCTTCGCGCCCATCGAGTTTAGCAAGGTTATAGCTTTGTCATCTTCTTCTATTTTATTGGCCTCACAATAGATCTCGATGCGTTCCACGTACGTGGCCCAGTCTTCTACCTTGGCATTAAAATCGTTGATGTTACCACGCTTAGGCATCTTCCTCTCTTTCTGATAACACCCCGAATTATTTCTTTAACTTATTTTTTTTTTCTAAGATGGCGGTTTTCCCGCGAAAATGGCGGTTTCCCGCGCTTATCTTCTCTCCCCGCCCACTTCAATGGCGGTTTCCCGCTTCTGTCTTCTTCCCCGCCTAATGGCAGCTTCCCGCGTTTCTTCCCTAGCGGGAGGGGTACACTTTCCCCCACAGGCGACGGCCGCTGGCTTTCAGATTCACAGCCTGCGCGTCGGCTTCAGTGCTTTCCCTTTTCTCGGCAAGGCAACCGGCGCTGGGTACACCCCGTTGACGGCGAACAGGTTCAGCCGCTGGGCTGGCTCTCGCTCAGTTCCCCTTGCTCGGGCTCGGTCTCTCTCCCGCTCTCTCGGCTCTACCGGCGCTGGGTACACCCCGTTGATGGAGAACAGTTTCAGCCGCTGGACTGGCTCTCGCGCAGTCTCCCTTGGTCGGCTCTGCCTCTCCCGCTCGCTCGGCTCCCAAACGCCTCTCCCAGCCGTCTCGCAGTCCGGTGCTTCCCTCCCCGGCTGCGGCTGAGTTTTTATATCTTCCCGCGCCTACGCTCCCGGTCGCAGCGCTTCGTGGCTTCGGTCGCTGCCCGGCCTTTTTCGCCGGTCGCGGTCTAGCTGTCTCACGACGCCGTTGCGTCCCCAGCCTGTCTGTACCGCGGCTTCCTTGCTCCACGCTGCCCCAGTCTCAGCGCCTCTGGGCCCGACTTCTGCCCGGCTCCTTTCCCCCTCGACCGTGGTCGAGTGCACCGCCCTTATCCTCCGGTTATTCTTTTTACTTTTCCCTTACTCACAGTCACCGTGGCCGCCTTGCTTCTCGTGCTGATCGGCTCACTCCTCACCGTGGCAGAAGGGACAGTCAGTGCCTGTTGCTGATGGAAGTCTTTGTCTCTGAATTCTTTCTCCTTTCCAGCTCTGCAGGCTCGAGTTTTCTCCCAGCAGAATGACGAGGGCGGTTGCCTCTTCTCGACGCTCGTTAACTGCTTCGGAATTATTGTTGCCGCAGGGTACGATCGGACTCGTCGCCACTGTAAAGTCTGTGGGTTGTTTAGTTAATTAATACACAGACTCCAAGAGTAACTTAAAACAGGACTTTACTATTCGAAGGTCAGGGCGAATCTGCCCAATAACTCCTGGCACAACACTTATATACTGGTGTGGTCACCGTCGGTATTACCGTATACAGAAGCCAAACAAAGTAGTGCCACACCTAAAATAGTTCTCTTAAAGGTGAACGGTTACAAACAATAGTTCTCTTAAAGGTAGACGGGTACATACACTACATAGAGAGAAACACATTTACTGTTGTTCTTTGCAATTCCAGTGCCCTATTCAACTTCATAACCTCTCCATGCTCCTTGGACATTGAGGAATCCATTTCAACCTGTAAAGTCGCAGAGCTCTGTCATACTGCCACTGGTCGTCCATAGGAAAGTGGATAAACTGGCTTTCTCTAGCAAACAATGCAACTGTGACTGGCTTAATGCATCTGTACTAAGCTAATGTCATTGAAGTCCCCCAGTGGCAGCCTGGAATAACCCAATTCAGAGCGGTTGTCAGGCTTTGGGATTTTTGACTATTTGGCCTAGGAAGAATTTTGCATTGATTTATATTAAGATTGTGCTAGTGTTAACTTCAGCAAATAAGGGGTTAAATCTACACAACACACAAGTTCCGGGAATGCAGATTAGATCCAATGGGCCCGATTTTGTGGATTGTGTGGGAAATGGTCGGATTCCCCCGAATGTGGGGTTCTGACACACAAAAAAATGGGTCAGCCAGCTGCACGCAATTTTCCCTCAAGTGGCCAATTAATTTCCAGCATGTGGGCAGCCTTGCTAATTGTCCATTTCCAGTCAGGAAGCCCCACAGTATGATGTCATCATTCGTCGTGCTTTCAAGGTCCACAGCAAGCATTGCTTCCTCTGTTGGCTTCCAAACGAACCATACAGGATGGCAGAGGAGCCTGCAGCAGCTGTGGCCAGTGCCAGACCCCGAGCTGCCTCCAAATTCGACGAAACTTCACTGCAGGCATTATTGGATGGGGTTAGGGCCCACAGGGAGGTCCTCTTCCCTAGGTCAGGCAGGAAGAGGCCTCCCACTGAGACCAAGGCTGCATGGATGCAGGTGTCAGCAGATGTCAACTCGAATGTGCATGTAACCTTGGCATCACATCTCTAACTCCTTCCTCTACTCCTCCACAGGACCATCCAGAGCCCCTGCCCCTACTGTGGAGGAGGAAGAGGCTGTGCAGCCAGACTCCTCAGAGGAAGCTCCAACCTCTGAGGGCGCAGCGTCAGCAGAAATAAGCGCACCCAGCACCAGCGCAGACACTCACACTTCGGGGGGACCTTTGGGACATGGAGTAGTGTTGTCACCTGGTGTTTCACAGCTCACAAGTGAGCCTCAGCAGATTCTGGAGACAGGGACAACAGTGGAGAGTCCTCGTCGGAGGGCGCAGGACTCTGCCAGCTCAGCTGCGCTGCATGTCGACCCTTTGCCTCTGGGTCCATCCGCAAGAGAAGAGGTGATGGATCTCCATGCACAGATGCAGGAGTCCCTGGCAGGTTTTGTCTCCAGGGTCGCTGCGAGTGTGGAGCGAATGGAGGAGTCCATAGCGACCATGAGCAGAGCCTTTGTGGAGTCATTGGTGCAGGAACGCATCACCATGGAAAGGTTGGCAACCTCCATGGAGGAGATAACTTGCCAGGGTACGGAAAACATGGTGAGTGCTCATAAGAGAATGACATCTCTTGAGGAGCGTTGGCCATCTATTGAACAGAGAAACCAGACCTTCATGGAAGTCCTTCTGAGTAGGACTGCCAGTGCAGATACGGGTCCCCATGGCCCCCTAAAGCACAGCAAGGTGCTCTCAAGCCACTTCCAAGCGCTGGCCCCTTCTGGCCTGTGCAGCTTCAGGTGAGTGAGCAGCAGCCTGGTGCTCCTGGTGCTCATCCTGCTGTTCCTGGTTCTGCTGCTGCCGCCTCTGCTGCTGGAGATCCTCTAATGGCAAGAAGGGAAGGAAAAAAAGGCGTCCCATGCTTCTGGTAGATGCCTCCGCTGAGGAAGCGCTGAGTGAGCTTGCCGAGCAGTGCTTCCCAGGAGAGCACATTGGAGAAGTGTGTGAGACTCCAACCTTCCACAGCTGTGCTTAAGCCTTGAAGAAGTAGCCCCAAGCCTGCAACAACAAGGCCCTTCAACAGACAAATGCTGTCCCTTTAAATCGCAGCTTTCCCGAATGACCTGCAGCTGAGAGCAAGCAAGCCGGCAAGCTTCACGCCAGGTTTCATCAGCGGGGTTCCCCGCAGGCGTGTTTAGCGTGGGGAACCCCTGAAAATCGCAAGGGCACCCTAAAATGGCATTAAACATGCCAATAATTGGTGATCAGGGTCCCGACGGCCAGTCCAGTCAGCGGCGGGCGGGACTGATTCGGGTCGTGGCGAAACGGCAGTCCGAAAGTCGGACGGGGCGGGGAATCAGGCGGGGGGGGGGGGTCGCGACCCCCTATTTCGGCGATTTTCGGCCCCCGCCCACATGAAAACCCGCCCGACGGCTGGCAGAAAATCAGGGCCAATGTGTCTGTTCAGGATTGTGTTGGAGGGTGTAGCACTTTGATCTATACATTGCAGAGTGGGATAGTTGCTGGTGTGATCTTGTGCTGCTGATCATGCTGTCCTTTCTACATTGCTCCTTCTCTACTTTCACCAAAATAGCTGAATTCCCAATGGAAAATTCATCACGGCCTCCTTAGAAGTGGGAAAGGAGGGAAATAGCAGAAGGCTCAAAAGTAGATATTCTGCAACAACAAAAAAAGTAAAACAAATTTCAAGATAGTCTGAGATATAAGCGCTATATGAATCCTTTCATACCAGCAGTTGGGCCCTCTAAATCAACTGGCATCTTTACCTGACACTCCAGCAACATTGGGCATCTGTTTCATACTGGCCTGGTTTACATTCAGCATTAATGAGGTGGTAATGATGGAAAATTAATTGTATGATATTGTAGGAATTAACGAATTCCAACGAATAACGGAGATCGACACAAGAGAACAACTAAACAGGTCTTTACTCAATGGAGATGCCACGAGGACTGCCTGGGCAGCCCCGTGGTTTGCGACATGACGTCATCGTGTTTGCCCGCATTTTCCCGCGCTCTTCAAGGGGCCACGTCCCGTACATGCAAACTCTATATACAAAACACAGTAATGTCTAACACAATGGTACAGGTTTAGGCTGGTGTTAGAACATCGTTAAAGAGAATTATATACAGTTAGCCAGAGTCATTCAGTGGTTCTGCCACATGTGACCCCCAGAATTCACTTTAACGGACAAAGTCAAACGGTGAGGAGGTCTGATGAGCCTGTCAGAACGACTCCTGTACTCTCGAGGCGGAGGCTGCTGGCCGGCTGGCGGTCTGGCGGGCGGTCGCACTTGGTCTGCCGTAACGACGATGGGTGGCCGACCCCGTCTCGGCGGTTGTGCTGTCTCGACGGGGCGGTCGAGGTCCAAATGTGCTGGCTTTAAGCGGTCGACCGAAATGTGGTCCGGTTTACCACCGACATCTACCGTGAAGGTTTTGTCCCCTGCTTCCAACACGCGGAAGGGACCGGTATATGAGGCCTTGAGCAGATCCCTATGTGTGTCATGGCGAATAAAAACGTATTCAACCTTGTGAAGCTCCGTGGGAACGTGTGACCTCTGCAGCCGGTGGTGCGAAGTGGGCACCGCTGCGAAACATCTGGCTGCCTCTTGGTGACTAGCAAGCTGGGCAGACGCGGACCATGGCTCCGTCGATGTTGGTAGGAAGTCCCCTGGGACTTGCAGCGGCTGACCATACACAAGCTCCACTGATGAAGAGTGAAGGTCTTCTTTGGGGGCCGTGCGAAGGCCCAACAGGACCCACGGTAGCTTGTCTGCCCATCCAGCATCCTAGAGGTTGGCCCTCAGGGCGGCTTTCATTGACCGGTGGAAGCGTTCACAGAGGCCATTCGCCTGTGGGTGGTAGGCTGTGGTGCAGTGTAATTTGACACCGAATCCTATCTGACGAAATATCTGCGGGCACTCCGAAACGGGTGATCCAGGAGGAAATGAATGCCCTGGCCACGTCCGCCGAAGTAGTGGATGACAGGGGGACCGCCTCCGGCCATCTGGTGGTGCGGTCAACCATGGTCAGGATGTGTGAAAAACCATGGGACGGTGGGAGTGGTCCTACCAGGTCCACGTTGACATGCTCAAAACGTCACTCCGGAACTGTGAAGGTGGGCAATGGAGCTTTGATGTGGCGCTGTACCTTGGCCTTTTGGCAGACCACGCAGGTGTTAGCCGAGTCGCGGACATCTTTATGCACGCCATGCCATACAAATTTTGCTGACATCAGTTTCTGAGAGGCCTTCATTCCTGGGTGTGACAACCCATGTATGGCGTTGAACACTTTGCGGCGCCAGACGACCGGCACGACAGGGCGAGGATCCTGTACGGAGACGTCACACAACAGCGTGGTACCTGCCGAATGGAACTTGACATCGGCCAACTGGAGGCCAGTGATGGCTGTTCTGTAAGCTTGGACTTCTGCGCCTGAGGTTTGGTCTGCTGCCATGAGGGCGTAGTCGATGCCCAAATGAACCGTATTGACGATTGCGCAGGAGAGGCAGTCTGCCACCAGGTTGTCCTTACCGGCCACGTGCTGTATATCCGTGGTGAATTCGGATATGTAGGTCAGTTGACGCTGCTGTCGGGCTGACCACGGTTCAGCGGTCTTGGCCATTCAAAGGTTAACGGTTTATGGTCCACAAAGGCAGTGAAAGGACGTCCTCCCAGTAGGAACCGAAAATGGCGGATGGCCAGAAAAAGGGCGAGCAACTCCCGGTCGAACGTGCTATATGCTCTCTCGTTCTGCCGTAGTTGATGGCTGAAGAATGTCATCGGCTGCCATGTCCCGTTCACCGACTGTGTAGTCCGACGCATCGGTGGTGAGGGTGATGGTGGCTCCTGGCAGCGGGTGCGTCAGCATAGTCGCGTTGGGTAAGGCGCTTTTGGTGTCGGCGAACGCTCAGGCCATGTCATCCGTCCAGTCTACCGGGTTCTTGCCAGTCTTGCCCTTGAGGGCCTCGTACAGGGGCTGCATGAGTAGTGCCGCCTTAGGCACGAAACGGTGGTAAAAGTTTACCATGCCTAGGAATTCCTGCAGGGCCTTTATGTTCTGCAGACGTGGAAAGGATGTCACCGCCTCTACTTTCGAAGGTAAAGGAACCGCTCCCTCTGAGGTGATGCGATGCCCCAGGAAGTCAATTTGGTGCAGGCCAAACTGACACTTGGCCGGGTTGATAATCAGGCCGTGTTGGCTGAGACATCAAAAAAGGGTGCGTAGGTGACAGGTATGTTCTTCCTTAGTAGGACTGGCAATTAGAATATCATCCAGGTAGACGAAGAGGAACTTGAGGTCCCGCAGCACGGGGAAACATCCTCCCTGCATCCAGTCTGTCTAGCCCTGTCAGAATGTTATATGTTTCAATGAGATCCCCTCTCATTTTTCTAAACTCTAGTGAATACAGGCCTAGTTGCCCCAATCTCTCCTCATACGACAGTCCTGCCTTCCCAGGAATCAGTCTGGTAAACCTTCGCTGCACTCCCTCTATGGCAAGTATATCCTTTCTTAGGTAAGGAGACCAAAACTGCACACAGTACTCCAGGTGTGGTCTCACCAAGGCCCTGTATAACTGTAGTAAGACATCCTTGCTCCTATATTCAAATCCTCTTGCAATGAAGGCCAATATACCATTTGCCTTCCTAACTGCTTGCTGCACCTGCATGTTTGCTTTCAGTGACTGGTGTACAAGGACACCCAGGCCCCTCTATACATCAACATTTCCCAATCTATCACCATTTAAATAATACTCTGCCTTTCTGTTTTTCCTACCAAAGTGGATAACTTCACATTTATCCATGTTATACTGCATCTGCCATGTATTTGCCCACTCACTCAACTTGTCTAAATCGCCTTGAAGCCTCTTTGCATCCTCCTCACAACTCACAATCCCACCTAGTTTCATATCGTCAGCAAATTTGGAAATATTACATTTGGTTCCCTCATCCAAATCATTGATATATATTATGAATATCTGGGGCCCAAGCACTGATCACTGCGGTACCCCACTAGTCACCGCCTGCCACCTCGAAAAAGACCCAATTATTCCTACTCTCTGTTTCCTGTGTGTTAACCAATTTTCAATCTATGCCAGTATATTACCCCCAATCCCATGTGCTTCAATTTTGCACACTAACCTCTTATGTGGGACTTTATCAAAGGCCTTCTGAAAATCCAAATACACCACATCCATTGGTTCTCCCTTATCTATTCTACCAGTTACATCCTCAAAAAACTCCAGTAGGTTTGTCAAACACGATTTCCCTTTCATAAATCCATGTTGACTTTGTCTAATCCCGTTGATATTTTCTAAGTGTCCTGTTATCACATCCTTAAAAATAGACTCTTGTGGCGGAGCCACTAAGGGACTCCAATCAATTGTATATAATTCCCTTTAATAATATGTTGGCTACAGCCTGAGTCTGTATCTTTGTTTTCACTGTTTACATGTACAGAGCGCGATCACTTTAATAGCGCAGGTAAACGTGATGACGTCACGCCGTTCATCACGCGATCCCCCACCGGCGGGAAAAACGTGATGACATCATGACATCAGCCATGGGACCGCCCAAGCAGTCCTCGTGGAGCCTCCGAACTGACTAGACCTATATTCGATGTTCTCCTGTAGTTATCCGTTAAACTCTGTTACTTTTCATTAAACCTCGTTTATTTGATCGCCTGAGTGGACCTCAGTCTTTTGGAGAGGAACTAGACATTCCTACATTGGTGACCCCGACTTTTGCGAACGGTTTTCGCAGAAGTTACTGAACATGGAATCGAACGCAGTTGCTTTGAAGCTACCACAGTTCTGGGAGCAACAGCCAGCCACGTGGTTCATCCAGGCTGAAGCCCAGTTCGCTATCAGGAACATCGTTGCGGATCAGACCCGTTACTATCACGTGGTCTCCACCCTCGACAGTGCCACAGCCTCGCGGATCGTCAGCCTGCTTGGTAATCCACCAGAAGCTCGCAAGTATGATACGATAAAGGCGCAGTTGTTACAGGTCTTCGGGCTCACGAAGTCGGAGCGCACCCGCCGGCTGCTCAATATGCCTGGCCTCGGCGACTCCAAGCTGTCTGAGCTCATGAGCCAAATGCTCACGCTCCTGGGCTCCGAACCGGAATGCTTCCTCTTCAGGGAGCTATTCCTCAGCCAGCTACCGGAGCAAGTTCAGGCTGCCCTAGCCAGGTCGGAAGTCACCGACTGCGCAGAGCTGGCTGCCGATGCGGACAAGATCCTCGTGGTGACACAGCAGTACTGCGCTGCCACGAGGCGCCCATCCCCCACAGACGCCGCTCCAGCCCCTCAACCTGCGGGATTGTGCTTCTACCACGCCCGTTTTGGCGCAAAAGCAAGATGCTGCCGCCCTCCCTGCAGCTTTTCGCTCAAAAAAAACAGTAGCCACCCTGTCGAAAGAGGACCGGTTATAACGAGCGCCCCGCGGCTGCGATGGCAATCGGTAATTCGGGAAAACTCCTCTTCATCAACGACTCCCTATCTGGTCGACGTTTCCTCTGCGACACCGGGGCACAGTGTAGCATCCTACCTGCGTCAAATCTTGATCTACAAGCCAGGGGGCATGGCCCCTCCCTCCAGGCGGCTAATGGTGGGGCCGTTTGGACCTACGGAATCCGGCGGGTCCAGGTGTGCTTCGGCGGCCAGCGGTTTTACTGGGATTTCATCACAGCCAAAGTCTCTCAAGACATCCTCGGGGCGGATTTTTTGTGCGCCAACGGCCTCCTGGTGGATGTACGGCACCACCGGTTGATCAATGCGGCCACTTTTCACTCCATCCCATGCCACCGTGGTAACACCGTGGCACGCACTGTCTCCTGCGCGTCCCCACCTCCGGATGACTTCACTCGCCTCCTCGGAGATTTCCAAGACCTAACCAGACCCACTTTCTCTTCCACGGCCACGAAACATGGTGTCAAACATCACATCACCAATACTGGCTCCCCGGTCTACGCACGTGCCCGGTGCCTCGAACCTGGCAAGTTCACGGCTGCAAAAGCGGAGTTCGATATGATGGAGCGGCTAGGGATTATTCGCCGGTCGAATAGTCCCTGGTCTTCACCTCTCCACATTGTTCCGAAACCTGGCGGCGGATGGCGGCCTTGCGGCGACTACCAATGCCTGAATGACGCCACTACTCCTGATCGGTACCCGATCCCTCATATTCAGGATTTCTCTGCACATTTGGCGGGAAATACCATTTTTTCAAAAGTCGACCTTGTCCGTGGCTACCACCAAGTCCCTGTACACCCGCAAGACATCCCGAAAACTGCAGTCATCACCCCATTCGGCCTGTTTGAATTTTGCGGATGCCGTTTGGATTGAAGAATGCTGCACAGGCTTTCCAGCGCTTGATGGACTCCGTGCTTCGGGACCTCAAGTTTCTATTTGTCTACCTCGACGACATCCTCATCGCCAGCCCTAATAAAGAGGAGCACATCTGCCATTTACGCACCCTCTTTAGATGCTTCAGTCAACACGGCTTGATCATCAACCCGGCCAAGTGCCAGTTCGGCCTGCAGCAGATTGATTTTTTAGGCCATCACATCACATCGCATCACATCCCCTGCAAACGAAGGTGGAGGCAGTTACTTCGTTCCCGCGCCTGCAGACCGTCAAGGCCCTGCAGGAGTTTCTCGGGATGGTAAATTTTTATCACTGGTTCGTCCCGAATGCAGCTCTGCTCATGCAGCCCCTGTACGAGGCCCTCAAGGGCAAGTCCGGCAAGGATCCGATTAGCTGGACGGTCGACATGGACCGGGCGTTCGTCGACACAAAAGACGCTTTAGCCAACGCAACCATGCTGGCACACCCACTGCCAGGTGCCACCATCGCCCTTACCACCGACGTGTCAGACTACGCCATCAGCGCAGTGCAGGAACAGTGGGTGCATGGGACGTGGCAACCGCTGGCGTTTTTCAGCCGTCAACTATGGTGAAACGAACGAAAGTACAGCACGTTCGCCCTTTTTCTGGCCATCCGCCATTTCCGGTTCTTGCTAGAGGGACGTCCGTTCACGACTTTTGTGGACCATAAGCCACTAACGTTCACTATGGCCAAGACCGCCGAACCGTGGTCAGCTCGGCAACAACGTCAGTTGACGTTTATCTCAGAATTCACCACTGACATTCAGCATGTGTCCGGTAAGGACAACCTGGTGGCAGATTGCCTCTCCCGCGTGACCGTTCATGCAGTCCAGCTCGGCATCGACTATGCCCTCATGGCTGCGGATCAAGCCTCGGATCCGGAGGTCCAATCTTACAGAACCAACCCCTCTAGCCTCCAAGCGGCCGACGTCAAATTCCATGCCGCGGGCACTACGCTACTCTGCGACATCTCCATAGGAGAGCCTCACCCTATCGTCCCGGTCGCCTGGCGCCGAAAAGTTTTTGACGCCATACACGGGTTGTCGCACCCTGGCATGAAGGCCTCGCAACGGTTGATGTCGTCCAAATTCATGTGGCGGGGCATGCACATGGATGTTCGCGACTGGGCCAACACCTGCGTGGTCTGCCAAAAGGCCATGCTGCAGCGTCACGTCAAGGCTCCATTGGCCACTTTCGCCGTTCCAGAACGTAGGTTTGATCATGTGCATGTGGACCTGGTGGGGCCACTTCCGCCTTCGCACGGGTTTACTCACCTTCTTCCAATGGTGGACCGCACCACTTGATGGCCGGAGGCGGTTCCTCTGTCATCCACCACTTCCGCAGATGTCGCCAGGGCATTCATCTCCTCTTGGGTCGCCCGCTTCGGGGTACCGGCGGACATCTCGTCCGATCGTGGGCCACAGTTTTCTTTGGAGCTTTGGAACGCTGTGGCTCAGGGGCTCGGCATCAAGCTACATCGCACCACTGCCTACCATCCACAGGCGAATGGCCTGTGCGAACGATTCCACAGGTCACTCAAAGCCACACTGCGAGCCAGCCTTCAAGGCGCGGGCTGGGTGGACAGGCTTCCATGGGTCCTTTTGGGTCTTCGTACGGCACCTAAAGAAGATCTTCAATCGTCCTCGGCGGAGCTCGTATATGGCCAGCCGCTACGCGTACCAGGGGATTTCCTTTCGACTCCAACAGAGCCATGGTCCACGTCCCAGCAGCTCATCAGCCACCAGGAGGCAGCCAGAAGTTTCGCTCCAGTGCCTACGTCGCATCACGGCTTGCAGAGCTCCCATGTCCCAGCTGAGCTGAAGAACGGCGACTATGTGTTTATCCGCCACGACGCTCATCGGGACCCACTCAAACCCCCTTACACTGGTCCTTTCCGTGTGATAGAGCCGGGAGACAAATCTTTTGTGGTCGATGTCGGAGGTAAACCGGACCACATTTCGGTTGACCGGTTGAAGCCGGCTCACTTGGACCTTGACCGCCCAGTCGAGATCGCACTGTAATGATCAATAACATGTCATTCTATAGTGGACACTAGGTGGAGCCGTAGAGCTGTGTAGAGCTGTATATAGCTGTATGTATAAGACTACACTACCCAGCTGTATATATATTAAGACTACATTACCCATGAGGCACTAGGCTACCCAGAAGGCAGCAGTCAAGATGGAAGCCTCTACAGATACTGTACCTAGTCCACATGTGCTCAATAAAGTAACTAGCAAAAGCTAGCTGTGTTCATAATAAGAATGTCTATTTATTAATGAACATAAGATGGTACCAGGATGGTGAAGATCTGCTGAAAATTGTGAAAAGCGACATGGAGAAATTGAAGCCACCAGAGCGTTTGAAACTCACAGAAAAAATCGACTACAATTGGCAGACTTTTAAACAACAATTCAAACTCTACATTGCAGCCATCGGATTCGGTACGAAGCCAGACGCAAGGAAGATAGCATTGCTGCTCACGGTTGCAGGCCCGCAGGTGATAGAGGTATTTAATACATTTGTATTTAATCCAGCGGAGAACAGAGAAAAATTAGAAGATGTGCTAAAAAAATTTGATGCACATTGCTCTCCCAAAAAGAATGAGACGTATGAAAGATACATCTTCCGTTCTCGGACACAGCAACAAAATGAGACTTTTGATAGCTTTATAACTGATCTGAAACTGAAAGCACAGACATGTAATTTCTCTGAGCTGAAATCATCCATGATTCGTGACCAGATTGTATTTGGTATTCATGATAAAAAAAGTCAGGGAACGTCTGTTGAGAGAAACTGAACTAAATTTGGAAAATGCAGTGAAAATATGCCAAGCCAGCGAGATAGCTCGAAAGCACGTCAAGACTTTCAGTGAAATCAATAATGATGCAATTGTAATGAGTGATAATGCTGCTGTCGGTGCTGTGTCCTACAAGGGGAAGAAACATGGGCAGAACAGAAATGAAAAGCAATCGGAGGATAAAAATTTTTATTGTAAACGCTGTGGTTACAAACACCAGTTAAGACAATGCCCAGCGTTTGGAAAAATGTGCACAAAGTGTAATGGAAAGAATCACTTTGCCAAACAATGCTTTTCAAAAGTACAAACTAAGAAAGGGCAACGAGTTAATGTAATTGAGGACACTGATTTAAGTGAGACATTTTTTGTAGGAATGGTGTCGTGACAATATCAAAAAGGATACAGAAAATGTGCAGCCCTCAGAAATGGACAATGATGAACATAAAGTTAATGCAGTAAAAGAGGACAAATGGATGATCCCACTGCAGGTAAATGGAGCATTAGTTACCTTGAAACTAGACACTGGGGCAAAAGCAAACTTAATCAGTATGAGTGACATTAACAATATGAAAGAAAAGCCCAAAATACAGAAAAAGTCAGTACTACTGAAGGACTATAATGGACAGAAAATAGATAGCTTAGGTGTATGCAGACTTAAAGTGACAGTCAAAGACAAAGTGCATCATCTCATGTTTTCTGTTGTGGCTGAAAGGCTTGATTCACTACTGGGTGACAAAGCTTGTGAGGACTTAGAACTGGTCAAGAGAGTCTACCGTATAAACTGTGCCATAAGCAGACCAGATGACTTGATGGATTCTGTAGTGAATAATTTCCAGGATGTGTTCAAAAGATTTGGAGTTCTACCATTCACTTACAAGATCCAGCTAAAGCAGAATGCTCAGCCAGTGGTACATGCTCCACGAAGAGTTCCAGCACCCCTGCGTGACCGGCTCAAGAATGAACTGGACAGAATGACCACACTAGGAGTCATCAGGAAAGTCGAAGAGCCAACAGACTGGGTTAACTCCATGGTATGTGTAAAGAAAAAGAACAATGATCTAAGAATATGCATGGATCCAAAGGACTTAAATGCAAACATAAAACGTGAACACTACCAGATTCCCAAGCGAGAAGAAATCACCAGTGAAATGTCAGGTGCCAGATACTTTACAAAGCTCGATGCCTCACAAGGATTTTGGCAACTAAAACTGGATGAAGAGAGCACCAAATACTGTACCTTCAACACACCATTTGGCAGGTATTGTTTCCTCAGAATGCCTTTTGGGATAATATCTGCATCTGAAATCTTTCATGGAGCGATGGAACACATAATTGAAGGTCTGGAAGGAGTTCGGGTCTATTTTGATGACATCATCATCTGGGGATCCACACTGAAAGAACACAATGAGAGACTGACTAAAGTGCTACAGAGCATACGCCGGAATGGACTGAAGCTCAACAAAGCCAAGTGTCAGTTTGGCATCCAGGAAGTCACTTTCCTAGGAGATAATCTATCTGGTAAAGGAATAGAGCCAGATATGGAAAAAGTAAACGCCATACTCAAAATGCCCCGACCCACTGACAAAAAAGGAGTGCTACGCATCATGGGGATGATAAACTTCATTGGAAAGTTCATTCCTAACTTGTCAGCCAAGACAGCCTGTCTGCGAGACCTGCTACATAAAACAAATGAGTTTGCATGGACAGAAAGACATGAACAAGAGTGGATAAACCTCAAAACAGTGCTGACAACCACACCTGTACTCACCTTCTTTGACCCAACAAAAAGAATCAAAGTGTCAACGGATGCATCAAAAGATGGCCTAGGTGCGGTCTTGCTACAAGCAGAGGGTGAAGATTGGAAGCCTGTTGCCTATGCCTCCAGGTCTATGACTGATACTGAGTGTCGATACGCCCAGATTGAAAAGGAATGTCTAGGCTTGGTAGTTGGACTAGAAAAGTTTCATGGCTACATATATGGACTTCCCACCTTCACAGTTGAGACAGACCACAGCCCTCTGGTTGCCATCATTAAAAAAAAACCTGAATGAGATGTCTCCAAGGATTCAACGACTCATGATGAAGCTGCAAAGATATGACTTTGAACTGATCTACACACCAGGCAAATACATAGTGTTAGCAGATGCACTATCCCGAGCACCCACAATGAGTCATGTGAGCTCTACTGAAGAAGACGTGGATGTTCATGTGAGTATGGTCACTGCTGCGCTGCCCGTGTCAGACACAAAATCAAAGCAAATAGCAGAAGAAACAGTAAAAGATACAGTATTACAAACAGTAATAGAGAACATTCATCATGGTTGGCCAAAAGGTTCCTGTCCAAAATATTTTCACATAAGGTCAGAATTGAGTGTCGCAAGTGGACTATTACTAAAACAGAACAGAATAGTCATTCCACAGGCTCTACGTCAAGACATGCTCAAAAGGATTCATGAGGGACACCTCGGAATTGAAAAATGCAAAAGGAGAGCAAGAGACACTGTTTATTGGCCTGGCATAAATAAGGACATTGAGAACATGATAGGCAAATGTGAGACATGTCAGAAACACCAAAACAAACAAGCAAAGGAACCAATGATAGTAGCTGACATACCAACAGCAGCATGGCAAAAGGTTGGTATGGACCTTTTTCATTTAAATGGTAAAGACTATCTAATAGTGATTGACTACTATTCTAACTATCCTGAGATGGCACTGCTCTCAAGCACCACAGCAAGCAGTGTCATAATGCATGTGAAATCCATCTTCGCCAGACATGGAATTCCCAGGATTGCCGTTAGCAACAATGGTCCGTGCTTCAACTGTAAGGAGTGGCAACAGTTTGCAGCACATTATGACTTTCAGCACATCACATCCAGTCCTTTGTATGCTCAGTCAAATGGTAAGGCAGAGAAAGGTGTTCAAGTTCTCAAGCAGCTACTGAAGAAAGCGACAGAAAGCAAGTCTGATCCTTATCTCGCCCTGCTGAGCTACCAAGCCTCACCTTTAGACTGTGGTTCTTCACCTGCTGAACTCCTAATGCGTGGCAAGTTGCGCACCACGCTACCCTGCTGTGCAAAAGAACAGCAAAGTGAGGAACTGAGACAGAGACTTCAACTGTTAAAGCTGAAACAGAAATCATACTATGACAAGTCATCCAAAACTCTAAAACCATTGACAAGGGATGATGTTGTCAGGATTGAGGATCCAGATGCATGGAACAGGAAAGCTACAGTTCTTGAGGAAGTAGGACCAAGGTCATACACTGTTAGAACTGAGGAAGGACAGATTCTCAGGAGGAACCGCCATTCCCTCCTAAAAACACAAGAGACTATTCAAGACCAGATTGATGACAATGCCACAACTGCATCTTGTCATTCACCGCCAGAACAATCTCATGAAGACACATCAGACTTACCCATGTTGAGAAGATCCACACGTGAAGTAAAAGAGCCTGATAGACTTAATCTTTGAGTACAATGTAAAGCTTTGAAAATGTGTTGACTGTTTTGAAAATGTTTATGTTTATAGAGCACTAACAAAAGTGTTACTGATATTATCTTTATTGTTTTCTTGAAAGTTGATTGATATTGGTTTTGTTAAACCTCAAAGAAAGGGGATGTAATGATCAATAACATGTCATTCTATAGTGGACACTAGGTGGAGCCGTAGAGCTGTGTAGAGCTGTATATAGCTGTATGTATAAGACTACACTACCCAGCTGTATATATATTAAGACTACATTACCCATGAGGCACTAGGCTACCCAGAAGGCAGCAGTCAAGATGGAAGCCTCTACAGATACTGTACCTAGTTCACATGTGCTCAATAAAGTAACTAGCAAAAGCTAGCTGTGTTCATAATAAGAATGTCTATTTATTAATGAACATAAGACGCACAACCACCGAAATGTGGCCGACCGCCCACAGTTGCCATGCCAGATCAAACGCAACCGCCCGCCAGCTCGCCCGCCGTCCATCAGCTTCCACTTCAAGGCTACAGAAGTCGATCTGACAGGCTTGTCAGGCCTCCTCGCCGTTTTACTTTTGCTATTAAAGACAATTCTGGGGGTCGCATGTGGCGGAGCCACTAAGGGACTCCAATCAATTGTATATAATTCCCTTTAATAATATGTTGGCTACAGCCTGAGTCTGTATCTTTGTTTTCACTGTTTACATGTACAGAGCGCGATCACTTTAATAGCGTGGGTAAACGCGATGACGTCACGCTGTTCATAACGCGATCCCCACCGGCGGGGAAAACGTGATGACGTCAGTCAGCCACGGGACGGCCTAAGCAGTCCTCGTGGAGCCTCCGAACTGACTAGACCTATATTCGATGTTCTCCTGTAGTTATCCGTTAAACTCTGTTAGTTTTCATTAAACCTCATTTATTTGATCGCCTGAGTGGACCTCAGTCTTTTGGATAGGAACTAGACATTCCTACACTCTAGCATTTTCCCTACTACTGATGTTAGACTAACCGGTCTGTAGTTCCCTGTTTTCTCTCTCCCTCCTTTTTTAAATAGTGGGGTTACATTTGCCACCCCCCAATCTGCAGGAACTGTTCCATAATCTATAGAATTTTGGAAGATGACAACCAATGCATCCACTATTTCCATGGCTACCTCTTTTAGTACTCTGGGATGCGGATTATCAGGCCCTGGGGATTTATTGGCTTACAGTCCCATTAATTTCTCCAGCACTATTTTTTTACTAATGCTAATTTGCTTTAATTCCTCCTTCTCACTGGATCCTTGGTTCCTTAGCATTTCTGGGAAGTTATTTGTGTCCTCTTCCGTGAAGACAGAACCAAAGTATTTGTTTAATTGCTCTGCCATTTCCTTGTTCCCCATTATAAGTTCCCCCGTTTCTGACTGTAATGGACCTACATTTGTCTTCACTAATCTTTTTCTTTTTACATACCTGTAGAAGCTTTTGCAGTCCACTTTTATGTTTCTTGTAAGTTTACTCACCTCCTAATCAATCTCTTGGTCCTTTTTTGCTGAACTCTAAACTATTCCCAATCCTCAGGCTTGCTACTTTTTCTGGCAACTTTATATGACTCCTCTTTGGATCTAATACTATCCTTAATTTCTTTTGTTAGCCATGGTTGGGCCGCTTTTCCTTTTGTGTTTTTGCGCCAGAAAGGAATGTATAACTGTTACAATTCATGCATTCGTTCTTTAAATGTTAGCCATTGCCTATCCACCATCAGGCCTTTTAATGAAGCTCCCCAATCTATCATAGCCAACCCCCTCCTCATACCTTCGTAGTTTCCTTTGTTTAGATTTAGGACTACTTCACTTTCCATCTTAATGAAGAATTCTACATGTTATGGTCACTCTTCCCTAAAGGACGACGCACAACAAGATTCTAAATTAGCCCCTTCTCATTGCACAATACCCAGTCTAGGATAGCCTGTTCCCTAGTTGGCTCCTCAACGTACTAGCCTAAAAAACCATTGTGTACACACTCCAGGAATTCATCCTCCAAAGTATTATTGCTAATTTGGTTTGGCCAGTCTATATGTAGATTAAAGTCACCCATGATTACTGTGGTACCCTTGTTACATGCATCTCTAATTTCCTGTTTGATGCCATCCCCTACATTACCACTACTGTTTGGAGGCCTATAGACAACTTCCACCAATGTTTTCTGCCCCTTGGTGCTGCTTAGCTCCACCCAGACTGATTCTGCATCTTGATTTTCTGAGCCAATATCCTTTCTCACTATTGCTCTGATTTCATTCTTTATTAACAACGCCACCCCACCTCCTTTTCCTTTTTGTGTGTCCTTCCTAAATATCGAATATCCTTGGATATTCAGCTCCCAGACCTATTCACGCTGCAGCCATGTATCCGTAATCCGAAAAGAAAGACTTGCATTTATTTAGCGCCTTTCATGACCTCAGGACATCCCAAAGCACTTTACAGCCAATGAAGTACTTTTCAACTGTAGTCACTGTTGTAATGGAGGAAACATGGCAGCCAATTTGCGCACAGCAAGCTCCACAAATAGCACTGTGATAATGACCTGATAATCTGTTTTTTGAGATGGTGGTTGAGGGCTAAATATTGGCCAGGACACCGAGGATAACTCCCCTGCTCTTGTTCGAAATAGTGCCCTGGCATCTTTTACATGCACTTCAGATAGCACAAAGGGCCTCGTATTAATGTCTCATCCAAAAGCCAGCACCTCCGCCAGTGCAGCACTCCCTCATTACTGCACTGGTGTGTCAACCTAGATTTTTGTGCTCAAGTCTCTGGAGTGGGCTTTGAACCCACAACTTTCTGACTCAGAAGTAAAGGTGCTACCAACTGAGCCACGGCTGACACCAATGATAATGTGGCTGATTTCAGTTTCAGAGGTCTGGAATTTGTCAAGTTTTCAACCATCACTCCTTAGCTTCTCTCACTAAGTTGAGCATGCCATCCAAGGCAAGGTGTGGGACTCGGAGCCACTAGTGAGTGCTGGATTAGTCGTCAGGACCAACTGCTAGTAAAGCCACCCTTCTGGGTGTGGTTGTTTGCCATGCAGAGGTGCTACATTTAGGGTTTATCCCTGCAGCATCCTGATTGCTTGGAACTATTTCATTTTTCTTGGAGTCCAATTGCACAGTTGCCAACCATTTACTTTCTCAGTGTTCTGGCCCTGTGTTCACGCTATCTGCCCAGTAGACCCATGTTCGCTGTTCCTGAGAGGCCCCACATCACTTCACGAGTTTGTTCTTCTGCGCATGCACTCAAACATTATACATGTCAGAAAGAATTGGTATGTTTTAATATGGCAACTGCAACCAGAGCAGAAATGCCGCCTTAGGAGCCTCTGCTTGTGCATTTCTTAGGAAGGATTTTTCACAGAGCCTCCTGGTGAGCTTAGCTGGGGTTTAATTTTGCAAATCCCTAAAAGCTTTATTCAGACAAATGTTTGCTGCTTTCATTGCCATAGATATGTTCTGATTATATTAAAGTGAGATGGGCTGGGCATGAACTACTGAACAACCTAAATATTCACATGAAATCAAAACGTAGGCCGCAATTTTACTAACCTTGGCTGGTCGGTGGTGGGTCCCAACCCCGCTGCTGGCTCCATCCCAGCCTCTTACATGAATTTCCCTTGATTGGGCTTGTTAAGCTCACCCAGCACGTTTCCTGGCCAACTAGACAAAGTGGGTCTGGTGATGTCATTTCCTGACGCTTCATCAGCCGGTTCCTTAAAGGGACCATGGCCAACTTTATTTTGACATTGCAGTGAATGGTGAGGCATAATGGTACCCCCGCAATGGTCATGAGTGTGAAAGGAATGGCTTGGGCATTGTAGGGATGCTTTATGATATTGGTGTGGGGTGGTGCCAACCTGGCGCATCATGAGGCAGCCAGGGTGTACAGCATCAAGTGAAGTAAATCAGGCCATGGTGAGGCCACCCCTGGCCTCCCAGGAAGCAATGTGGTTGGGTGCTGATGCCCTCTGTCCTATGGAGCTTCAGTTGATTGTGGAGAATGTTAAGTTTAGCTCTCTGTGTTCGGAACTTTCTAGAATTTCTTTTCCTTCCAATAAAGCACTTCATGTTTGAATCTTTGAGTTCTGAGTCCTAAATTGTGTCTACCTTTCTACCTAGACACAATTTAGGACTCAGAACTCAGAGATTCAAACATGAAGTGCTTTATTGGAAGGAAAAGAACTTCTGGAAAGTTCCGAACAAAGAGAGCTAAACTTAACAGAGAACACCCAACCATTTATCTCCTGTGACAGCGCCACCACAGGTGGGAGGAGAACACACAATAGAACACACAATACATAACATTTCCTCCCCTCTTAAATGGAAGGTCCACATTATTCCTCAACAGGTAAGTTACTTTCAATGCACTCAACGAACCTAGGGTAGAGGTAGACTGCCTCAAACCCTGACTTTACCCTGGGGTTTATTCTGCCCCAGTCTTGTGGGTAAGTCGCTAAGCCTACAGATCCAAGCGTCTTGGAGGCCGCCGCTCTCTGACAGGATACCGGCGGTCATCACTGGCTTCCACAGCAGTAGGCATTGACACAGGCCTGGATGGAGAAGGTGCCTGTGTCAGTCGAAAGTCAGGAGTTTGCACAGGTGGAACAGTCTCTTTGCCTTCCTGTGTTGGAGAAGAGCACTGTGGCAAAGGATGCTGGTTTGCGGTATCATCCGGAAACAGTTCAGGCCAACCAGCCGTTGGAGCCTCTGTGGCTGTCTCTGCTCCTAGCAACAGTTGATCTGTGTGTCTTCTCCAGACGACGTCCTCAGCAGTCTCAACCGTGTAAGACACAGGGCCCGTCTGCGCGATCACCGTAGCAGGAACCCATTTCAGTCCAGTGTTGTAGTTTCGAGCTAGGACGTGCTCTCCAGGGTGAAACCGTCTCTCCTTGGCTCTTTTCTCTCACTTTTCAACTTGAGCTTGTTGTTGACAATGGACAACCTGTTCTGCCCTTGGAGGTTTGAGTAAGTCAAAACTTGTCCGCAACTGCCACTTCATCATGAGCAAAGCGGGGGAAGTTTTGGTTGTGGCATGCAGCTCGTTCCTGTAGGACAACAGGAAGCTGTTCAGACGTTGGTGGATTGAGCCCTGACCTTGCGATGCCTTCAAGGCGTGCTTCAAAGTTTGCACAAACCTTTCTGCCTGGCCGTTAGTAGAGGGATGATAGGGCGCAGACCTGATGTGTTGGACACCATTCACATGCAGGAAGGTTGCAAACTCCTGTGATACAAATTGTGGACCATTGTCCACAACCACCATAAACATCTTCTCTTCGAAAGGACCGGCGAAGTCCACATGTACTCGCTGCCACACTTCTGCAGGCCAATCCCAGGGGTGTAGGGTTGCCAGCTGTGGAACATTCTGGACCCTTTGACATGGGGAACATGTTTTGGCTTTCTCCTCAATATTCCCATCGAGACCTGGCCACCAGAAGTAGCTTCTTGCCATTTCCTTCACCCGAACCATCCCACTGTGGCCTGTATGAAGTTGTTGCAGTATAGGTTCCCTCAGAGGTGGCGGAATGATGACACGGCGTCCCCAATGAAGACAACCTGCCTGGACGGAGAGCTAATTTCTTTTTGAAACGTAAGGTTTCAAACTAGGAGAATCTCCTATAGCTCTCCCTCGAATGACATCATCCATTACCTCAGACAGGACTGGATCATTGCGGGTGTACCTTCGCACCTGAACTGCAGTGACAGGTGCTCCCTCCACTTGTCTAAAGTAGAAGATGTCTATCTGACGAGGCTCTGGGGGAGTAACAGGCAAGGGTAGCCTCGAGAGACCGTCTGCGTTGCCGTGCAAGTCTGATTTGCGATATTTGATGTCGTATGTGTGTCCTGACAACAGTAAAGCCCACCTTTGCATCCTGCTTGCAGCGAGAGACGGAATTCTGGTGTGGGGCCCGAAGATTGAAGTCAATGGACGGGGGTCCGTCAGGAGTGTGAACCTTCTCCCAAACAGGTAATGATGAAATTTTCGAATTACAAAAACGATTCCCAAGGCCTCGCGCGCGATCTGCGCATAGTTACTCTCGGCCTTGTCAAGGTGCGTGATGCGAAGGTGATAGGTTTCTCTTCACCCGAAGGCAGGATGTGGGATATGACTGCTCCCACGCCATATGGTAATGCATCACATGCTAGCTGCACGGGTAGCTTTGGGTCGAAGTGTGTCAGGACCTCCGATTTCAGCAATGCTTTCTTTGCTTGGGCGAAAGCTTCGTTGCACAATTCAGTCCATTTCCATGTTTTGCCTTGACATAGCAACTGATGTAACGGCTTCAGCTATGTTGCTAAGTCTGGAATAAACTTCCCATAGTAGTTAAGTAGCCCCAGAAATGAACGTAACTGGCTCACATTCTGGGGTGCTGGGGCCTCCACGATCGCCTTGACCTTTGACGGCGCCTTATGCAGACCAGTAGCATCAATCACATGCCCCAGGCACTCAACTGAAGACTGAAAGAATTCACATTTGTCTTTACGAACTCTGAGTCCGTACTCTTTCAGTCGTTGTAGTGTCGCATCCAAGTTCAGAAGATGATCCTCCTCATTTGTCCCAGTGACAAGGATGTCGTCCAGATAGCACTGGACTCCTGGCAGGCCACTCAAAATCTGATCCATTGCCCTTTGGAATAGAGCAGGGGCCGACGTAATTCCAAACGGAAGGCGGCAGTACCTGTATAGCCCCTTGTGTGTCACAATTGTCAGCAGCTCCTTTGATTTGTCATCGACATGCATTTGTAGATAAGCCTGGCATAAGTCTATTTTGCTGAACTTTTGCCCTCCGGCCAGGCCCGTAAAAAGATCATCAATGAGGGGAAGAGGGTACTGTTCCGCAGACAGCACCGGGTTAATAGTCACTTTAAAATCCCCGCAGATTCGAACAGATCCATCCTTTTTCAGGACAGGAACAATGGGTGTGGCCCATTTGCTCATGCTCACAGGCTCCAGGACTCCATTCTCGACTAAGGCCTCCAAGTTAGCCTCAACTTTTGGCCTAATTGCATAGGGTACAGGTCGGGCTTTGTGAAACTTCGGCTTGCTGTCAGGTTTAATGTCCAGTCTCACGCTGATCTTTTTCATGCTCCCAAGTTCCCCATTGAAGAGTTCTGCATGTTTGTTTTACACTGCAGTCAGACCTGACTCCCCTTTTGACATCATGCGGACTGCAGGCCAGTCCAGCGTGATTTTCTCTAGCCACGCACATCCCAGTAGCGATGGGTAATTTCCCTTTACCACATATAGTGGCAGTTTTGCAGTCTGTCCATTCAATTTAACTGTCACCTCAATGACGCCTCTCATGGCCACAGGTTCGCCGGTATACGTCTTTAGCACAATGTTTGTTGGCTGAAGGGTAAGATGCTTTAGCATTTTGTTGTAGACAGTGTCTGAAACAAGTGACACAGCCGCACCTGTGTCCACCTCCATCCGCACTGAATGTCCCTCCACCAGTGGTGACACCCAGTAGCCATTTAAATCACCTGCAACCGTCAGTATGTGCACCTCTTCCTCCTCAGAGGTGTCGCTCCCCTCTGTTTTGCTTGTTCCATCATACTGCACTGAATGAACACTCTTTTTCCTCTCTTGTCCAAACACAGACATTTTGCTTCCATGCTTCCCAGCTCTGTCTGTTCTTTTTTTACCTCTACAGGCGCGTTCAATGTGACCCTTTCTGCCACAATTTCGGCATTCCAGCTCCGTACACCAGCAGTCATTAGCGTGATGGCCCGTTTTCCCACAATGGTAACATGTGCTGTTCCGCGCACCTTTAGGCTCAGACGACACCTTGTGAACTCTCCCTGTTGAACTCAACTGGTGAGCCTCCTTTTCCGCCATCTCCATGGAGACACTAACTTCAATGGCCTTTTCAAGAGTAAGGTTGTCCTCAGTAAGAAGGCGCTTCTGTGTGGCTGCATTTTGCAGACCACACACAAGTCTGTCTCTAATGGTGTCATTCAGCACCTCCTTGAACTGGCAGTGTTCTGACAACCTTTTTAAAGCAGCAATAAACATCGTCACTGATTCCCCCTCCTCTTGATTCCATTTGTGAAATCTAAATCTCTCAGCAATAACCAGAGGTTTTGGTGAAAAATGTGCTCCAAGAATTTCCACTAGTTGCTTATATGTTTTAGTTCCTGGCTTACCTGGTTGCACGAGGCTGCGAAGTAAATTGAATGTCTTCGGCCCAATTACACTCAAAAAGGTAGGCACGACCTTTTCATTTGCCACCGCATTCGCCAATACAAAATAGTCAAAACGTTCTGTATAAGCGCTCCATTGCTCCACATTTTCATCGAAATCACCGATGTTTCCTAATATAGTAGCCATCTCACGTTTCAAATTAAATTTTCTGTTTACTCACTGCACCCGTAACGTACGCAGATTCATCCGCTCCTCGTTGCCACTTGTTGTGTCGGTACCTTTCTACCTAGACACAATTTAGGACTCAGAAGTCAGAGATTCAAACATGAAGTGCTTTATTGGAAGGAAAAGAACTTCTGGAAAGTTCCGAACAAAGAGAGCTAAACTTAACAGAGAACACCCAACCATTTATCTCCTGTGACAGCGCCACCACAGGTGGGAGGAGAACACACAACAGAACACACAATACATAACAGAGAAGTTTGGTGTTGTTGTTGGTGCTGCTGGTGTGCCTGGTGCTGCTGGTGTTGGGGCTGATTGTGGTGGGATTCTGAGGACCAAGGTGAGAGAGTATGAAGGGCACCCATGTTGATGGAATAGATGGCAGGTGGAGTAGAGATGACAGAAGCAATCTGTCAATGGTGAGAGAGGTAATGAGCTCAGACTGGAAGGAGACTTGTGCAAAGACCTGCAGCATGGTGAATCTGTTGTGGAAGTGAAGTGAGGAAGAGCTTGTGGCTGAGGGAAGATATCTGTAAGGTGGGAGATTTTACTGTACATTTGAAGCTGTCAACTCAACAGCTGATTCAATGGCCACTGAACTCCCGCTTCAGCTTGACAGACGTGGTCCACGACAAGCGTGGACCCCGTGGGCGAGCTGTCAAATGCAGAAGGTGAGCTGAATTTCATTCTTAAGTGGCTCTAAACAAGCTACTAATGACCTGAATTGGGTCCCCCACTGAAAACCCGCCACTGCCTGTCTGGTCTGCTCAGCACTGACAGACCTGACATCGAGGAAAGGTGCATGGCGGCGGGTTCACAGCGGGGTCCCCACCCACTGGGGGAGAAAACACTTTCCCACTCGACCCGCTACCGATCGCACCCGCTGACCCATCACAAAATCCAGCCTGTAGTGTGCAAGTGTGGGTTACTTAAAAGGAGAAAATGCAGACCTAAGTTCAGGCCTTTTGAATGACAGGGCATCAGTTTTTTCCGACATTACAACAGTGTTTACTTCAAAAGTACTTTGTTGGCTGTAAAGCACTTTGGGACGTCCGGTGGTCATGAAAGGCACTATATAAATGCAAGTCTTTCTTTTCTTTCCTATGTTCTGATTTACAGTTGAACGTTACACTCTAACCACCTTCCACCCTATCACAGGCCTTCTCTTTTGTTCTGTCCTACCCTCCCCCTTTCCCCACCTCTGTACTTGCTTAAAACTTATTACACCTCTTAGTTTTTCCAGTTCTGACAGATCTGAAATGTTGGCCGCAATTTCGCCAACCGAGGCGGGTCCGGTGTGGCTGGGGTCACTATCGCAGTCCCAGCCCACTGCCGGCTCCAGCCCGCACTCTCTGAGTGATTTTACATAGATTGGGCTTGTTAAGCTCGCCCTGCGGGGTTCCCGGCCAATTAAAAGGAAGCGGGTGTGATGACGTCATTTGATGACGTGTCATCAGTCGATTTCCTTAAAGGGGCCACGTCCACATTCATTTTCAGAGTTGTGTTGTCAGTGTTCTACAGCATTGAGGTGCTGCAAACACTGATAAGCACTGCACAAAGGTGCATGGCTGCATCCAGGCTCTCTCATGACTCCCTCCTTATGCTTATGGAGGGAGTAGCAGCATGCAGGGAGGTTCTCTTCCCTTCCAAGGGTGGAAGAGACCACCACAGGACACCAACACAGTCTAGTTGCACATTGCACAGGAGGACACAAGCAAGGATGTCATCAGAAGTACCAGGCTGCAGTGGCGCAATCTTTTCAATGATCTGAGCAGATCACGAAACGTTACTGCAAAGCCACACTCAACCTCATCCTGCTGTGTCACTCAGCTCATCCCCATCACTTTGCCTTCCCTACCCTACTCCTGCACCCACTATGCACACCAACTTACCTTGCACCTCCACCCATCCCTCTCTATCTACATTATCACTTCCCCATCTCACTAACCGCCTGACATTCACCCTTATTCTACTGCAAGCATACCAACTAACAACACACTCAACCACGGAAGCTCACCGTAAACTCGAGGAACAACACCTCATCTTCCGATTAGGCACTTTACAGCCTTCCGGACTCAATATCGAGTTCAACAATTTCAGATCATAATCTCGGCCCCTATTACATTTTTACTTATATTTTTTATCCACACCTTTGTTTTGGCCTTTCCCCCCTCCTTTCTTTTTTTTTCTCTCTCCCACATGGCAGCTGTCTCCCATTCTGCCAGCGCAATTCACACCTAATCTAGAGCCGTCTTTTGTCTCCACTAGTCCTATCACCATCTCGTCTCGTTTTGAATAGCTCTTAATGTCTCTCCTCTTTTGTTCTCTCCCAGCCTGGCCTCTTAATCTATTTTATTTCCTGTGCTTCTTTAGTCTTGACAAAGGGTTTTCACCTGAAACGTTGACTCTATTTTCTCTCCACGGATGTTGCCTGGCCTGCTGAGTTTTTCCAGCATTTTCTGTTGTTATTTCGGATTTCCAGCATCTGCAGTATTTTGCTATCGTAACAACACACTTGGGTGGTTTAGCCAATGTTCATGTGAAGTTTCTGGTAATGTGTTGTCAAACATTGAAATCTATATTTTCAAGACTTTACCTTATTGGACAGATCTGTGCTCACCTTTGAAAGTGTCTTAGTGAGTTCCAGTGAATGTTGAGGCATCACTTCCCCCCCCCGCCCCCCCCTCCCCCCGCCACCAATTGTGATGAACGTGAAAGGACATTGTAGGGATGCTTTATGGTGCTGGTGTGGAGTGGTGTCAACCTGGCGCATCATGTGGCAGCCAGGGTGTACAGCGTCAAGCGAAGTAAATCAGGCCATGGTGATGCCATCGCTGGCCTCCTGGAGAGCAATGTTGTCGGGTGCTGATACTCTGCAACATCAGGTGATTGCGGAGAAGGTTGGTATTGTTGTTGGTAATGTTGGTGTGCCTGGTGATGTTGGTGTTGGGCTGATCGTGGTGGAATTCTAAGGACCAAGGTGAGATTTTTTAAGGGCACCGATGCTGCTGGAATAGATGGCAGCTGAAGTTGAGATGACAGAAGTGATCTGTCAGTGGTGAGAGAGCTTGCTCCAAGGAGGTGACAGTGGATAGAGAGTTTACTCTAAACACTTCCAAACTGCATTAAACTCAAAAGTGTCTTCCAACTTCTGAAGGCTCAAGCTTCTGACATTGGAAAGTGACCAGCTGTGAAATGGTAGCTTTCATACCACTTTTGCAGCTGTCACCTAGTCACAGCAATCAGGAGACATAGAGAACCCAACCTACTTACCTGATGAGATCTCCAAATGACGTGAACCCTGTTAAAAAAGTGGCAAAATAGAAATAGGCTGGCAAAATAGTAGAAAAAAACAAGCGTTTAACAAGCATTTAACTATCTTAAATGCCTCCCCCGCCGTTTGGTGTTGGGTCTGTTCTGAAATCACAGACGCCACACTTTGGAAACTTACATTGAGGCGGGTTCGCAGCGGGTTCCCAACCCACTGTCAATCATTTCGATTTTGACAGCGGACCCGCCTCCAAACCCGCCCTCTGAGCGCCGGCAAAATTCAGCCCGTTAACTCTGTTTCTCTCTCCACAGATGCTGCCTGACCTGCTGTGTGTCATTATTCAAGGCTATTTTTTCACTTGTACATTTTGTTTTTGAGTTGCCAGCTGTTCGTCTACGTTTCTGTGTTTTGTAGTTTGACGCTGTTATGTATTGTGTGTTCTCCTCCCACCTGTGGTGGCGCTGTCACAGGAGATAAATGGTTGGGTGTTCTCTTGGTTAATTTTAGCTCTCTTTGTTCGGAACTCTCCAGAACTTCCCTTTCCCTTCGAATAAAGCACTTCATGTTTGAATCTCTGAGTTCTGAGTTCTAATTGTGTCTAGGCAAAAAGGTACCGACACAACAGTGGCGATGAGGAGCGGATGAATCTGCATACGTTACGGCTACAGTGAGTAAACAAAAATTTAAATTTGAAACGTGAGATGGCTACTATATTAGGAAACATCAGTGATTTTGATGAAAATGTGGAGCAATGGAGCGCTCATACGGAACGTTTTGACTATTTTGTCTTGGCGAATGCGGTGGTAAACGAAAAGGTCGTGCCTACCTTTTTGAGTGTAATGGGCTGAAGACATTCAATTTACATCGCAGCCTTGTGCAGCCAGATAAGCCAGGAACTAAAACATATAAGCAACTAGTGGAAATTCTTGGAGCACATTTTTCACCAAAACCTCTGGTTATTGCTGAGAGATTTAGATGTCACAAACGGAATCAAGAGGAGGGGGAATCAGTGACAATGTTTATTGCTGCTTTAAAAAGGTTGTCGGAACACTGCCAGTTCAAGGAGGTGCTGAATGACACCATTAGAGACAGACTTGTGTGTGGTCTGCAAAGTGCAGCCACACAGAAACGCCTTCTTACTGAGGACAACCTTACACTTGAAAAGGCCATTGAAGTTAGTGTCTCCATGGAGATGGCGGAAAAGGAGGCTCACCAGTTGAGTTCAACAGGGAGAGTTCACAAGGTGTCATCTGAGCCTAAAGGTGCGCGGAACGGCACATGTTACCGTTGTGGGAAAACGGGCCATCATGCTAATGACTGCTGGTGTACGGAGCTGGAATGCTGAAATTGTGGCAAAAAGTGTCACATTGAACGCGCCTGTAGAGGTAAAAAAAGAACAGACAGAGCTGGGAAGCATGGAAGCAAAATGTCTGTATTTGGACAAGAGAGGAAAAAGAGTGTTCATTCAGTGCAGTATGATGGAACAAGCAAAACAGAGGGGAGCGACACCTCTGAGGAGGAAGAGGTGCACATACTGACGGTTGCAGGTGGTTCAAATGGTTACTGGGTGTCACCACTGGTGGAGGGACAATCGGTGCGGATGGAGGTGGACACAGGCGCGGCTGTGTCCCTTGTTTCAGACACTGTCTACAACAAAATGCTAAAGCATCTTACCCTTCAGCCAACAAACATTGTGCTAAAGACGTATACCGGCGAACCTCTGGCCATGAGAGGCGCCATTGAGGTGACAGTTAAATTGAACGGACAGACTGCAAAACTGCCACGATATGTGGTAAAGGGAAATTACCCATCGCTACTGGGACGTGCATGGCTAGAGAAAATCACACTGGCCTGCAGTCCGCATGATGTCAAAAGGGGAGTCAGGTCTGACTGCAGTGTTAAACAAACATGCAGAACTCTTCAATGGGGAACTTGGGAGCATGAAAAAGATCAGCGTGAGACTGGATATTAAACCTGATAGCAAGCCGAAGTTTCACAAAGCCCGACCTGTACCCTATGCAATTAGGCCAAAAGTTGAGGCTAACTTGGAGGCCTTAGTCGAGAATGGAGTCCTGGAGCCTGTGAGCGTGAGCAAATGGGCCACACCCATTGTTCCTGTCCTGAAAAAGGATGGATCTGTTCGAATCTGCGGGGATTTTAAAGTGACTATTAACCCGGTGCTGTCTGCGGAACAGTACCCTCTTCCCCTCATTGTTGATCTTTTTGTGGGCCTGGCCGGAGGGCAAAAGTTCAGCAAAATAGACTTATGCCAGGCTTATCTACAAATGCATGTCGATGACAAATCAAAGGAGCTGCTGACAATTGTGACACACAAGGGGCTATACAGGTACTGCCGCCTTCCGTTTGGAATTACGTCGGCCCCTGCTCTATTCCAAAGGGCAATGGATCAGATTTTGAGTGGACTGCCAGGAGTCCAGTGCTACCTGGACGACATCCTTGTCACTGGAACAAATGAGGAGGACCATCTTCTGAACTTGGATGCGACACTACAACGACTGAAAGAGTATGGACTCAGAGTTCGTAAAGACAAATGTGAATTCTTTCAGTCTTCAGTTGAGTATCTGGGGCATGTGATTGATGCTACTGGTCTGCATAAGGCGCCGTCAAAGGTCAAGGCGATCGTGGAGGCCCCAGCACCCCAGAATGTGAGCCAGTTACATTCATTTCTGGGGCTACTTAACTACTATGGGAAGTTTATTCCAGACTTAGCAACATTGCTGAAGCCGTTACATCAGTTGCTATGTCAAGGCAAAACATGGGAATGGACTGAACTGTGCAATGAAGCTTTCGCCCAAGCAAAGAAAGTATTGCTGAAGTCAGAGGTCCTGACACACTTCGACCCAAAGCTACCCATGCAGCTAGCATGTGATGCATCACCATATGGTGTGGGAGCAGTCATATCCCACATCATGCCTTCGGGTGAAGAGAAACCTATCGCCTTCGCATCACGCACCTTGAACAAGGCCGAGAGTAACTATGCGCAGATCGAGCGCGAGGCCTTGGGAATCGTTTTTGGAATTCGAAAATTTCATCAGTACCTGTTTGGGAGAAGGTTCACACTCCTGACGGACCACCGTCCATTGACTTCAAGCAAAGATGGGCTTTACTGTTGTCAGGACACACATACAACATCAAATATCGCAAATCAGACTTGCACGGCAACGCAGACGGTCTCTCGAGGCTACCCTTGCCTGTTACTCCCCCAGAGCCTCGTCAGATAGACATCTTCTACTTTAGACAAGTGGAGGGAGCACCTGTCACTGCAGTTCAGGTGCGAAGGTGCACCCGCAACGATCCAGTCCTGTCTGAGGTAATGGACGATGTCATTCGAGGGAGAGCTATAGGAGATTCTCCTAGTTTGAAACCTTACGTTTCAAAAAGAAATGAGCTCTCCATCCAGGCAGGTTGTCTTCTTTGGGGATGCCGTGTCATCATTCCGCCACCTCTGAGGGAATCTATACTGCAACAACTTCATACAGGCCACAGTGGGATGGTTCGGATGAAGGAAATGGCAAGAAGCTACTTCTGGTGGCCAGGTCTCGATGGGAATATTGAGGAGAAAGCCAAAACATGTTCCCCATGTCAAAGGGTCTGGAATGTTCCACAGCTGGCAACCCTACACCCCTGGGATTGGCCTGCAGAAGTGTGGCAGCGAGTACATGTGGACTTCGCCGGTCCTTTCGAAGAGAAGATGCTTATGGTGGTTGTGGACGCTCATAGCAAGTGGCCGGAGGTCGCTGTGATGAGGTCTACCACGGCAGAGAAAACAATTGAGAAACTTGGTGAGATGTTCAGCCGTTATGGCTCACCGGAACAACTCATAAGTGACAATGGTCCACAATTTGTATCACAGGAGTTTGCAACCTTCCTGCATGTGAATGGTGTCCAACACATCAGGTCTGCGCCCTATCATCCCTCTACTAACGGCCAGGCAGAAATGTTCGTGCAAACTTTGAAGCATGCCTTGAAGGCATTGCAAGGTCAGAGCTCAATCCATCAACGTCTGAACAGCTTCCTGTTGTCCTACAGGAACGAGCCACATGCCACAACCAAAACTACCCCCGCTTCGCTCATGATGAAGAGGCAGTTGCGGACAAGTTTTGACTTACTCAAACCTCCAAGGGCAGAACTGGTTGTCCATCGTCAACAACAAGCTCAAGTTGAAAAGAGGGAGAAAAGAGCCAAGGACAGATGGTTTCATCTGGGAGAGCACGTCCTAGCTCGAAACTACAACACTGGACCGAAATGGGTTCCTGCTATGGTGATCGCGCAGACGGGCCCTGTGTCTTACACGGTTGAGACTGCTGAGGACGTCGTCTGGAGAAGACACACAGATCAACTGTTGCTAGGAGCAGAGACAGCCACAGAGTTTCCAACGGCTGATTGGCCTGAACTGTTTCCGGATGATACCTCAAACCAGCATCCTTTGCCACAGTGTTCTTCTCCAACACAGGAAGTCAAAGAGACTGTTCCGCCTGTGCAAACTCCTGACTTTCGACTGACACAGGCACCTTCTCCATCTAGGCCTGTGTCAATGCCTACTGCTGTGGAAGCCAGCGATGACCACCGGTATCCTGTCAGAGAGCGGCGGCCTCCAAGACGCTTGGATCTGTAGGCTTAGCGACTTACCCACAAGACTGGGGCAGAATAAACCCCAGGGTAAAGTCAGGGTTTGAGGCAGTCTACCTCAACTCTTCGTTAGTTGAGTGCATTGAAAGTAACTTACCTGTGGAGGAATAATGTGGACCTTCCATTTAAGAGGGGAGGAATATGTTATGTATTGTGTGTTCTCCTCCCACTTGTGGTGGCGCTGTCACAGGAGATAAATGGTTGGGTGTTCTCTTGATTAAGTTTAGCTCTCTTTGTTCGGAACTCTCCAGAACTTCCCTTTCCCTTCGAATAAAGCACTTCATGTTTGAATCTCTGAGTTCTGAGTTCTAATTGTGTCTAGGCAAAAAGGTACCGACACAACAGGCGAGTATGCAGTTATGAAAGCACAACACTGAGGTACTTTAAGTTAACACACTGTATGGAGTTGAAATAGCAAAATAGGAGCCATTGTGGATTTTAGTAACCTGTTATAATTGTTGATAACTTTTTTTCATTTCGCACTTCCTTGTGGAGTTATAGGGCCTGAATTTGCAGTCGGAGGCTTCCCGCAGGCGAATGCCTCCAAACCGCAAGAAAAGTACAAACCTACCCGATGGTCCCGGAGGTTCATAGGCCTGGGCCTCCACACTATGCCTGCGAATAGGCCCACGTATCCCAGGAGCGCCACTGGAATCACGTGGGCCAGGTCAACCAATCAAAAAGGGGGGTCCACATTATGCTTATGGGGATTCTATTTACATACGGAATCCCCATAAACATGAATAGGAATCCTCTAAAAAACACAATTACACACCAGTTAAATAAAATTAAATCATTACTTGTTCAAATTTAAAACAAAAATGTTATTTAAATGTAAACATTTTAAAGGGGCTAAAAATAACCCATAACTAATTTTAAGGTTTTTTTATGTTTAAATAATTTTTTTTAAATAATTTTAATATTTATTTAAACCCTTACACTAGTAAAAGAAGGCCCTATGCCTGCTTGTACCAGGCGTAAGATTTTTACAGGCGTTCGCTGGGCAGTATTTGGGCAAATAGCCCGACTCTTCGCCAGCGAATGCACATTTCCCGGGGATGTGGTGGATCTGTCAAGCTGAAACTTGACAGATCGCAAGTTCCTTGTTTTCGCACATGCGCAGTGCATGTGGAAACCCAGAACATGTGGGGCACTTACGGCCACGTAAGCACCGCGTCCACGGTCATAGGCCCCAGAAAAATCCAGGCCAGTGAGCTAGATATTTGCACGAGATCAGTGATAGTAACCAGTATATCAGACTTAAACTGCCCTGTGAATATAATGGCCCAGAAATTCGGGTCAGGGGCTTCCCGCGGGTGCAAGCCCTCGACCTGCACTTACCTTGCGTGCCAGCAGTTGAGCTGTAGGGCCCCGTGGAATTCCGCTCCGGGGCCTGGCCCAGCTGCCGGCACGCTGTGCTTGCGTGTCCCAGGGGCGTAGTTAGTGCGATGCGTCCCCTGGGATCACATGAGCCATGGGCAGCCAATCGGAGGAGGGAAAAGCCCATTCATAAGATTGACAGGTGGACCTGGCAAAACTTATAAATACTATGGGCCCAAAATAGCAGTAAACCTTCAAATAATTTTTTTTGAATAACCTATAAATTACACTAAATAACTATTTTAAACAATAATTTAAATTTTTGAAAAAAATAATTTTATGTTATAACGGGGCTACAAATAAACTTACCTTGCTTTAAAGTATTTAAAAATAATAAACCTGTGGAAAAAATGTTTTAATTTTAATTAATTGACCACTTACCTTGCAAAAAGCAGGCCTTACGCCTGCTTTTTAAATGTGTAAATCCTGCAGGCGTGAAAACCTGTAAAAAAAAAACTAAGTTCGATGCGCACGCACAGCCTCCCCTGTGCGCGCATTCAACCTCTGAACCCCTTCGTTCAGAGGATCGGAAGTGCCGGTTTCCCGCGCATGCGCAGTGCATGCAGGAAATCGGCAATTCCATCGGCCTATGGATGAGTACCCCGTGCGTACTCACCCGGGGAGAGCCGAATTTCTGGGCCAATATTCCATTCTATTAACAGCATCTTCGAAACGCGGGTTAGCCATATCTGAGGAAGGAAGAAACAACTTACATAGAATAATGGAAGCCTATTAATAAGCAAAATTATCTCCATAGTGATTCTTATGATTTATGAAGGAAAAGTGAATAATTCACTTGTGGCCTTGTACTAATGGGTGGCCTTTATTCATCCAGATCCTCCGCTCTTCTCCAGTAAATTGCGAACCGCGGACCTTTTGCTAATGATCCTCATCACTGAGTTCAGTGGACAGGCTGTTATGCGACGC
Source organism: Somniosus microcephalus (assembly GCF_052327205.1). Taxonomy (NCBI): domain Eukaryota; kingdom Metazoa; phylum Chordata; class Chondrichthyes; order Squaliformes; family Somniosidae; genus Somniosus; species Somniosus microcephalus. Next base: position 71,537,072 of record NC_140994.1, on the reverse strand, counting down.
TCTAAACGTAGTAATGTGGTGTCTTTATGGCGAGGGGGGAGAAGAAACTGAAGAACTAAATAGCACTTTCAGCTACTAAGGTTGATTTGGGAAGTTTCTCTCCCCACACTAACTAGCATGAGGCAGGGAGCGGGAGAGTACTTTATATTGAAAGGACTCTCTTGTTCCCTTTACTGGGAGGCAGTGCAGTTTATTGATATTTCAAAATTTAGCCAAAAATAATACTTTTAATATCAGTTTCTCAAGGAACTTCAAAAGAAATGAGTTGCTTTTAAACCAAGTAGGAATTTGGAGAATTATACCCCTCTTAAAGCATTGTGGCACCTCATCTCAGATTGCAGACAAGGACAATGGTTAAAAACTGTGGGACCACTGATTGCTTCAGTGGTCTCACTAAAGGCTTCAGTCCACTGCCATAGTGAAGAGTAGGACCCGTTCTAACAACAACAACAACTTGTATTTATATAGCACCTTTAACAGTTTGTCAGTTTGGCTCCATTGGTAGCAAGTTGAACTCTGGGTCAGGAGGTGATGCCCAGGGCAGGAAGTTCAGTGCGTGTCAAGTCACTTTAGTTCCAAAATATTTTTCTAAAGCGCTGACAAATGTTTTTGGGGAGTGGGACTAGCTGAAGTGCTCTTGCAGAGAGCCGACACGGGCTCGACGGGCCGAATGGCCTTCTTCCATGCTTTAACTATTCTATGATTCTATAAACAAAGTAAAACGTCCCAAGGCGCTTCACAGAAGTGTTATAAGACAAAAAATTGACACCAAGCCACATAAGAAATTAGGGCATGATGACCAAAAGCTTGGTCAAAGAGGAAGGTTTTAAGCAGCATCTTAAAGGAGGAAAGAGAGGTAGCGAGGCGGACAGGTTTAGGGAGGGAGTTCCAGAGCTCAGGTCCTTGGCAGCTGAAGGCACAGCCTCCGATGGTTGCGTGGTTATAATCAGGGATGCTCAAGAGGGCAGAATTTGAGGAGCGCAGATATCTCGGGAGGGATTGTGGGGCTGAAGGAGATTATAGAGATAGGGAGGGGCAAGGCCATGGAGGGATTTGAAAACAAGGATGAGAACTTTGAAATCGAGGTGTTGCGTAAACTGGGAGCCAGTGTCGGTCAGCGAGCACAGGGGTGATGCGTGAACGGGATTTGGTGCGAGTTAAGACACAGGCAGCCAAGTTTTCGATTAACTTAATTTTACGTAGAGTAGAATGTGGGAGGTGTAGTGTATGTAACGTTCCACCTTTAAGAGAACTATTTTAAGGGTTGCACTACTTTATCTTGGCTACTGTATACTGTAATACCGGTGGTGACCACACCGGTATATAAGTGCTGTGTAAGGATTTATTGGGCAGATTCGCCCTGACCTTCGAATAGTAAAGTCCTGTTAAAGTTACTCTTGTAGTCTGTGTATTAATTCACCATATAACACACAGACTTTACAGTGGCGACGAGTTCGATCTTACCCTGCGGCAGCGATACATCCGAAGCAGTTAACAAGCGTCGAGAAGAGGCATCCGCCCTCGTCGTTCTGCTGAGAGAAGACTCGAGTCTGCAGAGCAAGGAAGAAGGAAGAATTCAGACACGAAGCCTTCCATCAGCAACAGGCAGTGATCGTCCCTTCTGTCACGGTGGTGAGTGAGCCGATCAGCCACGAGAAGCAAGTCGGCCACGTTGACTGTGAGTAGGGGGGAAATAAAAAGAAACGGAGGATAAGGGCGGTGAACTCGACCACGGTCGGGGGAAAGGAGCCGGACAGAAGTCGGGGCCAGAGACGCTGAGACTGGGGCAGCGTAGGGCACGGAAGCCGCGGTACAAGCGGGAACGCAGCCGGTGTGAGAGACCGGGCTACAAGCAGGAACGCAGCCGGTGTGAGAGACCGGGCTACAAGCGGGCTGGGAGACACAACAGCGTTGGGAGACAGCTCGACCGCGACCGGCGAAAAAGGCCGGGCAGCTACCGAAGCCGCGAGGCGCTGCGACCGGGATCGTAAGGCGCGGGAAGAAATAAATAAATAAAACCGCGGAGAACTCAGCCGCAGCCGGGGGAGGAAAGGACCGGACTGCGAGAGGGCTGGGGAGGCGCGATTGAAAGCCGCTGAGGGAGAGACAGAGCCCGAGCGAGCGGGAGAGCTTCAGAATAAACTGAAGCCGGCGCGCAGGCTGCGAAACCCGAAAGCCAGCGGTCGTCGCTTGAGGGCAAAGCTTACCCCCCCCCCGCCAGAGGAAGACAAGCGCGGGAAACCGCCATCCTCGGAGGCGGGGAAGAAGATAAGCGCGGGAAACCGCCATTTTTGAAAAAAAAAGTTAAAAAGTAAAGAAAAATGTCGTTGTTGTTCTCAGAAAGATTGTGAAGATGCCTAAGCGTGGTAACATCAACGATTTCGATTCCGATGTGGAAGATTGGGCCACGTATGTAGAACGCATCGAGATATATTGTAAGGTCAATAAGATAGCAAATTATGATAAAGCTCTAACCTTACTAAACTCAATGGGTGCGAAGACATATGGGCTATTGAAGCATCTTCTATCACCAGCTAAACCGGCGGACCAGTCTTTCGCTAATATTGTTGCTGTCCTGAAGGATCATTTGAACCCCACACCGCTGATGTTAGCGGAACGATCTAAATTTTACGTGAGAACGCAACTAAAAGAGGAAAGCAACGCGGAGTACTTGGTTGAACTGCGTAGGCTAGCAAAATACTGTCAGTTTGGGGAAAATCTGACAGAGGCACTGAGAGACAAGTTCGTGTGTGGGATGTCGAAGGAAGAAACACAAAAGCGACTGCTCGAAGAGAACGATCTTACACTTGATAAGGCTGTCCTTATTGCAGCATCGCACGAAGCCGCAGCGAGAGGCACGGTGGAGATGCAGCTGAAGACAGCGGTACTCAGCGTGGATCAAATGACTTCGGGTACAACGAAATGTTATCGTTGTGGGAAGACAACACACGACCAGAACCAATGCTGGTTTAAAAACCAAGAATGTAGAAAATGTGGCAAGCTTGGTCACATAGCTAAAGTATGCCGGTCAGGAAAGAAGACCAGCAACAATAAGTCACCGCAGAAGAAGTACAGAAAGGTACATAAGGTGACTGGGAAGAGTTCAGATGAACAGAATTCGGATTCAGACTCCAACAGCAAGGAACTGGGTAGTCTGAGGATTCACAATGTGAGTAAGGAAACTGACCGACAAACTATCTGGGTCACACTACAGATTGCAAAAGTCCAAGTGAAGATGGAAGTGGACACCGGATCGGCGTTGACGGTCATGAATAAGCAAGATTACAAAAAGTTATTGAAACATATTCCCCTACGGGATACGGAGATAGTATTGCAGACATACACGGGGCATAAAGTATACCCCATCGGAAAGATAAAAGTCAAGGTGAGACACAAGGGCAAAGAACACCAAGGAATGGACATATATGTACTACCCGAGGGAGGTCCACCGCTTCTGGGGCGGGAGTGGATCAGGAAAATAAAGATAGACTGGCACTCCCTAAACACAATGACGGTAGATTCCGGAAAGAAAGATGTCAAACCTGAACGATTGTCCAGAATATTGGACGAGGCTAAAGAGGTATTCCAGCAGGGACTGGGAATACTGAGAGGAATTAAGGCAAAAATCAAGATTGCAGAACATGCAAGCCCAAAATTTTTCAAAGCCAGATCGGTACCTTACGCGATACGACCTGCTGTGGAGGCAGAACTGGAAGAGCTTGAACGTTCAGGGGTACTGTCTAAGGTGGACTGGAGTGAGTGGGCCACGCCCATTGTTCCCGTCATGAAGCCTTCGTCGAGTAACAAGCCAGGGGGACCGGGAAAGGTCCGCATCTGCGGAGACTTCAAGATCACAGTTAATCCGGTGCTTCACATGGTACAATACCCGCTTCCGTGGATTGAGGATATCTTTGCTTCATTGTCTGGCGGGAAACACTTCACCAAGATAGACCTGGCGCAAGCATACTTACAGATGGAAGTCGAGGAAGAGTCGCGCCAGTATCTCACAATCAACACGCACAGAGGCTTGTATCGATATAATAGACTGGTTTTTGGAGTGGCTTCGGCTCCAGCAATTTGGCAGAGGGCCATGGAGCAGGTCTTACAGGGTATTCCAAGCACTCAGTGTTACTTGGACGATATCCTGATTACGGGAGAGGACGAGGAGGAACACCTCACAAATTTGAAACTGGTGCTCACCAGGTTGAAGGAATATGGCCTTCGAGCTAACCGCCAGAAATGTGAGTTCTTCCAGAAACGGATCTCGTACTGTGGTCATGTCATTGACCAAGAGGGCCTGCACAAGTCACCTGAAAAGATCGAAGCTGTCGTGAAGGCCCCCGCTCCGGAAAATGTATCACAGTTGAGGTCGTTTCTGGGGTTGATTAACTATTACCATAAGTTTCTGCCAAATCTATCCACGGTGCTGCACCCGCTGAATGCTCTGTTGCGGAAAGAAATACCATGGAAGTGGAGCGAGGACTGTAAGAAGGCCTTTCGCAAAAGCAAGGCATTGATCACCTCTGAGGAAGTGTTGGCTCACTTCAATCCAACGCTACCTCTTCGTCTAGCTTGTGATGCTTCCCCTTATGGTATTGGAGCAATACTCTCACACAAGTTGCCAAATGGCTCGGAAAGGCCAGTCGCATTTGCATCCCGATCATTGACCTCCGCTGAGCGCAATTATGCTCAGATAGATAGGGAGGCTCTCAGCCTTGTGTGGGGAGTAAAGAAATTCAATCATTACCTGCAGGGCAAGAAGTTTACATTGCTGACAGACCACCAGCCGTTGGTATCCATATTCAACCCTAATAAGGCCGTTTCCACTATGACAGCGCAAAGGCTACAGAGGTGGTCCGTGTTACTAGGGGCATACCAATATGACATCGAATACAAAAGGTCCAAACAGCATGGAAATGCTGATGGGTTATCGCGCCTACCGTTGCCAGTGGTAGAAGAGGCGACTACAGTGGACCCAGTGGAGATGTTCCACTCAACCATAGTGGAATGTCTACCAGTAACAAATTCTATGATCGAAAAGGAAACAAGAAATGACCCGACTCTCTCACGAGTCTACGATTTAACGGTGGAGGGATGGCCAGCACATGGCGAACCAATGTTGCCAGCATTTTCGCAAAGAAGAGAACAGCTGTCAGTGTGCCGAGGAACCTTGATGTGTGGATCTAGAGTGGTGATTCCACCCAAACTCCAGCATAAAGTGCTAAAGGAGCTTCACGAGGGGCATCTGGGTGGAGTGAAAATGAAGAACCTAGCCAGAGCGTTTGTGTGGTGGCCAGGTATTGATGGAGACATCGAAGAAATAACCAAGAGCTGTCTAGGATGCCAGAAGGCCCAAAACGCCCCACCACAAGCTCCTCTGCATCCATGGGAGTGGCCCTCATCTCCATGGCAAAGGGTACATATCGACTTTGCTGGTCCATTTATGGACTCAATGTTTTTAATCGCGGTGGATGCACACTCCAAGTGGCCGGAGGTAATAAAGATGTCCTCCACCACCACGGAAAAAACCATCACAGTATTAAGGACCATATTTGCCAGGAATGGGCTGCCGGAACAGATCTGTTCTGATAATGGACCGCAATTTGTGTCCGAAGAATTCAGGAAGTTCTTAAAAAGCAATGGGGTTAAGCACTACACGTCCGCCCCATACCATCCCGCCACCAATGGATTAGCTGACCTTCAAGAAGGCCATAAAGGCCATGGGTAATGAAGACATAAATCTACAACATAAGGTAGATAACTTCTTGTTGGCATACAGGAATGCAACACATGTGGTCACAAACCAAACTCCCGCCATGATGTTTTTCAATAGAAGACTAAGATGCCGGCTGGATTTGATTAAGCCAAATGTCAGAAGGGACGTAGAGAACCGGCAATTTCAAGGCATGAATGAAAGGCCAACTAGAACCTTCCAGATAGGTCAACAAGTTTTGGCCCGGGACTACCGTACCGAGAAATGGCAGCCTGGAACTATTGGAAAAAGGCTAGGACCGCTGATGTATACCGTGGACATTGGTGAAAGCATAATAAGGCGCCATGTTGACCAGATCATAGAGTCATCCACAAAGGGCCAACCTACTCCACAACTCTATACGCCTAAGGTTGAAGCAGAGATACCCAGAGCATCTACCTCCGATCCGGTAATACTGGAATCAGATGAACCTGACACTGTCCTTCAAGCAGAATCGACCTTGCCAGAAGAACCTACTACACCACCGAAAACTACTACACCACCAAGGCGTTATCCGGACAGAGTCAGGAAGCCTCCAGAGAGACTGAATCTGTGAACTGTTTTACATAAAGTTGTATATATGTTATGATGTTATATTAATGGGAATATATATATACTGTTAACCTAAAAAGGGAGGATTGTAGTGTATGTAACTTCCACCTTTAAGAGAACTATTTTAAGGGTTGCACTACTTTATCTTGGCTACTGTATACTGTAATACCAGTGGTGACCACACCGGTATGTAAGTGCTGTGTAAGGATTTATTGGGCAGATTCGCCCTGACCTTCGAATAGTAAAGTCCTGTTAAAGTTACTCTTGTAGTCTGTGTATTAATTCGCCATATAACACACAGACTTTACAGGAGGCCAGCCATGAGTGCATTGGAATAGTCATGTCTAGAGGTCACAAAGGCATGGATGAGGGTTTCAGCAGCAGGTGAGCTGAAGCAGGGGCGGAGACGAGCAATGTTACAGAGGTGGAAATAGGTGGTCTTGGTTATTCTGCGGATATGTGGTCGGAAGCTCATTTCAGGGTCAAATGTGACACCAAGGTTGCAAACAGTCTAGTTCGGCCTCAGACGGATGCTAGGGAGAGGGATGGAGTCGGTGGCCAGGGAACGGAGTTTGTGGCAGGGCCCGAGACAATGGCTTCGGTCTTCCCAATATCTAATTGGAGAAAATTTCTGTTCATCCAGTACTGGATGTTGGACAAGCATTGTGTCAATTTAGAGACCGTGGAAGAGAGTCGTCAGTGTACATGTGGAAACTGACGCCGTGTTGTCGGATGATGTCGCCAAGGGACAACATGTAGATGAGAAATAGGAGGCAGCCAGGGATAGATCCTTGTGGGACCCAGAGGTAACGATGCGGGAGTGGGAAGAGAAGTCACTGCAGGTGATTCTCTGGCTATGATTAGATAGATAAGAATGGAACCAGGCGAGTGCAGTCCCACCCAGCTGGACGATGGTGGAGAGGCGTTGGAGATGGATGGCGTGGTCAACCGTGTCAAAGGCTGCAGACAGGTCGAGAAGGATGAGGAGGGATAGTTTACCTTTGTCACCATCACAAAGGATATCATTTGTGACTTTGATGAGAGCTGCTTCAGTACTGTGGCGGGGAAACCGGATTGGAGGGATTCAAACATGGAGTTCCGGGAAAGATGGGCACGGATTTAGGAGGCAGCAACATGTTCAAGGACTTTGGAGAGGAAAGGGAGTTTGGAGATGGGGTGGTAGCTTGCAAGGATGGAGGGGTCAAGGGTTGTTTTTTTGAGGAGAGGGGTGATGACGGCATATTTGAGGGAGAGGGGGACAGTACCTGAGGAGAGCGAACCGTTAACAATGTCACCTAACATGGGAGCCAGTAAAGGAAGTTGGGTGGTCAGCAGTTTAGTGGGAATAGGGTCGAGGGAGCAGGAAGTGGGTCTCATGGACAAGCTGAGCATGGAGAAGTCAAGAGGGGAGATCGGAGAGAAACTGGAGAAGAATGCGAGTTCAGGGCTAGGGCAGGGGAGAACCTTAGAGGAAGTTTGGCCCAGTGGGCTAGGGGAAGGAAGGGAAGTGGCAGAGGCAGCTGATCGGATGGTCTCAATCTTAGAGACAAAGAAGTCCATGAGCTCCTCGCACTTGCTGTTGGAGGTGAGGGTGGAGGGGACAGGGGAGAGGGTTTTAAAAAGACGGTAAGCAGTAGAAAATTGCAGCCGGGTGTTTGTCTTTGCATTCCAGAATGATCCTGGAATAGTGAGCAGTTTTGGCAGACGAGAGCAGGACCCGATAATGCCTTATGTGGTCCAGCCAGATCTGGCGGTGAATGGCTAAACCAGTTGTCCGTCATATCCGTTCAAGTCTGCGTCCCTTGGACTTGAGGGTGCGAAGATGAGGGCCGTACCAAGAGGAACGACCAGGGTGAGAGAGAGTAATTGTTTTAATAGGGACTAGTGCATCAAAGGTGTTGGTGAGGGTGTAGTTGAGCAGATCGGTAGCTGCAGAAATGTCGTGGTGAATGGAGGGCCAAAGGCTGGACAGTTGGGATTTCGTAAGTGCAGTTGTAAGAGAGTTGGGAGAGAGTTGTTTCCAGGGGTGGACACAGAAAGAAGTATGGTTGGGTGGGAGAAGGGGGATGTGGGTGGCGAGTGATAGAAGGAAGTGGTCAGAGATGGCCTTATCTTCGATTGACACGGTGGGAGTAGCGAGGCCACGAGAAATGGCAAGGTCAAGGGAGTGGCCGTGAATATGGGTTGGGGAGTTCACATGGAGGGAGAGATTAAGGGAGGGTAGTGAACTCAGAGGAGAGAAAGCATGATGAATTGAGATGGAGGTTGAAATCACCAAGGATGAGAAGTCATAGGAACATAGAAGATAGGAGCAGGAGTAGGCCATTCGGCCCCTCGAGCCTGCTCCACCATTCAATGCGATCATGGCTGATCATCCAATTTCAGTACCCAGTCCCTGCTTTCTCCCCATACCCCTTGATCCCTTTAGCCTTAAGAAATATATCCAACTCCTTCTTGAATATATTTAATGAATTGGCCCCTACTGCCTTCTGTGGTAGAGAATTCCACAGGTTCATCACTCTCTGGGTGAAGAAATTCCTCCTCATTTCTGTCCTAAATGGCCTACCCCTTATCCTTAGACTGTGACCCCTGGTTCTGGACTCCCAGAAGTCGCTCAGTGCAAAGGCTGAGGGAGGAAAGCAGTGAAGGTATCTCGGTGATAACATTTTTATTGTACAGGGTGGGCAGTAGAGAATGAGCATTTTAAATGAGAGCTGAGAAGGGTGGAACAAAGTGAGATGCTCAAAGGAGGAGAAAGTGCCGGAGGAGTAGGGGGACAGACCCGGTTGTGATTTCATGATGACAGCCACACCGCCAACACGGCAGTCTGGGCAGGGCAAGTGGTGGAAGGTATAGCCAGGCAGGGAGGCTTCATTTAAGGGTAAGGTGTCATCACCCCTCAGCCAAGTTTCTGTCAGGGCCTTAATGTGGATGCAATCATTCAAGAGAAGCTCATAGATAGCAAGGGCCTTGTTCACAAGTGAACGGATATTCTGCAGAGAGGTTCGGTGATGGCTGATCCACTGCCAGCATCCACAAAGTCAGTGCTGTGACATAACTCCATATACCTGCCTTTAGCCCTTGGTAAACAAAAAGCTATCAATCTCAATTTAAAATTAACAATTAATCTAGCAATGTCACAGATGTAGTTCTCCACTAAATCTGCTTTGCAATTTTCTTTATCAACTTACAATTTTATACAGATTAGAAGGCCTGATGTTCATTCTGCTATCGCTCTCTATCTGACCTTACACACAGCTGAATTGTAAAGCTGCTTAGTCTTGTATTGGAATGAGCCTCACTGCGTCTCCAGATTGTTCACTTCCTTGCTGCAGTTGAAGCATGATGCACAGCTGATCGACCTTTGCCCTGTGATTGCACTGCTCCCAGTTTGGGTTGTAAAAGGTGAGATTAGAAAAGCACTATGTCGTGTTTTTATAAGCACTTAGTTTCGGCTCACATCATTTATTATCCGAATGGATTATTTTCCAAGCAAATGACACCGTCTGGGATAATGGGCAATACTGAAAGTGTAAAGAGGAGGCAGAAATAAGAAGAGGAAAAAATTGCTGGAAATCTGAGGTAAACACTGAAAATGCTGGAGATAAGCAGCAGGTCGATCAGCATCTAGAAAAGGAAAAGTTAATGTTTCGAGTGTATACCCTTCATCAGAAGAGGAAGTGGCACTGGGATCCATATTTTCTGGGATATATGGCAGAGAAACAGGCCATTCGGCCCAACCAGTCCATGCCGGCGTATATGCTCCACTCGAGCCTCCCCCCGTCTTTCTTCATCTAAATGTATCAGCATAACCCTCTATTCCCTTCTCCCTCGTATGCTTGTCTAGCCTCCCCTTAAATGCATCTATACTATTCACTTCAACTACTCCCTGTGGTAGCGATTCCACATTCTCACCACTCGCTGGGTAAAGAAGTTCCTTCTGAATTCCCTATTGGAATTCTTGGTGACTAGCTTATACTGATGGCATCTAGTTATGCTCTTCCCCACAAGTGGAAACATTCTCTCTGTATCCACTCTATCAAAACCTTTCATAATTTTAAAGACCTCAATTAGGTCACCCCTCAGCCTTTTTTCAAGAGAAAAGAGACCGAGCCTGTTCATCCTTTCCTGATATGCATACCCTCGCATTTCTGGTATCATCCTTGTAAATCTTCTCTGCACCCTCTCCAGTGACTCTATATCCTTTTTATAATATGGCGACCAGAACTGTACACAGTACTCTAAGTGGGGTCTAACCAAGGTTCGATACAGGTTTAGCATAACTTCCCTACTTTTCAAATAAACCCTAGTGCTTGGTTTGATTTTTTTATGGCCTTGTTAACCTGTGTCGCAACTTTTAGTGATTTATGTATTTGTACTCCAAGATCCCTTTGTTCCTCTACCCCACCGAGACTCACACCCTCCAAGTAATAGGTGACCTCCCTATTCTTCCTACCAAAATGTAATACCTCACATTTATCTGTGTTGAACTTCATTTGCCAATTATATGCCCATTCTGCAAGTTTATTAATGTTCTCCTGTGATTTGTTGCAGTCCTCCTCAGTATTGACTATCCCCCCAATTTGGTGTCATGTACAAATTTAGAAATTGTGTTTTTGATTCCAAAGTTCAAATCGTTAATATAAATTGTGAACAACAGTGGTCCCAGCACTGATCCTTGTGGAACACCACTACCCACCTTCTGCCACTGTGAATAGCTACCCTTTAGCCCTACTCTCTGCTTTCTGTCTTGAAGCCAGCTAGCTATCCATTCTGCTACTTGTCCCCTGACTCCGCATTCTCTGACCTTGTTCATCAGTCTATTATGTGGTACCTTATCAAAGGCCTTTGAAAATCTAGATAAATTACATCTACTACATTACTATTGTCTAATCTCTCTGTTACCTCTTCAAAAAATTCAATGAGGTTGGTCAAGCAAGACTTTCTCCTAGTTGCCAGAAAGGAAATTCTTCCAAACTGGAAGTTCCTGTTAGTCCCAATTTTGGATGCAAGTCTGGAGGAATTACAGGAGGTAACGACTCTGGAGAGGGTGCCCTTTTTGAATGAGGGTAAATGTCTCATATCACAATTTTTTCCACCCTCCATTCAAGACCTTACCCTTTGACTGATAGCTGAGGTAGGCTGCCTGGTTGATCCTCATTTGGTTCCATCATGTCGTCCCCTTTCCCCTTCAGGTGTGTGGTGACTGGGAACTTGTTAACTTGGCTTTCCAACACCCCACCTCCTTTCTCTTTTCTATACTATTTTGGTAATGAGTATTGATAAGCATAGTTATGGCTTCTAGTTTGGAGATAGATCCGGTTATGATGTTTCTAATTAACTGTTGAATTCCACTTTTAAAAGTTTAACCTCCTGCCCTGTTGGGTAGAATTGTTTACTATTAGAGTCATAGGCCTAGAAATTGAGTGGGGTTAGCGCCCAATTAGAGGCGCTAGAGGGCCTTGCGCCGGAATTATAGCCGCTTCGGAAATTGATTTGGGCCCTACCATCGGCGTTAGCCGGTAGCGCTGCGCCGGCACCGATGACGTCATCGGTGTGCGCAGCGTCCCGGTTGCCGTGGTAACGCGGCCGGACGCCGAAATTCAGTTGCAGCCGCCTCGCCCGTGGCAGCCGCAACCAACGGTTTTTCAAAAGTTTCTTGCTGGACTTAGCGCCGGCGCATTAAGGTGGCGCGGCGGCCGGCCGCTTTCCCGGCGACCGCCTGCCCGCACCTCCCCCCCCGGACTCCTCCACCACCCCCCCGCGGCACAGATGTGTGTGGGCCTCGAGCCCGGCACTTCTCCGAGGTGCCGGGCTCATTTTTCGTGCGATTCCACCGGCCAGCGGTCGGCTGCAGGCAGCTCCTCCTTAACAGAAGGAGGAGGCCTGCAGTACCCCAGCCTGCCGCACCGCATCGGGTGCCGCAGCGGGGGATTAGCACCACAATCCTGCATTCAGCGCCCATTGCGAGGCGCTGACACCCTCCATTAGCGCCCGCAGCCGTCTGGGCGCGGCGCAGCTGAATTTTTGGCGGGCGCAGCGGCAATTAACGCTGGCGCTAAATTTCGGGCGCTACAGCCCTGGCGGAGGCAAACTCAATTTCTAGGCCATAGAATCATAGAGTTATACAGCACGGATAGAGGCCCTTCGGCCCATCGTGTCCGCGCCGACCATCAAGCCCTGTCTAATCTAATCCCATATTCCAGCATTTGGTCCGTAGCCTTGTATGCTATGGCATTTCAAGTGCTCATCCAAATGCTTCTTGAATGTTGTGAGGGTTCCAGCCTCCACAACCCTTTCAGGCAGTGAGTTCCAGACTCCAACCACCCTCTGGGTGAAAAAGTTCTTTCTCAAATCCCCTCTAAACCTCCCGCCCTTTACCTTGAATCTATGCCCCCTAGTTATTGACCCTTCTACTAAGGGAAAAAGCTCCTTAGTATCCATCCTATCTATGCCCCTCATAATTTTGTACACCTCAATCATGTCCCCCCTCAGCCTCCTCTGCTCCAAGGAAAACAAACCCAATCTGCCCAGTCTCTCTTCATAGCTGAAGCGCTCCAGCCCTGGTAACATCCTGGTGAATCTCCTCTGCACCCTCTCCAAAGCTATCACATCCTTCCTGTAGTGTGGCGACCAGAACTGCACACAGTATTCCAGCTGTGGCCTAACCAATGTTTTATACAGCTCCATCACAACCTCCTTGCTCTTATATTCTATGCCTCGGCTAATGAAGGCAAGTATCCCATATGCCTTTTTTACCACCTTATCCACCTGTTCCGCCGCCTTCAGGGATCTGTGTACTTGCACACCCAGATCCCTCTGACCCTCCGTCTTGCCTAGGGTCTTACCATTCATTGTGTATTCCCTTGCCTTGTTAGTCCCCCCAAAGTGCATCACCTCGCACTTTTCCGGGTTAAATTCCATTTGCCACTGTTCCGCCCATCTGACCAACCCATCTATATCGTCCTGCAGACTGAGACTACCCTCCTCGCTATTTACCACCCTACCAATTTTTGTATCATCCGCGAACTTACTGATCATACCTTTTACATTCATATCCAAGTCATTAATGTAGACCACAAACAGCAAGGGACCCAGCACCGATCCCTGTGGTACCCCATTGGCCACAGGCTTCCAGTCACAAAAACAACCTTCGACCATCACCCTCTGCCTTCTGCCACTAAGCCAGTTTTGTATCCAACATGCCAAGGCACCCTGGATTCCATGGGCTCTTACCTTCTTGACCAGTCTCCTGTGCGGGACTTTATCGAAGGCCTTACTGAAATCCATGTATATCACATCCACTGCGTTACCCTCATCCACACACCTAGTCACCCCCTCAAAAAATTCAATCAAATTAGTCAGACATGATCTTCCCTTGACAAAGCCATGTTGACTATCCCTGATTAATCCTTGCCTCTCCAAGTGGAGACTAATTTTGTCCCTCAGAATTTTTTCCAATAATTTTCCTACCACTGATGTTAGGCTCACTGGCCTGTAGTTCCCTGGTTTTTCCCTACTCCCCTTCTTGAATAATGGTACTACATTAGCGGTTCTCCAGTCCTCTGGCACATCCCCTGTGGCCAGAGAGGTTCTGAATATATGTGTTAGAGCCCCCGCAATCTCTTCCTTTGCCTCACACAGCAGCCTGGGATACATTTCGTCCGGGCCTGGGGATTTATCCATTTTTAGGCCTGCTAAAGCCGCCAATACCTCCTCCCTCTCGATGTTAATATGTTCGAGCATATCACAGTCCCCCCACCCTATTTCTATGTCTACATCGTCCCTCTCCATAGTGAAAACAGATGCAAAAAATTCATTTAGAACCCCTCCTACATCTTCCGGCTCCACACACAGATTGCCACTTTTGTCCCTAATGGGCCCTATTTTTTCCCTAGTTATCCTCTTACCCTTAATCTACTTATAAAACATCTTAGGATTTTCCTTTATTTTGCTCGCCAGTGTTATTTCATGGCCCCTCCTTGATCTCCTAATTTCTTTTTTAAGTATCCCCCTGCACTTTTTGTACTCCTCTAGGGCTTCCTCCGTCTTTAGCCTTTTGTATCTGCCAAAAGCCCTCCTTTTTTCTCTAATCCATTCTCGTATATCCCCTGCCATCCAAGGTTCCTCGTGGTTTTTGGAACCACCCTTGACCTTTACGGGAACATGTTGCCATTGTATGATCTCAATCTCCCTTCTGAAAGCCTCCCATTGCTCCGATGTGGATTTTCCTACAAGTAGCTGATCCCAGTCCATTTTGGCCAGATCCTGCCTTATCCTATTAAAATCGGCCTTCCCCCAATTTAGAACCTTTATTTCCGGCCCATCCCTGTCCTTTTCCATGACCACCTTAAATCTCACCATATTATGGTCACTGTCACCAAAGTGCTCACCTACTAGCACTTCTTCCACTTGGCCGGCCACATTCCCTAGAATTAGGTCCAGTACCGCCCCCTCTCTTGTAGGACCTTCTACATGCTGGCTCAAAAAGCTCTCCTGGATGCACTTTAAGAATTCTACACCCTCTGTGCCTTTCACACTCTGACTATCCCAGTTAATATTGGGGAAGTTGAAGTTCTCTTTAGTGATCATAGCAATGTAAGTTTTTATGTTATTATGTATGCCTGGTCAACGAATTTGCTTTTAAAAAAAATAGATGTTATAAAAATGTTGATTTACCATGGCAACCACTTTGTCCCACTATTGCCACCTGGTGAGTATATTTTGTAAATAATCAACAAAAATGATAAAAACAACTCCAGTGTGACTGAAGAGGAGTTAATTTGGCAAACTTATTGGCCTGGGATTTGCGATCAGCGGCGAAGGGACAGTGCTCGCCGCTGACCTCAATGAAAGCTTTCCACAACGTTTTAGCGGGCTCTGTGGTGTTGATTTCCCCTATTCCAACATCAGTTTTAATCTGGCACCATCATTAGCCCTGTCAGCAGCATACGATACAGTGAACCATAGACGTCTCCTCTGCAAGATTCTAGAGATGACAAAAGATATTCACTTAACAGAGCTGTTAGAAAGCATGCTTCAGAATCGCCGGTTCTATGTTGAACTAGGTGGGAAGCGCAGCAGGTGGCGTATTCAGAAGAATGGTCTTCCTCAGGGAAGCGTGCTTGCACCGCTGCTGTACAACATCTACACAAATGACCAACCTATAGACGGTGTCACACGCCATTTTATATATGCTGATGACTTATGTGTCACTGCCCAAAGCACTGATTTTAACACCGTGGAGAAAACGCTTTCTGAGGCCTTGGAGGGACTAAAATCCTACTATGAAGAAAACCACCTTCGCGAAAACCCATCAAAGATGCAAGTTTGTGCATTCCACCTCAGAAACCGTGAAGCCAAACGCCAGTTGAAAGTAACCTGGTGTGGAGCAACACTGACGCATTGCGAGCACCCTATCTACTTAGGAGTCACCCTTGACCGATGCCTCACCTTCAAGAACCACATCCAGAAGACAAAGGCAAAAGTGAGCGCACGAAACAACATCCTGAATAAGCTCACTAACACAAGATGGGGAGCAAGCCCGAAAACATTGCGAACCAGTGCACTTGCTCTTTGCTATTCCACTGCCGAATACGCCTGCCCTGCATGGGAAAGGTCTACTCATGCCAAGAAGATGGATGCCGTTCTGAATGCAAGCTGCCGATTTATCACAGGTTGCTTAAAACCAACAAACACCAACAGCCTATATATCCTGGCGGGTATCGCTCCCCCTGATATAAGAAGAACGGTAGCCAGCAAGAAAGAGCGACATAGGAGACAAGAAAGGGCAGCACGGTGGCATAGTGGTTAGCACTGTTGCCTCACAGCGCCAGGGACCCGGGTTCGAATCCGGCCTCGGGTGACTGTCTGTGTGGAGTTTGCACATTCTCCCCGTGTTTGCGTGGGTTTCCTCCGGGTGCTCCAGTTTCCTCCCACAGTCCAAAGATGTGCGGGTTAGGATGATTGGCTATGATAAATTGACCCTTAGTGTTAGGGGGATTAAATACGTGGGGTTACGGGGATAGGGTGGGATATGTGTTGGTGTAGGGGTTACGGGGATCAGGTGGGATATGTGTCGGTGCAGGCTCGATGGGCCGAAATGGCCTCTATCTGCACTGTGGGGTTTCTGTGATTTCTGTGATTTCTGTGACTCCGTCAAACATCAGATGAGAGGCACCCTCTGCATTGTCATAAACCTACACCCAGCCGCCTAAAGTCAAGGAAGAGCTTCATGAACAGTGTTGTTCCATTACAATCAACCTCATCTGAAGCCCGCATCACCTTGTGGAAAGACCGGCTCGCCAGTCTTGAACAACCCCCAACGATGGAAATTTTACCTGATGAAAGCCTTCCCCCAGGAGCTAATTGCAACTGGGCAATCTGGAAGTGCCTTAACAGACTTAGGATCGGTGTAGGTTGCTCAAAGGTGTCACTAAGCAAATGGGGATATTCAACCAGCCCGACAACTTGTGAATGTGGAACTGAGGCACAGACTATGCAACATCTCCTGCAATGCCCATCATTAGAGGAACCCTGCACTGTTGCAGATCTAGCCGAATCCAACAACAAGGCACAAAAATGTGTCCAGTTCTGGCTGGGCTATGTATAGACTGTCCGTGGACACGATAAGAAGAAGAAGATTAGAGGATTTGTGGCATCTAGGAACAGTGAAGTCATCAAGGAGGCTGAGCAGCCAATCAGATTGAAGAATTCTCACAGACAGCAAACCAGGAAGTAAAAAGGACTAATTATCATTCATTTTTAAATCATTTTACAGAGAGCCACATAAAGATTGGAACATACACATGGGATTAAGGTAGCTGCTGAAATATCATGAACAAGCTTTAAAAAATAAAATAAAAAATAATTGTTATTATTTTAAAAATCTAGGATTTTTTTTATCATGGAATGGAAGGAATGACACTCCACACTTATAAAAATGAGTTTTTCAGTGCCAGAGAGGTTGTTCAGCAGTAATTGTGATTAAAACTTCAGTTACACCTCATTCAACAAGGCTTAACTTTTTCAATGTTTTTTACTCCGAGAATAGTGCATGCCAAATCACTGATTCTGTGCTGATTGCATCTGCGAAGACTGCAAACGTGCACCATGTGGAGACGCAGGGCATCACTGACAGCAACTTATGGATCTCTGCGTTTAACTGCGCATGTGCGAACGCCAGAAGTTGCTGTCAATTTTACACAGTAATGACGGCAAACGCTGACAATTTTGCCATCATTTCAACCGCAAATTTTGGGCCATGTTGTTATTGTGTCTCGTGTTCACAGCAGGTGCTTGTTTGCCACTTAATGGCCTCCACTGTCCAATTTGCAGGTAATGGTGATCTCCAGATAAGTTGATTTGCCCGCTGCCAGTAATCAGTTACCATTGAATGAAAGAAAGAAAGAACTAGCATTTCTATAGTGCCTTTCACAACCTCAGGAGGCCCAAAGCACTTTACAGCCAATTAATTACTTTTGAAGTGTAGTTTCTGTTATAATGTAGGAATGGATAGAACATAACAAAGGTCAGCAAAGTTCCTGCCTCCTGATGTTCCATTTTATAATTGCTAAAGAATTTCCACATCTATTAATATTACCTATTATTGCTCCTCTCCTGCTTGCCCTAACTTAGAGTGCTGTTGTCTGCCAAGCAAAGGTCTAGCCTTTGGCAAAAAATACGGAAATGGCCCTTTGAGAAAGGGAGCAGCACAATGAAACTTCCCTCATTGCAAATCCTTATCCAGCTTATTACATCTACTGCCTTAGAACATAAGAACATAAGAAATAGCAGGAGTAGGCCATTCGGCCCCTTGAGCCTGCTCTGCCATTCAATGAGATCACGGCTGATCTTCGACCTCAACTCTACCTTCCCGCACCATCCCCAAAAGTTCACATAAAATACAGACTCCTGTTCCTTGCCCTGCCCTCCTTGGTTCTGGCCTGAATACCTACAGCAAATGGCCGGATGCTCAACTGAATATTCAAAAACGATGTTGCTATCAGTCATGAAAAATAACCTAAGCGGTAGATAGGACCCACTAATGTCCTTTGAAAGGAAAATTCCAAGCCATGTATCAGTACATGAATATTCAGATAGGAATAGCATTTTCTCCACCAAATGGGCACTTATTTAAAAGTTCACATAAGATACAGATCTGGGGGGGCGCTATTTAAAGGGGGCCTCTTCCTGGCTTTTTGTGTGGTAGACATTTTTGCACCACTCGTTCTGAGAGAGAGAGATTTTGAGAGAGAGAAAGAGAGACTTCCGCATTGAGTCAATGCTGTGTGAAGTAGTTTTGGCTTCTGACCATAACATTGCAGGTACTTTGGTTTTTGACCTTCATTACTTTGATTGCTAAGAGACTATGGGGGCTGCACTAATTGGAGGCGTCGTCCTACGCCAGCAGATTCGGAGGCCACAGAGACGCAGAGAGAGAGTGGCAATCATGGCCAGACGGAGGAGGGCCAACAGGCCTCTGTACAGGAGACCTTATCATCCCAGGGTATTTCGCCAACAATTCTCATACATTAATATGTCTGAGGAGCAGTGTTTGCGAAGGCTGCGCTTCAGCAAGGAGGTGGTCACTGAGCCCTGCCACCTGCTGCAGCCAGATCTGCAGCCTCAACTGAGGAGCAGGACGTCTCTGTCGGTGGCAGTGAAGATAACAGTGGCTCTCAACTTTTATACCACCGACTCATTTCAATCAGCTACTGGGGACATCGCCAATATCTCCCAGTTCGCGGTCCATTGCTGCATCCGTCAGGTCACAAATGCCCTCTATAAAAGGAGACGAGAGTACATCTCTTTCCCCACGACCCCGGCCAAGCAGCATGAATGCGCTATGGGCTTTGCGAGGATAGCGGGCTTCCCCATGGTGCAGGGCGCCATTGACTGCACCCATGTGGCTTTGCGTGCTCCGCATGAGAATGCAGAGGATTTCCGCAACCGAAAGGGGTTCCATTCCTTAAATGTGCAGTTAATATGTGACCACAGACAGCTGATACTGTCAATGCCTGCTATCCTGGCAGCAGCCACGATGCATACATCCTGTGCCAGACTACTGTGGCAGAACTTTTCCAGGCACCGCATCACCCAGATGGTTGGCTTCTCGGGGACAAGCGATATCCACTGTGCACCTGGCTGACACCGCTCCGTACGCCCAACGCCCCTGCTGAGCTGCGGTACAATGAAAGCCATCAAGCTACCAGGAACATCGTTGAGCACACAATCGGCGTGCTGAAGCAACGGTTCCGCTGTCTGGACCATTCTGGAGGAGCCCTGCAGTACTTGCCTGAGCAAGTCTCCCACTTCGTTGTTGTGTGCTGCATGCTGCATAACCTGGCAATCCTCAGGACCCAGCCAATGCCACCAGGCCTTGGAGCACCACCAGAGGAGGAGGAGGAAGAGGGGGATGATGATCAGCAGCAGCACCAAGGCGGGAGGGAGGCCCACAATGTAGAAACTGGAAGGGCCGTCCGTCAACGGCTGATAGCAAGCCGCTTCCAGGCCCCTGCTGAGGAACTGGCTTCTGCCATTGAGAACAACATGAATGAAACCAACCCACAACCCCTAAGCCAGCCAAGGCAGCAATGATTGCAAAGACCAAACATGTACATTTTGAATACAAAAACGTATTTATTTTACAAACCCTGTGTGTGTCATTTCCTCATGACAAACTAATAGAAAGAAACACAAAAAAACAGTCATTAACATAACTAGTTCTCACAACCTGGAGATAATGTCCAAAACACTAAACAAAAGTTTGACCACGAACCTCGGCCTTTAATAAAAAAATGAACAACATTTTGTCACACCTCCTACTTTTTGCCCTTTGAGTGTGATCTCCTTCACTTGCGCACTTCCCCCCTTCCCACCCTACTGTTCCTCCATAATGGGACCCCAGTGGCTGCAGCAAGGCTGGTGGAAGGCTGCTGATTGTCAGAACCTGAGACTGCAGATGCCCTCGAAGGATGGCCCCGACCAGCTCTGGGCCTGGAGGGCCCGACTGCAGACTGCACCAACTCTGCATGGGTGGCAGCAGTCTGTGGCAAGTGCAGTGGAGAAGTGACAGTGGTGGCAGCAGGAATGCTGTCATCTTGAGAGAGGACAGCAACTCCCTGCTCGACCGACACACTGGCACTCCCACAGGGCAGCACTTATGCATCCGGAGCAATCTGCTGGAGCAAAGATTGCTGGCCTGCTGCGGCACGGTGAGAGCCCTGGGGAAATGTGTCCGAACCAGCGAGGATGGCAGCAGTTCGTGCTCGCTTGGCTTCAATCTGAGTCTGCATGAGAGCAGTCAGAGATGGGGTCATGGCAGCCAGTGACTGAATTGCAGCACTAAACATTTGCGTGGCATCCGCCTGTGCTACAGCGAAGTGCTCCACACTCCTTGCCAGTGATTCAATGCATTCGGGCACCCTGCCCACTGCACCCATGAGCTCAGTGTGTATGTCCACCGCCTGGGTGTTCATTTCAGCGATTAGTCGCTCCTCCTCTGCGTCCAGTGCAGTAGGACTCGCTGGCATACTCTCCCTCCGGAGAGAAGGCCCCCGAGCTTCCCTACCCCCATCGCGTTGCTGCAGCCCGCTGGGTCCTGGAGCTTCACCCTCATCAGACCTTTCCCCCCTGCTCCCCTCCAGGGAAGGTGTATTCCCAGTGTGGGCTTGGGCTTCCTCGGGAGAGGGTGGCGCTGATGCTCCGGCTTCATCTTCCTCCTCACCTGCAGCTTCACTCCCACAGGCAGCTTGTGGCCCCGTCTCCTCAGCTGGTGAATCACCATCTGAAAGCAGGGAGGCACAAGAGTGGCCTTAGCGTGAGGACAGGGTGGCAGTAAAAGAGGAATGAGTGCAGCGATTTGGTAAGTTGGATTGAAAGTGTTAAAGACTGGTGTTCTGAGGGACAAGTGGAAGGAGAGAGGACAAAAAGGTGATGACCTTACCATTGCTGTCCAGAACGCGGTTGGCCTCTCCAGACGGGACCGATCACCCGGGTTGCCACAATCCTGTGGACGCGCTCCTCAAGATCGCTGAGTGGTTGCAGCTGAGGCCGCCCTCCACCCATCTGTTGCTGCTGTCTCCTATTATGAGATAGCTTGGCCTGCAAGAAAAAGGACGGCGTCTGAGTAAATATACAGCCATGGTCTTGCCTGATGTGCCTCCCATAGGTGAATAGCCCTTACTGTATGCAGCCATGGTCTTGCCTGATGTGCCTCCCATAGGTGAATAGCCCTTACTGTATACAAAGTGTGGAATGTGCGTGTGTGTTTCATGAGAGGGCCATAGGTGTTGGATGAGTGTTGGGCATTGGGGTTTTAAGACCCTCTGGCCATAGAGTGAGATTAAGATGGAGGGATGGAGAGGTATTGAAAAAGAGCCACTCACCCTGACGACCCAAGTGAGGTCATTGAACTTTTTTCTACATTGGATATGGGTCCTGGGCACCATGCTCCTTGAGGAGACGCTCTGAGCCACCTCCCTCCACACTCTTCTGTAATCATGCGGCAAAGGCCTCCTGCCACTCTCTGGGTACAGTATTGATCTTCTGCGCTCCACCGCGCCAACCAGAGCCTCCAAGGCCCGCTCACTGAAGCGCTGTGCTCGCTTCCTGGCCCTCTCCATAGTCCTTGGCTGTAAGATTTAGGCACAGGTCTCTCCAGGCCAAGATTCAAGGCTCCAATGAGCAGGCTGTGGCTGGAGAGCAAGATCGACCCTCCCCTTTAAAAACTGTCCGGCGCCAGTGTGTCTGTGTTCCATGGCTAACTGACAGCACCTGCGCTGCGCCCGCGCTCTGAGTTAGCGCCTCGCTCCTCGGCCTTTGCGCCTTAAGGGAGGTGTGTAGCACCTGATTTAGTGCTCCAATCACCTCCAGGGGCGATAAAAGCCAAGTTTGCCATCGGAGGCGATAATTAGCGCCAGGCGCTAAACTTTGCGCACGGCCGATAATCGCGCCCCAAACGGGACGATACTGAATTTTTCCCCCTGAGTGTACAGAGTGAGGAAGCTATGAACTTCCCTAAGCATAGACATTCTTGATGCCATCACATCCCTCTCTGCAACTGATTACAGAGCAGCCCCGGGGAGGCCCGTTGATGTGTGTACGGATAAAGAGAAGTGTTTAATTCTTGCGTTAAAAATGAAAATGGGATTTTTACTTCCCCGTTAAATGGCTACAGGAAGTATGTGTAATCTGCTTTAAGGCTCAGATGGTTACTCAACATTCAGTTACTTCACTTAATGTTTTCTATGATATCAACCTTACATAACTCAAGAAGGGAATCACACTTAAACACTTAACAGAAAAATGTTATCCCTTCGAGCACTGCCGGCCCTTTCGAGCTTCAAAAGTCTGTGTGCATTTCCTATCACAAGAAAATTCAAATCAATGAAAATAGCAATAAGTTTATGCCACACGCAAGGAAGTTGTTCCATTAAAAAGTGTGTATTTGATGAGATTATATCAGATCCCATTACTACAACTCTTTTACCCTTAATTTAGTTGGAGAGTATTCAAGACACAACCAGTTAAAGCACACACTGTAAAACAACAATGAGTACATATACTGCAGCCAAACCACCAAGGAATCCAGTGCCCCATTAAACTTATGGCTTATACCCCTTTATGTAATTAATTATCTCATTCATTTTACCAATGTAGCATAAACAGGATCAATTATAAAATCTGTAAAGTGATTTATATTCCACTTGCAACATTGATCACAATTCTTTTGAGGCTTCATCACTCACTGTAAGAATATTGGGCACAGAGTAAAATGGACATCTCTTGCTTGGCCGTGTTAACCATCCTGCATTGTGAATCATTCAAAGTGATAATGTTTAAGCCTACAGACTGCTGACGCGAGTCAGAAGTTAATCACATCGTGGGGTCATTGTGCGATAAGGATATGCTAGTATTGGAGATCAGTCAGGATAAAGGGAAAGTAGGTACAGACACTTCCCACATTGTGTGGAAGGCATCCCATGTGAGGTGTTACTATCAGCTTGGCCAGACAATGGAGGGGCAGAAGCCGGTATATAGACTTGCAGCCAGATCACAGCCATCTGGGATGGGCTTAAATTCATCTCATATTCCTTTAAAATGCCAGGCAGGAAACAACAGGTTGAATTTATTCAAAAGCAAAATATGGCAGATGCTGCAAATCTGAAATAAAAACAAAAAATGCTGGAAATACTCAGCAGGTCAGTCAGCATCTGTGGAGCGTGTAATGTATGTACCTTTAAGGGGGGAACTACTTTTTACAGCTCATGTATACTGTAGTACCGGCAGTGACCACACCTGTATATAACGCTGAGTAGTAATCTGTATAGATCAGTTGCAGTCTGAGCCACATTGAGTAAACACCTATTGTACCGTTCTCCGCAGTCTGTGTCTTCTTATACACGGACGTAACATTGGCGACGAGGCAGGTTCGAACCTACCTGCAACTCTGCATCACCTCCCGGGGATTCGTTCCTGGAGATCAGTGGATTGGAGGTCAAGGCCAGAGACTCGGGCGTCGACCACAGGCAGCCGCCCAGTCATCCAGCAGAGACTCGAGGATTGTGGGGGAGGCTGTCGAGAGCCAGGCTTGGCTTTCCAGTCGAGGTGGTCCAGCGAGGCGGGCTGGCAACAGGTAGTGCGCAGACCCTTCCCGGACAGCGGCGGGCTAGAGCCCGACCAAGCGGCACAGCAAAGGGCCGAGCAGCGTCGATGGGGGAGAGAGAGAGAGGGCAGAGCGCACAGGGCGCAGCCGGTGTTCAGGGGCCGAGCAGCGTCGGAGAGAGGGAGAGAGAAAAGCGCAGAAACCCGTGAGGCGCCGCCATTGCCACGAGAACCGCCGGGAGCGGCGTCAGCAGCAGCGAGGGAGGAAGGAAAGCGCAGGAGATGCCATTTTAAGCCAGTGGGAGACGCCATTTTAAACCACACCCAAACTGCCGAAGAGTGGCAATATCACCGCATTTGACAATGAAGTCGAAGATTGGACTACATATGTCGAATGAATAGAGGTGTACTGCGAGGCAAATGAGGTGTCAGATGACAAGAAAGCATCGGTATTGTTAAATTTAATGGGTGCAAAGACGTATGGTTTATTACGAAATCTAGTAACCCCAACGAAGCCAATGGAAAAGAGTTTTGAAGACATAGTAATGATGCTAAAGGAACAGTTAAACCCCACACCGCTGCTGATAGCAGAAAGATTCAAGTTTCACAAACAGAACCAGCATAAGGATGAAAGCAATGCTGATTATTTAACAGAACTGCGCAAACTATCGAAACACTGCCAGTTTGGAGCGGGACTGACAGATGCCTTAAGGGACAAGTTTGTGTGTGGGCTTCAAAGTGAAGGAACCCAGAAACGGCTTTTATCTGAAAAGGACCTTACGCTAAAAAAGGCTTTCAGCATTGCGGTATCATATGAAGCAGCAGCACGGGGCACTGCAGAGATACAACAGAGACTGCAAGAATATGGCACAAACAAAATGTCATATGGAACAGAGAAGTGCTATTGCTGCGGCAGAACAACACATGACCAGAATGATTGCTGGTTCAAAGACAAAGTGTGCAGACAGTGTGGAAAAGTAGGACACATAGCACGAGTCTGCAGGTCGGGAAAGAAAACCAGCAATAAGAAGCCTACCAAAGGAAAGTACAAGAAGGTACATAAGATAACGGAGAATAGTTCAGATGAACAAAAGAGTGATAACGACTCCGAAAGCAGGGAACTGAGTTGTCTGAAACTACATAATGTGATCACAACGGAGGATCACCGAACCATTTGGGTTACTCTCAAGATAGCAGGAGTCCAGGTAAAGATGGAATTGGACACAGGATCAGCCCTAACAGTCATAAACCAACGGGACTACAAGCGGCTATTCTCACACATACCCTTGAGAGACACAAAAATTATTTTGAAGACGTACACGGGGCAAAAAGTCTACCCCAAAGGAAAAATAGGGGTGACCGTTATATATAACGGTAAGGAAACACCAAAGCTAGAGCTGTATGTATTGCAAGATGGAGGACCACCATTACTGGGACGTGAATGGATCCGGAAAATACAACTGGATTGGCATTCCATACAGGCACTGACTGTGGCTGACAAAAAGGATGACGACGTCACACCTGGGCGACTGTCAAAGATCCTAACTGACGTGAAAGAAGTGTTCCAGCAAGGACTCGGAACACTAAAAGGCATGACAGCGATGATTAAAATTGAAGAAAACGCAAGCCCAAAATTTTTTAAGGCCAGACCGGTACCTTATGCGATCCGCCCAGCCGTCGAAGCAGAGCTGGAGAGTCTGGAACGTTCAGGTGTACTGTCCAAGGTAGACTGGAGCGAGTGGGCTACACCCATCGTCCCTGTGATGAAAAAGTCGTTGAGCAGCACGCCTGCGGAACCAAGGAAGGTTCGCATCTGTGGGGACTTTAAGGTAACAGTGAACCCAGTCCTTCACACCGTACAATATCCAGTTCCGCGGATTGAAGATATTTTCGCCTCGCTATCGCTACTAAGATTGATCTGGCCCAGGCGTATCTGCAAATGGAGGATCAGGAACCCTCCCCAAAGACTGTTTAGGTTAAATTGATTGGTAGCTAAACAAACAGGATGGCCATTATCTGCTGAACAGAGGTGCTAACTACAGTTTTGATGGTTCCGGAGGAGGTGCAGATGTGTTGCTAGAGTGATTGACTCTTCGGGGTGGAGGGGGGCGGGGGACAGCAGTCTGTACAGCTTCCTTGTTCGCTGGGTTGAAAAGCAGAGCTGGGTTTGCAGTAAAAACAGACAATGCTGGAGATACTCAGCAGGTCAGGCAGCATCTGTGAAGAGAGAAACAGAGTTAACATTTCAGGTCGATGACTTTTCATCAGAACTGGAAAAAAGCAGGAAATGGAACAGATTTTTAAGCAAGTGTAGGAGCTGGGTAAGGGGGGAGGAGATGAAAGAACAAAAGGGAAGGTCTGTGATAGGATAGAAGGCAGGAGAGGTTAAGAGACACATTAAGAGATATTCAAGGCAACACAAGGAGCCACGCTGGAAGGTGTAGAGTAAAGGCAAGGAAAGAAGGCGCAACTTGACAGGGTGACTGGCGAACGAGGCACTGGATTCTACCCACAATAGGAGTGGTTAATATCAATTCTTGCTCTGTTCTGTTAACTGTCGCTTAAATACTTGCATGTGTTAATTTTTACTTGTTGACAACAAAATAGCCACTATAAACCGTATTGACATCAGTCTCGAGCCATTCGACCTTTCCTCCACAAATTACGAAACCACTTCACGAGTTATCAGGCGAGTGACCAACTCATAAGGTCCAAATGTAAGAAAGAAAGAACTTGCATTTCTATAGCGCCGTTCACAACCTCAGGATGCTCCAAAGCATTTTACAGCCAATGAAGTACTTTTCAAGTGTAGCCACTGTTGTAACGTAGGAAACACAGCAGTCAATTTGCACACAGCAAGCTCCCACAAACCAGATAATCTGTTTTTTTAGTTTTGTTGATTGAGGGATGAATGAGGACATTGATCCTGCTCTTCTTTGAAATAGTGCCTTGGGATCTTTTACTTCCACCTGAGGGAGCAGATGGGGCCTCGGTTTAACATCTCATCTGAAAGACGGCACCTCCAACAGTGCAGCACTCCCTCGATACTGGACTGAAACATTAGTCTAGATTTGTTGTGCTCAAGTCTCTGGAGTGGGACTTGAACCAACAACTTTCTGAGGCAGAGGCAAGCGTGCTACCCACTGAGCCATAGCTGACACTAATTTCATCAGTTACTGTTGTGCATATGCTTGTGTTACATTTACACTGAAAATCAAGGCAATCTATGCATGAAAGGAATTCAACAATATTTTTTGTATGCAGGTGTTTCGGTCTCATTGTTTACATACGGAGGTGGAAGTGGGCTAGGCTGATCTAAGAGGGTTCCAATTCATATCTGGATTCTCACTGGATAATTGTAGTACCCATCCTTTAACTTCAACTTTAACCACATTCCATGCTGTCATTGAGACACTGGATGAGCAACCAACCTTTTTGCAGGCCCCTCCTAGTGTCATTTATTGTCTGACTGTCAAAAGCAACATTCAAGCTCTGGAGGGAGAGAAGAGCAACAAAATCGATCCTTAACCTCAAATGACTGAGTTAGGAGGAAAAACTAGAGACAATTGGGCTGTTCAGCCTTGGAAGGAGGCAACTGATAGGTGGTCTTACAGAGTGAAAGAAAGAAGGCCATTCCAAAGTGCTTCTATGATTTTATTCTAACTACTGCTGTACTTTAAAAGTGCAATCTCTATTATATAGGCAAAAATTGCAGCTATTTTGTGCACAGTAAGATCCCACAAACAGCAAAATGACCTGAATGACCAGTTAATCTGTTTTTCTGGGCATTGATTGAGGGAGAATATTGGCCAGAGCCCTGGGAAAACTCCCTGCTCTTCTTTGAATAGTTCTTTGGGATCTTTCACATCACCAGATGGGTTTTCGGTTTGATGTTTCATCTGAAAGACGTCACTCTCCTACAATGCATCACTGCCTTAATACTGCACTGAAGTGTCAGCCTAAGGCCTGGAGTGGGGCTTGAACCCACAACCTTCTGACTCAGAAGCTACTAGCTAAGCCAAGCTATTACTTGCTATAATGTAGTATATGGTAGAAAGAGTAGATCTAGTACACTATTTCAAACTGACCCATAACAGTATATTATGTATTAAAGGATAAGGAGAAAGGGCAGAGAAATGCTTTTACAGTAGATAACTCCAGTTGAACAGCTAGAAACTCCACAGGCGTGATGGGCTGAATGGCCTCCTGTGCTGTAAATTCTGAGATTCAGTAGAATAAAGGGACACAGGTTCAAACTACTAAAAGAAAAAATTAGGATTGATGTTTTCCTTCACACAAAGAGTGGTCAACATATAAAATGGATTTCCAGGTAGGATAATGGAGGTGAAAAGACTGGAATGATTTAAGAAACAGTTGGATGCCATAATGGGGGGACTATAAGATCTTTCTGGAAGGATGAGCTAAGATGGGCCAAATGACCTTCTTCAATATCACAAGATAAATATGGTGATAGCATCACCGAAAGCTTCCGGCCATGTTATCATCAGTATTGTTGAATCCGGGAATCTTTAGGTAGTGTGTCCTTCAAATAATCGACAGGGACTGCAGAGGAACAATCAACAGGTGTTTACTGGATGAGGGTTGCTCTAAAACTAAACAGTACAGATCCCTACTCAGGGTTATATACAGGTGTGGTCACTGCCGGTACTACAGTATACAGGAGCTGTAAAAAGTAGTTCTCCCCTTAAAGGCACATACACTACAATTCCTCCCCTTTTAGATTAACAGTACCATAACATTCATTTAACAATTAACACTTTTAACATGCAACATTAACTGAAAATAGACCATTTATAAATTCAGTCTTTGGGGCGGCTTCCTGATCCTTTCTGGATAGCGCCTTTCCTGAGTGTCTTGCTCTTGGTGCGGAGGCGATTCTGGCCCCCTGTCGTCGGTTGGTTCATCAGCTTCCGATACTGCTGTTTCTGGGGTAGATGCTACCTGTATGTCTGGTTCATTACCAGGTACGCGAGACATGGGGTTGACTCGTTCCTGTGACGCTAGGATCTGGTCGACATGGCGTCTCACAATGTTCTCCCCAACATTCACTGTGTACATTAGTGGCCCCTGCCATGTGCATATCGTTCCTGGTTGCCATTTCTCTGTTCAGTAGCCACAGGCCAAGACTGGTTGCCCTACATTGAAGCTCCTTGTCGGCTTCTCATTGATGTGCTGGAATTGCTTATTCTCAACATTTCTTCGTACATTTGGTCTGAGCAAATCCAGACGAGATCTCAACCTTTGGTTAAAGAACATCATGGCCGGGGTCTGGTTGGTAACTGCATGTGTCGCATTTCTGTAGGTTAACAGGAAATTGTCCACCTTATGCTGCAGTGGAATGTCGTCATTGCACATGGCCCTTACGGCCTTTTTAAAGATTTGTACGAACCTCTCAACCAATCCATTTGTGGCTGGATGATGTGGGGCGGATGTGTAATGCCTTACCCCATTCCTTTTCATAAATTTCCGAAACTCTTCGGACACAAACTGTGGTCTGTTATCAGTGCAAATCTGCTCTGGCAAGCCGTTCCTGGCAAATATGGTCCATAGGACTGCAATCGTTTTCTCCGTGGTGGTAAAGGACATTTTGATCACCTCAGGCCATTTCGAGTGCGCATCCACGGCTATTAAGAACATTGAGTCCATGAATGGACCAGCAAAATCAATATGCACCGGTTGTCATGGAGAGGAGGGCCACTCCCATGGGTGTAGAGGGGCATGTGGTGCTGCATTTTGGACCTTCTGGCATCCTGAGCAGCTCTTTGTCAGGTCCTCGATTTGCTGATCGATCCCCGGCCACCACACATAAGCCCTAACAAGGCTTTTCATTTTCACCCCTCCCAGATGGCCTTCGTGAAGCTCATTGAGCACTCTCTCCCTTAACTTCGGTGGAATTACCACTCGGGATCCACACATCAAGGTCCCCTGGCATACTGACAGCTGTTCTCTTCTGGATGAGAATGCTGGCAACAGTGAGTCGCCATGTGTTGGCCATCCCTTCACCGTCAAATCATATACCCGAGACAGTGTCGGGTCATTTCGGGTCTCCTTCTCTATATCCGCGTTAGTTACTGGCAAGCGTTCAATTATAGTCGAATAAAATATTTCGACAGGGTCCACTGCTGGTGCTTCCTCCGCAGTAGGCAATGGCAGGCGTGATAGTCCATCAGCGTTTCCATGCTGTTTGTGCCCTTATACTCTATTTTATATTGGTTCACCCCTAGAAAAAGGGACCATCTTTGTAGCCATTGCGCAGTCATCACCGGAACGCCCTTCTTTGGATTAAAGATGGAGACAAGTGGTTGGTGGTCAGTCAGCAAGGTGAACTTCTGCCCGTGCAGATAGTGGTTGAACTTTTTCACTCCCCACACTAGGCTGAGGACCTCCCTGTCAATCTGGGCGCAGTTACGCTCGGCTGAGGTTAGTGACCGAGACGCAAAGGCTACTGGCCTCTCCAAGCCGTCCAGGAATTTGTGCGACAGCACCGCTCCAATACCATAGGGTGATGCATCACACGCCAACCGAATTGATAGTGCTGGGTTGAAATGAGCCAACACCTCTTTTGATGTGATCAATTCTTTGCACTTCTGGAAAGCTCGTTTACATTCGTCATTCCACTGCCAAGGTACCCCCATTTGCAGTAGGGTGTTCAGTGGGTGTAGTAATGTAGACAAATTCGGCAAGAACTTATGGTAGTAGTTCACCAGCCCGAGGAACGACCTCAGTTGTGACACATTTTCCGGTGCTGGAGCCTTGACTACTGCCTCAATCTTTTCAGGGGACTTATCAATGACGTGGCCACAATACGAGATCTGCTTCTGGAAAAACTCGCATTTGTGGCGATTAGCTCGGAGTCCATATTCCTTCAATCTAGTGAGCACCTGCTCCAGGTTGGCGAGGTGATCACTGTCATTTTCGCCCGTGACCAGGATGTCGTCCAAATAACACTGGGTCCCTGGAATCCCTTGCAGGACTTGATCCATTGCCCTTTGCCAAATAGCCGGAGCTGATGCTATCCCGAACACCAGCCGGTTGTATTGGTAGAGACCTTTGTGAGTGTTGATCGTGAGGTACTGTTTCGAGGCTTCTCCTACCTCCATTTGCAGGTACGCCTGGGCCAGATCAATCTTAGTGAAGCGTTTTCCTCCAGCTAGCAAGGCGAAAATATCTTCAATCCTCGGAAGCGGATATTGTACCGTGTGAAGAACTGGTTTCACTGTCACCTTAAAGTCCCCACAGATGCGAATCTTCTTTGGTTCCTCAGGCGTATTACTCAACGACCTCTTCATTACAGGAACGATGGGTGTAGCCCACTCGCTCCAGTCCACTTTGGACAGTACTC
Organism: Somniosus microcephalus; assembly: GCF_052327205.1. Lineage (NCBI taxonomy): Eukaryota > Metazoa > Chordata > Chondrichthyes > Squaliformes > Somniosidae > Somniosus > Somniosus microcephalus. Next base: position 71,505,798 of record NC_140994.1, on the reverse strand, counting down.
CAGAATGTTCCAAACCTTCCAGCTCTGCTTCGACGGCTGGGCGGATCGCATAAGGCACCGGTCTGGCCTTAAAAACTTTGGGCTTGCATTTTCCTCTATTTTGATCATCGCTGTTATGCCTTTTAGTGTTCTGAGTCCCTCCTGGAACACTTCTTGTGCATCAGTTAGCATTTTTGACAGTCGTCCAGGTGTGACGTCGTCATCCTTTTTGGCATCTACCGTCAGTGCTTGTATGGCATGCCAATCTAACTGTATCTTCCGGATCCATTCACGTACTAGTAGTGGTGGTCCTCCATCTGGCAATACATATAAGTCCATTTTTGGTGTTTCCTTGCCGTTGTATATCACATTCACCCTTATTTTTCCTTTGGTGTAGACTTTTTGCCCCGTGTATGTCTTCAAGATAATCTCTGTATCTCTCAAGGGTATATGTGAGAATAGCCGCTTGTAGTCCCTTTGGTTTATGACTGTTAGGGCTGATCCTGTGTCCAATTCCATTTTCACTTGGACTCCGTCTATCTTGAGCGTGACCTAGATAGTTTGGTTACATTATGTAGTTTCAGACAACCCAGCTCCTTGCTTCCGGAGTCTGTATCACTTTTCTGTTCATCTGAACTACTCTCCGTCACCTTATGTACCTTTTTGTACTTCTCCTGTGGAGGTTTCTTGCTGCTGGTTTTCTTTCCCGACCTGCAGACTCTTATTATGTGTCCTACTTTTCCACACTGTCTGCACACTTGGTCCTTGAAACAACAATCCTTATGGTCGTGTGTTGTTCTGCCGCAGCGATAACACTTCACTGCTCCATATGACATTTCATTTGTGCCATATTCTTGCGGTCTCCGATGTATCTCTGCAGCGCCCCGTGCGGCTGCTTCGTGTGATACTGCCATGTTGAAAGCCTTGTCCAGCGTAAGATCCTTTTCTGATAGAAGCCGTTTCTGGGTTCCTTCACTTTGAAGCCCACACACAAACTTGTCCCTTAAAGTATCTGCTAGTCCCGTTCCAAACTGGCAGTGTTTCGATAGCTTGCACAGTTCCGTTAAATACTCAGCTTTACTTTAGTCTTTATGCTGGTTCCTTTTGTGAAACTTAAATCTTTCTGCTGTCAGCAGCGGTGTGGGGTTTAAGTGGTCCTGTAGGATTGCCACTATGCTTTCTGTTGTGTATGTACCTTTAAGGGAATAACTGGTCTCAGACTGCAATACCGGCAGTGACCACCCCTGTATAAAAGGCCCTAGCAGGCTTCTGTAGTTTCAGTTTCCAGGTTGTCTCCATTCAGTAAAGACTTGTTATAATCAACTCCTGCAGTCCGTGTCTCAATTATACACGGACGTAATACTGGCGACGAGTAAGAAACGAACTTACCTGCAACTCGGCAGCACCTCAGACGACGTTATTGAAGGTCGAAGACAGAAGAAAATAAATAAATAAATAATCCAAAGAAACTCGAGAAACGGGCGTCGACCGTGGGCAACCGCCCTCCAAATCATCGAATTGAAAAGTGCAGGAGAGACTGTCGAGAGCCAGGCTTGGTCCTCCAGTCTGTGGTTTCCCAGCTGGTGGCAGGTAGTGCACTGATCCTTCCTGGGCTGCGGCAGGCTAGAGCTCGATCGGGTGGCTCTGCAATGGGGCCGGGCAGCGAGTCGGGAAGCAAAGAGAGAGAGAGGGGGTGGAGCACACAGGGCGCGGCCGGTGCTTCGTAGCCGGGCAGCATTCGGACCTAAGAAGAGGGAGGGAAGTGTCCCAGAGGGTCCGCTCCACGACGGGAACGGTTCTTCAATTAACGGAGCAAATATTGAAGCGCGATAGAAAAATAAAAATACCGCGGAGAGCGGCGTTGGCAGCAGCGATCGGGGAGGCGCGAAGACCATAGGGCGTCGCCATTACAGGATAGTAAAATAAATATAATCGCCAGCAACAGCGTTGGCAGCAGCGGCAGCGGCGGGAAAGCGCGGGAGGCGCCATCTTAGCTCGGCGGGGAAGAAAGAAAAGCACGGGAGGCGCCATTTTGATCCATCGGGGACGAAGGCAAAGCACGGGAGGCGCCATCTTAGATTTTCAAGATGCCAAAGACTGGCGATATCACTGCCTTCGATAATGCAATAGAAGACTGGACCACGTATGTGGAAAGAGTCGAGGTATATTGCGAGGCAAACGAAACAGCCGATGAGAAAAAGGCATTGGTATTGCTAAATTTAATGGGCGCAAGAATGTACGGCCTATTGCGGGACCTGATTACTCCAGCCAAACCGAAGGCGAAGAGTTTTAACGAAATTGTTGCTATCCTACAGGAACACCTAAATCCTACACCGCTGCTGATAGCAGAAAGATTTAAATTCCACAGGAGAAATCAGCATAAAAATGAGAGCAATGCTGATTACCTTACGGAACTATGCAAGCTATCAAAGCACTACCAGTTCGGAGCAGGACTGGCAGATACCTTACGGGACAAATTTGTCTGTGGGCTCCTGAGTGAAGGAACCCAGAAGAGGTTACTCTCAGAGAAAGAGCTGACGCTAGATAAGGCTTTCAGCGTGGCAGTATCGTATGAAGCAGCAGCAAGGGGAGCTGCAGAAATACAACAAAAGCCACAGGAATACGGCAGCCACGAAATGACACGGGGATTTGCAAAATGTTATCGCTGCAGCAGAACAAACCATGACCAGAAGGACTGCTGGTCCAAGGACAAAATATGCAGGCAATGCGGAAAGATGGGACACATTGCACGAGTTTGCAGGTCTGGGAAGAAGACCAACGACAACAAAAAGGCTACTAAGGAACCATACAGGAAAGTACAAAAGATGACGGACAGTAGTTCCAAAGACCAGATGAGCGATAGTGAATCCGGGAACAAGAGACTAAGCTGTCTCAAACTTCACAACGTAATCGCCAAAGAGGATCACCGAACCATTTGGGTCACCCTCACGATAGCAGGGTCCCAAGTCAAAATGGAATTGGATACAGGATCAGCTCTAACCATCATGAATCGACGAGACTACGAGCGGCTATTCTCACACATACCCTTGAGAGAGACATCCATTGTCTTGAGGATGTATACGGGGCAAAAAGTATACCCCAGAGGAAAAATAAGGGTGCCTGTCGAATACAACGGCAAGAAAATACGGAAATTGTATCTCTACATTCTGCAAGATGGTGGACCACCGTTATTGGGACGTGAATGGATCAGAAAGATAAGTTTAGACTGGCACTCCATTCAGGCACTGACGGTGGCTGGTAAAAAGGATGACGATGTCACTCCTGGACGATTGTCAACAATCTTAGCTGATGCCAAAGAGGTATTTCAACAAGAACTGGGCACTCTTAAAGGCGTAACCGCCTCGATAAAAATAGAGGAGAATGCAATTCCCAAGTTTTTCAAAGCAAGACCGGTACCATATGCAATTCGCCCAGCCGTCGAGGCAGAGCTGGAGAATCTGGAGAATGCAGGCGTGTTATCTAAGGTAGACTGGAGCGAGTGGGCGACACCCATCGTTCCTGTCATGAAGAAAACGTTAAGCAATAAGTCTGAGGAGCCAAGGAAGGTTCGCATCTGTGGGGACTTCAAGGTGACGGTGAACCCAGTCCTTCACACAGTACAATATCCTCTTCCAAGGATAGAAGATATCTTCGCCTCACTATCTGGAGGGAAGCGTTTTACAAAAATTGACCTAGCACAAGCATATTTGCAGATGGAGGTTGAAGAATCCTCTAGGAAGTATCTCACGATAAACACTCACAAAGGTCTTTACCAGTATAATCGACTGGTATTCGGAGTAGCATCAGCTCCGGCGATATGGCAAAGAGCGATGGAACAAGTCCTGCAAGGGATTCCAGGGACTCAGTGTTACTTGGACGACACCCTAGTGACAGGTGAAGATGATAGTGAACACCTTGCCAACCTAGAGCAGGTGCTCACTAGACTAAGTGAACATGGGCTACGAGCCAATCGCCCCAAGTGCGAGTTTTTTAAGAAACAGATATCGTATTGTGGCCACGTGATTGATGAAGAGGGGTTACATAAGTCCCCTGACAAAATTGAAGCGGTAGTTAAGGCTCCAGCGCCTGAAAATGTGTCGCAACTGAGGTCATTCCTCGGATTGGTGAATTACTATCATAAGTTTTTGCCGAATTTGTCCACAATTCTGCATCCACTGAACGCCCTACTACGAACGGGAGTAGCTTGGAAATGGAGCGATGAATGTAAGCGGGCCTTTCAGAAGAGTAAGGACCTAATCACTTCAAGAGAAGTATTGGCTCACTACAACCCATCACTACCGATAAGACTGGCGTGTGATGCGTCTCCCTACGGCATTGGGGCGGTACTGTCACATAAATTCCTTGATGGTTCAGAGAGGCCGATAGCTTTTGCGTCACGCTCGTTAACTTCAGCCGAGCGTAACTATGCCCAGATTGACAGAGAGGCCCTCAGCCTGGTGTGGGGGGTGAAGAAGTTCAATCACTACCTGCACGGTCAGAAATTTACTCTACTAACTGATCATCAACCTCTCGTCTCCATTTTCAACCCTCAGAAGGGCGTACCGATAATGACAGCACAACGGCTACAGAGGTGGTCCCTTTTCCTAGGGGCACACCAATATGACATCGAGTACAAAGGAACTAAACAGCATGGGAATGCTGATGGATTGTCGCGCCTACCGTTGCCGACGGTGGAAGAAGAACTGGCAGTGGATCCAGTGGAATTATTCCACTCGACTATCGTCGAATGTCTCCCTGTGACGAATGCAAACATAGAAAAGGAAACACGAAATGACCCGACACTCTCCAGGGTCTATGAGTTAACGGTGAAGGGATGGCCAGCACATGGCGAACCACTGCTGCCAGCATTCTCGCCGAGAAGAGAACAGCTGTCAGTGTGCAGAGGAACCTTGATGTGTGGATCCAGAGTAGTAATTCCACCCAAATTGAAGGATAGAGTGCTCAATGAGCTTCATGAGGGTCATCTGGGAGGGGTAAAAATGAAGAACTTAGCCAGAGCGTTTGTGTGGTGGCCGGGAATCGATAGAGAAATCGAAGAGATGACCAAGAGCTGTACAGGATGCCAGAAGGTCCAAAACGCCCCACCACAAGCCCTTCTACATCCATGGGAGTGGCCCTCATCTCCATGGCAAAGGGTGCACATTGATTTTGCTGGTCCCTTTATGGACTCGATGTTTTTAATTGCGGTGGATGCACATTCAAAGTGGCCAGAGGTAATAAAAATGTCCTCAACCACCACAGAAAAAACTATCACAGTCTTACGAACCATATTCGCCAGGAATGGGCTGCCTGAACAGATTTGCTCTGACAATGGACCACAGTTTGTGTCTGAAGAGTTCCGGAGGTTCTTAAAGAACAATGGTGTTAAGCATTACACATCCACCCCATATCATCCAGCCACTAATGGATTGGCCGAGAGGTTTGTTCAAACATTCAAGAAGGCTATCAAGGCAATGTGTAATGAAGATATACCCCTACAACACAAGGTGGACAACTTCTTGTTTGCCTACCGGAATGCGACACATGCGGTTACCAACCAAACTCCAGCCATGATGTTCTTCAATCGAAGACTACGATGCCGCTTGGATTTGGTTAAGCCAAATGTCAGAAGAGATGTGGAGAACAGACAGTTTCAGAATATGAATGAAAGGCCGACCAGGAGTTTTAAGATAGGTCAACCAGTTTTGGCCCGGGACTACCGCACAGAGAAATGGCAGCCAGGAACGATCTGTACACGGCAAGGACCTCTAATGTATACCGTGGACATTGGAGAAAGCATTGTAAGACGCCATGCTGACCAGATTCTAGAGTCACTGGAAAACGGCAACTCCACACCACGATCCTATACACCTGGCGATGAAACCGAAGTACCAATTGCATCTACCGCAGAATCGGTGATATTGGAAGCAGACGAACCAAACAACGACATTGATCCCGACTCAACCTTGCCAGAAGAACCTGATATCCCAAAGAGGCGTTATCCAGACAGAATCAGGAAGCCTCCTCAAAGACTGAACTTATAATTGCTTAACTTCAACCAATGTATCTAGCAACAGTAATTGTAATTAGTTATTATTTAGTTGTTAAATGAATGTTATGTACTGTTTATCTAAAAGAGGAGGAATTGTTGTGTATGTACCTTTAAGGGAATAACTGGTCTCAGACTGCATACCGGCAGTGACCACCCCTGTATAAAAGACCCTAGCAGGCTTCTGTAGTTCCAGTTTCCAGGTTGTCTCCATTCAGTAAAGACTTGTTATAATCAACTCCTGCAGTCCGTGTCTCAATTATACACGGACATAATACTTTCAAAATCCTTTTCCACTGGCTTCTCTGGGGTGACTAGGTTTCGCAGTAAGCCGTACGTTTTTGCACCCATGGTATTCAACAATACCAGTGCTTTCCTGGCATCTGGCACTTCATTCGCTTTGCAGTACACCTCTATGCGTTCTACATATGTCGCCCAATCTTTGACTTCATTGTCGAACGCTGTGACGCTGCCACTCTTCTGCATCCCTGGGTGTGGTTAGACTGGCTAAAAATGGCGTCTCCCGCGCTCTCCCTTCTTCTCCGCTGGCTCAAAATGGCGTCTCCCGCGCTCTCCCTTCTTCTCCGCAGGCTCAAAATGGCGTCTCCCGCGCTTCTCTTTCTTCTCAGCTGCGGCCCAAATGGCGTCTCCCGCGCTTTCTTTTCTTCCCCCGTGGACGCTGCTCAGCCCTTGAACACCGGCCGCGCTCTGCGCATTTTCCTGCGCGCTTCTCTCGTTGACGCCACTCGGTCTTCAACCCCAGCTGCGCCCTGCGCGCTTCACCCTCTCTCGTTGACGCCGCTCGGTCTTCAACCCCGGCTGCGCCCTGTGCGCTTTACCCTCTCTCTTACCCGTCGACGCTGCTCAGCCTTTTTCTGTGCCGTCAGTCGGCTCTCGCCGCCGCTGTCCGGGAAGGGTCTGCGCCGTACCTGCTGCCAGCCCGCTGCGCTGGATCGTCGCGGCTGGAGAACCAAGCCCAGCTCTCCACAGCCTCCTCTGCCTGCTCAAGTCCTCTCAGGATGGTCGACGCCCGCACTGATGGAATCGGCCTTCTTCTGCAGAGTTGCAGGTAGGTTCGAATCACCTCATCGCCAATGTTGAATCCGGGAATCTTTAGGTAGTGTGTCCTTCAAATAATCGACAGAGACTGCAGAGGAACAATCAACAGGTGTTTACTGGATGAGGGTTGCTCTAAAAGTAAACAGTACAGACCCCTACTCAGGGTTATGTACAGGTGTGGTCACTGCCGGTACTACAGTATACAGGAGCTGTAAAAAGTAGTTCTCCCCTTAAAGGCACATACACTACAAGTATCAAGCACTCTGCTGCCATGCATCCAGTGTCGATATTAATCAGGTTCTAGTGCGATGTTCCACCTGGTATTGAGAGCGATTCCCAACCTTTACTGGCATTGTGGATGGAATCGTGCAGTGAATTCGGCGCATCACTGTGTTTCTAGAATTTTTTTTAACCTAGTAACATTATCAAGCCTTCTCCCCCCCGCCCCCACCACTTCCCCACAAGTTAAAAAGATAGTCACAAAAGGTAAAAGGAAATAAACAAAGGAAGGAGAGGTCAGGAAAGCGAGGTGATGGTAGGGGGTGGGGAGGGGAGGAAAAATAAAGCAAAAGTTAAGGAGGGAAGGATAAAAACAAGAAGGATAGAGAGAAGGAAATAGAAGAGAGATGAACTAAGCGAAAGCTTTCACTGTAGAATCACATGATGCAGAGGTAAATAATTAGTGAGATCCAGCTGATTGTCAAAGCCACCCATCTAACCTACACACAGCTTTATTTGAAGTATTTGTGCAACAGGGTTTCTCCCTGCCAAAAAAAGCAAGTAAAATAATGGGAAAACAAATTGAGGGTAAAAGATCCAAGCCTGACGAACTAGCGAGGCCTTCCTTCAGCAACAGCGGCTCAGTGGACTCTGCCTCTTCTCCACACTGCCCTGTGATCCTCAGAGGCATAAAGAAAATCGCATTAATTCAAGAGCAGATGAGGCAAAACAGGAATTGCAGAGTTGGAGGAACAACCGTCAGGAAGGACTTATCAGAGCTGTGAAGGAAGTTGAAGCACTGAAACATAAGCCAGTGGTTGATAATAAATTAGATAATTTGAAGAACCACTGCAGAGCAACCAGTCTCCATTTAATGGGCCTGCCTAAAGGAACAGAGGGAAAGGATGCTATGGGCCCAGAATCCATGTACCTTCCCCCGCCTCCCCACCACTCCCCCCCCGCCGACCCCCAACCAGTGCTGGCATCAGAAGAGGAGGCAGGACTAATGGGATGACATCACCTGCCGATTCCATCTCACATATGCCCCGTGTGAAGTACACCTGCACACCGCACACCCTGGAAGAAGCGGGGCCCACTATGCCACTTTTGTAATGGCAGTGGGCCGCAGAGCAGTGGATTGCTGTTAGAAAATGGCAGTGGCAAAATCAACTCCAGGGGAACAAAATTGTTCAAAACCAAAATACTGCGGTTGCTGGAAATCTGAAATAAAAACAGAAAATACTGGAAATACTCAGCAGGTCAGGCAGCATCTGCGGAGAGAGAAACAGAGTTAACATTTCACGTCCATGAGCCTTTCGTCAGAGCTGGAAAAACTTAGAGATATAACAGATTTTAAGCAAGTGCAGGGAAAGGGCGGAGGGGAGAAAAGAACAAAAGGGAAGGTCTGTGATAGGGTGAAAATCAGGAGAGATTAAATGACAAAAGGGACGATGGTGCAAGGCAAAAGGAGATGGTAATGGGACAAGTAAAGAAACAAAAGATGAGTCTAGAGGAGGTGTAAATGGGAATAGCAGAATCATCAGCAGCTGCCATCTGAAGAAATGGGGGCAGAGGTTATGGTCTGAAATTGTTGAATTCGATGTTGAGTCCAGAAGGCTGTAAAGTGCCTAATCGAAAGATGAACTGCTGTTGCTCGAGCTTACGTTGAGCTTCATTGGAACAGTGTCGGAAGCTGAGGACAGAGAGGTCAGAGTGGGAGGGGAGCAGAGAATTAAAGTGACAGACGACCGGAAGCTCGGGGTCATGCTTGTGGACTGAACGGAGGTGTTCCGCAAAGCGGTCACCCAATCTGCATTTGGTCTCCCCAATGTAGAGGAGACCGCATCGTGAGCAGCGAATACAGTATACTAAGTTGAAAGAAGTACAAGTAAATCGCTGTTTCATCTGGAAGGAGCGTTTGGGGCCCTGGACAGTGGGAAGGGAGGAGCAAAAAATTGTTCTTTGGCCAGAATGGGCTGCCCACCCCCTCCCCCCGCCCCCCCACCCACTCCACGAGAGCAGCAGGTGCTGCTCCGAAATACTTTGTCCCTAGAGGGGTGACTCCCAAGGGGCACCATAAATGGCGCGGAGACCTGCTCACTTTATGTAAATGACCCAGCTGTAGAATTTAGGATGCGGTCTGGGCCAGGGCAGACTGCTGGGCAGGAATCTTGCACCCTCGCACTTCAGACAGCAGAGCAGGGCTCTGGGGATTGCAGGCCCAATACGGGATATCCTCTGGGACAAATATAGGGCTGGATTTTGCCAATGGGAAGCTTTTGGAGGTGGGACTCCCACTTGTCAGGTTTCAGTCCCACCTCCATCAACTTCTGGCCAATCCATGCTATCTTCCCTTGATTGACCTTGTTAAGCCCGCCCAGCAGGCTTAGCAGGCCAACTAAGGGAAAGCTGGTTACAGAGAACGTCAATGTGTGATGTTTGACAGCTGAATTGTCATCGCTTGACAGTTCTGTGAAGCTGTCAAACACTGACATTCTCTGTTGTTTGATGAGTCCTTGTATTCAAGACCTCATCAAACCTCTTTCTTTTGCAGAAATTAGATGGTTGTTGTATTGGAGAATGCAACAGCCATCTGTCATCTCTGCCGTGGAGGTGCGAGACTCTCTGCATACCCAACTCTTGAAGCCTGCAGAAAGAAACAAACGTAAGTAAACTTTTTCTAACACTTTCCACTTACCTCACATACTCACCTCTCCACACTTGCACCCATCACTTACCTTCACAGCGCACTTTTGCACCCCGCAGACCCCCGAAGACCCACTTATCGCCCCAATGACCCTGGCGGGGTTCGGAACCTTTGGGAAGCCCGCACTTGTGTGGGCAAAATGGGGATAATCCTCTTATCTGCCTGTTAACTACCTGTTAACAGTCAGATAAGTGGCACTAATCCCCTTCCTGTCTCCAAGGAGACGGGACCCGGCACAGGTCGACTACCCGCCTCCTGGCAAGATGGCATGGAGGCGGGCTGGAGGCTGGTTGGGCACCCACCCTCAAATTCTGCCATTTCCCCGGCAGTCCCGCCTCCATACCCGCCTCCCCAGGGCTGGCAAGATCGCGCTCATAGATCTCCCTGGACATAAACTGAAGCTGGCACTTCTGCCGCTTGTTAAATGACTTCAAGAGGATTCTTTAGGGTGAGCACATCAAATATTGCCATTCTGGAAATTCAATGTAGGGCTCTTTTGAGATCTTTATATCAGTTAAGCATGCATTTAATATAGATCAAGGATTTGACAAATTGACTTTGAAAAGCAGCCTGAAATGGCTAGTTAATTAGGTGAGTGGCACGCCCAGACTGTGTGTTGCAATTCTGAGATTTGGATTAGAGTTTAATGAAGCGAACCTAAAAGGTGACTAATCTTAAAATTAGAGCTAGGCCGTTCAGGGGTGATGTCAGGAAGTACTTCTTCACACAAAGGGTAGTGGAAATCTGGAACTCTCTCCCCCAACAAGCAAGGTCAATTGAAAATGTCAAAACTGAGATTGATAGATTTTTGTTAGCCATTGTCTTGAAACGCTGTAGTCTGTGTGGTGAAAGTACTCCCACAGTGCTGTTCGGGAGGAATTCCAGGCTGTTGACACAGCGACGATGAAGAAATGGTGATTATATTTCCAATCAGGATGGCACGTGGCTTGGAGGGGAACTTGGAGGTGGTGGTGTTCCCATGCGCCTGCTGCCCTTGTCCTTCTAGGTGGAAGAGGTTGCTGTTAAGTCTGTGAGTTATATTGAGAATTACTACACAGACCACAAGAGTAAAATTTAACAGGTCTTTACTAGTCGAAGGTCAGGGCGGAACTGCCCAATAAATCATTACACAGCACTTATATACCGGTGTGGTCACCACCGGTATTGCAGTATACAGCAGCCAAGATAAAGTAGTGCAACCCTTAAAATAATTCTCTTAAAGGTGGAACAGTTACATACACTACAATCCTCCCTTTTTAGCTTAACAGTATATATATATTCCCCATTAAACATAACATCATAACATATATATACACAACTTCATGTGAAAACAGTTCACAGATTCAGTCTCTGCGGAGGCGCCTCCTGCGCTTCCTGACTCGGTCCGGATAACGCCTCGGTGGTGTAGTAGTGCTCGGTGGTGTAGTAGGTTCTCGTTGCTGGGGTGACTCATCTAATAGTCCTTCACTGGACTTACCAGCTTGAACTTTCGTAACTCCAGAACCAGCCTTACTGACTTCTAAAGGCTCGAGTACCTTGGGAAGTTTTTCTACTTCCAGACTGATTTGGCTCAGTTCGGAGGGACCACGTGCATGACCTGGTAGGGGTGATAATGGTTCAGATGAGTCATCATCTTCTGCTTCTTCTCTATTGTCTTCTATTTCCTCCATCACTTTAGCTTTTGCCTCTGCCACCAATTCCCTGAGTGGCTTATTACTGCTGACACTGCTCACAAAAGGGTACTCTTTCTTCTTAGCTTTCAACTGATCGATGAATTTGACATATTCCCTTTCTTGCTCAGCTTTGATCCGTTTGGCCTCATCGCGCAGACGGTTTGTGTGTTCCTGCTCCATTTTCTCAATCAGCTGCCTCTGCTGTCTTTCCAGATTCTCCCACTCTGTGTCAAAGAACTTTTTCTTTGCATTCATCTCTTGCTCAAAACGGCGAATCATTTGTTCTAATTGCTGTTGTAGTTTGAAATTGAGTTGAGTTCGAGCCCGGTGTTCCTCAGAAATGTGCATGTCTGTAGACTGTACAGACTCAGAATTCTCTGTCAAACTATGTTGTTGTTGTTCAGTGGAATTCTGTTCTGATACTTTGTTCTCTTCTGAAGCATTTATGCACTCCCTCGTTTTTCCATCATTAGTCTGCAAGTCCATTTTAGACTTGTCTTTTGCACATGGGCTGGTCTTACCATCATCAGTTCCAGAGTCTGAGCTGATTGTCTTCACCGAGTTCTCACTCCCTGCCTTGTCACTGTCACTGCTGCCTATGCCCTCATCCAATATTCTGGACAATCGTTCAGGTTTGACATCTTTCTTTCCGGAATCTACCGTTATTGCTTTTAGGGAGTGCCAGTCCATATTTATTTTCCTGATCCACTCCCGTCCCAGAAGTGGTGGACCTCCCTCAGGTAGTACATATATGTCCATTCCTTGGTGTTCTTTGCCCTTGTGTATCACCTTGACTTTTATCTTTCCGATAGGGTATACTCTTTGCCCCGTGTATGTCTGCAATACTATCTCTGTATCCCGTAGCGGAATATGTGTGAATAACCTTTTGTAATCTTGCTTATTCATGACCGTCAACGCCGATCCGGTGTCCAATTCCATCTTCACATGGACTCCTGCTATCTGCAGTGTGACCCAGATAGTTTGTCGGTCAGCTTCCTTACTCACATTGTGAATTCTCAGACTACCCAGTTCCTTACTGTTGGAGTCTGAATCCGAATTCTGTTCATCCGAACTCTTCTCAGCCACCTTATGTACCTTTCTGCACTTTTCCTGCGGTGACTTTTTGTTGCTGGTCTTCTTTCCTGACCGGCATACTTTAGCTATGTGACCAAGCTTGCCACATTTTCTACATTCCTGGTTTTTAAACCAGCATTGGTTCTGATCGTGTTTTGTCTTCCCACAACGATAACATTTCGTTGTACCCAAAGCCATTTGATCTACGCCGAGTACCGCTGCCTTCAGCTGCATTTCCGCAGTGCCTCTCGCTGCGGCTTCGTGCGATGCTGCAATAGAGACAGCCTTATCAAGTGTAAGATCATTCTCTTCAAGCAGCCGCTTTTGTGTTCCTTCTTTCGACAATCCGCACACGAATTTGTCTCTCAGTGCCTCTGTCAGTCTTTCCCCAAACTGACAGTATTTCGCTAGCTTACGCAGTTCAATTAAGTACTCCGCGTTGCTTTCCTCTTTCAGTTGTGTTCTCGCATAAAATTTAAATCGTTCCGCTAACATCAGCGGTGTGGGGTTCAAATGATCCTTCAGGACAGCAACAATATTAGCGAAAGTCTGATCCGCCGGTTTAGCTGGTGATAGAAGATGCTTCAATAGCCCGTATGTCTTTGCACCCATTGAGTTTAGTAAGGTTAGTGCTTTATCTTCATTTGATATTTTATTTGCCTTACAATATATCTCTATGCGTTCTACATACGTGGCCCAATCTTCAACATCGGGATCGAAATCGTTGATGTTACCACGCTTAGGCATCTTCGCAATCTTCTTGAGAAACAAAAAGAAATTTTTCTTTAACTTTTTTTTTTTCAAAATGGCGGTTTCCCGCGCTTGTCTTCTTCCCCGCCCACGAACATGGCGGCTTCCCGCGTTTGCCTTTCTCCCCCGCTGGCTGTAATGGCGATTGCCGTATTGCTGCGTTCGCCCTCCCCAGCGGTTCTCGAATCGTGCCTCCCAGCCCCTCTTGCAGTCCGGTCCTTTCACCCCCCGGCTGCGGCTGAGTTCTCCGCGGTTTTTTTTTTAAAAAAAAATATTTTCTCCCGCGCAAGCGGTTCTCGAATCGTGCCTCCCAGCCTCTCTTGCAGTCCGGTCCTTTCCCCCCCGGCTGCGGCTGAGTTCTCCGCGTTTTTTTTTAATTTTCTCCCGCGCCTTTCGCTGTCCCGGTCGCAGCGCCTCGCGGCCTCGGTAACTGCCCGGCCTTTGTCACCGGTCGCGGTCGAGCTTGCTCTCGACGCCGTTGCGTCTCCCAGCCCGCTTGCAGCCCGGTCTCTCACACCGGCTGCGTTTACATTCACCGCGGCTTCCGTGCCTTACGCTGCCCCAGTCTCAGCGCCTCTGGCCCCGACTTCTGTCCGGCTCTTTTCCCCGGCCGTGGTCGAGTTCTCCGCCCCTATATCCTCCAATCTTCCCTCCCCTGTTTCACAGCCAACGTGGCCAACTTGCTGCTCGTCGCTGATCGGCTTACCCACCACCGTGATAGAAGGGATGATCACTGCCTGTTGCTGATGGAAGGCTTCGTGTCAGAATTCTTCCTTTGCTCTGCAGACCCGAGTCTTCTCCCAGCAGAATGATGAGGGCGGCTGCCTCTTCTCGACGCCCGTTCAACTGCCTTGGATGTATCTCTGCCGCAGGGTAAGATCGTACTCGTCGCCACTGTTAAGTCTGTGAGTTATATTGAGAATTACTACACAGACCACAAGAGTAAAATTTAACAGGTCTTTACTAGTCGAAGGTCAGGGCGGAACTGCCCAATAAATCATTACACAGCACTTATATACCGGTGTGGTCACCACCGGTATTGCAGTATACAGCAGCCAAGATAAAGTAGTGCAACCCTTAAAATAGTTCTCTTAAAGGTGGAACGGTTACATACACTACAGTTGCGGGTTTGGGAGGTGTTGCCAAAGAAGCCTTGGCATGTTGCTGCAGTATATCTTGTAGTTGTTACACACTGCAACCACGGTACGCTGGTGGTGGAGGGAATAAATGTTTAAGGTGGTGGATGAGGTGCCAATCAAGTGAATTGCTTTGTCCTGGATGGTGTCGAGCTTCTTGAGTGTTGGAGTTGCACTCATCTAGGCAAGTGGAGAGTATTCCATCACACTCCTGACTCGTGACTTGTAGTTGGTGGAAAGGCTTTGGGGATTCAGAAGGTGAGTCACTCGCTGCAGAATATCTAGCCTCTGACCTGCTCTTGTAGCTACAGTATTTATGTGGCTGGCAATGTTTCCTGTAAGCTGCGTGGCTGCACAGCACTCCAGGGATCCTGTGCAGCCACCTTGCTGGCTTTTAAATTTAAAAACTGCAGCATTTTGGGGCTGTGCGGCCCGAAAAAAATTACAGCGAACATTGGTGGCTGGTCCAGTTAAATTTCTGGTCAATTGTGACACTTAGGATGTTGATGGTCGGGGATTCCACGATGCTAATGCACTGAATGTCAAAGTGAGGTGGTTAGATTTTCTCTTGTTTGAGATGGTAATTGCCTGGCACTTGCGTGGTGCGAATGTTACTTGTCACTTATCAGCCCAAACCTGAATGTTTTCCAGGATTTGCTGCATGTGGGCATAGACTGCTTCATTACCTGAGGAGTTGCGAATGGAACTGAACACTGTGCAGTCACCAGCGAACATCCCCACCTCTGACCTTATAATGGAGAGAAAATCATTGATGAAGTTGGACCTAGGACACTGCCCTGCAGCAATGTCCTGGGGCTGAGATGATTGGTCTCCAACAATCATAACCATCTTCCTTTGTCCTAGGTATGACTCTAGCCAGTTTTCCCTTTGATTCCCATTGATTTCAATTTTACTAGGGCTCCACGATGCCGCACTCAGTCAAATGCTGCCTTGATGTCTAGGGCAGTCACTCTAACCTCACCTCTGGAATTCAGCTCTTTTGTCCATGTTTGGACCAAGCATGTACTGTAATGAGGTCTGGAGCCAAGTGGTCCTAACGGAACCCAAACTGAGCATCAGTGAGCAGGTTATTGGTGAGTAAGTGCTGCTTGATAGCACTGTCGACGACACCTTCCATCACTTTGCTGATGATTGAGAGTAGGCTGATGAGGCGGTAATTGGTCAGATTGGATTTGTCCTGCTTTTTGTGGTCAGGACATACCTGCAAAATTTTCTACTTTGTCGGGTAGATGCCAGTGTTGTAGCTGTACTGGAACAGCTTGGCTAGAGGCACAGCTAGTTCTGGAGCTCAACTCTTCAGCACGAGAGCCGGAATGCTGTCAGAGCCTTTGCTGTGTCCAGTGTGCTCAGCTGTTTCTTGATATCATGTGGAGTGGATTGAATTAGCTGAAGACTGGTCTCTGTAATGGTGGGACCTCAGGAGGAGGCCAAGATGGATCAACCACTCGACACTTCTGGCTGAAGATGGCTGCAAACGCTTCAGCCTTGTCTTTTGCACTAACCTACTGGGCTCCGCTGAATTTGAGGAGGACTCTCCATAATCCCTCACGGTTGACAGTGTCGAAGGCCTTTGTGAGATCAAAGAAGGCCATGTACAGCGGTTGGTGCTGTTCCCTGCATTTCTCTTGTAATTGACGCGCGGTGAAGATCATGTCCATTGTGCTCCTTAGTAGGCGGAATCGGCATTGCGATTCTGGGAGGAGCTCTTTGGCCACTGGGAGAAGGCAATTGAGGAGGACTCTTGTGATGACTTTCCCTGTGACAAATAGATCAGCTCCGATGGATGGGTCATATCGTCCGCATGCCCGATACGAGACTCCCGAAACAAGCGCTCTACTCGGAGCTCCAACACGGCAGGAGAGCCCCAGGTGGGCAGAGGAAATGCTTCAAGGACACCCTCAAAGCCTCCTTGAAAAAGTGCAACATCCCCACTGACACCTGGGAATCCCTGGCCCAAGACTGCACAAAGTGGAGGAGAAGCATCCGGGAAGGTGCCGAACACCTCGAGTCTCTTCACCGGGAGCAAGCGGAAGCCAAGCACAAGCAGCGCAAGGAGCACACGTCAACCCAAGCACCCCACCCACCCACCCCTTCAACCACCGTCTACCCCACCTGTGACAGAGACTATAGGTCCTTCATTGGACTCATCAGTCACCTGAGAACTCATTTTTAATGTGGAAGCAAGTCATCCTCGGTTCCCAGGGACTGCCTAAGAAGAAGAAGACTGAGCTCTGCCATCATTGAGGATGGGGATGTTCATGGAGCCTCCTCCTCCTGTTAGTTGTTAATTGTCCACCACCATTCACGACTGGATGTGGCAGGACAGCAGAGCATTGATCTGATCCGTTGGTTGTTGGATTGCTTAGCCCTGCCTATAGCATGATGCTTCCACTTTTTAGCATGCATGTAGTCCTGTGTTGTAGCTTCACCAGGTTGGCACCTCATTTTTAAGTATGACCAAGAGTATTTGACCTTAAGAAAAACAAGATACATGTTCAGTATCAGGAGCTCCTGGAATTAGCTATTGTGACACTTTATACAAAGTCCAACATTAATTCTCATTAGATTTGGGAGTTTTTTTAAATAATTTGCCTGATAGTCTGATGTTATAGATTTGCTATTCCACTATTTCTCATTACGCATCTGTTCTTAATTTAAATTAAAGCATATTTCAGAGAGAATTTTCTTCTTTTTTTTGGGTTGCATTTAATGTAAGTGTGTCTTTTGTCCCGTCACTGAGAGCTTTTACTATTCTGCCTTGCTAAGTAATTATTGACATTTTAAAATATCAATAGGTTATTTTAAGGCAACAGATCGGCTCATTCACATGCTTTCAGTGTGATTTTAAAGGGGTAGTTTTGCTAGGGTGAAGTGATTTACAAGACACCATCATGTTTATATAGTTAGGAAGGCAGAATTACATAATTGCATCATTACGGCACTAAACTGCTGCTATAAATTTATTTTTATTTTATAAGCTATTGGAAAATAAAGTTCTGGCTATTCCAGAACATGAGGAAATCTCCTTAACATGGCAACACCACCCCTTTAATGCTATGCATACATAAGCAGAGACTTTCAATATTGGCAGGTCGTAATTCAAATCTTTCTGAGATGAAGGAAGTCAAGCATTAGAAAGAATCAGAATAACCAGGCCTGAAGGGGGAGGGGGATCAGCCAGTTGTCGTGGTACATGTAGGTACCAACGATGTAGGTAAAAAGAGGGAGGAGGTCCTACAAGCTGAATTTAGGGAGTTAGGAGCTAAATTGAAAAGTAGGACCTCAAAGGTAGTAATCTCTGGATTGCTACCAGTGCCACGAGCTAATAAGTTTAGAGAGAGTAAGATAGATAAGCTAAATACGTGGCTTGAGCAGTGGTGCAAGGGAGAGGGATTTAAATTCTTGAGGCATTGGAACCAGTTCTTGGGGAGGAGTGACCTGTACCAAGGGGACGGTCTACACCTGAACTGTGAGGGAGCCGATGTCCTCGGGGTAATATTTTCTAGGGCGGTTCGGGAGGATTTAAACTAATTTGGCAGGGGGATGGGAACCTAGGTAGTGGAAAAGAGGGAAGTCATATGAAGTTAGAAATAGATGGTAGAAAGGTGAGAAGCAATAAGCAAAGGAGAGAAACACAAAGGGCCAAACTAATTCATAATGAGAGTGTGAAAAAAGCAAGCCTGAAGGCTTTGTATCTTAATGCTAGAAGCATTAGGAACAAGGTGGATGAATTAGTTGTGGAAATAGAGGTAAACAAGTATGATTTGATTGGGATTACAGAAACGTGGCTGCAGGGTGGGCAAGGCTGGGAACGTAACATCCAGGGATATACAATATTTAGGAAGGATCGGCAAAAAGGTAGGGGAGGTGGGGTAGCATTGCTGGTAAAGGAGGGGATTAATGCAATGGAAAGGAAGGATATTAACTCGGATGAAACGGAATCTGTATGGGTAGAAATGAGAAATAGCAAGGGGAGGAAAACGTTAGTGGGTGTGATATATAGGCCTCCAAATAGTAATATGGAGGTGAGGGAAGGCATAAAAAGGGAAATTAGAGAAGCGTGCGATAAGAGCACAGCTGTCATCATGGGTGACTTTAATTTACATATTGATTGGACTACCCAAATTAGTAAAAATTCTGAGGAGGAGGAATTCCTGGAATGTTTTCGGGACGGTTATCTGGACCAATATGTCGAGGAGCCGACTCGAGATCAGGCCATTTTAGACTGGGTATTGTGCAATGAGAAGGGACTTATCAGCAATCTTCTTGTACGAGGCCCCTTGGGTCAGAGCGATCATAATATGATCGAGCTCTCAGTCGAGATGGAGAGTGAGGAAATTGAATCAGAGACTAAGGTCCAGAACTTAAATAAAGGGAATTACGAGGGTGTGAGACGGGAATTGGGTAAGATTGATTGGGTGGTGTTTCTGGGGGGATTGACAGTGGATAGACAATGGCAAGCATTCAAAGATAGAATGGAAGAATTCCAGAACATGTTTATACCGGTTTGGCATAAAAATAAACCTAAAAAGGTGACTCAACCGTGGATAACGAGGGAAATTAGGGACAGCATAAAATCAAAAAAAAGGGCATATCAACTGGCAAAAAAAAGCACCAGACCGGAAGATTGGGGGCAGTACAGGATACAGCAAAAGAGGACAAAGGGATTAATCAGGAAGGGGAAAATAGAATACGAAAGTAAACTTGCAGCAAACATAAAGACAGACTGCAAAAGCTTTTATCGGTATATCAGGAGGAAAAGACTGGTAAAATCCCAAGTCGGTCCCTTGCAGTCCGATTCGGGAGAATATATAATGGAGAATAAGGAAATGGCAGACCAATTAAACTCATACTTTGGTTCTGTATTCACAAAGGAGGACACAAATAACCTCCCAGGAATATCGGCAAACATAGGGACTAATGAGAGGGAGGAGCTGACAGAAATTAGTATCTCTAGGGATATGGTGTTGGGTAAGTTGAGGGGACTGAAGGCCGACAAATCCCCGGGGCCTGATAAACTACATCCTAGGGTACTTAAGGAGGTGGCCCTGGAGATAGCAGATGCTCTAAGGATCATCTTCCGGAACTCCATTGACTCGGGAACAGTACCCGTGGATTGGAGGGTAGCTAATGTTACCCCAATATTTAAAAAGGGGGGTAGAGAGAAAGCAGGGAATTATAGACCAGTAAGCCTTACATCGGTTGTGGGCAAAATGCTAGAGTCCATTATTAAGGATAAAATAGCGGAGCACTTGACAAATGGGGAAAGGATCGGACAGAGTCAACATGGATTTACAAAGGGTAAATCGTGTTTGACTAATCTGCTGGAATTTTTTGAGGAAGTAACTGGTAAAATAGATGGGGGAGAGCCAGTGGATGTGGTGTACCTTGACTTCCAGAAAGCCTTCGATAAGGTTCCACACAAAAGATTATCATGCAAATTTAAGGCTCATGGGATTGGGGGCAAAGTATTAACGTGGATAGAGAACTGGCTGGCGGATAGAAAACAGAGAGTTGGAATAAACGGCTCGTTTTCGGAGTGGCAGGCAGTGACCAGCGGGGTGCCGCAAGGATCTGTCCTGGGACCCCAGCTGTTCACAATATATATAAATGATCTGGATCAGGGAATTGGATGCAATATTTCCAAATTCGCTGACGACACTAAACTAGGAGGAGGGGTGGGCTCTGATGAGGATGTCAGGAGGCTACAGTGCGATTTGGACAGGTTGGGGGAATGGGCGGATACGTGGCAGATGCACTATAATGTGGATAAATGCGAGGTTATCCACTTTGGGGGTAAAAACAGGAGGGTGGATTATTATCTAAATGGCAATAGATTGGGAGATGGGGAAGTGCAGAGGGACCTGGGTGTTCTTGTGCACCAGTCACTGAAGGAGAGCATGCAGGTGCAACAGGCGATTAAGAAGGCAAATGGTATGTTGGCCTTCATATCAAGGGGGTTCGAGTATAGGAATAGGGATACCTTACTACAGCTGTACAAGGTGCTGGTGAGACCGCATCTGGAGTATTGTGTACTGTTTTGGTCGCCCCATCTGCGGAAGGATGTTCTTGCCATGGAAAGAGTGCAGCGGCGATTCACCAGGCTGATACCTGGAATGGCGGGAATGACCTACGAGGAGAGATTGAATAGTTTGGGCTTGTACTCACTGGAGTTTAGAAGATTGAGAGGGGATCTCATCGAAACATATAAAATTATGGCAGGCCTGGACAGGCTGAATTCAGAGAGAATGTTTCCAATGGCCGGGGAGCACAGAACCAGGGGCCACAGTCTAAAAATAGCGGGCAAATCATTTAAAACAGAGATGAGGAAGAATTTCTTCACTCAAAGAGTGGTGAGCCTGTGGAATTCCCTGCCACAGAGGGCTGTGAAGGCTAATTCAATAAATATTTTCAAGAGAGAATTGGATATATTTCTGAAGGCTAAGGGGATTAAGGGTTACGGAGAAAAGGCGGGGACGGGGTACTGAACTGGTAAGATCAGCTATGATCTCAGACGAAGATCAGCCATGATCTCATTGAATGGCGGAGCAGGCTCGAAGGGCCGAATGGCCTACTCCTGTTCCTATCTCTATGTTTCTATGTTTCTAATTTAGGAAGAATAGGTCTCCATGACCATCTTCACTTAACTCGACATTTTAGTCCACAGTCCTGGCAACATTGGGGAGGATTCCTCTCCCAGCAATTCTAAAGGAATTTCAAAGGTGGAACAAAAGGGAATGAATTCAGTTAACCAGGTATAGGGTTTACTTGAGGTCTTTTAGAACTGTCTGCACAAACCATTTAAATACTGCTGTTGCATTACACAGGCTTAGGAATATCACAAATGGGTGAGACTTGAAAACATTTCAAGTGTTTTTGATTGGTTTCTGAGAGTGATCTTGGCTTCTCCATAGCTACTAGTGAGGACAGAGTTGATTGGCGATGCACTTTGACTTAGGGATCAAGGATACCATTGATAGGTAGAATTGATAGGCACTGCATTCTCCATAACTATTTAAGGCAGTAGTTTACAAAGCGCTCTGGGCTACTTGATATGGGTCTACCCATGGACTCAGTGATGATTTAGTAACCTCTTGAGCTAACACTTGGATGACCTGACCTGATATTGCTTCCTAGAAGTGGGGTGGTGGAACAATAATTTTATGAACATTGCATCTCTCATATTAAGCCACTGCTGTTTGGACAATTTCACAGTCCCTCGGTAACAATGTCCTAGTCATTATAAAGCAGTTCTTTCATCTTTGTACATTGAATGGTCCTGAGAATTTGCTCAGTTCCAGTAGCACATAGTTCACTTACCACCCATACATCAGCTTTAGGTCACTTTTTGAGGATAAACTTCACGTCCATATTCCAAAATGCACCAACACTTCCAGTTGAGAGTTTTCTTTGTAGTTTGATCACAGGCCAAGTTTATCAATTCAGATATTTTAACCAAGACCCAAGCCTTCAGCTGTACAGTCAGCTTGATGTGTAACTGGCACTTTAACAGGTTCCAGTATGCTCATCTCAGGTGTGAAAATAATGGGAATCAGTATCCCCCAAGAGTTGATGCTTTCTCCAAGAGTGATTTTGTTTGGTATCAATAAAGGCTCAGTCCCAACTGACCTTGCTGGACAGTTGTACAACTATTCACAATCAAAACATATTCCGTAACTGTGTCAGTGTTCCCTTTCATCCAGAACATCCAGCTTATAACTACCTGAAAGCGGGTTATTAGGTGATCTCTTGTACCACCTACACATCTCCACATTTTAAAATGAGCAATGTCACTTCTGCCAGTAGCTTTGTTCTTGCAACTTTGTTGTGGTGCTGAGCAAGATCTGCATTAGAAACATAGAAACATGGAAGATAGGAGCAGGAGTAGGCCATTTGGCCCCTCGAGCCTGCTCCGCCATTCAATGCGATCATGGCTGATCATCCGAATTCAGTACCCGGTCCCTGCTTTCTCCCCATACCCCTTGATCCCTTTAGCCTTGAGAAATATATCCAACTCCTTCTTGAATATATTTAATGAATTGGCCTCTACTGCCTTCTGTGGCAGAGAATTCCACAGGTTCACCACTCTCTGGGTGAAGAAATTCCTCCTCATCTCTGTCCTAAATGGCCTACCCCTTATCCTTAGACTGTGACCCCTGGTTCTGGACTCCCCAACCATCGGGAACATCCTTCCAGCATCTAGTCTGTCTAGTCCTGTTAGAATTTTATAAGTTTCGATGAGATCCCCACTCATTCTTCTAAACTCCAGCGAGTACAAGCCTAATCGATCCAATCTCTCCTCATACGTCATTCCTGCCATCCCAGGTATCAGCCTGGTGAATCTTCGCTGAACTCCTTCCATGGCAAGAACATCCTTCCTCAGATAAAGCGACCAAAACTGCACAAAATACTCAAGATGTGGTCTCACCAAGGCCCTGTACAACTGCAGCAAGACATCCTTGTTCCTGTACTCAAACCCTCTCGCTACGAAGGCCAACATCCCATTTGCCTTCTTAACCACCTGCTGCACCTGCATGCTTACCTTCAGCGACTGGTGCACAAGGACACCCAGGTCTCGTTGCACTTCCCCTTCTCCCAATCTATTGCCATTCAGATAATAATCTGCCTTCCTGTTTTTGCTACCAAAGTGGATTACCTCACATTTATCCACGTTATATTGCATCTGCCATGCTTCTGCCCAATCACCCAACCTGTCCAAATCATCCTGGAGTTTCTCGGCATCCTCCTCACAGCACACACGCCCACCCAGCTTTGTGTCGTCTGCAAATTTGGAGATATTACATCTAGTTCCCTTGTCTAGATCATTAATATATATTGTGAATAGCTGGGGTCCAAGGACCGATCCCTGCGGTACCCCACTAGTCACTGCCTGCCACTCGGAAAAAGACCTGTTTATTCCAACTCTTTGCTTTCTGTCTGCCAACCAGTTCTCTATCCAAGTCAATACCTTGCCCCCAATCCCATGTGCCTTAACTTTACATGCTAATCTCTTATGCGGGACCTTATCGAAAGCCTTCTGAAAGTCCAAATACACTGGTTCTCCCTTATCTATTTTACCAGTTACATCCTCAAAAAATTCCAGTAGATTAGTCAAGCACGATTTACCCTTTGTAAATCCATGTTGACTTTGTCCAATCCTGACACTGCTTTCCAAGTGCTCTACTATTACATCTTTTATAATGGGCTCTAGCATTTTCCCCACTACTGATGTCAGGCTTACCGGTCTGTAATTCCCCAAGTAATTAAGCTGGGCCCTACTGCCACTACACACTGCAAAGCCTCCTGCTCCTCATCTGCATTCAGATAGTTCTAGTAGTTTGGCCTGGTCATGCAAACAAGTGACGCCTCCATTAAGCTCACTATAAATGAAGCCCTTGCCCACATGGGCTGTAGCATTGTTCCAGTCACAAGCGTGGTCTCTGCAGGTGGGTTTAATCATTACCATTAGATGACGCTCTCCCCTTGCTACAGCCTGTTTTAAAGGGCAGAGCTTTTAATAGTATTTCTTGGTTCTGCACAGATAACAGTTTTCTTTCCCTGTATGGGTGGCAGAGGTCCTGTACTATTGAAGATTGATGCTTAAACTGAGCCAGTGTTTTTCAGCAACAACAACTTGTATTTATATAGCGCCTTTAACATAGTAAAATGTCCCAAGGCGCTTCACAGGAGTGATATAAAACAAAATTTGACACCAAGCCGCATAAGGAGAAATTAGGGCAGATGACCAAAAATTTGGTCAAAGAAGTAGGTTTTAAGGAGCGTCTTAAAGGAGGAAAGGGAGGTAGAGAGGCGGCGAGGTTTAGGGAGGGAATTCTAGAGCTTAGGGCCTTGGCAGCTGAAGGCACGGCCGCCAATGGTTGAGCGATTAAAATCAGGGATGCTCAAGAGGCCAGTTTTCCTTTTCTTACCTTGCTCACATTAGTTTTGGTTGATGGTTGCTTCATGTATTTTCACAGTTTGTCCGTCAAGGCACGGGAACCACTAGCTTTGCTTTTGCAACTTTTGTTGTGGTGCTGAACAATGTCTGCATTGTAGCCAGTATGCTGGGCCCTGCTACCACTGCACACTACAAGCCCTCCTCCTCCTCACCATCTGTGTTCAGATAGGGCTTGGCCACATCGTACAGCCCCATAATTATCTCTAATGTTGCACGATCCAAGTTTTCTCGCTTTGCTTTTCACAATGCTATTCATAGTTACAAAATTCCCAAACCATGGCTGAAGTAGTGCAAAGGTCAAAGACAGTCACATGCCTGACCCGTAATGGCATGGCAATCCCATTTTATAAACACCCTTTGACTGTTACCATACTTTGATGTATTACATTGTAAAATCTTTTCTTTCAATAAGAATGTCAATGATAAAAATCTATGGTTAGCAGGGGAAAAGTATGTTCAAACTATTAACATGATCCACCACAGAAGGACAGCATCTCTCAGGAGTCAATTTTCCAACCCTCTTTCTTAATTAGATCCAAGGTGGTCTTGTTCCTTGATTTGCTGGCTCTAACGATAAGGAGCTTATAATGCACTGCAGTGACCAGTTTTATCTGGGGAAGCTAGATAAGTACATGAGGGAGAAAGGAACAGATGGATATGCTGATAAAGTGAGATGAAGTAGTGGTGGGAGGCGGCTCAGGTGGCACGTAAACATCGGCTTAGACCAGTTGGGCCAAATGGCCTGTTTCTATGCTGTAATTTCTATGTAGTTCAATATAATCTGCTATGTTCTATAAACATAGCACGCATTTCCTTCCTATTAAGGGTCAAAGTAAAACCAGACTACATTCAGTGCCTGGTTCAACAAGAAAAGCAGAATCATTTAGAAAGCAAAGTTTGTATGCATTGCATTACCAGGGAGCCCTGAAGTAATCTAGGGACCACCTCGTAGAATCTTGCCAGGTTGGTGCACTGTCCTGATAAGTGAAACAGTGTTCCCTCTGAACACCAGCAGAGGGTAGAAGGAACAATTGCCATCCATCTAATTTGGTCACTTCATGTAATAGAGGCTATTAGGGATTTTTACCTGAATTATTTGAAGGTAATTCCTTCCTTTATTAGTTCCGTTGGGATGGGCTTCACTTGGCCAGTGCTGGGACTAGAGTCCTGGTGGATCATATAACTAGGGCTGTAGAGAGGGCTTTAAACTAACTAGTGGGGGGGAGGTTCCTAGAGAGCAAATAATACAAATGACAACAGAGAAGGTCATAGACTTAGGTAGCAGTGGGGAAATTATAAACCAGAGCATGTCAGGAAGGGGCAGAAGGTATGGAGTAAAAGGTAAAGTAATAAAAAGGGCAAAAGCAGGAACTAAGTGTCACAAAACATCTTTGAAAGTTCTCTATCTGAATGCACGTAGCATTCGTAACAAAATAGATGAGTTAATGGCACAAATAACTACATATGGGTATGATCTTGTGGCCATTACAGAAACATGGCTGCAGGGTGACAATGCCTGGGAATTAAACATACCAGGTTATTTAACGATCAGGAAGGACAGGCAAGAAGGAAGGGGAGGTGGGGTGGCTATGTTAATAAAGGAAGGAATCACTGTAATACAGAGAAATGATATTGGGTCAAAAGATCAGGACAATGAAACAGTTTGGGTGGAGGTAAGGAATAATAAGGGGAAAAAAACACTAGTGGGCGTAGTCTATAGGCCTCCGAACTGTGGCAACTCTGTTGGACGGAGTATCAATCAGGAAATAGTTGAGGCTTGTAATAAGGTAACATCTATAATTATGGGGGATTTTAACTATCATATTAATTGGACAAATCAACTTGGGCATGGCTTCCTTGAGGATGAGTTCATTGAGTGTATTAGGGATGGGTTTCTTGAGCAGTATGTAACTGAACCGACCAGGGGGCAAGCAACCTTAGATCTGGTCCTGTGTAACGAGACAGGATTAATTAAAAATGTCCTAGTAAAGGATCCCCTTGGAATAAGTGACCATAACATGGTTGAATTCCATATTCAATTAGAGGGTGAGAAGGTTGGATCTCAAACAAGCGTGCTAAGCTTGAATAAAGGAGACTATGAAGGTATGAGAGCGGAATTGAGTAAAGTGGATTGGGAAAATAGATTAAAGGGTAAGACGATACATGATCAGTGGTGTACATTTAAGGAGTTATTTTACAACTTCCAAAAAAAAGATATTCCACTGAGAAGAAAAGGGTGTAAAAGAAAAGACAGCCATCCGTGGCTAAGTAAAGAAATTAAGGATAGTATTCGACTAAAAACAAGGGCATATAAGGTAGCCAAATCTAGTGGGAGGATAGAGGATTGGGAAAACTTTAAAAGACAGCAAAAAATAACAAAAAGATTGATTAAGAAAGGGAAGATAGATTATGAAAGTAAATTAGCAAAAAATATAAAAACAGATAGTAAGAGTTTTTATAGTTATATAAAAAGAAAAAGGGTGGCTAAAGTAAATGTTGGTCCCTTAGAGGATGAGACCGGGAAATTAATGGTGGGAAATATGGAGATGGCAAAAACACTGAATGAATATTTTATATCAGTCTTTACAGTAGAAGACACTAAGAATATTCCAACACTGGACAAACAGGGGGCTATAGGGGGGGAGGAGCTAAACACGATCAAAATCACGAAGGAAGTGGTACTCGGTAAAATAATGGGACTCAAGGCGGATAAATCACCTGGACCTGATGGCTTACATCCTAGGGTCTTGAGGGAAGTGGCGGTAGGGATTGTGGATGCATTGGTAATATTTTTCCAAAACTCCCTGGACTCGGCAATGGTCCCGGCAGACTGGAAAACTGCTAATGTAACTCAAAAGGTTAGTATGCAGGTGCAGCAAGTGATTAAGAAGGCCAATGGATTGTTGGCTTTCATTGCTAGGGGGATAGAATATAAAAATAGGGAGGTATTGCTTCAGTTGTACAAGGTATTGGTGAGACCGCACCTGGAATACTGCGTACAGTTTTGGTGTCCATACTTAAGAAAGGACATACTTGCTCTCGAGTCAGTACAAAGAAGGTTCACTCGGTTAATCCCGGGGATGAGGGGATGGACATATGAGGAGAGGTTGAGTAGATTGGGACTCTACTCATTGGAGTTCAGAAGAATGAGAGGCGATCTTATTGAAACATGTAAGATTGTGAAGGGGTGGATCGGGTGGATGCAGGGAAGATGTTCCCGATGATGGGTGAAACTAGAACTAGGGGGCATAGTCTTAGAATAAGTGGCTGCTCTTTCAAAACTGAGATGAGGAGGAACTACTTCACTCAGAGGGTGGTAGGTCCATGGAATATGCTGCCCCAAAAAGCTGTAGAAGCTACATCATTACATAAATTTAAAACAGAAATAGACAGTTTCCTAGAAGTAAAGGGAATTAAGGGTTACGGGGAGCGGGCAGGAATTTGGACATGAGTCTAGGTTCGGATCGGTCATGGCCCTGTGGGTAGCGGAGCGGGCCCAGGGGCCGTGTAGCCTGATCCTGCTCCTAATTCGTGTGTCTAATTCTGTTAGATTCAGGAGATGGTTCTGTGATAGTGGATTGGCAGTTAGGATCAGATCAGCCATGATCTTATTGAATGGCGGAGCAGGCTCGAGGGGCCGATTGGCCTACTCCTGCTCCTATTTCTTATGTTCTTATGTAAGCATTACCAGATATTTAATATCTAAATAAAGAGCCCAGTGCTGCTCTTGCTGCCCTAGAAATATATATTTGATTTCTAATAAATCTTAGATAAAATTTTAGTCCTATCTGATTTGATTCCAAGAATCTTACTTGTTTGAGGCAAACAGGTTTGAAATATATTTAATTCTATGGTATTTCTGTCACAATTAATCTCATTTGTGTTCCTTTAAAAAGAGTTATTCTGACCCTAATTTAACTTTTAATTGTTCAAAAAGAACAATCTCACAGGTTCAGGTACAAATATTATATCACCATTTGGCTGAGATAGCTCCCATTCTAAACAAAGCACAGTTCCAATTTGTCATGGTCAGATGTGGTGCCAGCTTTTCACCAAATGTTGCTGAGCCCAATAGCAGCTCTGTACCATGTTAAAGACCACATTTTACTCTTCCTAAATCTTTCTTTGCAGCTGCTCTGTCAGCATTCCCTCGTGTAACAGTCCTTCCAATCACATCCAAGGACCTTACCATTCTCATTTGGATAGAATATTATTGCTTTGATTTGACAAGACACAAAGCTCTGCATTTGGAAAATCAGAGCCATCCAGCTACCTTCTTGTAAGCATTGTGTGGCTTTTTTCACCTCCTCAAAGGGTGGTTCTGAAGGCTTTTTCTGTTGTATAAAATATATCTAAGCCAAGGGAACTGTTGACACAAGAAAGGTTAATGATTTTATGAGCCTGTTATATTCCATCCACCCAGCAAAACTGGTTAGGTTGCACTTGAATATATTCAACAATGTGCATTTTATATTAGCTTTAACCTAGAAAAAGACCCCAAGGTACTTCACAGAGTAAAAATAAATGGACTCCAAATTTTTATGGGAGAGTTAGGAGAGGTGAGTGGAAGCTTGATTGGAAAGATGGACTTTGAGATGGTTAGAGAGATAGAGAGGTGGGGGGGGGCGGTGTTTACGGAGGGAGCTCCAGAGAGTAGGGCAGAGATGGCTGAAGATTCTGCCATCAATGGTATACCAGCTGGTGGTGGGGGGGGGGCGCGGTGGTGGTGGTGGCATAATAATAAAAGGACTGGAGGGAATCTAAAGCTGGAGGAGTTTGCAGAGGTAAGGGAAAATCCATGGAGAGGTTTATGAAAAGAGGATTTTACATTTGATGCATTGGGGGGAAGGGAAGCCAGTGTAGGTCCGCAAGAATGTGAGTGGTGAGCGAGTAGGACTTAATGTGGAACAGGATGTGGGCCGCTGCGTTTTGGATGAGTTGAACTTTATGAAGGGTGGAGGGCAGGAGGCTGGCGAAGGACTTTGGAGAGATGGGTCGAGTGGTGTCATAAATGTGGATTCGATTCCTGTGAGGTCGGAGTGGAGGGGGTTCAAACAGAAAGGTGGAAGTAAACAAGGGTATTGGTGATACATAAGGTATGGGTTTGAAGCTCAGCACTGGGTCAGACAGGATGATGGGGCAGTGCACAGCCTGGTAGAACAGGCAGGGAGGGAGCGTCAAAGGAGCAGCAATTTTGGCAGGAGCCAAAGAAAGGCTTAGGTCTTCCTAACGTTCAATTTCAGAAAAGTTGCAAAGCAAAACAATGTTTGCATGAAATCTGATCAAAATATAGGAGCATATATCTCCCGTACGAAGGCTGGACTCTTCCATTTATATGAGATGGAGGAAAATGGGGCAAATATTCTTTAACACTGAGAAATGTATCACTTCAGTACCATTAAACAATGAGTGCGTCCTTGGCAAACTTTGAAGTTTTCAGATTTAAGTTCGTGTGCGAGAGAGAAACTGAAAACAGTAAAGTACAAGTCTCCTTGCTTTGGGATAACATGGAAGTGTGAATTCCATTGTTCCTCAGGTCCCTGTTTTATTTTCCACCCCAGCAAGCACCTTCTGCTCAGCTTTCTGGATCCTTGCTGAAGACATGTCTTTCAAAACCAGCCTTTCTTCACTTTTCCAAGTGACTGAGTAACTGGTTTCCTGTGTTCCGAGCAGCCGGCAATGACGTGGCTGGGTGTTAATATGCAGAGGGGTGGCTCTGGGGCTGGTGAGAGGGTAAAATGCTACGTGTCTGGGTGATTTAAAAAGCAATCGTCGCCTCCACATCAAGCCAGCCTCTTCCATCTAGACAGTCAGAGAGGGAGAGGGAGATCGATCTGAAGCACTTCTAATCCCGCTTCCACATCGCAACATGTCAGGCAACAAGAAGTCGATCACGGTAAGACAAGGGGTGCAATCTGCAGCAGAGCAGTTTCAGATCAAAGTTGCAGTTCACAGTCCGATGTCATCTACTGTATGCGGGGCGGAGAGGGTCCCGATCTGGCATTCAGCTGCCAATTAAGGATTGCCTTTTCTTAAACTTGAGTTCTGTTGAAAGTAGCGACTTAAGATCATTCGAATGGAGTTACTGTCCGTGCAGCACTGTTTACTGGTCGCCAGGCATGCATGCCATGGATAGCAGCACCGCATTCACTGGTCTTCACCAGGCAGCTGCGGTCTGCTTCTGGTTATTTATGCCGAGAGCAGACACAGGAAAGAGAAAAAGAGCAACTTTGAAAGGATATATGTGAGCACAGCAGACGTGTTAATATGAATATATATAAGCACAATGTGAATGTATATATATAATATAAGGATAGTACAATAGTGTTAATGTGAATATAATATATATCTCCACAGCAGAATAGTGTTAATGTGAATATATCTGTATCTCCACAGCAGAATAGTGTTAATGTGAATATATCTGTATCTCCACAGCAGAATAGTGTTAATGTGAATATATATTTAAGAATAGCAGAATAGTGTTAATGTGAGTATGCACACAAACAGAACAGTATTCATTTTCATTTGAAGGATATTTAAAAAAAACATTTAATATTGTACTGAATTTTTCAGTACAGCCAATGATCTGAATAGGTGGGTATTTTACAGAGATTATGTAGGTGTTCATTACCTAGGGCTGGCATAGTTGACACAGAGCTGCTCTTTTCAATATGTTCTAAGTACAGTATGTTCTTGTCTGAGTTATGTAGGGTGTTGCTTGTATGCCTGTGCTGAGTGCAACAAACATTGATTGTGCATTATGAACAGTGGGTCATTCATGAATGCAAACTTTCACAGTTCAGTATGAAATCAGACCTATTCCCCAGTGATGCTGGTTCTTTTGGTATTTCCTTCCATGAATACCAAATAGAGATTGGCTGTTGGCTAGCTACCTCCTGACAGGGGACTCACAGAGGGGAAAAAATGAAGTGCTTTTTACGAAGAAACTACACTAAAACCTATTGTTTTTAAAGGGAGGCACTGATGGTTGTTACAGTAGGTCAATGTGGACGGTGTGACGTTCTGGTGAAGCAGACAGGTCTCCTGTCTGGTGAAAAACATTCGTGAAAAAAGTTTTCCCATTTACATACAGTGCACTATTCATATCTACAATCCTAACGAGTTTCGCTAGTGCATTTCATCAATCCACAGTTGAAGTGTGTCTGCAGTGTTTCCTTTCCAACTTACCTTGGTTGGAGTGAGGAAAATATGTTTTAATACAGCCACAGTGAGGCTTTAACATCATTGAAGAGAATTTTCCATGTCATGATAAAACATTTCTGGGTCAGGCAAAGATGTTGACTTAATGTGGCTTTTAACCTCCTTGATCAACCTTAGTGCTGAGTCAGAGAAGAACTCCGTTTCATTTTGAGCTGGTCTTTTAGATTTAAACAGCTATTTGATAATGAGCAAAACTGCTGAAATTCCTTTCCTTTGAACCTTCTATTTTTCACACGTCACTGTAATACTATCAGATGATTGGAAGGAACAATTTTAGAGCAGGTTAGTGTTCTTTTGGTCAGTTGGGTATCTGACATAGAGAGAAGCCCATCAGCACCTTGCTTAAATGTCCCCAAACCAAGCAACTGAAAATTTCAGCATAACACACTGGAGTGCCCATCTATAATTATATGCACAAATTACACCAAGACACTTAATGGGGCAATACATAAATAAGGACAGCCATTGAATATTGAAAATCATAGTCCAACATTAACTGAAAAATCTCACTAATCAGTCTGAGTCTCTGCTTTTTCTCCTACCACCACACAACATATACATTTTCTCCGTGTTATACTTTAGAATGTACACTGGAAGATTGATAGTACTTGTGGGAGAAATTTCATCTTCTGGGAGTCTCATCTTCTTGGGAGTTTTATGTGTTGATTGCCTCCCTCAGGAAATGCTTGAACAGAACCGTGATAGGACAAACCATACTGTCATAAATCGCAACTTCTACAAGAAGTACTACTGAACGGCCAGCTGAGGGCGCCGCCCGAGGAGTATAAATACTCGGGCGTGGGCCCACCTTGGCCAGAGACAGTCTGGAAACAGGAAGCTAGTGACTACTAACTAGACCTCCATGTTTTGTTACAAGTCGATTAAAGCCTTGCTTTATACAACCAAGTGCGTAGTGAGTCTTTATTACGTCACATACATTATAAGGAAAGAAGTTGCATTTATAGAGCGCCTTTCACGACCTCATGACGTCCCAAAGTGCGTATGGGTTTCTTTGGACAATTGGCCTTTTCTCATATTTTTATTATGTTTATACACAGATTCCACCCCCACCCATGTCTTTCCCTCACACACAAACACACTCTTTTCATCTTTAAAATACAGCAAATAATAGATTAGTAGTGAACACTGCAAGATATTAAGTAATCTTTATCATAGTATTATCCTTTCGAGAGTGATATCTAATTTAGTAGAGATGCTAATTGTCCTCCATGTCTACAAGAGTACGTCCCACCCCCGACTACCTCAGTGGCTCCGAGATTTCCCTTCACCCTCCTTTACTTCTGAGCACCCCTTCCAGCCCTAATCTCATCCCCATTCTAAGCCCATGTTTCAACTTTCATTCCCTCAGCCTACCAGGCCTGCCCCATCCAGCTAAGGCTAGGAGTCAGCACTATCCAAACTTGCCATGTGCCACCAAGCATGATTTTTGTCGCTCACACATTTAAGTTAATAATGAATCATCTGGTGTTATAGTACAGAAGCATAGTTGCCCATAAAGCACTTATACTCAAATGCTTTAACTTTTCTTTAATGAGCAGCAATGGGCTGTGCACATTGAAATTGATAATCAGTTTGCTTCAAACTTTTACTGAACCTTTATCTCCACTGAAAGAGATAAAAGGATTTAAAAGAAAAATTGTATTTGCATTAGTTTTAATACTGGCATTTACATGATGGTACACAAAACCATATGTTTTTGTTCCATCCAAAACACGGCTGACAAGATTTTCAAGCTGACAGCCATACCTCGCTGGAAAGATGTAAACTCCAACTCATGACCTCATTGCAATAAAGCAGCCTCCATTAAAACTGTATGAACAGAATAGTCAAAAAGTAACGGTGTTACCATTTAAATTCCATTCACAAGAATTTAATGAATTTGTAACTTTACCAATCACGTTACTAATGGAATGAGAATGAGGGAACGGTAGTATAGTGGTAATATTACTAGACTAGTAATCCAGAGGTCTGGACTAATGATCTGGAGATGTGAGTTCAAATCCCACCACGGCAGCTGAGGAATTTAAAATCAATTAAATAAATCTGGAATAAAAAGCTAGTATCAGTAATGTTGACCATGAAACTACCCGATTTGTCGTAAAAACCCATTTGGTTCACTACTGTCCATTAGCAGAAGAAAATCTGCCATCCTTACCTGGTTTGGCTATATGTGACTCCAGACCCTCAGCAATGTTGACTCTTAACTTCTCTCTGAAATGGCATTGACCTTGGCACTGGCTATGGACATGACAATGGCACACCCAGCCCAGTGAACCCTGCAAAGTCCTCCTCACCAACAGCTGAGGACTTGTGCCAAAATTGGGAGAGCTGTCAAGCAACAGCCTGACATTGTCATACTCACAGAATCATATCTTTCAGCCAATGTCCCAAACTCCTCCATCACCTTCCAGGACATACCCACAGGAAGGAGTCCTCAGCATTGACTCCGGACCCCATGAAGGCATGGGCAAGGAAGCCTCCTGCTGATTACCACCAGTGCTCCTCCATGTTGAACACCACTTTGAAGAAGCATGGGCACAGAATGTACCAAGTGGCTCGGTAGCACCACTACTGGCTGAGTCCTGAAGGACATAGCTACCAGGTAGTGAGAGAGCCAACACAAGGGAAAAGATTACTTGACCTCGTCCTCACCAATCTACCTGTAGCACTGACCATTGCACAGTCATTGTGGAGACAAAGTCCCGTCTTCACACTGAGGACACCCTCCTTCGTGTTGTGTGGCACTACCACTGTGCTAAATGGGTTGGATTACAGAACAAATCTAGCAGCTCAAAACTGGGCATCCATGAGGTGCTGTGTTCCACCACAATCTGTAACCTCATGGTCCGGCATATCCCTCACTCTATTATTACCATCAAGCCAGAGGACCAACCCTGCTTCAATAAGGAGGGTAAAAGAGCATGCCAGACATACCTAAAAATGAGGTGCCAACCTGGGGAAGCTGCAACACAGGACTACATGCATGCTAAAAAGCGGATGCATGCTATAGACAGGGCTAAGTGATCCCACAATCAACAGATCAGATCAAAGCTCTGCAGTCCTGCCACATCCAGTCATGAAAGGTGGTGGACCGTTAAGCAACTAACGAAGGAGGAGGCTCCATGAATATCCCCATCCTCAATGATGGTGAAGCCTAGCAAAAGACAAGGCTGAAGCGTTTGCAACCATCTTCAGCCAGAAGTGCCGAGTGGATGATCCTTATCGGCCTCCTCATGAGGTCCCCACCATCACAGAAGCCAATCTTCAGCCAATTCGATTCACTCCACGTGATATCAAGAAATGGCTGAACGCACTGGATACAGCAAAGACTTTGGGCCCTGACAACATCCTGGCTGTCGTGCTGAAGACTTGTGCTCCAGAACTAGCCGTGCCTCTAGCCAAGCTGTTCCAGTACAGATACAACACTGGCATCTATCCGACAATGTGGAAAACTGCCCACCTATGTCCTGTCCACAAAAAGCAGGACAAATCCAACCTGGCCAATTACCGTCCCATCAGTCTACTCTCAATCATCAGCAAAGTGATGGAAGTTGTCATTGAGAGTGCTATCAAGCGGCACTTACTCACCAATAACCTGCTCACTGATGCCCAGTTTGGGTTCCGCCAAGACCACTCGGCTCCCGACCTCATTACAGCTTTGTCCAAACATGGACAAAGGAGTTGAATTCCAGAGATGAGGTGAGAGTGACTGCCCTTGATATCAAGGCAGCATTTGACTGAGTGTGGCATCAAGGAGCCCTAGTAAAACTGAAGTCAATGGGAATCGGGGGGAAAACTCTCCACTGGCTGGAGTCATACCTAGCACAAAGGAAGATGGTTGTGGTGGCTGGAGCTCAATCATCACAGCCCCAGGACATTGCTGCAGATGTTCCTCAGGGTAGTGTCCTAGGGCCAACCATCTTCAGCTGCTTCATCAATGACTTTCCCTCCAACATAAGGTCAGAAATTAGGATGTTCAGTGCCATTCACAACCCCTCAGATAATGAAGCAGTAAATACCGCATGCAACAAGACCTGGATGATGTTCAGGCTTGGACTGATAAGTGGCAAGTAACATTCGCGCCACACAAGTGCCAGGCAATGACTATCTCTAACAAGCGAGAGTCCAACCACCGCCCCTTGACATTCAACAGCATCACCATTGCCGAATCCCTCATTATCAACATCCTGGGGGTCACCATTGACCAGAAACTTAACTGGACCAGCCACATAAACCTGCATATAGCCACTTAAAATTGGAAAATAATTAACGCATCAAATACTGTATAAAGTAGTGGTTCAAAGGTGAATCACTGTAGTATTAACTGAACTATTTAAATTCAGATAATGTTCTCGAGAGAACAATATTTAAATGATAAGAAAGCTAGAAAAAACACATGTAAGGAAGTTATGCTAAAGCTAAAGTGAAACATTGTGATGTAGATTAAGTGTGTCATAAACCTTAACTAAAGGAGAAATGGTACCCTCATAGTATAAAAATGCAGTGTAACTAGATTCTTGTTACATTGCACAACTTGACAGACAGTTATACAATGGTACACAATGTGAAGAGACCGATAGTTATTTGAGTTGAGTAAAAGGGGAACCTCACTTAAAGTTTGGCTGATCAGGTTGTGCAATTATAAAATGTGGAGAGCAAGCTCCCACAAACAGCAATGAGTTGAATGACCAATTACAATCTGTTTTAAGTGGTGTTTGTTGAGAGGTGAAGGTTGACCAGAACTCCCCTGCTCTTCTTTGAACAGTGCCATGGGATTGTTTACATCCACCTGATCAGGCAGACAGGTCTTCAGTTTAACATCTTATCTAAAAGGAATTCAGCAATGCTTTACTGCCTTCGGCCTAGTATTGTGCTCAAGTACCTGGAATGAGATTTGAACCCATGATCTTCTGATTCAGAATTGAGAGTGCTACCACTGAGCCAAGCTGATATAATTTAATATATTTCACAACTTTTAAAGGGGACGGACAGATGGACTCTTTCAATTTTTTGATCCAGACATGCTTACAGATTTAGAGACATACAATAAAAGCACAGCGATGTGACTAAGGGACAGTGTCATAGAATACAACAACTCAAGATTAGCAGCTGAAAATAGAGAACAACATTTTTAGCCTGTCAGTATGTTGTACAGATACAGATAAATGACAGGTTAGGTTAAGATTCACAAGGATATTAACACAACTCTTTCAAATTGTCCAAGAAATTACTGTTTAAAAGGAACTTCCAAAGTTCAGTAGCGTGCAATAGGAAACATGAAGATTGCAAAATTATTTTCGGTTGGACAGAGAAGCGTTGTAGTCAGAGTTTTCACTCAAACAATTTCTGCCACACATTTTTTCACACATTGCATTAGCTCAATACTGTATATGCAGTTCTCAACTTGGGCTAAGTATTATAATAAAAGTTTTAACATTCCAATTGAATATTTAGTTTGTTGACGACATTGTCAGTGCTTTTATAGCAGTTCCGGCATATATGCAATTATATACATTCCCTAGTCCACCCCAACTGGCCAATGTCACGTGATGATCTGGCCCAGAGTCATGGTTCACGTAAAGCTTAGATGCTTGATACAGCTCATTTCGGTCTGAAGATCACCCAATAGCCTGAGCAGACCTGTACCAGATAAACCCTGTCCAGGGAATCTTCCTCTAAATTCTGAATTGAAATTTTCAGCAGGGTTTTAATCTCGTGGTTCAGTGCCTGAGCATCATTATTGCCACAACACTTAGCAGTATTTAGTTTCTGGGTTTATTTTTTACATAAAATTATGCTAACAAATTTGAGCTAAGACATCAACATAAAGAAAGAGTTGCTAGGACTTATTAAAGTTATATTTTTTTGGAAAGCTATAAGGATGTCACATAAGTCTTTCTTCTTCGGATCTCTCTGGTACCATTTTAAAAAATTATTTTAAAAGTTATACTGAATGTTGTCGGTGAACGTGGTGTTGTACTGAGGAAGGAAAGTCCCACTCTATGTTGAAACAGGTCAGTAAAAGCCCAACCACCAAGAGACTCTTTTCTGAATGTATTGCGAGTAATCTAAAGCCACTGGATTTATTTTTTCACAAATAAATCATTGACTTACAAGCACTAGATTCATTGGGGCGGTCAGGACTTCCCAATGGCTTGAAACGATTTATTTTCTTTCACCCCATTGCTATTTTTTCTGTGGTAGAAGACAAATCTTTTTACTGTGTGGTGTGAGGTGTTTTTTCTCCCTGATGTCCTACTGCTTTATGTCACTGAATAAAACTGTACCTCGATGACAATGGTCTAGGTGCCAGCTCACAAGGGAAAATATCTGTTCATGCAGCTTCGTATTCTCCGATGACAACTTTGCTAACTCACCGGTATGTTTACATTTCCCAGACTACTTCAGATAAGCTACTACCTACCAACTACACCAGATCAATATGTAAGGCTGCAGGATTCACTTCCAAGATTAGTGGAAACTATCGCAATATTCAAGATTAAATTGGATAAGCAGTTGAAGTCATAAGGGAACAGGGTGGTTAAATGTGACTAGAACTATGTTCTCGTGTGGAGGGTAAATGGCAACATGGGCTGGTTGGGCCGAATGGCCTGTTTCAATGTTGTAACTTCTAAGTATGAGGTACCTGTTCTGCAAACTCCTATCTGCCTTGCTCACCATAGCTTTCCTTTCAAATACATTTAA
This sequence comes from Somniosus microcephalus, assembly GCF_052327205.1. Lineage (NCBI taxonomy): Eukaryota > Metazoa > Chordata > Chondrichthyes > Squaliformes > Somniosidae > Somniosus > Somniosus microcephalus. The sequence continues at coordinate 71,467,226 of NC_140994.1, read as the reverse complement.
AGGCGAGGAGACAGCAGCAGGATCCATGTTATTACATGACCTTGATGGTGCACTGGTCCTCTGCATTAATTCGTTGAAAATTGGTTGAAATGCAAACAAAACTTAGACAAGAATCTTTATGTATATCTTCCTTTGAACAGTTAGTAAGTGGGTACCAAAAATTGACCATTATTAGTACTACAGTGCAGTACTGAGGGAGTGCTGCACTGTCAGAGGTGCCATCTTTCGGGTGAGATGTTAAACCGAGGCCCTGTCTGCTTTCTAAGGTGGACATAAAAGATCCCATGGCACTATTTTGAAGAAAAGTAGGGGAGTTATCCCCGGTGTCCTTGCCAATATTTATCCCTCAATCAACATCACAAAAACAGATTATCTGGTCATTTTCACATTGCTGTTTGTGGGAGCTTGCTGTGCGCAAATTGGTTGCCGCATTTCCTACATTACAACAGTGACTACACTTCAAAAGTACTTCATTGGCTGTAAACTGCTTTGGGATGTCCTGAGATATTAAAAAGCGCTATATAAATGCAAGTTCTTTCTTTTTATCGACCCATGTAAGGCATTATAGAAGGCAAAGCTGTTAAATTCATGCCAACAGACCTATGAAGAGATCTGTGTTCCCTTCCACAAGCGTTCACGATCCATGAGTCTTGACTTTCCGTAGGGAATTGGACTCTTTGCATTGGAAATACTAAATCATGACCAGTGTGGCTCCACATTATTCATGACTTCTAACTCAAATTATGTCTCTTTCCTCAATGGAATGAATCCCAAGTGATGAATACAGGGGTCCTCTTTTTAACCTTAATGGCAGCAGATTTACACAACACTGAACAGGGCTTGAGTAAAGTGAGATTACAGAATCTGTTGAACGTACGGTGTGAACAGTGAACGTATTCAGTATTGCACAGTATTGGATTACAGTGACGGCTGAGAGCATCTACAGTGATTTTTTTTTAAGTCTTTTAAACACTGTTTTACTGTTTCACACACCTGGCACACCATAGCGTCAAACTGTTTTAAAATTATAGCAGCAAACTCTGCCAACAAGAACTGTTAGTGAAGTAATTGCTGCAGTTCTAGCTGATGCTGTAAAGAGGGGAAGGCCTCCACAGTTAGGAATTTTTTTTACAAATGGAAGTTTTATTAAGTTCCTCACTGGTAATTTCTGCTGATTGTTTTTCCTGGAAGATTCAGTTTGAAATTTTGCCCACAAAGGAAGCTGTCTCTGTGACTCAACCATCACTGAGGTTTCACAATGTAAACGGCCCAGATTGCACATATTATCCTGAAATCACTGCTCCTATTAGAATATGATAGGACAATATTTTGCAACAGTCTCTTTAATTAAAGTCCTGAGTAGCTTAATGCTTGTTAAATCAGGGCGCCTTTGTCCATGAAATAGTATCCTATTAGTACCCTTGCCTCAGCTCATCTGCTGCTGAAACCCTCATCCTCTAGACTTGACAACGCACTCCTGGCTGGCCTCCCACATTCCACCCTACATAAACTTGAGGTCATCCAAAACTCGGCTGCCAATGTCCTAACTTGCACCAAGTCCCGTTCACCCATCACCCCTGTGCTCGCTGACCTACATTGGCTCCTGGTTAAGCAACACCTCGATTTCAAAATTCTCATCCTTGTTTTCAAATCCCTTCATGGCCTCGCCCCTCCCTATCTCTGTAATCTCCTCCAGCCCCACTCCCCCTGAGATATCTGCACTCCTCTAATTCTGCCCACTTGAGCATCCCTGATTATAAATCGCTCAACCATTGGTGGCCGTGCTTTCTGTTACCTGGGCCCTAAGCTCTGGAATTCCCTGCCTAAACCTGTCTGCCTCTCTACCTCTCTTTCCTCCTTTAAGACGCTCCTTAAAACCAACCTCTTTGACCAAGCTTTTGGTCACCTGCCCTAATTTCTCCTTATGTGGCTCGGTGTCAAATTTTTTGTCTTTTAATACCCCTGTGAAGCGCCTTGGGACGTTTTACTACATTAAAGGTGCTATATAAGTACAAGTTGTTGTTGTTGTATTATAAATAACTGTGAAGATAATGCTATTCAATTCTTATGTTCTCACAAAACAAAATAAACATCCAAGTATTAATGTTCAACTTTCAGTGCACTGTAAGACTGTAATTGTTCACTACCAGTGATAAACGGACCATGATGACACTGTGCTGCTGCATGTTTTCCATTAAAATATGTGCTCATCAGATCCAAGGACGTCAGGTGCTGAGGAGTGGAACATGTTCCCATTTTCTGCCTTAGAAAAGTCATTAAGATGGCTGCTAAAAGAAATACAAAAATCCAGCCTGGTGCAGTGGGGTTGGTGGTGGGGAGGAGCTGTTTTGAGGCTGGTTGAGTTGTGCCTGACCTGGAAGTGCTTGATGTTGACACAAAGAGGGTAACGTTAACCTAATCCGCCTGGCGGGAACTGACCAGATTGGATTGGGTGCCCATCTTACGTCCTTTACATCATTTTTAATGGAAAGTAAAATCTTTCAACCAGATGTCCAATAACCGGCCTTAACCCCAGCCTCTCAAGAGCACCCCCTATTGCACCAGGGTGAATTTTTCCAGACCAACTAGCTTCACGACTTTTCTGGGGCAGATTGCCAACTTAGAGCTAAATGAAGTTTGTTGTGTGGACTCGAACCCACTAGGAAATGGGTTGAAGTTCAGCAAATCCTTTTGTGGAACCCTTGTAGAAGACAGAGCGAAGGGATTCTCAATCTGTTAGTCAAAGCTGAATTTGAAGGCAGGCCCCAGACGCAGCTGTTAATATACGGGAAACAATTGCTATCCCACAGTTAGTAGTGGAGATTCGGTGCATTCCCAATCTGGGATGAATATCTTGGCCTGGCATGGGCATGTTGCTGGCTGGCAACCTGTCCACCACATGAATTGGGATTTTTAAACTCACTTCCATGTGCTTGGGGGCAGCATGCACATTGGATTACCATTGAGCTCCCAATTGTGCTATACATTCAGAAAAGAGTCTCTTGGTGGTTGGGCTTTTATTGACAGCACACCTGTTTCAACATAGAGTGGGACTTTCCTTCCTCAACATTCAGCTTGATCGGCTTTTGCACATCCTTAGTAATTATTTACAGGTCTGAACTAGGAATCAGATCACCTGCCTTTACTCTCCCTAATTTCTACCAATTCTTCCATTTCTGCCCATCTCTCCAAATTTCTCTCTTCAAAGCTACTTCTCCACAATCAGTCTTCCCAAAAATGACCAATGAACGTCAACTCTTCAGCTGTAGCTGTGATATGCTGGGAAGAAATAGATCTGGGAGTTTAGTCGGCATATTTTCATTTTATGTTGCAATTTAAAACCAGATTCCAGATTGGGGAGGACAGTGTTCCTACCTACTCAGGTAGGGTGGGATTTGCATACTTGCAGATTCCCAAAGCATCTTGAGACTTACAATGTGAAAGGTCCAACTGAAGAATGCAAGCACCAGAGATGGAGCAGTAGGAAAAGCAGAGTGCAACGAGAGAGAGGCTCCAAGGATTTTGATGGAGCATAGGGAGCAGGGGTGCCTGCTAAGTTAATGTGAGAGGAGGACATTAGGAAGTAAAGTTTCACGTGGAGGCAGTTACTAAAATGGTGAGCAAGGATTAAAGGAGGGGAGAAAGTGGGAAATTGTCATGGTACACATAAAGTTGGTGAGGTTTTTTTTAGATTTAGTTGGATGCATTTTGGTATTTGCTGGCTACCCATTCCCCTGCACTTCCTTGAAAAATGTCTACTTTCTTACAATTTAGGTTCTTGCCTTCCTGGGCCTAACCAAAACATAGCTCACTGATGGCGATTTGCACTCACTGGGGGTGCCTTGCTTCTCTGAGTCCAATAGCTTCACCCTACCTTCTCCTATTAGACTTGCCCTTTACATTAACTCTCCCACTTGCATCCATAGCCACCCAATGACCTGGGCAGTCCTTTGACCTTACTATCAGATGAATATCTCCAAGGTCACAATTACTGATGACCATCTCTGGCCATTTCTTCATTTCTGTTTGTCATCATGCACATCACTCTTCCCACCTTTAATCCATCCACCTTCTTTTGCTGTCCCTGGATTAGAACTCCTTCACCTGCAGTCTTTCCAACTTTGCCTCTGGCATCGACCCCTCATTTACTCTGCTCAATAAATGCCTTACTACCATTTGAATACCCTTGTTCTTGCTATATCCTGGAAGTCCTCCACCCCCACTGCTCTCCCTGGTACAACAGGCATCTCCTTGGTCTCAAGTCTGTGGGCCAGATGCTACAGCACATGGAGTATGTCCAATTTGGCTGCTCATTGACAGATTTATCTTCACCATATCAAGCAGTAAAGCCTTTCTCTCTCTTATGCTAGAGTAGTACTGGAGGGCAAGAACAATCCCAAACTTCTCTATACAAGTACAACCCGACATCTCCTCTGACCTCTTTCCTATGCAACCTCCATCCTCACCTCTGTTTGAGATAAGAGGTGATCATGGACGTCTTTGTTTCCAAAATTGAGATCAGTGCTTGGCTGTCTCTCTCCCCACACTGTACTCTCAAACTACTCACTCCTCCTAATTGTTCTCCCAACCTAGCTCCCATCCTTACACTCGGCAGTGTTTCCCCATCTCTTCCCAAGCCCTCATTAAGATTTATTTCATTTAGGGAGTCTGCCATCTGTCCTGTCAACCTCTTCAAACCCATTTTCTCAGGAGCCAACCTTCTCTACATAGCTCTACATAGCCAGGCTCACTGATATTGTCAGTCTCTCTCTTCAGGCATTATTTCCACCCTCTTATAACACTGTCATCATCATCTCCTGCTTAAACAGTTAGACCCCACTATCGTCTTGACTGCTGTTTTATCTCTATCCTACCCTTTTTCCCCAAGAAATTGAGCCCACCACCTGCTCTGTCAACCTTTTCAAGTCCATTTTCTCAGCAGCCAACTATGCACTCACCTGTCCTACCATTCCCTGTATGAATCCTTTCAATGCAGTTTCCGTTTACCCTACAGCACCGAAACCACTCTGGTCAAAGTAATCAAAGACATTTTATTTGACTGTAACAGCTCACTGTCCTTCCTCATTCTCTTCAATTTTTCCTTCACTTTTAACACCCTTCATTCCTGTTCACCACCTCTCATCACAGTCTACCTCCATAGCACCATGCTTTTGTTGTTCTATTGCTACCTGTGCCAACACAATCACTGCACCTCCTCACATGGTTTCTTTTATTGTGTCCTCATGGTGAGCTCTGTTGTTCTCAAATGGTACCTTCTTGGTTCATCCCATTTATGGTCTACTTGCTACTCCTTGTTGACTTCATCTGCAAGCATGGGGGCAAACGTAAGCTGATGATACCCAACTGTACCGCACTGTCACCACCATTGGCTCCAGGGTTATTATTTGACTTCCTCTCTGACAGTAAGTCCTGGATGAGACAAAACTTCCAAAAGCTCAACATCAGCACAACTGGAGTCATCCTGCTCAGCTCTCGCTATCACCAATGAGCTTTGGTGCTGACTCCATCAGCCTCCCTACCTGCTTGCTGGGACTGAGACCCTGATGGCGTGTAAACTCAGCATTCTCTTCAAACCTGAGCTGAGTTTTCTGCACCATATACAGTCCATCACCAAAACAGACTTCTTCCACTTCTGGAATGTTGCCCGTTTATGCCCCTACCCCTCTGATGCTGAAACCCTCATCCACGTTGTCATCATCTTGAGTTCCAACTTCTCAAGTGCTCTCTAATCCAGCCTCACTTCCTCTATCCAGACTACAGCTAATCCAGCATTCCTTGATTCAAGTTCTCTCCTGAACTATCGCCAGGCCTATCCTCACCAAGCTCCACTGGTTCTTTGATTTCCAGCAAATCTGGATCCTTGACTTCATTTTCAAATCTCTTCACAAGCTTGTCCCACCCTGGTAATCATTTCCAGCCATACATCCTGACCCAGCCCACATCCTTCACTCACTTGATTCCCAATCACTCCTTGTTCTCCATCCCTTCTGCCCCACATCAAACACTAATCTTACAGTTATGCCCTTACCCTCTGAAACATTCTTTCAAAACCACTTTGCCTCACTACTTCTCTCCCTATTTTCACAAGCCAGCCTTTCTTTGGGTTCCTGTCCTTCTCTAGTCTCTAATTGTTCAATCTTCCCAACGTCTTGCCTCTTACCCTGACCCTGTCAGCTTCCTTAGCCACTGTATGAATGTAAGTTGTTGTTGATGCTTCAGGTGTCTTTGATGTCCTGACTATTCCAAATTAACATTGTTCCAGAGGTACTAATGAATGGCTGCTTAGCCATCCATTTGATCATTTATAAAATGCACATGTTTAGCCACCTTGCATGCTATGAAGACTGCATCATTTAAGAGAGGGCTGCAAGGAAGTTTTCACTGTTTTACTTTGGCACAGAGAGTTTTCTTCAGGAATTGTGAGTGATTTGTTCAATTCTCAATGATTATGTGATTTTTTTTTAAACCTGCTGTTATCGCTGGCAGGTAGAAACGGGAGAGTTACTTTTGTTCAGTTGATGCTAATCATAAGATTTACTGGTTTATAATGTATTTCATTTTCCATTATGCTCTATCTTATCACCAGAATCTTTGCTAGGTGTAAATGTTAAAAGTTAGGATAGGTTTTTGATTTAGGATTAGTGTTCCCATTAAAGCTGGTCTGATAACATCAAATATTTACCAAAGTATTGTTGCCTGGTAAAATTATTCAGTTTGGCATGTTGTACTTGCTGAATTAAATTACTCATTAAAAAAAACACATTCAAGAAATAATACCTTCACCGCACGGACTGCAGCGGTTCAAGAATGCGGCTCACCACTACCAATTAGGGATGGGCAACAAAAAGCCTGATCTGAAAACTATTCTTTCAATGACGGAAATGTAAATTTACTTTCTTTAAATCTTTGCCAGGGTGAAATTTATGCACTGTCCTAGTTTCAGTTGTTACTCGCTACACCTTCTTGTTATGTTGCCCTATTAGTTGTCATGAATAGGGCTCAATTTACAGTAATGGGGTGTGGCCTAAATTTTACAATGCTTGAATTAACAATATGTGCACCACTGGAGACATGAATTTCAAGTTTCAAAGACAATGGCACAGTGTAAGATGAAACTTCCTTAATTACTTAAGTAACAGCCTCCATTCATGCAGTTCCTTTGTGAAAACTATCTTAAGTTGGTTGTGCAGTTTCCAGAGACTCTCGACTGAATGCCTTCATTTTGTTCCTAGTTTTAAATGGTGCTTGTTTGACCGTTGCATTGTCCTCCGGCTGTACCTTCTTGAATTTCTGAAATTATGATGATGATACCAAGCTCCTCTTGCTTAATGAAAATTTGAATCCTCTCACTCACTTAACTCTTTCTTTTATGCTGTTTCACTCTTGTTTGGCACTATTTCCCATCAGCATGCTGTCTACAGCTGGGGATTGCTACAACAAGACATGCATACAGTCGTTTGGTGTGTGGAACAACACTGAAAAAGCGGGACTATTTCTGAAAACGTAAGCAGCAAATAAGCTAGCAAACATTGGAGTGCATTACATGGATTAATTGGGGTACCCAGGCATCACAAGCTCTGTCTCATTCAATTTGAGATGGAAGACTCACAATGGACAATGCACAATGGAGTGCCCCAGTTCTCCATCAAGTATTGGCTACAAATTTCAATAAAATGTGAAACTTACATATACCTATTGAAAAATATTTTTGTTTTCACTATTACCTTTATTTTTAATCATCATGGCCTTCAGAATTCTAGCACACTAGCACAACACAAAATATCAATATTTCTTTACCTTATTAACACATCATTCAATAGGAACAGAATAATGGTAACTCTGCCCATTATTCTATCTCTTGAGGCCTTCATTGATGCACTATTAAATGTAAGAATTCGAATGAAAGATGGAGCAGTCAGTCAAAGTAAGCAGACAGAAAAAAAAAACTTGCATTTATATAGCACCTTCCACAGCCTCAGAAAGCCCCATTTCACAGCCAGTGAATTATTTTTGAAGTCTAGTCACTGTTGTTTTGTAGGCAAACATGGCAGCCATTTTATGCAAAGCAAGGTCCCATTCAAAACTGGTAAAAACAAACTTGTAATAAAAGTGGGCATGACACTAGACCACCTAGGAACTCAAATAGACCCCCCTCCCCATCACTATGTTGCACTATAAACCATAATTCCACTCAGGATGTGAATCCAAGGTTTGATCTCCCTTGATCTGCTGCAGTATAAATTGGGAGAAGCACAGAGAAGTGAGGTTTATTGGAGGCAATGTTATAAGGAGAACTCAAGCTGTAAAGTATTTTCAGCCTTGGTTGAAGTTGTATTGATGTACACCATTTACAGACAGTGGTTTGATTCTAGAAAGCAGCAGCCTGAAAGCAGGGTTTTAATTATTATATTGTGCAAAAGCACTGATGCGATGACTTAGGAATTAGCGTCGAAACACAATGTAAATCCATGTAGATGTCATTGAAAGACTGCTTCTTTGTGAATGAATCCCACAATTAACCAGAAGTCCTGTTGTTTCAGAATGGAATTAGTGAATAACTAATTAGTGCCAATATAAGCTTGGCTGAATCGTGCCACAGTATAGGTTTAACCTGTCAGCATCCTTTGTTCAAACTTGGGAAAGTTTTATATTTGCCTATAGCTTCCATTTCCAACTAACGGGGTGACAATAGTCCGATTTATGTTTATAAGACCGCTAACTAAAGCCTAATCAACACATGCGCCATGATAACTGTAGAACAAGGACTGTCTGTGAAAGGAGAGTGGGGAAGCCTAGTCAGACTCACCACATCATCATTTGCCTCAATGTTGACTGTCTGCAATGTTCTAGTCAAGAAAGCGCACTGATAATAGACTCGTAACTCACAATTAAGCACAATTGCAAGCTAATCCGTGATGTACACCAAACATATCGCATTTGCTCTTCTATTATATATCACAAGGCAAATTAATTCTAACTCAGAAAAGAGAACTCTTGGAAGTTTTATATTTGCGTCTGGTTTACACTCCCACTAACAGGTTGGCAATAATCCAGTTCTTCTTTTGTACAAGATCGCAAAGTTTAGAACTTGAGGGAAAGGCTGCTTTTAATGGACTGCATCCTGTTTTTGTTAATCTACTAGGACATGAGTTTAAGTAAACAAAAATCCTCAATCATTCTTTTCCCAGTATCATCTATTAAAGAACAGTACAATGTGTGTCTTGTTTAATGCTCATTTGCTTTATTTATAAAGGAACATGTGACCCCGCGATCAGTGATGGTTGTATCAGTTACACTAATTTTTATATTATTTTCAACTAAAAACAATTACAGTATATATTTCTAAGACTCATCAAAAAGCTTGTTCCAGAAGTAGTTGTAGCATCTATAGGCAGTTCTAGGAATTGAACCTGTCTAAAAACTCCCTGTGTAAATCTCCCATGTAAGGTTAATACTGGTGACCCCCTGAGTTTTGGAGTCAGCCCCATTTATATTACAGGGTGGACTTCAGATCACTGTTGACAACACACAGAATGCTGCAGGTTAAAGGTCATTATTGTGCCAGAGGGAGGGAGAAAATATAATTGGCTGAGTTAGGCCTAGCTGCTCCTGTACATCTGCTAGAGCCACATCAAGACTCCCACAGGCAGAGGCCTAGAAGCAGCCTACGTGTTTGCCTTTTCTGTCCAGAAATGGGGCATCAGGCAGCTGGGGGCCTAAAGAAAGGGGTGACAAAATACGAAGCAGAGATGTCAATGATAGATTCCTAGTCTGACAGGCACAACCAAACGACACGTGGTAAACTTTCTTTTATTTACTTTCTTCTTGTGTTTCTTCTATTGTATGGTAATACTTGAAAATTGGTCCCAGTAAATTTCTTTCTGGTAAAATGCCCTGTCAGAAAATTGCTAACAAATAACACTTTCTCTTCTCACAGGAAATTCAGAAATCCACCAACGTGGTCTATCAGTCCCATCATGTTAGTCGAAACAAGAGAGGCCAAATTGTTGGCACCCGCAGTGGATTCCGTGGTTGCACTGTCTGGCTGACAGGTAACATGTTATCTAAGACTATTAGTATCACATGCAAATCTTTCAACATAATTATAGTAAAGACAACACACACCCCACTCCAGAACTTTTCATTAATCTCGTCATTGCTCAGGCAATAAGCATAGTGCTCTGTGCTCTTTCAGCAGGTTTGTGCTTGCAAGTGCAATACTGCTCCTGCTACTCAAACTGGAGCTAGTCTGCAGGAGCAGAATTGGGGAGGGGGCAGGTAATCCCAGATTACAGCAGCAGTGGGGATCAGAATAACAGGTGGGGGAAAGCTGCCAGATCTGGAGCAATAGCGCTGGTACCATTGGCTTTTATGGTGGGCTTGTGAGGTAATACAAAAGTGTTATAGGAGCTGGAGAAACAGCACACCACTCAGAAACTTCCCATCTGAGCCGATGGTACAGGTACAAGCATTGCTACCTTTCCCACTCCCAATTTTGACAGAAGATATTCTTCTCAGCAATTTTCCGATCATCCTTGGTGGTGGTTGTACCAATGATTCTTTCTTTATTTTATTTTTTACTTTCTTTCTTTCTTACTTTCTTTCTCTCTCTCTTTCTTTCTCTCTTTTTTCTCTCTCTTCCTCCCAGTAATGTTATGCCACAAAACTATTCTTTCAAGTGAGGCTGTTCAATATGAGACATTGAAACGCAAATGTGTTACTGTGAATTTATTGAATGTTAACTTGTCATCAGGAAGGCCTGAGAATTTTAGAATGCTCATTCCAAATAAATTGATGTCAATATTTTCTATTCAGGTCTATCAGGTGCTGGAAAGACCACCATTGGGTTTGCACTGGAGGAGTACTTGGTCACCCATGGTATTCCTTGTTACTCTTTGGATGGAGATAACATTAGGCAAGGACTAAACAAAAACTTGGGTTTCACCTCTGAGGACCGTGAGGAGAATATCCGGCGTATTGCTGAGGTGGCCAAACTGTTTGCAGATGCTGGACTTGTCTGTATCACTAGTTTTATCTCTCCATTTGAAAAGGTAAGTTCATTAGAAAGAAGAAACTGTTCATCCTTGACATGTTGCATTATGTAAATTCATTCCAACCTCCATTGTCTAGATAGATGTCACTGACCATCATCCTCTTAAAACAACCTCTAATTCAACACGGGAGCATTAACCTGTGAATAATTTGAATCTCAATCTTGGCCACCTGCTTAAGTTTTCTGTAAACTGTAACTGTTGGGCAGGTTCTCTGGAGCAAAGGAAAAACCCCAGCTGGGAAAGGATATACCAAGAAATTGGTCTCCTGGGGATCAATGAAGGAGCAGCATTTATGGTACTGTGGAATTGTCGACAGAATGGGTTGTCCCAGTTCCTAACCAAAGAGGATAGCTTGGATGTAGAGCACCAACCTGGGGGCAGAAAACGGGACGTGGGGAGAGGAGTGCTAAACCCTTTTAAAAACCACAGAAATACTGTAGTTCTGCCATACACAGTTGTAAATGATTGATCTTGGTGTAGCTGCCAAATATTGGAAATTAAATAAGGAACATGGTTCCTTTTCTGTAGATTAGCCATAATTTTTAGCACCGAGTTCCATGATTGGTTATTTATGGAACCAAATGGCATCCTTCTGCAATCTACCCATCAGTCTGAAAGATCAGTGTTTCTTACAAATATTTTAACAAATGGTGGGCTTGTGGCGACACGCCACCACTGGACATAATCCGCTCACGGCGGCACAGACAGTCTAAGCAGAAGCCCCCAGCCGGGGGCCCTTTCCTCCAGCAACTTGTTTCCCGCAGGGACAGGCTGCCGGGAGCACTTCCTGTCTGGGAAGTATTTAAGTGGATGCGCGGGCTTTTCTAGTTCCTGTTTGTCATGTGGTTGGAATAAAGCAGTTGTGTTTTCAATAGCTCTGGTCTCGACTCCCACGTTTGCCGCGGTATCTCAACACTGGTGACCCCGACGCTCAGGACGAATCCTAAGCTAGCATGGCGGATACAAACGCAGTCACGGTTAAATTACCAGACTTTTGGGAGAACCTCGCCGAAGCCTGGTTCGTTCAAGCTGAGTCCAGATTCCGGCTGAAAGGCATTACAGTCGACGCCACGAAGTACGACTACCTCGTCGCCTCGCTCACCTACGCTACAGTCCCCAAGGTTTGGGCAGCGCTGCAGAATCCACCAACAGAGGGCAAGTACGAACATCTGAAGGCTGCGCTACTTAAAAAATTTCAAACGTCCTCTTACCAGCGCCACTGCCAACTCCTGGACCTCCCCGGCCTTGGTGACGCTTCACCATCAGACCTGCTTTCCCACATGCTGTCCCTCTCAGACGACAAAAACCCCGGCGCCCTTTTTCGCACGCTACTCATTCGGCAGCTCCCCGCCAGCATCCGCCCGCTCATTGTGGAGTCTGACTCCACGGACCTGAATGATATAGCCGAAAAGGCCGACCGGCTGCTCTCTGCACAGGCCGCTCGCGACGTCGCGCCCGACCTCACGGCAACGACCACGCGGGCTTTCCGGGCCGCTAGGCCCGACCGCCCTACCACTCCGGGTCACTGCTACTACCACACCCGTTTTGGCGCTAGGGCTCAACGCTGCACGCCACCGTGTACCTTCAAACCCCCCCCCGCACCGGCCCCCGCGATGGCCGCGGGGCAGAAGGAGCCCCTACTGTACGTCACTGACGACAGAACCAACCGCCGATTTCTGTGCGACACAGGGGCCCAGCTCAGCATCACCCCCGCCTCCGCCCTCGAGATCCAACGCGGCACACAGGGTATCACACTGGCTGCAGCCAATGGCTCTGAAATCCGCACATATGGCACCCGCATGGTCACGCTCGACCTCGCGGGCCGCCGCTACCGCTGGGAGTTCCTCACAGCCAAGGTCCTCTGCCCACTCATCGGCGCCAACTTCCTACGAGCCCACGGCCTCCTTGTCGACATTCCGAGGCACCGCCTCGTCGACATCAACACTATGGCCCCCATCCCCGGCGCCTTTACCCCGGCCCGTTCGGCCGGCCTGACGACCTACTGCCGCGCCAGAGCCACGGACGACTACTCGGCACTCCTAGCTGAGTTTCCCGCCCTCACTAACCCGACCTTTTCGGCCAAAGCCGCCAAGCACGGTGTGGAACACTATATCCCCACCACCGGCCCCCCAGTTTCTGCCCACGCCCGCAGACTCAACCCGGCCAAGCTGGAAATCGCGCGGGCCGAGTTCACCACCATGGAACAACTCGACATCATCCGCCGCTCCAGCAGCCCTTGGGCCTCGCCCCTCCACATCGCCCCCAAGCCCGGCGGAGGCTGGCGCCCTTGCGGGGACTACCACCGCCTCAACGACGCCACCACCCCCGATCGATACCCGGTGCCACATATCCAGGACTTCTCGGCCCGACTGGCCGGACGAACCGTCTTTTCCAAAGTCGACCTGGTGCGCGGTTACCACCAAGTCCCCGTACACCCCGCGGACATCCCCAAAACGGCCGTCATCACCCCATTCAGCCTGTTCGAGTTCCTGAGGATGCCCTTCGGCCTCAAGAATGCAGCACAGGCTTTCCAGCGCTTTATGGACTCAGTCCTCCGGGACCTGAACTTCCTATTCGTCTATCTAGATGACATTCTCGTGGCCAGCTCCTCCAAACAGGAACACCTCGAACACCTTCGCATCCTGTTCGGGCGCCTAGCCCAACACGAGCTCATCCTCAGCCCGGCGAAGTGCCAATTCGGCCTAACCGAGATCGATTTTCTCAGTCACCACATCACCCCTGCTGGGGCCGTCCCCCTGCCCAACAAGGTGCAGGCCGTCCAGCAATTCCCCCGCCCCACAACCATCAAGGGCCTCCAGGAGTTCCTCGGGATGGTGAACTTCTACAACAGGTTCATCCCCAGAGCCGCAGCCCTCATGAAGCCCCTATACGACTCCCTCCAAGGAAAATCCGGCAAGATGGACGTAGCCTGGACCACTTACACGGCAGCCGCCTTCGACGCCACCAAAAACGCGCTCGCCGGCGCCACTCTGCTCGCGCACCCGAGGGCCGATGCCCGGGTCGCGCTCACCACCGACGCCTCCGACCACGCGGTCGGGGCCATGTTCGAGCAGTGGGTCAATGGCGCGTGGCAGCCACTTGCCTTCTACAGCCGCCAACTGCGCCCCCCGGAGGTCAAATACTCCACTTTCGACCGCGAGCTTCTCGCACTCCACCTGTCGGTCCGCCATTTCAGGTTCCTCCTGGAAGGCCGCCCCTTCACCGCGTATGTGGACCACAAGCCACTCACATACGCGATGGCCAAGCACACCGAACCCTGGTCCGCTAGGCAGCAACGCCAGCTCGCGGCCGTCTCCGAGTTTACTACGGACATTCAGCACGTCTCCGGTAGAGACAACGTGGTCGCCGACTGCCTTTCCCGTCCCGCCGTCTGTGCGAATCATCTCGCGGTCGACTACGCACAACTAGCAGCGGCCCAGCTCACGGACCCAGACCTCCTCTCGGCGGCTACCAGCCTGCCAGGGCTACGCCTAGCCAAGGTCGCGCACGGGCCCGAAGCCACGGCAGTCACGTGCGACGTCTCACTCGGCCAACCCAGGCCGGTCGTCCCTGAGACCTGACGCCGCCGCGTTTTCGACGCGCTCCACGGGCTCTCTCACCCGGGTTCCCGCGCATCCGTCAAACTCCTCTCCAAGCGCTTCGTCTGGCGCGGCCTCAGCAGAGATGTTCGGACTTGGGCCACCTCCTGCCTCACCTGCCAACGGGCTAAGGTACAGCTGCACACCAAAGCACCCCTGGGAGACTTCGAGGTACCCAGCCGCCGCTTCGACCACGTACACGTCGACATCGTCAGTCCCCTGCCGCCATCGCAAGGCCAAACTTATCTCCTCACGATGGTCGACCGCTACACACGCTGGCCTGAGGCAGTGCCGCTGACCTCCACCACCACAGCCGACATCGCCAGGGCGTTTGTTAACACCTGGGTTGCGAGGTTCGGCATACCGGCCGACATAACCTCCGACAGAGGCGCCCAGTTCACCTCCGAACTCTGGACGGCCACAGCACGCAACCTCGGGGTGACGCTCCACCGCACCACGGCGTACCACCCGCAGGCCAACGGACTTTGTGAACGCTTCCACAGGTCACTCAAGGCCTCACTCCGCGCCGGCCTGCAGGACAGTACCTGGACTGACTGCCTACCGTGGGTGCTACTCGGCCTACGCACCGCGGTCAAGGAAGACCTCCAGTCCTCGGCAGCGGAGTTAGTCTACGGACAACCGCTGCGCGTCCCAGGCGAATTCCTTCCGGAGCCTACCAAGCCTTGGTCGGCCGAACAGCAGCGGCTCGACTCTTTCTCTTCCGCTCAGCAGTTCGCCCCACTTCCGGTCAACCGACACGGCGAAGTCGCACCTCACGTCCCGCCAAATTTACAGCAGGCGCTCTTCGTCTTCGTGCGACACGACGCGCACCGCGGGCCCCTGCGACCCCCGTACGACGGTCCGTACGAGGTACTACAAACCGGGGACAAGGTCTTCAAGCTGCGACTCGGCGACAGGGTCGAGACAGTCTCCATCGACCGGCTCAAACCAGCACACACAGAACCAGGGGAACAGGTCCCCGTGGCCCAGCCTCCAACTAGAGGCCGTCCCCCCGGCAAGCCAGCACAGCCGGCGGCGAACCGCCCGACCCAACCAACCAGACCGGCGACCACTCAGAGCCGCTGCGGCAGAACCATTAGACCACCGTCACAACTCGTCCACTCCTCCTAAGCGGATTCTGGGGGGAGCTCTGTGGCGACACGCCACCACTGGACATAATCCGCTCACGGCGGCACAGACAGTCTAAGCAGAAGCCCCCAGCCGGGGGCCCTTTCCTCCAGCAACTTGTTTCCCGCAGGGACAGGCTGCCGGGAGCACCTCCTGTCTGGGAAGTATTTAAGTGGATGCGCGGGCTTTTCTAGTTCCTGTTTGTCATGTGGTTGGAATAAAGCAGTTGTGTTTTCAATAGCTCTGGTCTCGACTCCCACGTTTGCCGCGGTATCTCAACAGGCTCATCCTTTTCATTGACCCTTGCATCTTGAGTCCCATATTTAATAAATGATATATAGGAAGAGATTTGATTGATGGACGAGTAAGTACATTTAACTCTTTGTAATTGTGTCAGTAAAAAAGCCCAGTGCCCAAAGTTCTCTTCAACGGGTAATTGCAAATGCAGGAAGAAGCAATTTGATAGTTGAAACGTTATTCTCAAAGGCTTTCGACAAGGTCATTTAAGAGGCAAACAATTCATTTTATGATTTTACTGAAATGGGCGATTTCATTATTAAAACACTCACTAACTGTCACATTGACGTGTTACGATAAAAAGCTACGGATATGTATAAAATACATCCAGTGAGATTATTATAGAGAGCAATTTCAGCTGGCTTGGATTACATTTGTATTTTGTTACCGAGACCGTTTAAACCATCTATTAAAAATACTGAAAGGATCGATATGCTTCCAAACCATGTAATACAATGAAAACAACTTGATTTCTTAATCAGCTGAATAAATGGCATCGCATTGACTTTAACACAATACTTCTTTGGCTGACAGGGTCACAAGATAGCCTGGCAGAATTATTTAAGTAGGAATTAATGTGTCAGTGGCCTCCAATAACCTGATCCATCGCAAACCAATAGTGTTGATTTTGTATGTTCATTTATATTTTTAGGATCGTGAAAAGGCAAGAAAAATTCACGAGATCTCCAAACTTCCATTTTTTGAAGTCTTTATCGATGCTCCTTTAGATATCTGTGAAAGTCGTGATGTGAAAGGTCTTTATAAGAAGGCCAGAGCAGGAGAGATCAAAGGTATAATTATCACACTATCAGCAGAAGAGCTCTTGTGATAATACAATCAGCTAAATATTCTCTGATAAACGTGAGACCTATCCACCACTGCAAATTGTAGCTTTCAGGATTATTGATGGCTTTCAGTTAATTGAAGAGATGTTACAAGTGTGTTTGTCTGCATAGCGAACTTGCAGCTCCATTTTGTGCAGTGAAACAATGTTCATTTAACATGGCTAGTTACAATATTACATGGAGAAGTGTGAGAAAAACCAAAGTCTAGGGGCAGCATTGATATTCCACTCCTAATCTACAGAATGACCTTGCTGTATCTATGCAAAGAAAATGCAGGAACATCAAACAACTGCAGTAAAAGCTGCTCTGATTTTGGACTCCTAGCTGAAAGAGAATGGAAATCTTAGGGATTTATTTGAGGAAAAAACCCTCCTGTTTTCACAGAATCACAGAAACCCCACAGTGCAGATAGAGGCCATTTCGGCCCATCGAGCCTGCACCGACACATATCCCACCCGATCCCCATAACCCCTACACCAACACATATCCCACCCTATCCCTGTAACCCCACGTATTTAATCCCCCTAACACTAAGGGTCAATTTATCATAGCCAATCAACCTCACCCGCACATCTTTGGACTGTGGGAGGAAACCGGAGCACCCGGAGAAAACCCACGCAAACACGGGGAGAATGTTCAAACTCCACACAGCTGATGCTTTAATGTCCTAAGGGCCCAAATTGCCTCTTTTTCGCCATGCTGTGAAGTAATGCACAGTCATGAATGCCCAAATGTACACTTTTTCCTATCCTGGATCTTACATCGAATTACATAGAATTTACAGCACAGAAACAGGCCATTCGGCCCAACTGGTCTATACTTCCTTCCACTCTCCTTCATCTTACCCAACCTGCAAACCCTCCTATTCCTTTCTCCCTCATGTGTTTATCTAACTTTCCCTTAAATACATCTACGCTATCCACTTCAACTACGCCATGTGGTAGAGAGTTCAACATTCTAACCACCCTCTGAGTAAAAAGGTTTGTCCTGAATTCCTTATTGGATTCATTAGTGACTATCTTATATTTATGACCCCTAGTTTTGAACTGCCCCGCAAGTGGAAACATCTTCTCTACGTCTACCCTAGCAAACCCGTCTATGAGGTTACCCCCTCAACCTTTTCTTTTCTTGGATCATGAATGTAACTCAGATCTAATCACTTCAGGTGCACGTGGAGAAATTGCATGGCCCCCTTCCTTAAAATTAATGGATGGAAAATAAAGTCTGAGAGTCCAAGTTTTCTAGCCCGCCCTCATAACTCAATCATGTGCACCACTTCCAGGGCTTGGTTCTTTCTCTTGTGCCTTGGGGGGGGGGGGCAGGGAGTCACTCATGCAAACCTGGAGAGACTGCTAGATTGCTGAGAGCATTGCAGCCAAACCTGATGGTGTTCTTAATCAACACCCACCCATCGGCCTCAAGTGGGAGCAGAAACCTGGGCTTTTCCTTTCCCCTAGCCCAATGGTTCTGAGGTCAATTATAGTGGTCCTACTGCTGCCCCAGTTGAGATTAGCTCACTCAGCACAGGGGCTTTTCTGATCTGTATGGTACTACACCAGAGGCCCTGTTATCCACTAGGCCATTGGAGAAGTTGAATGAATTGCCCGTTACAATATTAGAAAAGCTGTTTTCGTGTGCAACTCTTTTTAGATCATAAAAGGCATGTTAAAACCGAAAGGATCTGTACACGCATTTCTTCATGTCCCATAATAAGTTCCGCTGCTTTATTCGGTTCATTTTTGTTTCTTTGTATAGGATTTACTGGTATTGATTCAGACTACGAGAAACCTGAAAATTCTGAGCTGGTGCTGAAAACAAATCTCACATCTGTGAATGAATGCATCCAACAGGTGGTGGAGCTCTTAGAGGAGGGGGTAAGTGAAAAGTCCCAGTGTCCTTGGCAATTATACCTGGCTTTCTGAAAAGAAAACAGCAACTTGAAAGACAGACAGCTGTTAATGATGGTATTATGTGTTTTTATGATATTTCTACAAAGATACGAACAATGATGGACAGGAAAGGACCCTCTGGTCCACCCAGCCTGTCCCACAAAGCTGCGAGGCCTTGTGCATCGCACGATATACACTCCCCACCCCATCCAAAACCATGTGATCTCCCAGGAGAGGCGAAAACCCAGATAAAAACACAGGCCAATTTGGGGGAGAAAAAATCTGGGAAATTCCTCTCCCACCCCTTTAGGCAGCTGAAACTAGTCCAGGAGAGCACTCTGGCCCACATGCATAACACTGCACTTTTCTAAGTTACACATCATTTTCCAGTCACAAGCTCAATCCCCCAACACATCAAGATCCGCCTGTAGTTGTCGAGCATTCTCTACAGTCCTGACATTCACTCAGATCTTAGTATCATCTGCAAACATGCAGATTATGCCCTCAATACCTAGATCAATAACAAAAGTAGTAAGTTTTGCTTTGATAAAAATCAAAAAATTAATCATGAAAGAGCTTTGTTTATTTCAGTTTCCTTCCTTTACAAGTGGAGCAGCCTTATGGATAAATGATAATTTAATATTTCTTCCATTACATGTTAATTCAAACAAAATGTAGCCTTCACTTCGCATTCCTCTTCTACCTTTTCTATGGGTGTTACTTTTGGTATTGAATGTGGACTGCTTTCAGAGACAGGCGTTTCCACGGTTACCATCCATACTGCTCCATAAAAATCAACAACAGCTTCCATTTGCTTAGCACCTTTGACCAAGGAGTGAAGTAACAGACACCAAGCCATTTTGAGAGGGTTAGGAGATGTGACCGAAAGGTTGGTGAAAGACACCAAGGGGAAAAACTTGAGTCGTGCCCCCTTTGGGGCGCTAACTTCACCAGGGTGCTACTTTAAGTGCCCCGAAAAAATTAGCGCCCCTGCAGCCGAAATTCACCGGTAGCACCCCAAGAGAGAGGCTGAGTGCTACTGGAAGCGCCCCACCGCCCTTTTGGGGCGCTGTGAGTGAATATCGCAGCGCCACATGCTGTGGCACGTCGTGCCGCGGTACTGCAGGCCTTTCTCCCCTTATTAAAGGGGAGGGGCTGAGCGCAGCGCGACCCGGGGCCTAGCTGGGCCACCGGGATCAGAGTGCCGGCAAAAGAGCCCGGCACTCAAGAAGTGCCGGGCTCACGGAGCGCAGCCGGCACTCCGCAGAGGGGCTTCAGAGGAGGTCGGGAACGGCAGAGGGGTCAGGTGCTGGCAGGCGGCCAACAACAAAAATGGCCGCTCGGCACCTCCACTTTAACTTGCGCCACCCCGGCCACAGGTAGGCCCCCTTGACCCCGTCGGACATAGCATCCGGCGGTAAGTCAGGGGGCGCTACCGAAGATCACGGCCGGGGTGCGAGCGGGGCGCTGCGCACGGCGATGACGTCATCGCCGGAGGCGCAGCGCCGCGGGGCGCTAACAGTTACCGCCGCCGAATTTCGCGGGAGGCGCTAGCGGCGCCGCGCCTAGGCACTAGTTGCCTTGCTCCCCGTTAGTATCCTCTTAAGGTGCTAACGGGAGGCGCAAAGCAACTGAATTTTTAGGCTAACGGTTTTTAAAGACAGGAAGGGAGATAGAGAGAGGAAGGGAATTCCAGAGTAGGTGCTAAGGTAGTTCAAGGTTTTGCCAATAATCTGATGGTGATGGAACATCTTGCAAATAGTGACCATAATATGATTGAATTTGATATTAGGTTTGAGAGCCAGATGGGAGAATCACAAACCAAGGTTTAAAATTTAAGTAAGGCAAAGTTCGAAGGGATGAGAAATAAATTGACCACCATAAACTGGGCTGAACTGTTAATGGGCAAACTTACAGACAAACATTGGGAAGTATTCAAAGAAGCTTTTGGTGCAATACAAAACCAGTACATACCAATAAAAGGCAAGGGGCTAAAAATTCAGTTTGGGGCGCCAAGCTCGCCTGGGCGCCGGAATTACCGCTGCGCGCGGAGCCACTTGCGCCATCGGGATATTCAGTTTCAGCGCCCCAAATGGAAGCCGGCCGCTAAACAAGGCTTTAGGCGCCCCGCTTGGGGCGCTGAAACTGAATTTCGGCACGCAAAGTGCCGCAGCGCCACCCGCTGCGGCACGGCAGGCTGCGGTACTGCAGGCCTTCCTCCCACTGTTAAGGGGGAGGTGCCTGCAACAGCGCAATCCCCGCTCGCGAGTGCCGGCAAATGAGCCCGGCACCAAGGAGAAGTGCCGGGCTCTCGGGAAACAGCCGGCAATGCCACGGGGGGGTGGGTGTAGGAGGCCGGGGACGGAGGTGCGGGCAGGCGGCCACCGAAAAACCGGCCGGCCGCACCTCCACCTTAACTCGCCCCACTACCGCCACAGGTAGGCCCCTGTGTACCGGTCGCTATTTGCGGCCGGCGCGGAAGAGGCGGCTGCGACCTAATATGGCGCTCGGGGCGGTAGCGGGGCGCTGCACACACCGATGACGTCATCGGTGGCGGCACAGCGCTACAGGCTAACGCCGCCATTAGCGCCCCGCTAAATATCGTGGTGGTTGTGGCCAGTGGCGCTAAAGCCTCTGAGTGGCCTCTTTGGGCGCAAACTGGTGGCACAAGCAACTGAATTTCTAGGCCAAAATCTCTGCATGTAGCTAAGCAACCACGGTCAACACATGAGGTAAGGGACAGTATCAAGCTAAAAGAAAAGGCTCACACAAATGCAAGGAAAAGTGGAAATCTAGCGGACTGGGAGAACGAGAGAAAGAAACAAAGGGATACATTAAAGTAATAAGAGATACAAAAGAGGAATATGAAAAAAAACTTGCAAGGCATATCAGTAAAAGTTTTTAGAAATATATTAAGAGAAAGAGAGCAGTAAGGGGAATGTGTCTACTCCTGTTCCTCTGTTCTTAAGTTCCTTCCCATGTAACAAGAGTGGAGGAAGTGGGAATATGCAGAAGGCTAGAATATGTGACCTGGACCACATGGGGAGGGACATAAAGGCTGGAAAAGAATGCAGAAGAAGGGTGGAATGAGGCCATGGAGGAGTTTGTAGATTCATTATACTAATGGATGGAAAATCATGGGGAGAGCAGCTAAATTCTTGACTCCACTCCTGGTGGGTAAAGCTATGCATTGGGAGCAGGAATTCACAAAACTACCCCTATTAAGCCCTAGTGTTTGCAAGTGTGTGTGTGAGCATACAAACATGTGTGCCTGTGCATGTTTGTGTACATAGATGTGCACGTGTGTGTGTGTGTGTGTGCGCTTTACCCAGGCATCCCCCAATGTTGCTCTGTAGTAAGCCACTAAGACCTGTATCAGAAGGATCCAGGTTGACTTGTTTTCCAATATATCTGCTCTTTCCTTCCTTGCCTCTGATCATCTGCTCATAGAGCTAGTGCAGCTGAGATCTGAACTTGTGAACTTAAGTCACTTTGTCCCAGCACACTCTGACATGGTACGGTGCACAAATGCATCATCCACTAAGCTGGCTCTTATTTATTAATAGTCAAAAATTTCCATTTCAGTGCTTGCTCTTGTGGCAAATTAGAAACCACTCACTCATACCGGGGGCTGGGGGGTGGGGGAGAGGGGGGTGTGGTGGGCGGGGGGGTGCAGGTTTAATCACGCAACAACACATTTGTACCAATTCCCTTTGTAACAAACATGAAGGGAAGATTGAGTTTCAGAGTGGCCACATGAGAGGACAAAACACAAGCAGCACAGGTGAGAATGAGTTCAAGTCTCTTAAAGGAGCTGAGGAACATCTGCAACTCCCTGTCACTGGTGAGATACTGCGATTGTGGCTCGTGAGCCGCTGTAATGTGGAACTTGTGGTGGAACCTGACATTTATCCTTAAGTGAATTCTGGAACAGCAGGTGCTATACCAGTGACGTGAGTTAGGGCCCAAGTACAGGTTATCAGTTCTGACTGTCAAACTGTGTTACTAATTACCAACATTGGACAGACGAACTCTTGAACTGGGACATGTTTGGAACCCACCCTGAAAGGAGAGTTAATGAGTCGCATTCTGACTTTCTGGGAGACCAGCCAGCAGAATTTAGAACTGATGTATTTATTGTTACTCTAAGGGCATTATTCCCCCTGCTGCAAATGAAGAAGTGAAGGAACTCTTTGTCCTTGAAAACAAGCTGGACTTGGCACGTGAAGCTGCCCAGGTTCTGCCCACACTGCAGATAACGCAGGTAACACTTTTGCATTCTACTCTAAAAAATACTTTACTTACGTGACACTGCGATAAAACAAAAAAAAGATCGCCAATGCTTTACACAGTTGTACATTATTTGAACAATTATTGAGGCCTAGCTACTGCAGAGTGACTGTAATGCCAACACAAAGGAGCCAGACTCCCTTCCCCCAGTGGTTTCCCATCAGAAGAGCTTTTCTTTAAATATATTGCTGTATGCAGGTGAAAGGTGTCATCTAGTCGAGAGCAGTTATGTTTAAGGCAGATGCTGTGTAGAAAAGAAACATTGGCCCCAGTTTTGGAGAGAGTATAGGGCTGCTCTCTTGCCCTGCTGAGGATATGGCACTTGAAGAGCATTGTTGAAGCCTGTGTCTAGTTGTGCGAAATTGGAAGCAGGGAGAGACTACAACCGTCCTCTTATCAGTGATTTAAATAAAATTCCTATAAGGGAGCATTATTCCTGTGGATAACTGCTCACCCACCCAGATAGAGATAAGCCCCTTTATCTGACAGACAATGCCTTCAAAGTTAATAGGCATAAAGTCGTTAGCAGAATTTGCAATAAGCATTTCCACCCTACCCGGGCACTGAAGAGGAATATCTGTATAAATAACTGGAAGTTGATGATATTACCTCATGGGACAGGCAGTGACCATAGTCAGCAATTTGTTATATCAAATTGGAAACCAAAACAAAGGCCCCAATTTTCGGCTTGTGTGGGGAATGGTCGGATTTCCCCGAATGTGGGGTTTCTGACACACATAAAAAAGAGTCAGCCAGCTCCACGCAATTTTCCCTCAAGTGGCCAATTGATTCCCAGCATGTGGGAAGCCTTGCTAATTGTCCAATTCGAGTCAGAAATCCCCACAGTATGATGCAATCATTCGTGGTGCTTTCAAGGTCCATAGCAAGCACTGCATCCTCTGAAGGCTTCCAAACGAACCATACAGGATGGCAGAGGAGCCTGCAGCAGCTGTGGTCAGTGCCAGACCCCGAGCTGCCTCCAAATTCGACGAGGCTTCACTGCAGGCATTATTGGATGGGGTTAGGGCCCACAGTGAGGTCCTGTTCCCTAGGTCAGGGAGGAAGAGGCCTCCCACTGAGACCAATGCTGCATGGATGCAGGTGTCAGCAGATGCCAACTCGCTGGGAGTCACCAGAAGAACCTTGGCATTACATCTCTATCTCCTTCCTTTACTCCCCCACAGTACCATCCAGAGCCCCCGTCCTCACTGTGGAGGAGGAAGAGGCTGTGCAGCCAGACTCCTCAGAGGAAGCTCCAACCTCTGAGGGCGCAGCGTCAGCAGAAGTAAGCGCACCCAGCACCAGCGCAGACACTCACACCTCAGGGGGACCTTCGGGACATAGAGTAGTGTTGTCACCTGGTGTTTCACAGCTCACAAGTGAGCCTCAGCAGATTCTGGAGACAGGGACAGCAGTGGAGAGTCCTCGTCGGAGGGCGCAGGACTCTGCCAGCTCAGCTCAGCTGCGTTGCATGTCGACCCTCTGCCTCTGGGTCCATCGGCAAGAGAAGAGGTGATGGATCTCCATGCACAGATGCAGGAGTCTCTGGCAGGTTTTGTCTCCAGGGTCGCTGCGAGTGTGGAGCGAATGGAGGAGTCCATAGCGACCATGGGCAGAGCCTTTGTGGAGTCATTGGCACATGAACGCATCACCATGGAAAGGTTGGCAACCTCCATGCAGGAGATAACTTGCCAGGGTACGGAAAACATGGTGAGTGCTCATAAGAGAATGACATCTCTTGAGGAGCGTTGGCCATCTGTTGAACAGAGAAACCAGATCTTCATGGAAGTCCTTCTGAGTAGGACTGCCAGTGCAGAAACGGGTCCCACTGGCCCCCTAAAGTGCAGCAAGGTGCTCTCAAGCCACTTCCAAGCGCTGGCCCCTCTGGCCAGTGCAACTTCAGGTGAGTGAGCAGCAGCCTGGTGCTCCTGGTGCTCATCCTGCTGTCCCTGGTTCTGCTGCTGCTGCCTCTGCTGTTGGAGATCCTCTAATGCCAGGAAGGGAAGGTACCAAAGGCCTCCCATGCTTCTGGCAGATGCCTCCATTGAGGGGGCGCTGAGTTAGGGTGGTGAGAGGGGCTTCCCAGGCGCTCACACTGGAGAAGTGTGTGAGGCTCCAACTTTCTTTCTACAGCTGCTCCTAAGGCTTCAAAAAGTTCCCCCAAGCCTTGATCAACAAGGTCCTGCAGCCTGCAAATGCTGCCTATTTAAATCTCTTCAGCCCTCAGCGACCTGCTGCTGCAAGCAAGCAAGCCAGCTGTTTTCACGCCAGCTCTCATCGGCGGGGTTCCCCGCAGGCGTGTTTCATGTGGGGAAAGCTCCAAAGTCGCAACGGCCCTGGAAAATCTTCCTTAACAAGGTGATCATTGGTGATTAGTGCTCCGACGAGCAGTCCCGCCAGCGGCGGCTGGGACTGAAGCGGCTGACGGAGAAACGGCGGTCCGAAAGTCGGACAGGGCGGGGAATCAGGTGGGGGGTGTCCCGACCCGCTTTTTCCGTGATTTTCGGACCCCGGCCACATGAAAAGCCGCCCGACGGCTGCCAGAAAATCGGGGCCAAAGTGTTTGTACCGTGTCTATGTTAGTATTCACTTAAATCTCCAGGTACGCATTTTGTGCCACAGTACAAGAGAATTGTGGACATTGTGCATAGGTCAGAGGTTTATCATCTACCAAAAGGGGAGAAAAAATGTACTTAACTTCAAACAAAAGTTAATAAATGTCAACAGATTTAAAACTTCATTTGGATATTGTGGCAGTTACTGATATTAAATCCACACCTGGTTATATATTATTAGAAGAAATCTGAACTCTAAAAGAATCATTGCATTTGCAGGAACGTGGGTTCCTAACTAAAAGACTGAGTTCTACTCAGGCGATCAAACAAAACGAACTTTAATGAAACAAACAGGTTTTAACAAGAAACTGCAGGATAACATCGAATGTAGGTCTGCTCTCTTCGGAGGCTCCACGAGGACTGCTCCAGCAGTCCCGTGGCTGACGTTATGACGTCATCACGTTTTCCCGCCAGTGGGGAATCACGTGATGAACGGCGTGACGTCATCACGTTTTAGCCGCGCTGTTAAAGTAACCATGCTCTGTACAGTTAAACGGCATAAATAAAGATACAGGCTCAGGCTGTAGCTAACATGTTGTTAAAGGAATTATATACAAACGATCTGAGTCCCTTGGTGGCTCCGCCACATGTGCCCCCCCAGAATTGTCTTTAACAGCAAAAGTGAGGCGTCGAGGAGGCCTGACAAGTCTGTCCGAGCGACTTCGGTAACCCTGCAGAGGAAGCTGATGGATGGTGGTCGAGCTGGCGGGCGGCTGTGGTTGAGCTGGCGCGGCGAGTGTGGTCGAGCTGGCGGGTGGCTGTGGTTGATCTAGCACGGCGGCTGCGGGCGGTCGGCCATGTTTCGGCGGTTGAGCGATGACGACTGGGCGGTCCAGGTCCAAGTGAGCCGGCTTCAACCGGTCCACCGAAATGTGATCTGGCTTTCCTCCGATGTCGACCGAAAAGGATTTGTCTCCTGATTCGATGACGCGGAAAGGACCAGTGTAAGGGGGCTTGAGCGGATCCCAGTGAGCGTCATGGCGGATAAATACGTACTCGGCGTTCTTCAGCTCAGCCGGCACATGGGAGCTCTGTAGGCCGTGATTTGATGTAGGCACTGGAGCGAAGCATCTGGCCACTTCCTGGTGGCTGACGAGTTGCTGGGAGGCGGACCATGGCTCTGTGGGAGAAGGGAGGAAATCCCCTGGTACTCGGAGCGGCTGGCCATAAACAAGTTCCGCCGAGGACGATTGCAGGTCTTCTTTGGGCGCCGTACGAAGACCCAAAAGGACCCATGGGAGTCTGTCCACCCATCCTGCACCTTGAAGACTGGCCCGTAGGGCGGCTTTAAGCGATCTGTGGAATCGCTCGCACAGGCCGTTCGCCTGTGGATGATAGGCGGTGGTGCGATGAAGTTTGGTGCCGAGCCCCTGAGCTACAGCGTTCCAGAGCTCCGAGGAAAATTGTGGCCCATGATCGGAAGAGATGTCTGCCGGTACCCCGAAACGAGCAACCCAACAGGAGATGAAAGCTCTAGCGACGTCTGACGAAGTGGTGGAAACCAAAGGAATTGCCTCTGGCCACCTACTGGTGCGGTCCACCATGGTGAGGAGATGCGTATAACCACGGGAAGGCGGAAGTGGCCCCACAAGGTCCACATGCACGTGGTCAAAACGACACTCCGGAACAGCGAACGTAGCCTCTGGAGCTTTTACATGACGCTGGACCTTGGCCTTCTGGCAGACCACGCAGGTGTTGGCCCAGTCACAGACATCCAGGTGCATACCCTTCCAGATGAATTTCGCCGACATTAGCCGTTGTGAAGCCTTCATACCAGGGTGCGACAACCCGTGTATGGCGTCAAACACTTTCCGGCGCCATGCGACTGGCACGATAGGTCGGGGAACACCCATGGAGACGTCGCAAAGGAGCGTGGTGCCTGTGGCCTGGAAACTGACGTCGGTCGCTTGGAAACTAGAGGGGACGGTTCTGTATGATTGGACCGCTGGGTCCGAGGCCTGATCCACAGCCATGAGGGCGTAGTCAATCCCAAGGTGAACCGCATGGACCGTCGCGCGGGAGAGGCAATCCGCTACCAGGTTGTCTTTACCAGACACATGTTGAATGTCCGTGGTAAATTCAGAAATAAACGTCAGGTGACGTTGTTGACGAGCTGACCACAGTTCGGCGGTCTTGGCCATGGTGAACGTTAGAGGCTTGTGGTCGACAAAAACCATGAAGGGACGTCCTTCTAATAAGAACCGGAAATGGCGGATGGCTAGAAAAAGGGCCAGCAACTCCTGATCGAAAGTGCTGTATTTTCTTTCATTTCTCCGTAGTTGACGGCTGAAAAACGCCAGCGGTTGCCACGTGCCATTCACCCACTGCTCCTGCACTGCGCCGATGGCGTAGTCTGACGCGTCGGTGGTAAGGGCGATGGTGGCACCTGGAAGTGGGTGCGCCAGCATGGTTGCGTTGGCCAAGGCGCTCTTGGTGTTGACGAATGCCTGGTCCATCTCGGCCGTCCAGCTGATTGGATCCTTACCGGACTTGCCCTTGAGGGCCTCGTATAAAGGCTGCATAAGCAGAGCCACCTTAGGGACGAATCGGTGATAGAAATTGACCATCCCAAGGAACTCTTGCAGGGCCTTGACGGTTGGCGGGCGCGGGAAAGAGTTAACAGCTTCCACTTTCATCAGTAAGGGGACGGCGCCGTCTGATGTGATGCGGTGTCCCAAGAAATCGATCCACTGCAGGCCGAACTGGCACTTGGCCCGGTTGATGATCAAACCGTGCTGACTGAGGCGTGTAAAGAGGGTACGCAAATGGCAGATGTGCTCTTCCTTGCTAGCGCTGGTGATGAGAATGTCGTCGAGGTAGATGAAGATGAAGTTTAGGTCTCGGAGCACGGAGTCCATCAAGCGCTGGAAAGCCTGTGCCGCGTTCTTCAAGCCAAACGGCATCCGCAGGAACTCAAAAAGGCCGAAAGGGGTGATGACTGCGGTTTTCGGGACATCTTGTGGGTGCACGGGCACCTGGTGATACCCCCAGACGAGGTCGACTTTTGAAAAGATGGAATTTCCCGCCAAATGGGCCGAGAAATCCTGAATATGCGGGATCGGGTACCGATCAGGAGTAGTGGCGTCGGTAGTCGCCGCATGGCCGCCAGCCGCCGCCCGGTTTCGGAACAATGTGGAGAGGCGAAGACCAGGGACTATTCGACCAGCGAATAATCCCCAGCCGCTCCATCATGTCGAACTCCGCTTTCGCAGCCGCGAGCTTGCCGGGTTCAAGCCTTCTAGCCCGTGCATAAACCGGGGACCCAGTAGTGGTGATATGATGTTCAACACAATGCTTCGTGGCCGAGGAGGAGAAAGTGGGCCTGGTCAGCTCCGGGAACTCTCCGAGGAGCCGAGTGAAGTCATCCGGAGATGGGAACGCGCAGGCGATAGAGCACGACACAGCGGTACCGTGGTGGCACGGAATTGAGTGGAAGGTGGCCGCGTTGATCAACCGGCGGTGCCGGACATCGACGAGGAGGCCGTTGGCACACAGAAAATCCGCCCCTAGGATGGCCTGCGAGACTGTGGCCGTGACAAATTCCCAATGGAAGCGCTGACCGCCGAAACACACTTGGACCCGCCGCTTTCTAAAAGTTCGAATGGCTGCGCCATTAGCCGCCACGAGGGAAAAGCCGTGGTCCCCAGCTTGCATATCGAGATTCGACGCAGGTAGGATGCTACACTGCGCCCCGGTGTCGCAAAGGAAACGTTGACCCGATAGGGAGTCGGTGATGAAAAGAAGTTTCCCCGAAGATCCGATGGCCATCGCAGCCGCGGAGCGTCCATTAGACCCGGTCCTCCTTCGCCAGGAACGCAGGAGCTTTGTTTCTTTTTTGGGCGAAAAGCTGCAGGGAGAGCGGCAGCGTCGTGCTTTCGCACCAAAACGGGCATGGTAGGAGCACCAGCCCGCTGCAAGAGGAGCTGGAGCCGCGTCTGTGGGGGATGGGCGTCTCGTGGCAGCGCAGCACTGCTGGGTTACTGTGAAAATCTTATCTGCTTCGGCAGCAAGCCCTGCGCAGTCTGTGACCTCGGACCTGGCTAGGGCAGCCTGAACCTGCTCCGGCAGTTGGCAGAGGAATAGCTCCCGGAAGAGGAAGCATTCCGGTTCAGCACCTAAGAGCGTGAGCATTTGGCTCATGAGCTCGGACGGTTTGGAGTCCTCGAGGCCGGGCATAGCAAGAAGCTGGCGAGCGTGTTCTGACTTCGAGAGCCCGAAGACTTGTAGCAACCGCGCCTTTAACGTATCATACTTGCAGTCAGTAGGAGGACTACCGAGGAGGCTGACGATCCGCGAGGCAGTGGCACTATCGAGCGCGGAGACCATGTAGTAATAACGGGTCTGATCCGTGACGATGTTCCTGATGGCGAACTGGGCTTCAGCCTGGATCAACCACGTGGCTGGTTGTTGCTCCCAGAACTGTGGCAGTTTCAGAGTCACGGCGTTCATTTCCATGCTGAAGATCTTCCGCGAAAACCGTTCGCGAAAGTCGGGGTCACCAATGTAGGAACGTGGGTTCCTAACTAAAAGACTGAGTTCTACTCAGGCGATCAAACAAAACGAACTTTAATGAAACAAACAGGTTTTAACAAGAAACTGCAGGATAACATCAAATGTCGGTCTGCTCTCTTCGGAGGCTCCACGAGGACTGCTCCGGCAGTCCCGTGGCTGACGTCATGACATCATCACGTTTTCCCGCCAGTGGGGAATCACGTGATGAACGGCGTGATGTCATCACGTTTTAGCCGCGCTGTTAAAGTAACAACGCTCTGTACAGTTAAACAGCATAAATAAAGATACAGACTCAGGCTGTAGCTAACATGTTGTTAAAGGAATTATATACAAATGATCTGAGTCCTTTGGTGGCTCTGCCACACATTAATATTTGTTGTATGTTCAGTGAGGTGGTAGCACATTGGATTCACCCAGTAATTTGTTCTTTTTGTAGTTGGATCTGCAGTGGGTGCAGGTCTTATCTGAAGGTTGGGCGACTCCACTCTCAGGCTTCATGAGGGAGAGGGAGTTTCTGCAAGTTCTACACTTTGGGACTCTCTTGGATGGTAAGAATCACTGACTGCAAATTCTTCAAACTGTATCCGTGATAATGATGGCCCTTAATGTCTCCATTATATTCATTAGAGTCTTTTTGGTATAAAATGTGTCTGATCCTCACAGTGAGGCAGGGTTGCTTGCATTGTTTCACCTACTTGTGGCATTTCTCACCACTATTAGATACCAGCTGATGTCCTGGACAGTTTCATTGCTGTTTTGGGCACCACTTTCGTTGCCAGGTTCAAGTATGCCGCTACATTCAGCTTCCATGCTATTTGCAGGTTGCCCAGTCTCCTGTTGGCATTTTATTTAATGACATGGAAAAGTTATCTAAAGTAAAAATAAGCTGTAGAAAGTGATCATTTTCACATATTGTATGGTGGTCTTACCTTGCAGGGAGTAGAGTATCTGATACGTTCCTCTCTACATCATCACTGCCTTGAAATGAAGAATCAGAAGGTGTTTAATAAGGTGCCACATAAGAGACTGTTATGAACATGAAGGCACATGGTATTAAAGAGTGTAGCTGCAGGGATGAGAGATGGCTGGGGGACTGAAAACAGAGTGTGCGTATATGGATGTTTAACTGATTGGCTGGTGATGTGTCTCCAGAGATCTGTGCGGAGACCTCTTTTGCTTTCCATTTATATAAATGATTTGCACAGAGGCACAAGAGGAATGGCAATGAAGAATGCTGATGACGTAAAGTTGGGGATGATGGCAAACTGTGAGGAAGAAGATAGGAGCACATAGGTTAGTGGAGTGGGCAGTTAGGTGGCAGATGCAGAAAAAGCACAGAATAGTGAAAGAAACAATATTCTAAATGATAAAAGAAAGAAAGACTTGCATTTATATAGCACCTTTCATGACCCCAGGATGTCCCAAATTGCTTTACAGCCAAGGAAGCTCTTTTGCAGTGTAGTCACTGTTGTAATGTAGGAAATGCAGCAGCCAAATTATGCACAGCAAGCTCCCACAAACAGCAATGTGATAATTACCAGTTAATCTGTTTTAGTGATGTTGGTTGACGGATAAATATTGGCCAGGTCGCCAGGGATAACTCCCCTGCTCTTCTTCGAAATAGTGCCATGAGATCTTTTACATCCACCTTAGAGAATTTAGGTTTAATGTCTCATCCAAACCTTTGACAGTGCAGCATTCCCTCAGTACTGCACTGGAGTGTCAGCTGAGACCTTGTGCTCAAGTCTCTGGAGTGGGCTTTGAACCCACAGCCTTCTAACTCAGATGTGAGAGTGCTATCCACTGAGCCACAGCTGACACCTAACACTATTAGTGGAGTAGAGAAATAGATCTAGGGGAGCAAACAAATAGATCCTAAAAGGTGCAAGTCAAGGTAGACCAATTGTACATACTATGTACAGGCCGAGAACTCAGTTCCGATGTATAGAGTGGTTTGTCCGCATTGTTAAACCTCCTACACCCACTACAGAAGGTTCGGCATCAGGAAATAAAGTTACAAATGCAACTTTCAATCAGTTGCTTGTTGCTGTTGCTGCTGTAGAATCCATCCTGCTGTACAAATAGGGTAAGCAGCACTGTGAGCTAACAGTATCATCTTAAACCAGTTACATTGAATTACATAGCAGATTTTATAGACTTACATAGAAATTACAGCACAGAAATAGGCCATTTGGCCCAACTGGTCCATGCCGGTGTTTATGTTCCACATGAGCCTCCTCCCACCCCTCTTCATCTAACTCTATCAGCAAAACCTTCTATTCCTTTCTCCCTCGTGTGCCTTAAATGCATCTATGCTATTCACCTCAACTATTGCATGTGGTAGCAAGTTCCACATTCGACCCACTCTCTGGGTAAAGAAGTTTCATCTGAATTCCCATATTAATAACTATCTTATATTTACGACCCCTAGTTTTGGTCTCCCCCACAAGTGGAAATATCCTCTCTACGTCAGCCCTATCAAACCCTTTCATAATCTTAAAGATTTTATAAACACAGCATAAGCGGTTTGGGGTCCCAGTCAGCTGCCTTGCAGTGAAGCAAAGAAGTGTGGAATACAGTAGAAACACGCGAGCCCTGAATTACCGTGGGGTCCTCCCCATCTCCAGGTGTAACTTCAGCAGGAGATCAGGGGAACCCACAGGGAAATATCTGGGGCTTCCTCCAAACTTTTGGCAAAGGACCCCCCCCCTCCCCCATCTTGGAAATTCCAGACAGTGACATTCTTCACTTGTGCGACTAGCTGTTCCTCTGCTTTGGAATTAGTAACTGACGGGAAGTTGTAGCACAAGTCCCAATATCGTAAGAACCACTCAACCCGTTTCTCTCTGGCTTAATCAGTGTTAAAGGATGGTTAGTTGCATGTGGAGGATGCAGCGAGATAAATAGATAAATTATGACTTACTGAAATTCTATTACAGGTAGACTACCTTTTATCCGAACTTCTGAAAACCGAAACCCTCTAAAAACCGAAGGTTTTTTCGTTCAGCGTAAGTCGTGCGCACGACATGACCAGAGTGGCGCACGACTTACGCTGAGCAGAGGGTCAGCGTAAGTCGTGCGCACGACCCCGACCCCCGCCGACGACCCCCCGCGGACCCCCGCCGACCCCCCCGCGGACCCCCGCCGACCCCGACTCCCGCCGACCCCCCCGCCGACCCCCCCGCAGACCCCCGCCAACCCCCCCCGCCGACCCCGACTCCCGCCGACCCCCCGACGACCCCCCACCGACCCCCCGCCGACCCTGACCCCTGCCGACCCACCCCCGACAAATTTCCCAGTCTTATAAAATACCTTCCGAAATCCGAAATTTTCCGAAAACCGAAACACGGCTGGTCCCGAGGTTTTCGGATAAAGGATAGTCTACCTGTATTTGGAGCTTAGCTATATTTGGGTCACCTGGGACTGGATTTTGACAGTTCTATCTCAAGATAAATGTTATTCTTTCATAGAAGTGAGCAATCCCTCCTGTCTCATTACATCCTAAGGAACACCTTCCACCTATTTTGGTGAGGTGATGTGATTCCTTGCCTTATTGTTAAAACAAACAAACAATTTTTTAAAATCTTGGCAATTTTCTCAGTAGATCTTTCTGACTTTTCAAAGATGTGGTCAAACCAGTAAGAGAAAAATAACAGTCATAGTTAGATGGTAATCAAAGGGATTGAATTCTATTTAAGTATGTGGGTACAAGCAATTGCATGTAAACCTGGGAGAAAGTACAAACTGTGCCTTGTGTATATGAAAAACAGGTTTTTCAGGGATATATGAGCCAGGACATAGTTTGAACTGGATTCAGCACTTCATGAATAGACAAAACAAGCTTTTAAAAAGCGGACAATAAAAAATGCAGTATAAAAAATTCAGATGAAATGTTGCGAAAAACACAATGCCACGAATAAGTTAGTTGGTAATCGCTTTTGTGGAGAGGGGAGATAAAGATCAGTAACATCCACAAACAGGGAGCTCTAATTGTGATTGAATCAGAAAATCATAGAAATGTACAGCGCAGAAGGAAGCCATTTGGCCCCTCTTGTCCGTGCCGGCTGACAAAGAGCTATCCAGCCTAATCCCATTTTCCAGCACTTGGTCCGTATCCTTGTAGGTTACGGCACTTCAAGTGCATATCCAAGTACTTTTTAAATGTGATGAGGGTTTCTGCCTCTACCACCCTTTCAGGCAGTGAGTTCCAGACCTCCTTCCATCCTCTGGGCGAAAAAATGTCTCCTCAACTCCCCTCTAAACCTCCTACCAATTACTTTAAATCTATGCCCCCTGGTTATCGACTCCTCTGCTAAGGGAAATAGGTCCTTCCTATCCACTCTATCTGGGCCCCTCATAATTTTACACACCTCAATAAGGTCTCCCCTCAGCCTCCTCTGTTCCAAAGAAAACAACCCCAGCCTATCCAATCTTTCTTCATAGCTAAAATTCCCCAGTCCAGGCAACATCCTCGTAAATCTCCTCTGCACCCTCTCTAGTGCAGTCACATCTTTCCTGTAATGTGGTGACCATAACTGCACGCAGTATTCTAGCTGTGGCCTAACTAGTGTTTTATACAGTTCAAGCATAACCTCCCTGCTCTTGTATTCTATGCTTCGGCTAATAAAGGCAAGTATGTGCCTTCTTAACCACTTTGTCTACCTGTTCTGCTGCCGTCAGGGATCTGTGGACATGTACTCCAAGGTCCCTCTGATCCTCTACATTGCTTAGTGTCCTACCATTTAATGTGTATTCCCTTGCCTTGTTAGCCCTCCCCAAACGCATTATCTAACACTTCTCCGGATTGAATTCCATTTGCCACTGTTCTGCCCACATGACCAGTTTATTGATATCTTCCTGCAGTCTACAGCTTTCTTCTTCATTATCAACCACACGGCCAATTTTTGTATCATCTGCAAACTTCTTATTCATACTTCCTACATTCAAGTCCAAATCATTGATATATACCACAAAAAGCAAAGGACCCAGTACTGAGCCCTGCGGAACCCCACTGGAAACAGCCTTCCAGTCACAAAAACACCTTTCAACCATTACCCTTTTTTCCTGCCTCTGAGCCAATTTCAGATCCAACTTGCCACTTTGCCTTGGATCCCATGGGCTTTTACTTTTGTGACCAGTCTGCCATGCAGGAACTTATCAAAAGCCTTGCTAAAATCCATATACACTACATCAAACACACTACCCTCATCGACCCTCCTTGTTACCTCCTCAAAAAATTCAGTCAAGTTAGTCAGACACGACCTTCCCTTAACAAATCCATGCTGACTATCCCTGATTAATCCGTGTCTTTCTAAATGAAGATTTATCCTGTCCCTCAGAATTTTTTCCAATAATTTTCCCACCACCGAGGTTAGGTTGACTGGCCTGTAATTACTCGATCTATCCCTTTCTCCCTTTTTAAACAATGGTACCACATTAACAGTCCTCCGGCACCACACCTGTAGCCAGAGAGGATTGGAAAATGATGGGCAGAGCCTCTGCTATTTCATCTCTTACTTCTCTTAACATTCTGGGATACATTTCATCCGGACCTGGGGATTTATCCACTTTCAAAGATGCTAAACCTCTTAATACTTCCTCTTTCACTATGCTTATTTCATCTAATATTTCACACTCCTCATCCCTGATTGGCACACCTGGATTCTCAAAGTAGATCAGACAGGAATTGAAACAGTACCAATGTTAACAGCCAGTTCCAACCAACCCAGAACACAGAATGTAATATATTTTAAATGGACGATGCTCAAAGAGAAAAAATTTTGCCTCCCTTTGCCAGGATCTTTATTTTTCTACCAAGAACCATCCTCCATACACCCCCAAAAGAGGCAGCCTGCACCAGGTCATAATTGCTGGCAGGGGGGGTGGGTGGAGGGGGTGATATTATCTAAGAGACAACCACCCTTTAAGACGTTTTGTGATTCAATGGGTGGAATTTTTGCCTGCCAACCCATTTTGGGGGCGGCGGGGGGGGTGGTGGGTGGAGGGCAGTGTTTGGTAACGCGAGAGAACCGGAAATCTGAGTTTCCCTGCACGCTGTGGAGATTTAACTACACAGCGTGCATCTGACATCATCGACAGGATCCCCGCCCGGAAGTCAGCCTGATTGACAGGCTTGGCTTCCAGTTGGGTGGGGAATACTCTAGAGGACGACCCAGGACCAAATAGGTCCGGTCCTGGAGATGGGGGTGGGTGGGGGGGGCGAGGTTTATATGGGCGGGGGCTGAGAGTGGGGGAGCTTAGGGGGCCGGGAGAAAGCATGCCTACTCCTCCCGGCACACAACGAGTGCTCCCGAGGCTGTCCTCGCATCACTGCAGCTGCCGGGATTTCCGAGGCCCGGGAACCCCGACCGGCCACCATAAAACCTGCAAAGCAAGTTAAATTCGAGGCTTCCTGCCTCATTATCATGGGAGCGAGTTGGCTGCCCACCCCTTCATAGAATCATAGAAGGTCATTCAGCCCGTCAAGCCCGTGTCGGCTCTCTGCAAGAGCACTTCAGTTAGTCCCACTCTCCCGCCCTTTCCTCGTAGCCCTGCAAATTTTTTTCCTTCAAATACTTATCCAACCCACTTTTGTAAGATAAGATTGAGTCTGCCTCCACCACCCTTTCAGGCAGTGCATTCCAGACCTTAACCACTCGCTGTGTAAAAAAGTTTTTCCTCATGTTGCCTTTGGTTCTTTTGCCAATCACCTTAAATCTGTGTCCTCTGGTTCGCGACCCTTCTGCCAATGGGAACAGTTTCTCTCCATCTACTCTGTCCAGACCCCTCATGATTTTGAACACCTCTATCAAATATCCTCTCAATCTTCTCTGCTCCAAGGCGAATAACACCAGCTTCTCCAGTCTGTCAACATAACTGAAGTCCCTCATTCCTGGAATCATTCTCGTAAATCTTTTCTGCACCTTCTCTAAGGCTTTCACATCCTTCCTAAAATGTGGTGCTCAGAATTGGGTACAGTACTCCAGTTGGGGCCGAACCAGTGTTTTATACAGGTTCATCAAAATTTCCACACTTTTGTACTCTATACCTCTATTTATGAAGCCCAGGATCCCGTAAGCCTTTTTAACTGCTTTCTCAACCTGCCCTGCCACCTTCAACGATTTGTGCACATATACCCCTAGGTCTCTCTGTTCGTGCACCCCCTTCAGGATTGTATCATTTAGTTTATATGTCCTCTCCCCATTCTTTCTATCAAAATGTATCATTTCATACTTCTCTGCATTAAATTTCATCTGCCACTTGTCCGGCCATTTCACCAGCCTGTCTATGTCTTCCTGAAGTCTATCGCTCCCCCTCACTGTACACTATACTTCCAAGTTTTGTGTCATCTGCAAATTTTAAAATTGTGCCCACGTCCAAGTCATTAATATATATCAAGAGAAGCAGTGGTCTTGGGTAAAACCCGGAGGTCGTCGGGTTGAAGCCAACTTCCAGACACGCTTCCAATTTTCCCTCCATTTAACCCCCCCACCCGCACCCACTCCCACCCACCCACCTATGTTAAAATTACCCCCATTATGTCATAATATCAGAGGCATACTTGCCTGTCCCTGCCCACATCCGCAAAGAGTAACAACACTGGCCCCAAC
Organism: Somniosus microcephalus; assembly: GCF_052327205.1. Classification (NCBI taxonomy): domain Eukaryota; kingdom Metazoa; phylum Chordata; class Chondrichthyes; order Squaliformes; family Somniosidae; genus Somniosus; species Somniosus microcephalus. Next base: position 71,429,366 of record NC_140994.1, on the reverse strand, counting down.
CCCTAAGTTCCATTTTCATTTTCCCTCTTAGATATTTAAAAATTAATTACGCCCACTGACGTAAGAAAACTACTAGGCACTTGGTCTAAGTATTAAACAAGGCTTAGTAGTTTTCTTACGTCAATTTAATCAACTGTTTTTCAACATGGAGATCTAGTTGTGTCCTTCACTAGTTCCTGTTAAAGAATGTCCTGAGCAAGCTGGGCCCATGCCCAAGTATTTATACTCTCCCTGGACAGCACCACCAGCAGGCCGCCTAGTATCATTTCCTAAGTCATTTCCACATAATGACAAGATTCATGTCACCCACAGCCTGTTGGAGTGGTTGGAGAGGAACACATTGAATGGAGATGCGCCTGAGAATAAAGATGAAAACTCCACCAAAGATAGGCAACCCCTCTTTCATCTACAGGAGGCATTACAACACACTGCTAGAGACTCACAAAGTAGTGCCAAACCAGGATTATACAAGGAAATAGAGACATCTGTCACCAGGGGACAGATTGCCTCAGGGTACAGGAGAACCTTGAAAGACCCAGTCATTAATGTTTGGGAAAACTGGTTGTGTGCTAATCCAGGTAGCCGTATGACACACAACATCCTGTTAGAAAGACTCCAGGCTGTAACCTCGGAGCTAGAGGCCTTTGTACTGCATTGTTGTAGGTGCCAGTGATTGGATGAGACATTTAAACCAAGGCCTTGTCTGCCTGTTCAGGTGGATGTAAAAGATCCCGTGGTGTTATTTGAAAAAAGAGCAGGAAGTTCACTTGGTATCCTGGCCAACATTCAGCTCTCAACCAGCACCACCAAAACAGACAAATTGGTCATTTTACTCACTGATGTTTAGGGAGGGAATTCCAGAGAGTAGGGTGGGGGCTGTTGTAGACTCTGCCAACAGCAGTGTGGTAAAGGGAGGCACAGAAGGCCAGAGTCACAGCAACAGATTTCATGAGTTCTGGGAGTGAACTATGGTTGCCAACTCTGGTTGGACGCATTACTGGAGATGTCATCACATGAGCTCCTGCTACCAACCATTCCGCCCAGTCAAACAAGCAATGAAAATGACTACAAAGAAAACACCATTTTTTAACTTCCCTATGATTTTCATCCTGGGTTGCTTGCAGCAGTGTCCAAGAGATTTAATCTTTGATTCCTGACAACTCCAGGACAATCCTGGAGAGTTGGCAACCCAAGAGTGAAAGTTTAGATTTCCATGCTGTGGGAAAAATAAACTTGCCCATAAGATGTGGCATCAGACCTTTTATGGTGCGTGGAATTGGGAGAAGTCACAAAAGGACAACTTTGATAATGTCGCATCATAAAATCACAGAAGGTGATGCTATGATGCGACAATGTAAACTTGCAATGCAAGTGTAAACTCGCTACCACAGGGAGTGGTTGAAGTGAATAGTATGGATGCATTAAAGGGGAGGCTAGACAAGCATATGAGGGAGGAGGGAATAGAGGGTTATGCTGATAGATTTAGATGAGGAAAGATGGGAGGAGGCTCAAGTGGTGCATAAACACCGGCATGGACTGGTTGGGCTGAATGGCCTGTTTCTGTGCCGTATAGCCCATGTAATCCTATGTAAGGTCTGAAAGGAAGGGTGTTCCATATACGATTTTATTCTCAGACTATGTGCCATGCTGTAGGTTTATTCCAGTGGTGTATGAAGGACACACTCCAAGATTTTATCAAATTGAAATTGTAAATTTGCAATTTCTTTTAGAACGACGCCCCACAAGAACTCCACAGAGGCATTGAATATTGTAAAGGACATTGGTGACATTGTATTCAAATAAATCTGCATCTCTGGCAACTGTGAACTAGCTTAAGTTAATACATTCACAATTTTCTTTCACAGTGCACTGCTAAAAAGATGTCCTGTGACAAAATAGAAGATTGGGTGGGGAAGAAGGATCAGGGCAAGGAACAAATTGCACAAAATCGTGTTTGCGTCAATATTTGCAATGCAAGTGCACCTTTACTGTTAGGGAATACAAGTCAAGTTATGTAACCTGTCCTTGTAATTTAAGCCTCTAAGCCCAAGAGTCAGGATACGGGCAGCAGAGTTTTGGATGAACTTAAGTTTATGGAGGGTGGAAGATGGGAAGCCAGCCAGGAGTGCATTGGAATAGTCAAATCTAGAGGTAGCAAAGAGTGGGGAAGAAGGATCAGGGCAAAGAGCAAATTGCACAAAATTGTGTTTGCGTCAATATTTGCAAAGCAAATGCACCTTTACTGTTAGGGAATACAAGTCATGTTATGTAACTTGTCCACGTAATTTAACCATTTAAGCCCAAGAGTCAACTCTATGAAGTTAAATTCCACAGAGCACACTGACCCCTAACTTCACGCTGACCCCTAACTTCACGCTGACCCCTAACTTCACGCTGACCCCTAACCTCACGCTGACCCCTAACTTCACCCTGACCCCTAACTTCACACTGACCCCTAACCTCGCACTGACCCCTAACCTCACACTGACCCCTAACTTCACGCTGACCCCTAACCTCACACTGACCCCTAACTTCACACTGACCCCTAACTTCACACTGACCCCTAACCTAACACTGACCCCTAACTTCACACTGACCCCTAACCTCACACTGACCCCTAACCTCACACTGACCCCTAACCTCACACTGACCCCTAACTTCACGCTGACCCCTAACCTCACACTGACCCCTAACTTCACGCTGACCCCTAATTTCACACTGACCCCTAACCTCACACTGACCCCTAACTTCACACTGACCCCTAACTTCACACTGACCCCTAACCTCACACTGACCCCTAACTTCACGCTGACCCCTAACTTCACACTGACCCCTAACTTCACACTGACCCCTAACTTCACACTGACCCCTAACTTCACACTGACCCCTAACCTCACACTGACCCCTAACCTCACACTGACCCCAGGTAACAGTAGAAGGATCAGGGCAAGTAACAAATTGCACAAAATTGTGTTGGCATCACTATTTGCACCTGGCAAATGGAATATAATGTGGAGAAATGTGAAGTTATGCACTTTGGTAGGAAAAATAGAAAAGCAGATTATTTTTTAAATGGTGAGTGATTGGAAAATGTTGGTGTTCAGAGGAACCTGTGTGTCCTTGTACACAAATCACTGAAAGTTAACCTGCAGGTACAGCAAGCAATTAGGAAAGCAAATGGTATGTTGGCCTTTATTACAAGAGGATTTGAGTATAAGAGTAAAGACGTCTTACTGCAATTATATAGGGCCCTGGTGAGACCACACCTGGAATATTGTGTACAGTTTTGGTATCCTTACCTATGGAAGGATGTACTTGCCATAGAGGGAGTGCAATGAAGGTTCACCAGACTGGTTCCTGGGATGGGGGGATTGTCCTATGAGGAGAGATTAAGTAGACTAGGCCCATATTCCCTAGAGTTTAGAAGAATGAGAGGTGATCTCATTGAAACATACAAAATTCTTACAGGGCTTGACAGGGTAGATGCAGGGAGGATGTTTCCCCTGGCTGAGGAGTCTAGAACCAGGGGTCACAGTCTCAGAATAAGGGGTCAGCCATTTAGGACTGAGATGAGGAGAAATTTCTTCACTCAGCGGGTGGTGAATCTTTGGAATTCTCTACCCCAGAGGGCTGTGGAGGCTCAGTCGTTGAGTATATTCAAGACAGAGATTGATAGATTTTTGAATATTAAGGGAATCAAGGGATATGGGGATAGTGCAGGAAAGTGGAGTTGATGTCGATGATCAGCCATGATCTTATTGAATGGCGGAGCAGGCTCGAGGGGCCAAATGGCCTACTCCTGCTCCTATTTCTTATGTTCTTTAATGTGCTCTTCAGCAAGGTGAATGCAGTGAGTTGTTACAATCTGGAATGCACTGCCTGAAAGGGTGGTGGAAACAGATTCAACAGTAGCATTCATTTATTTATAAAAATAATTGGATAAATAATACTTAAAATCCATTGCATATTTAACTAAGGACCCCACTGGCTTCCAGTAGGTGTCCCAACACCTGCTCAAAAGAGCCGATTAAAATAGTAGCTTGCAGAAAGGCTGCGGGAACGGAGGGGGTATGTTGCCATGATTGGAGTTAAAATCGGGCTACCACAACTGAAAGCGAACTGTAACCTTGCATTATAACGATTGTAAGAGAAGGCAACTAGATAACGTTCATCCCCAATGAATCAATAGTGAATGAGAGTCAGCTGCTCTGTGGAGTTTAACTTCATAGACCTGACTCTTGGGCTTAGAGGGTTAAATTACGAGGACAGGTTACATAACTTGACTTGTATTCCCTGGAGTATAGAGGCATGAAAAGTGATCTGATTGAGGTGTTTAAAATGCTAAAAAGATTTGATAGGGTAGATACAGAGAAACTATTTCCTCTGGTGGGAGAATCAAGAACGAGAGGACAATCTTGAAATTAGAGCCAGGCCATTTTGGAGGGAAATCGGGAAGTGCTTCTGCACACAAAGAATAGTTGAAATCTGGAATAATGTCCCCCAAAAGGCTATGGATGCTGAGGGTCAATTGGAGCTTGCTTGAGAGCGATAGATTTTTGTTGGGTAAGGGTATCGAGTGATTTGGAGCAAAGGTAAATGGAGTTGAGATACAGATCAACCATGATCTAACTGAATGGCAGAGTAGGCTCGAGGGGCTGACTGGCCTAATTATGTTCCTATATGAATAATGTAGTGATAATAATTGCTGCTATTTTGAAATGCCCCTCGTAGTAAAGGATTCTGTCCTGTCGGGTAACTGGGCTTGTTATCTACAGGTGGAGTCATCAATCTGACCATTCCAATTGTCCTGCCGGTAAGCACGGAAGACAAAGATCGCTTGAGTTGCTGTTCGGCCTTTGCCCTCGTGTATTCAGGACGCAGGGTGGCCATACTTCAAAACCCAGAATTTTATCCGCATAGGAAAGAGGAACGCTGTGCGCGACAGTGGGGAACAAACTGTGAAAAGCATCCCTACATTAAGGTACGTGACAAATGCCTGCACTCAATCCTTCGGTTACTCGGTATCTACCTGATTGGTTTGGAGGGTGGTTAGCAGGCCGCTGACCCCTAACCACACACTGGCCCCTAACCTCACACTGGCCCCTAACCTCACACTGGCCCCTAACCGCACATTGACCCCAACTTCACACTGACACCTAACCTCACACTGACCCCTAATTTCACACTGATCCCTAACCTCACACTGACCCCTAATTTCACACTGATCCCTAACCTCAGACTGACCCCTAACTTCACACTGACCCCAAACTTCACACTGACCTCTAACCTCACCCTGGCCCCTAACCTCACACTGACCCCTGACCTCACACTGACCCCAAACCTCACACTGACCCCTAACCTCACACTGACCTCTAACCTCACACAGACCCCTAACCTCACACTGACCCCTGACCTCACACTGACCCCCTAACTTCACACTGACCCCCTGACCTTATACTGACCCCTGACCTCACACTGACCCCTAACCTCACACTGACCCCTAACCTCACACTGACCCCTAATTTCACACTGACCCCCTAACTTCACACTGACCCCATACCTTATACTGACCCCCTAACCACACACTGACCCCTAACTTCACACTGACACCTAACTTCACACTGACCCCTGACCTTATACTGACCCCCTAACCACACACTGACCCCTAACTTCACACTGACCCCTAACCTCACACTGACCCCTAACTTCACACTGACCCCTAACCTCACACTGACCCGTAACCTCACACTGACCCCGAACCTCACACTAACCCTTAAATTCACACTGATCCCTAACTTCACACTGACCCCTAACTTCAACAACAACTTGCATTTATATGGCACCTTTAACATAGTAAAACGTCCCATGGCGCGTCACAGGTGTGTTGTCAAAATTCGACGCCAAGCCACATAAGAAGATTTTAGGGCAGATGGCCAAAAGCTTGGTCAAAGAGGTTGATTTTAAGGAGTGTCTTAAAAGAGGAGAGAGAGGTAGAGAAACAGAGTGGTTTAGGGAGGGAATTCCGGAGCTTAGGGCCTCGGCAGCTGAAGGCATGGCCGCCAACGGTGGAGCGATTAAAAAAAGGGATGTACAAGAAATCAGAATTGGAGTAGCGCAGATATTTCGGAGAGTTGTAGGGCTGGAGGAGGTTACAGGGATAGGGAGGGGCGAGGCCATGCAGGGATTTGAAAACAAGGATGAGAATTTTAAAATCGAGGTGCTGCTTACCCAGGAGCCAATGTAGGTCAGCGAGCATAGTGATGATGGGTGAACGGGACTTGGTGCGAGTTAGGATTCGGGCAGCAGAGTTTTGGATGAGCTCAAGTTTATGGAGGGTGGAAGATGGGAGGTCGTCCAGGAGTGCATTGGAATAGTCAAATCTAGAGGTAACAAATGCATTGATGAGGGTTTCAGCAGCAGATGAGCTGAGGAAGGAGTGCAGCTGAGCGAAGTTATGGAGGAGGAAATAGGCGGTCTTGGTGATGATGCGGATATGTGGTCGGAAGCTCATCTCGGGGTCAAATACGACACCATGGTTGCGAACAATCCGGTTTAGCCTCAGACAGATGCCAAGTAAAGGGATGGAGTTGGTGGCAAGGGACGTCACACTGCCCCCTAACTTCTCAGTGACCCCAAACTTCACACTGACCCCAAACCTCACACTGACCCCAAACCTCACACTGACCCCAAACTTCGCAGTGACCCCGAACTTCACACTGACCCCAAACCTCACACTGACCCCAAACTTCACACTGACCCCAAACTTCACACTGACCCCAAACCTCACACTGACCCCAAACCTCACACTGACCCCAAACCTCACACTGACCCCAAACTTCACACTGACCCCAAACCTCACACTGACCCCTAACCTCACACTGAACTTTAAATTCACACTGACCCCTAACTTCACACTGACCCTTAACCTCACGCTGACCCCAAACTTCACACTGACCCCAAACCTCACTGACCTTTAAATTCACAGTGACCCCTAACTTCACACTGACCCTTAACCTCACACTGACCCCAAACTTCACACTGACCCCAAACCTCACTGACCTTTAAATTCACAGTGACCCCTAACTTCACACTGACCCTTAACCTCACACTGACCCCAAACTTCACATTGACCCCAAACCTCACTGACCTTTAAATTCACAGTGACCCCTAACTTCACACTGACCCTTAACCTCACACTGACCCCTAACTTCTCATTGACCCCTAACTTCACGCTGACCCCAAACTTCACGCTGACCCCAAACCTCACACTGACCCCTAACCTCACACTGACCTTTAAATTCACACTGACCCCTAACCTCACACTGACCCTTAACCTCACACTGACCCCAAACTTCACACTGACCCCAAACCTCACTGACCTTTAAATTCACAGTGACCCCTAACTTCACACTGACCCTTAACCTCACACTGACCCCAAACTTCACACTGACCCCAAACCTCATGGACCTTTAAATTCACAGTGACCCCTAACTTCACACTGACCCTTAACCTCACACTGACCCCAAACTTCACATTGACCCCAAACCTCACTGACCTTTAAATTCACAGTGACCCCTAACTTCACACTGACCCTTAACCTCACACTGACCCCTAACTTCTCATTGACCCCTAACTTCACGCTGACCCCAAACTTCTCACTGACCCCTAACCTCACTGACCTTTAAATTCACAGTGTCCCTAGCTTCACACTGACTCCTAATTTAACACTGAGCCAAGAGCCTTCCTCAGATGTCCGAACCAATCCGAATTGCAAGATGTAGGAAAGTCGCTTTCTGGTCGGTGTGCCTCTTCAAGCTGCTAATTGTAAAGCACCAAAGATTGGCTCCGTATGATTAAAATATCTAAGATGAAAACTAGATTAAAGACTGGCGCCACTAGATGAGGGCAACCCTACTAGGAATGAAGATGTGTGAGCCAAGAAAGTTAAACGACTCAGAGAGAATTAAAGGAAGTGCTTAGTATATTTCAAGACTTAAATTCAGGTGGCTTGCGCCACCTGTTACTGCCAAAAAATGGCAAAAACGGTGGCCGGCATTCTTCCGCCAGCTGGTGGCAGGTCCTGCGGCGGCCGCCATTTTCGGCAGGTGGGCAGCGCTGCCGTTGCCTGCTATTGGCGAGAGCATGTTAATGATTTGGAGCGTGATGTCAATCGGCATGCAATGCCGAGTTAATGCCAGCTGATCCATTTCTGTGTTCTCTGCATTGCCGCCTGCGTCAAATCACGCCAGTGAGTGCTGCCGCTAAAAGGTCTTTCAGCAGCGTTGACGGCCACGAGAAGTCTGGCAGGGCTGATGAGGATGGACGCTGGAACTTCAAACGCTTCCTTTGCCGAAGTTCTTCTTTTAAACTTTCATTTTTTTGCCCACCAGTAGGTGGGGTGTTGCATTTTCTAGCAGCTATCCGGGAGGCCTCCAGTGTTTGTGGTCAGTAAATCAATGGGTGAACCCCATTGCAACGATTGAAGATGATCTGTGAAAGGATCTCTTTTATCTGCATTCACGTCATAAACAAACAAAAAATCGACAAACATCGGGTGGCAGCTAATATTTTTGGAGCACGAGCGGCAACTGTTCGGGTCGCTCCTTTCTTCCCCGCTCCGCGACACTGCAAGCGGGAGACAGAGGCGGCCTTTGGCCTTCTCCTGAGATTAGAGCTGCAAAGAGCGCGTTACACTAGAAAATCACCGCCACGCTGATGGTAATGAGCAGGCAGTAACCAAAATGGCGGTGCTGCCTGCGCTCTCTTGGCCAGCGGCCCTTATCCTTGGCCGCCAATGTTACCAACAAGTTTCCAGCGTTCCCCAATTTACGTGCTCATTTACATGGCTATTTATAGCTGACAGTTTTTGATATCAATATTTAAAAAGTGCTTTCTCAGCAATTTTCTAGGTACAACTGCCTTTTAATCACCTGAAGAGCAAGTGACTGAACTCTGGTTGCCAAACCCTCCAGGATTATCCTGGAGTCTCCAGGATTGAAAGATCTCCTGCACACTGCTGCAAGTAACGCAGGAGAAAAATCATAGGGGCATTAAAGAAATTGGTTGTGTTTTTTCATTTTGTTTGAATATTTTTGTTTATTAGCTATAATATTGGAGATGGTGGGAGGGAAAGGCTGTTTGACCGGGCAGGGTGCTTTGAGCTAGGAAGTCCTATGATGAAAACTCCAGGAGTACGTCCAACCAGAGTTGGCAACTCTACTCCACCTACACTGCTCCAAAATGGCTGCCAGGAGGTGCCGGGGATCTCATTTGGGGTCAGGTTGTGGCCCTCTCTGTAACGCTCCCCACAGAGACACAGCTGAGATTGGGGGGCTCACCAACCCATGGTCCAGCCCTCCCTGGCACCACAGCTCAGCACTTTAATGAGCTGTGCCACTACGTCGCTTCTTGCTGGCTGGATGTCTCAAATGATTTTAAGTTAGGCACTGGTGTAGCCAGGGAATCACTGAGTCCAGCTGATGGTGCTGTTTGCACCTGCACAAGCAGCAAAAAGATTCATTAGTAAGGAGAGCAGACCCAAAGTGTTGTGTTTTATAGATAAGTGCAAAAGTTATTCATTTCTGGAGGTGGTGATGGGATATTGAGACTATGGTCCATTCATAAATGCTGCTCTAAAAATAAATGTTTCAGATGGTGATGGAAAGTGGAGACTGGCTTGTTGGAGGTGACCTTCAGGTACTGGAGAGGATTCAGTGGAACGATGGCCTGGATCAGTATCGCCTAACTCCCAAGGAACTCAAGCAGAAGTTTAAGGACATGAACGCTGGTACAATTTCTCTACTACTACTAAATTCCCATCCTTCAACTCAGCTGCGACAATGAATTCGCTCCATTGTTGCCTGTTCTGAACTAGCCTGGCTGCTTCAGTCATCTCCATTCCTTTCTGTCACAAGTCACTCTTAACATTGTCTATCCAGTGCTTCCTTGGTCTTCCTCGGCCACTTGTTCCATGAACCTCTGTATACAGGGCCATGAAAGGTGCTCTAGCTGTTCCCATTCTTGAAAGGTACCCAAACCATCGCAGTCGTCTTTCTTGGATCTCCTGTAGAAGCGTCGTTTCTTGTCCAAGCCATGTTCTCATATCATTCTTGATTTCTCTAGTACTAATAATTCAATTACAAAACACGCTGTGGTCCCTTGTGGATTTCAGTGCAACACTGAAATCTTACTGAAAATTATGTTTGTGCAGATTGGGAGGGAGATTTAAAAATGATGAAGGGTTTTGATAGTAACGAGGGATCATCAATTTAAAATTGCTGTAAAGAGAGTGAGAAGGGAAATTTCTTTATGCAGACGGTTGTTGGAGCATGGAATACTTTGACACAGATAGTAGATCGTTGCACCTTTTAAAGGAAAAGTGGATAAATATTTGAAACAGAGGAAGATACAGGACTATGGAGAGAGAGCAGGGCAATGGGATCAGTTTTGGATTGCTCTAGCAAAGAGCCAGTACAGACACAATGGGCCGAATGGCTTCCTGCTCTGTAAACCGCTATGGTTCTATGATATGGTCTTTGCTTCTAGCTATAACCTACAACTAACTGTTGTAATAAGATGTTTGAGCAGACGTTTAGGAATCACCTTAAAAGTAGTAAGATTGCATTTTTGGATAAACTAAACAGTAGACTTTTCTCAACTAGTTAACTGCTTTGCCTGTATTTCTGTAGATGCGTGCACAAATGCTCTGCTGTTGTTTTCACGGTGATGCATTGGGGTAAATATGCTCCCTTTCAGAGCAAGCATTGGACTGCAGCTTCAGACCATGTGTAAAATGCAGCTTGGTGGTGCTCGCAGTTGACCATTTATTACCAAAACCGGTTTGTAAGATTGAAACCTACCTCAACTTTTGAGCTCACTGGGGTTCATTTGATTCAATTTGCATGAGAGTGGAGTGCACCATCTCAGAGAGAGGGACAACTGTCCGCACCAGCCCACACTGCAGAAGCACAATTGGATAAAAGTGATATTTAATAACAGGGTATTGCTGTCGAAAGGTCTCTACCCTCTAGCAAAGCTCTTGATTTAACCCTTCAGGCATCACTGCAAAGAGGTTTGCACTCAGTGACTGAGGCTTCTATCTCTTTGACCAAGCTTTTGGTCATCTGTCCTAATATCTCCTTTATGTGGCTTGGTGTCAGATTTTGTCTGATTACGCTCCTGTGAAGCGCCTTGGGATGTTTTACTACTTTAAAGGCACTATATAAATGTAAGTTGTTATTATTCTTAGAATGGGAAGAAAATAACTTATCAATTGGGAAGGGATGAACGCAATAAACTTATGAATTAGTCACGACCAAATTATGTGCAGTAAAATAGCCGATAATTGTTTCCCTCCATAATGCGAAAGTGATCCTTTCTTGTCTTTGCTGCAGACGCCGTCTTTGTATTCCAGCTCCGTAACCCTGTTCACAATGGCCACGCTCTACTGATGCATGACACAAAACGTCGGCTTCTGGAGCGAGGCTACAAGCGGCCCATGCTGCTCCTGCACCCGCTCGGAGGCTGGACCAAAGACGACGATGTTCCGCTGGACTGGCGCATGAAACAGCACGCAGCGGTTCTGGAAGAGGGGGTGTTGGACCCGCAGTCGACCATTGTCGCCATCTACCCATCACCCATGATGTACGCCGGGCCAACGGAGGTTAGTAAGAGATCAAAGAAAGGGGGGAAGCAGGTGGGCAAGTTAGGACTGCTCAGCTCCTGTGAGCGGCAGACGCAAGACCGTTTCGTGTTGATTGAGGGATAAATATTGGCCAGGACACCGGGGAGAACTCCCTTGCTCTTCTTCGAAATAGTGCCATGGGATCTTTTACGTCCAGCTGAGCGAGCAGACGAGGCCTCGGTTTAACATCTCATCCGAAAGACGGTACCTCCGACAGTGTAACACTCCCTCAGTACTACACTGGAATGTCAGCCGAGCTTTATGTGCTCAAGTCCCTGGAGTGAGACTCGAACCTTCTGACTCAGAGGCAAGTGTGCTACCCACTGAGCCACAGCTGACACTTAATGAGAAGATGTGTATTAAAAGAGTGTGCCCTCCTGGCCGGCCTCCCATCTTCCACCATCCATAAACTTGAGCTCATCCAAAATGCTGCTGCCCGAATCCTAACTCGCACCAAGTCCCGTTCACCCATCACCCCAGTGCTCACTGACCCACTTGGTTCCCGGTTCCCGAACCCCTCTATTTGATAACACTCCTGTGAAGTGCCATGGGATGTTTTACTACATTAATTGTGCTATCTAAATGCAAATTGCTGTTGTTGTTCACCAAAGAGGAAATAGGGTAGGCCTGCTACCTCCTGCACGAAGGCCTGCAGCCATTCTCGTCTGCCCACACTACTCTCTCTGTGGCTGTGAAGGTGACCACCAAACCCGCATTTACTGGCATTGGTTTATTTCAGGCAGCCAGAGGAGACCTCTTTAATATCAGTGAAAGTGCTGTACGGGCATGTTCCTTCTCTTCTTAGGCAGTCCCTCGGAACTGAGGATGACTTGCATCCACATTAAAAATGAGTTTGCAGGTGACTGATGAGTCCAATGCGGGACCTACAGTCTCTGTCATAGGTGGGGCAGACGGTGGTTGAAGGGGCGGGTGGGTGGGGTGCTTGGGTTAACGTGCGCTCCTTGCGCTGCCTGCGCTTGGCTTCTGCTTGCTCCCGGCGAAGAGACTCGAGGTGTTCAGCGCCTTCCCGGATGCTTCTTCTCCACTTTGTGCGGTCTTGGGCCAGGGATTCCCAGGTGTCGGTGGGGATGTTGCACTTTTTCAAGGAAGCTTTGAGGGTGTCCTTGAAGCGTTTCCTCTGCCCACCTGGGGCTCTCTTGCCATGTCGGAGCTCCGAGTAGAGCGCTTGTTTTGGGAGTCTCGTATCAGGCATGCGGACGATGTGGCCCGTCCATCGGAGCTGACCGAGCATGGTCAAAGCTTCGATGCTGGGGCCTGAGCGAGAACACTGACGTTGGTGCTCCTATCCTGCCAATGGATTTGCAGGATCTTGCTGAGGCAGCATTGGTGGTACCTCTCCAGTGCTTTGAGGTGCCTGCTGTACATGGTCCATGTCTCTGAGGCATAAAGGAGGGCGGGTATCACTGCTGCTCTTTAGACCATGAGCTTAGTGCTGGGTTTGAGGTCCTGGTCTTCATACACTCTCTTCCTCAGGCGACCGAAGGCTGCACTGGCACACTGAAGTACGGGCATGTATTCATCAGGTGACTGACCCACTTTTACAGGAGATCTGGGGAATTCATCTGAGACAAAAACTGCAGCACAGGGCTGATTCCCCAATCGGACACTTCCAGCAGAATGTGGCACTTGCAACAACAGCATCTTGAATTTTTTGCATCTTTAGCATAGGAAAACATCCCAAAGTGCATCACAGGAGCGTAATCAGACAAAAATTGACATCGAGCCAAAGACAGCTGATCAAAAGTTTGGTCAAAGAGGGTTTTAAGGAGGGTCTTAAAGGAGGAGAGAGAAATGGAGATATGGAGATGAGCTTAGGGCCTAGACTGCTGAAGGCACGGCCACCAAATGTGGGCAATGGGTGTGGGGGATGTACAAGAGGCCAGAGTTGGAGGAACACAGAGTTCTTGGAGGGTTGTTCTGCTGGAAGAGTTTACAGAAATTGGGATGGGTGAGGCCACAGACGGATTTGAACGCAAGGATGAGAATTTTTAAATTGAGGCTTTGGGAGCCATTGTAGGTCAGTGATGGGTGAATGGGACTAGATGCAGGTTAGGATACAGGCAACAGAGTTTTGGATGAGCTCAGGTTTATGGAGGGTAGAAAATGGGATGCTGACCACAAGCATATTGGAACAGTTGAGTCTGGAAGTAACTTGCAGGGAATACTAATCGGGAAATCAAGGGCCCCTAGTCCCTGTTTCTCTATCCACCTAAATTAATGGACAGATGATCAGGGGTCCACATCGGGAGAATCCAATTGGGAAACAGCCCTTATCGTCATCATTTAAATCATGAGCATTCCATAGTTTCAACCCATCACCTCATGCATTGTTAAGAATGCCTTAAAGCTCACAGAACTTTACATCCCTTTAAATGCTCCAGTGACTATGAAGAATTTTGGCATATCAAAAGTGCAAAACCAGCAATTACTGTGATTGAAACTATACTAGACTAATCCTGCTGGAGGAAGTGGGTTTTAGTTAATTTACAGCAGAAGCCTCTCAGTGGGTAACGAACCATGTTTCACCTTTTGATCTAAACAGAAAGAGAGAGTAACACATGTTTTAAGCACTCAGAAACCAAAGTCGTTGACAGAACTTGAATCGGAAAATTTCTATAAAGGTGAGAATAATGAGATGAATTGTTTAGCACTTGATTATCCTGTTGTGTAGCAAGGCATTCTGAGCGTGCAACTCAAACAGTTAATCTTGCTGACTGTAGTAACAGGCAGTGGTAACCTAATTGGATTTCATTCTGTTCCGGATGTTGCTTTGCTGCAGTAAAACTTTAGGGACCAGTTTTGTGCAGTGCACCTTGACGGTGGTGCAGGTGGAGTCTCTATTAGTGAGATGCCAATAGTATTTCATTGATTTTAAACTGATGCATCTGTTACATTTTTGGGTCTTTACTCCAAATATTTTGCTGGGGTTCAGCGTCTCCTGTAAGCAAGCCTTCTCTCCCTCTGAACCAGATCATGTGTTTACCTGCCCATTATCTAGGTAATGTGTAGCGAGCCTAGGAATCGAACGGTTACTGTATGCTGGCGCGCTGGCTATACCACTGCCTTCACATCGACTGTAAAACGCTTTGGGGTGTCCTGAGGTCGTGAAAGGCACTATATAATTCCAAGTTCTTTCTTTCTTTACCTTCAAATGATCTTCTCTGACTTTGGAAGGCAGTAGAATGAACAATTCATTGGATAATTTTCTTAGACTATAAACTGCCAATCATCTTTATTAAGCAGTAAATGGAAAAGTGAACAGAAGCAGTGACACACTGAAGATTTGCAGTACTTACGGGCTTAATTATCTCTTCTCGGAAGATAGAAAGTAACAATCAGTTGCTCCCGTTGCACTAAACTTCAGTGTGAACTGGACCGTGCTCAAGGTCACTGAATGTTAACTGTAATATGGTCATTTGTCTTGCTGGCCTATTTATCTCTTTCTCATAGCTTCAGATGAATACGGCTCAATTTAAACAAGACAGGCTGAGAAATGTCTTCCAGAAAAATAATAACTGGAACAGCGAAAATGTAAAGATGTGGGGCCAATTTTAAC
This sequence comes from Somniosus microcephalus, assembly GCF_052327205.1. Taxonomy (NCBI): domain Eukaryota; kingdom Metazoa; phylum Chordata; class Chondrichthyes; order Squaliformes; family Somniosidae; genus Somniosus; species Somniosus microcephalus. The sequence goes on along the minus strand of NC_140994.1, from coordinate 71,414,106 downwards.
ATTTTGGTGCGAAGCTGGTGGTTGGAGTGAGGAATGCGCCCACTGCCCGCCCGTTGTTGCTGCCGTAAAGCACCAGCCATTTTGAGGCCCTGGTCACATATCCGCTGATCCAGCAAGCCGCACGCACCACACCAGTCATCCGATGGAGCTCAGGATGGCAGGAAATTAGTTGGCTCCTGTGTGATCAGTGGGCGGGGGAGGGTCGCACACGGGCTGACAACGGGCTGGAGTATTTTTGTGGGGCCAGGAGGAGCCTTCTGCTGCTCTTGGCCCCATTAAACTAAAAGATTAAAAAAGTTTTGGGCCCCTTGAGCAGCCTCCAGTGGTCCCTTTAAGGCCGTTCAACGTCAGTACAAATGGGCGGAGCATGTACAGCACACGTTCCATCAATTGTACTTTAAAATTGCAATCATAGAATGAATCATAGAGACACAAAAGGCATCAAGGGGTATGGGGAGAGAGCGGGAATATGGTATTGAGATAGAGGATCAGCCATGATCATATTGAATGGCGGAGCAGGCTCAAAGGGCCGAATGGCCTACTCCTGCTCCTATGTTTCTATGTTTCTATCGTAGGATGATACAACACAGAAGGAGGCCATTCGGCCCATCATGCCTGTGCCAGCTCTTTGAAAGAACTATCCAATTAGTCCCATTCCCCTGCTCTTTTCCCATAGCCCTGCAAATTTTTCCCTCTTCAAGTATTTATCCAATTCCCTTTTGAAAGTTACTATTGAATCCGCTCCCACCACCGCACCTTTCAGATCATAACCACTTTGCGGTATCTTCTTTTCGATAGTTGGCAAAATATCACAAAACAGTTTTTCTACGAACCAGAATCTGCTTCACAGCTTTCTTGTGTCCTATGTACATCGTAAGACCCCAATTTGCATATGAAAAGTGGCCTCCTGCCTAAAACAGGTGGACGCTCTGGCTGCCCATTTAAAGGGCCACCAAGATGACGACAGCCCGAGTGCCAGCGTAAACAGGGCAGTAAATGGCCTGATGCCATTTTCAAGCCACTACCGCTCTGTGTTTACGCCAAGTGGTTACTATTAAAACTGGTCCCTGTGTCTCTTAAACTAACAAAAGAACTGCCAATCAAAGGTATCTACAAATAAAACCCACGAGATGCTTGTATTTCAATTGAATCACTTGACCCCTCCCTAACACAGACATAAGAGATCATTTTATGAGTTAACACTACAGACGGGTGGTCTCACAAATTTGCACCATGAGAGAGTGAGGCCCTCTACTGGTGGAGCGGACTCATAAAATTACCCCGTAAGTCCAAATTCTGGAGCTATGATGTGTCAAAACAAGCTGGGCCACTTTCTGTGTGAACCTGATTCTTAGCCCCATGAGTACCATAACAGAAAGAAAGCCAATACCATGATACATGATAGATAAAATTGCCTCATTTATCTCACATCTACTACAACTCCAGTGCCCCACTGTCCTATATGAACAGTGGATTACTTGTACAGCATCTTTTATAATTGATTTACTGGGCACTACGTGGTTTTCTACAGTTTGCAGTTCTGTGCTGCATTAACTGCTGTCATCCATGGTGGGGGAAGGAGGAGGGATGGCGCACTAACAGTGTGCCTCAGTGTCGGTGGGGGAAGGGGGAGGGATGGAGCACTAATAGTGTGCCTCAGTGTCCGTGGGGGAAGGGGGAGGGATGGAGCACTAACAGTGTGCCTCAGTGTCGGTGGGGGAGGGGGAGGGATGGAGCACTAACAGTGTGCCTCAGTGTCCGTGGGGGAAGGGGGAGGGATGGAGCACTAACAGCGTGCCTCAGTGTCGGTGGGGGAGGGGGAGGGATGGAGCACTAACAGTGTGCCTCAGTGTCGCTGGGGGAAGGGGGAGGGATGGAGCACTAACAGTGTGCCTCAGTGTCAGTGGGGGAAGGGGGAGGGATGGAGCACTAACAGTGTGCCTTAGTGTCGGTGGGGGAAGGGGGAGGGATGGAGCACTAACAGTGTGCCTCAGTGTCGCTGGGGGAAGGGGGAGGGATGGAGCACTAACAGTGTGCCTCAGTGTCGGTGGGGGAAGGGGGAGGGATGGAGCACTAACAGTGTGCCTCAGTGTCGGTGGGGGAAGGGGGAGGGATGGAGCACTAACAGTGTGCCTCAGTGTCGCTGGGGGAAGGGGGAGGGATGGAGCACTAACAGTGTGCCTCAGTGTCGGTGGGGGAAGGGGGAGGGATGGAGCACTAACAGTGTGCCTCAGTGTCGCTGGGGGAAGGGGGAGGGATGGAGCACTAACAGTGTGCCTCAGTGTCGCTGGGGGAAGGGGGAGGGATGGAGCACTAACAGTGTGCCTCAGTGTCAGTGGGGGAAGGGGGAGGGATGGAGCACTAACAGTGTGCCTCAGTGTCAGTGGGGGAAGGGGGAGGGATGGAGCACTAACAGTGTGCCTCAGTGTCGCTGGGGGAAGGGGGAGGGATGGAGCACTAACAGTGTGCCTCAGTGTCGCTGGGGGAAGAGGGAGGGATGGAGCACTAACAGTGTGCCTCAGTGTCAGTGGGGGAAGGGGGAGGGATGGAGCACTAACAGTGTGCCTCAGTGTCAGTGGGGGAGGGCTGGAGCAATAACAGTGTGCCTCAGTGTCGCTGGGGGAAGGGGGAGGGATGGAGCACTAACAGTGTGCCTCAGTGTCGCTGGGGGAAGGGGGAGGGATGGAGCACTAACAGTGTGCCTCAGTGTCGCTGGGGGAAGAGGGAGGGATGGAGCACTAACAGTGTGCCTTAGTGTCGGTGGGGGAGGGCTGGAGCAATAACAGTGTGCCTCAGTGTCGCTGGGGGAAGGGGGAGGGATGGAGCACTAACAGTGTGCCTCAGTGTCGCTGGGGGAAGAGGGAGGGATGGAGCACTAACAGTGTGCCTCAGTGTCGCTGGGGGAAGGGGGAGGGATGGAGCACTAACAGTGTGCCTCAGTGTCGCTGGGGGAAGGGGGAGGGCTGGAGCAATAACAGTGTGCCTCAGTGTCGCTGGGGGAAGGGGGAGGGATGGAGCACTAACAGTGTGCCTCAGTGTCGGTGGGGGAAGGGGGAGGGATGGAGCACTAACAGTGTGCCTCAGTGTCGGTGGGCTGATGTGAAAGGAAAAACAATCAGTGTCCCTGCTCCCAATCATGTCCAGTGATCTGTGCTGAAAAGTGTGGGGGCAAAATCAGCAGGTGTACAAAACGGGCGGCAACAGATCGGCTTCCCATCATACAGCCCACCTGATTTTCCTTTCCATTGACTTCGGGCAGGGTGTATATTAGGCTGCCATTCTGCTGTTACCCGTTTTACAGCAACGTTAAGTTTAAATTTTACCCCCGTGTGTTTTCCTCTGGGATTGTCCCACTTCACCTCCCTAATTTACACTGATAAACTGGTTTTCCGATGCATTTCTGGTGAAGGTACAGTACGGAGTGGGTGAAGCCCTAAGGAAGTTCCCGGCCTAGGTGAGAATAGGATCAGGTTTAGCACTGGTGCTTTGCACAGTCTGTCGGCACTCACCATCTGGACCCATGTATAAAGAAAGGCCACGGGAAGAGGCAGAATGAGCAGGATGGTGCCGGTTTTGCCTCTGTTGTTGCCAACACCCAGTTTTCCCGATGCGTACTGCGTGCCAGGACCAGATCCTCATGGAAGTGAGGCCCACAAGTGCTGCTTTCCCGGAAGACCAATGGTCCATTGGGAATGTGGCAACTTTAAATTGTTTCAGCCCCAGTGACACAGGTGCCCGTCCCTTCCCCTATGTAAATGGCTCTGACCTTGGGGTTTACAACGGGGTGAGGGGCGCAGCAGATTGGTGGCGGCAGAGCAGGGCCCCTGGAAATTCAGGCCCTTGGTCTGTGCTTTGAACAAACGGAGTTCATGGCTGGTCATTTGTTTGGTTGGCCAATTGCCACTTGAATCTGTTTGTTTGCTGGTTCAGTGACACTACATAAGAACATAAGAAATAGGAGCAGGAGTAGGCCAATCGGCCCCTCGAGCCTGCTCCGCCATTCAATAAGATCATGGCTGATCTGATCCTAACTGCCAATCCACTATCACAGAACCATTTCCTGCATCTAACAGAATTAGACACACGAAATAGGAGCAGGATCAGGCTACACGGCCCCTGGGCCCGCTCCGCTAACCACAGGGCCATGACCAATCCGAACCTAGACTCATGTCCAAATTCCTGGCCGCTCCCCGTAACCCTTAATTCCCTTTACTTCTAGGAAACTGTCTATTTCTGTTTTAAATTTATGTAATGATGTAGCTTCTACAGTTTTTTGGGGCAGCATATTCCATGGACCTACCACCCTCTGAGTGAAGTAGTTCCTCCTCATCTCAGTTTTGAAAGAGCAGCCCCTTATTCTAAGGCTATGCCCCCTAGTTCTAGTTTCACCCATCATCGGGAACATCTTCCCTGCATCCACCCGATCCAACCCCTTCACAATCTTATATGTTTCAATAAGATCGCCTCTCATTCTTCTGAACTCCAATGAGTAGAGTCCCAATCTACTCAACCTCTCCTCATATGTCCATCCCCTCATCCCCGGGATTAACCGAGTGAACTACAGGTCCCGAGTGATGGCTGGAGCCAATTTCTACATTTTAGGCTGTGATCCTGCTGGCATGCCTCATCCTGTGACCAACAAAGACCTGTATGAGCCAACACAGTTCTGACAAAAGGTCATCAAGCTGAAACGTTAACTCTGTTTCTCTCTCCACAGAGGCTGCTTGACCTGCTGAGTATTTCCAGCATTTTCTGTTTTTATTTCAGATTTCCAGCATCCGCGATATTTTGCTTTTGTGTTTGTGCCACTGGAATCTATTGAGAACTGCTGCCCACCAGCAGCTTGTAGTTAGTTCATTTATTTGTTAACGATGCTTTTTGTTTGCAGGTTCAGTGGCACTGCAGGTCCCGAATGATGGCTGGAGCCAATTTCTACATTGTAGGCCGTGATCCTGCTGGCATGCCTCATCCAGTGACCAAGAAAGATCTGTACGAGCCAACACACGGAGCCAAGATTCTGGGCATGGCACCAGGTCTAACTTCTGTGGAGATCATACCCTTCAGAGTTGCTGCATACAACAAGGATAAGAAGTGCATGGACTTCTTTGACCCAGAAAGGTGAGAAGTTACAAGAACAAGCTTTCAATTCTGATTTATGAATCAAATCTAAGGAACTGTGACAGTTCAGCCTTTAGTACCATGCACTGTAGCTGAACCCCTGGCTTTCCAACCAGTCATGGCCAGCCTGTTTCTCAAGAGTCCCCAGTCACTGCTTGGGGACAGTTTTGCCAGTGCTCAGCTGGCCCACTAAATGGGTGCCCCGAAAGATAAAGCATTCACAAACACGCCATTTGCCAGCCAATGATAAAGCAGCAATGATAGAGCAGCTGACAACCTAGAATGTCTTGCTCTTCTGGATGTATAGAGCTTTGTGTCGTCCAAATAAGTAGGCGCAGAGAAAGAGGAATTCACAAATCCCAGCCATTATAACACGTGCGCTCCAAGTGTGACAATTGCGGAATTTGGTTTTGTAACTGATCATGTCAGAAGGGAGCATGACTCCCACAAAACTCTTAATTGTAAAAATGAACCTTTACTAAGGTGTAAAATAACAACAGAAAATGCTGGAAATACTCAGCAGGCCAGGCAGCATCCGTGGAGAGAGAAACAGAGTTAACGTTTCAGGTCTGGGACCCTTCATCAGAACTGGAAAAAGCTGGAGATGTTACAGATATTAAGCAGGTGCAGAGACAGGGTGGGGGGGGTTAGGAGGAGAGGAAGAAATAGAAAGAACATCCTGTACTTTTGTAAGAGGCAGGAAAGATAAAATGTTGCAAATGGGAATGGCAAAAATCATACTGCATGAAAAATGGGGGCAGGGATAATTATCTGAAATTGTTGAACTCAATGTTGAGTCCGGCAGGCTGCAAAGTGCCCAATCGAAAGATGAGGTGCTGTTCCTCGCGTTTACGTTGAGCTTCATTGGAACAATGCAATAGCCCGAGGACAGAGAGATCAGAGTGGGAGTGAAGCGGTGAATTAAAGTGACAGGCGACGGGAAGCTCAGGGTCACCCTTACGGACTGAACGGAGGTGTTCTGCAAAGCGGTCGCCCAATCTGCGTTTGGTCTCCCCAATGTAGAGGAGGCCGCATCGTGAGCAGCGAATACAGTATATTAAATTGCAAGAAGTACAAGTAAATCGCTGTTTCACCTGGAAGGGGTGTTTGGAGCCCTGGATAGTGGGAAGGGAGGAGGTAAAAGGGCATGTGTTGCATCTCCTGCGCTTGCACGGGAAGGTGCCAGGTGAAGGAGCAGGGCTGTTGGGGGTGATTGAGGAGTGGACCAGGGTGTCGCGGAGGGAGCGGTCCCTTCGGAATGCTGAAAGGGGAGGTGAGGGGAAGATGTGTTTGGTGGTGGGATCACGTTGGAGGTGGCGGAAATGGCGGAGGATGATCCGTTGAATGTGGAGGCTGGTGGGGTGAAAGGTGAGAACAAGGGGAACTCTATCGTGGTTCTGGGAGGGAGGGGCAGGGGTGAGAGCAGAAGTGCGGGAAATAGAACGGACACGGTCAAGGGCCGTGTCAACCACGGTAGAGGGGAATCCTCGGTTGAGGAAAAAAGAAGACATGTTAGAAGCACTAGTATGGAAGGTGGCATCGTCAGAACAGACACGGCGGAGACGGAGAAACTGGGAGAAAGGAATAGAGGATAAACGGAACTCCCGTCGGAGAGAAGAGCAGAACTTCTTCAAGGTAGGCATTCCTAGAAGAGAGGTGGCAGTGAACCAAACACTAATATAATTGCAAAATACTGCGGATGCTGGAAATCTGAAATAACAACAGAAAATGCTGGAAATACTCAGCAGGCCAGGCAGCATCTGTGGAGAGAGAAACAGAGTTAACGTTTCAGGTCTGGGACCCTTCATCAGAACTGGAAAAAGCTGGAGATGTAACAGATATTAAGCAGGTGCAGAGACAGGGGGGGGGGGGGGAGGAAGAAATAGAAAGAACATCCTGTACTTTTGTAAGAGGCAGGAAAGATAAAATGTTGCAAATGGGAATGGCAAAAATCATACTGCATGAAAAATGGGGGCAGGGATAATTATCTGAAATTGTTGAACTCAATGTTGAGTCCGGCAGACTGCAAAGTGCCCAATCGAAAGATGAGGTGCTGTTCCTCGAGCTTACGCCCCTTCCAGGTGAAACAGCGATTTACTTGTACTTCTTGCAATTTAATATACTGTATTCGCTGCTCACGATGCGGTCTCCTCTACATTGGGGAGACCAAACGCAGATTGGGCGACCGCTTTGCGGAACACCTCCATTCAGTCCGTAAGGGTGACCCTGAGCTTCCGGTCGCCTGTCACTTTAATTCACCGCTTCACTCCCACTCTGATCTCTCTGTCCTCGGGCTATTGCATTGTTCCAATGAAGCTCAACGTAAGCTCGAGGAACAGCACCTCATCTTTCGATTGGGCACTTTGAGTTCAACAATTTCCCTGCCCCCATTTTTCATGCAATATGATTTTTGCCATTCCCATTTGCAACATTTTATCTTTCCTGCCTTTTACAAAAGTACAGGATGTTCTTTCTATTTCTTCCTCCCCTCCTAACCCCCCCCCCCCGTCTCTGCACCTGCTTAATATCTGTTACATCTCCAGCTTTTTCCAGTTCTGATGAAGGGTCCCAGACCTGAAACGTTAACTCTGTTCTCTCTCCACGGATGCTGCCTGGCCTGCTGAGTATTTCCAGCATTTTCTGTTGTTATTTCAGATTTCCAGCATCCGCAGTATTTTGCAATTAACTTTACTAAGGTGTGTTCCTCCCAGTCATGATATAATAGAATTGACAACTTTGAAGTGGTGATATAAGGTCAATGATTCAACTCATGTTTTCAGGAACCACACAACACATTCAGCCTGTGGGATTGTTAGGTACACCTTCACAAGGTCATTCAGTAAAACATTTCCTGGAACTTGAAAATTTCCCCCTCCTCCACTCCAGTTATCAGTTCTACAGACGGCCGGGCACAGATAATTTAGTGCTGAACTTGCCACTACATTGTGTGATTGACAGACACAAGACTCTAACGTTACAGCAGTCCTGACCTGGAAGCTTCAAATTACACATTATTTCCCCATTTTGCGATAACTCTGGAGGATGCTGGTACCACACCTGTACTATTTTGGTGCTGATAAAAACCTGCAATTTTGTATATGAAAAGCAACCACTCTTTAGATTCTCCTGCACAAAAAAGCAGACAGCATAATTTCTGGCCTCTAGAAAGAAAGAACCTGCATTTCTATAGCACCTTTCATGACCTCAGGATGTCCCAAAGCTCTTTACAGCCAATGAAATACTTATGAAGTGTAGTCACTGTTGTAATGTAGGAAACGCGGCAGCCAATTTGCGCACAGCAAGCTCCCACAAACAGCAATGTGATAATGACCAGATAATCTGTTTCAATGATGTTGGTTGAGGGATAAATATTGGCCAGGACACCAGAGAGAACTCCCCTGATCTTCAAAATAGTGCCATAGGATATTTTACGTCCGCCTGAGAGGGCAAACAGGGCCTCGGTTTAACATCTCATCTGAAAGACGGCACCTCCGACAGTGCAGCACCCCCTCATCACTGCACTGCACCTAGATTATGTGCTCAAGTCTCTGGAGTGGGTCTTGAACCCACAACCTTCAGACTCGGAGTGCTACCCACTGAGCCACGGCGGAAACCTAAATCACGCTGCCAATATCACTCAGTTTATACATTAGGAGGTACATAAAAATTGCTCAGGGTGAGTTAGCTCCCTCTGACCCCTGGGGAAAACACTTAATTTCTCTGCAGTGCTTCTATTGGCATGACCAAGGTTAAAGGAAGAAGCATTCATATTATACCTTTCACAGCCTCAGGACGTCCCAAAGCACTTCACAGCCTAAGTGCACTCGCTGTCATAATGTAGGCACAGCAAGGTTCCACCAATACATAATCTGTTTTAGTGGTGTTGGGTTGAGGGATAAATGTTGACCAGGACAACTTCCCAGCTCTTCTTTGAATAGTACCATGGGACCGTTTCATATCCACCCAAGCAGGTAGGGCCTCCCTCCGTTCAACATCACATCTGAATGATGGCACCTCAGACAGTGTAGATGTCAAGTGTCAGCCTAGATTATGCGCTCAAGTCTCTGAACTAGGGTTTAAACCCACAAACGTCTGACTCAGAGGCGGGAGTGCTAGCACGGGTCTAAGACTGACATTTGCACCTAACATCTTCTTCCCATCTCATCCCACTCGTGTCACTGCACTTTGTTGTATCAAAGCAATGAGCTACTGCATCACCCAGGATCCAAATTATTATTAAAAACCCGAGTCATTTCATTCTGTGAACATTGAAAAGTCCTGCATTAAATGGTTAACTGCACACTTTGCTGACAGTTCAGTTGAAAGGTGGATGGAATCTATTGGGCTGAAATTCACCTTGCGCAAAAACAGGCGATAGCGAACCGGCAGCCCGTTTTCCACAATGGAGAGAGAAAATCAGGCCGAGTGTAAAACGGGCTGCCGGTTCCCTATCGGCAGTCTTGCCTTACCACCCGAGATGAATTTCACCCTATCACCTCATACGAACATACGAATTAGGAGCAGGAGTTGGCCACTCGGCCCCTCGAGCCTGCTCCGTCTTTCAGTAAGATCATGGCTGATCTGATTACTCCAAATTCCCACCTACCCCCGATAACCTTTCACCCCCTTGCTTATCAAGAATCTATCTACCTCTGCCTTAAAAATATTCAAAGACTCTGCTTCCACCGCCCTCTGAGGAAGAGAGTTCCAAAGACTCACGACCCTCCGTGAGTAAAAAAATTGTCCACATCTCTGTCTTAAATGGCGACCTCTTATTTTTAAACGGTGACCCCTGATTGTCATGACCAACATGATTGTCATATTTTTTCCATTAATATATGATGAGAATTTTAAATGCTACATTTGCTAATATATCTCATGGCTATTTCTTTTAGACGTCAAAGTTTTGATTTCATCTCTGGCACTCGTATGAGACAGCTTGCTCGTGAAAATAAAAATCCACCTGAAGGCTTCATGGCTCCCAAGGCTTGGAGGGTGCTGACCGAATACTATTCCTCGCTGGAAAAGAACAATTAAAGTTTTACTCTTCACAATACAAAGGGCAGTTTGTGGAATATAAAGCTAGCTGTTTCCTTACTTGCAATTGTTCTTCTTTATATTCTCTTAATTCATGCAATTATTACATCTCAGTTCGATTTGATTTACACTTATTAACGATTGGTTTCCAAATGACAGAACAAAGACCTAGCTGGAAAAATAGGTTATTGTTCATTCCAATTTCTAAAATGCCTATTTATTCTTTCCTTAATGTGTTTCAATAAATGTAAAGATTTTTCAGTCCCTTGCTGTAGCCATTAACTTCATATTTATTATATATATATATATAAAGTAACAATCAAGCATTAATGGGAACAATTTGAAATGATTTAACATTATACGGAGTTTCTTCTCAAAGGTGCTGAGTGCAACACTGTTTTAAGTGTTTCCTGCTGGTGGTTTGCACTAAAATGAATTACCTCAAATGTTGACAAAACTGCTGTGTGACGGGACATGTTGAGTGCAATCTAGTTTTAAAGGGTCAGATTGTTGCCGGGTGCCTTGTAAGCTTGTATAGAATGTGAATAGTAACATTTGTAGCAAGTACAAGTCATTTTTTTCCCTGACATTCTTTACAAAACACCACGCATGTTTAGTCGAATTTTACCTTTGCTGTCTGTATTACAGTTAGGCACTGAGATGCTTTGAAGTCCTTTTACATTTATGTCTTTTATCAGCAGCTCAGGATTTAATGAGCTGCTAATTTACACATTAGGATTCTGGATATGATGAAAGAATATTTGTTCTGGCCATTGTTTTTGATAATTGTGCTCATGATCTGCTCTCTTACCAATTGTAAATAATTGTCTTACTTGTAATAACCCCTGCCCTATACTCCACTTGTTAAACGTTGACCTTGTAACTTAGTGAGTAGGTGAAGGAACAGAGACAAAAGCAACACAGACAAGTCACAGACACTAGGAAGAACGTGCCTTTTAATGATAATTGTTCCAGTCAACACAGAATCCCTAAATAATTTGTGCCCCCAAACTATTTTGATTTTAATTCTTAACAGGAAGCTGATCCACTTACTTCACAGCAGTGTCTCCATCTAAACCTTCTTGTCGGTGCTATATGATAAAGGCTGCCACACTGAACAAAGGCACTGCCTTGTAATTAAAGTAACATTTTAAATCATGTCTGTCATGGGGGAGAAAGGGATGTTGTTTTTGCTCCCCAGCGTAGCCTCAAAGCATTACATTGTGTTCACACTGGGAATAGTATCAGACTAAATCCAAATCAAACCATCCACCCATCAGAACATCGGAGCATCCATACTTTAATTTTCATGAGCACCAGCTGTGAAGTTCAGTCTGTGAGGATGAGCTAAAAGGTTTACAATTCAGGTCCCAGAGGTACTGGTCACTGCTGCTCACTCTCCTCAGTTGGGCAAGTTTGATTGCTCATCAACCAAGTGTCAGACAACAGTGAAACATCCCATCTTGGGGAAGTCAAAACTGGACGTTTCAATTCATTCTCCTTTGACTGTGCCTCTTGTCGGTGGATCACAGAACACTATGGACACTGGATTTGGGCAGGTCCACAAATTATAATGTCCCCCGTAGCCAGGTGAGGAAGCTAATACGGACAGGGGGCACCCCTGGTGAGAAATCAAGGAAGAATATGAAAACTGGAGAATAAACTGAGTTATCTGGTTTAACTGAGTTATGAGTTAACTGAGTTATGTAGTTTCCAGCACCAGGAGCATCAGGCAGACTCATACAGGTCGGAACTAAATGAAGGAACTTTTCAATTTAAGTTTCACCTGAGTTGCCTTCTAATAAAGAATGCGGTACACTTCAAAAGGTGTTTGATGGGTTTTAAATTTGCTTTCAATATGAATAATGGCTACAGCAAAATACAAAACAATTAATGCAGCAGAAGGTATATTTAGCTTCTAGAGAATACTGCTTCAGCTTTAATCACCTGTATCCATTAGTGCCTTCCAATCAAATGACCAGAAATATATATTTATTTTTAGATATGGAATGGCTTTTACATTGTGCCTTAACCAATAAAAGCCTTCAATGCCTTTCATATATATGGCATAGCTAAATCTTCATATTAATATAATCTTCTACTGTTTATATGAATAAATATTCATTAATCAGCATTATGTGTATTGTGTTGTCACTTACTACACATTGCTCATTGCTATTACTGTAGTTGTTTAGTGTGAGTGCAATCCGCCATATTTCACCGACACAGTCACCACCTGACACTCTTCCCTAGAAATGTTTACAAATGATTTTTAAAAATTAGTTCATGGAATCTGGGCGTCGCTGGCAAGGCCAGCATTTATTGCCCATCCCTAATTGCCCTTGAGAAGGTGGTGGTGAGCCGCCTTCTTGAACCGTGTGGTGAAGGTACTCCCACAATGCTGTTAGGTAGGGAGTTCCAGGATTTTGATCCAGCGACGATGAAGGAACAGCAATATATTTCGAAGTCTGGATGGTGTGTGACTTGCACCTGCTGCCCTTGTCCTTCTAGGTGGAAGAGGTCGTGGGGTTGGGAGGTGCTGTTGAAGAAGCACTGGTGAGTTGCTGCAGTGCATCTTGTAGATGGTACACACTGCAGCCACGGTACGCCGGTGGTGGAGGGAGTGAATGTTTAAGGTGGTGGATGGGGTGCCAATCAAGCGGGCTGCTTTGTCCTGGATGGTGTTGAGCTTCTTGAGTGTTGCTGGAGCTGCACTCCTCCAGGCAAGTGGAGAGTATTCCATCACACTCCTGACTTGTGTCTTGTAGATGGTAGAAAGACTTTGGGAAGTCAGGAGGTGAGACACTCACTGCAGAATACTTAGCCTCTGACCTGCTCTTGTTACCACAGTATGTGGCTGGTCCAGTTAAGTTTCTGGTCAATGGTGACCCCCAGGGTGTTGATGGTGGGGGATTCGGCGATGGTAATTCCGTTCAATGTCAAAGGGTGGTGTTTAGACTCTCGCTTGTTGGAGATAGCCATTGCCTGTCACTTGTGTGGTGGGAATGTTACCTGCCACTTATCAGCTCAAGCCTGAATGTCGTCCAGTTCTTGTTGCATGTGGGCATGGACTGCTTTATTACCTGAGGAGTTGCGAATGACACTGAACACTGTGCAGTCATCAACAAACATCCCCATTTCTAACCTTATGTTGGAGGGAAGATCATTGATAAAGCAGCTGAAGATGGTTGGGCCTAGGACACTGCCCTGAGGAACATCTACAGCAATGTCCTAGGGCTGTGATGATTGACCTCCAACCACCACAACCATCTTCCTTTGTGCTAGATATGACTCCAGCCAGTGGAGAGTTATCCTCCCCATTCCCATTGACTTCAGTTTTACTAGGGCTCCTTGATGCGACACTCGGTCAAATGCTGCCTTGATGTCTAGGGCAGTCACTCTCACCTCACCTCTGGAATTCAGCTCCTTTGTCCATGTTTGGACCAAGGCTGTAATGAGGTCTGGAGCCGAGTGGTCCTAATGGAACCCAAACTGGGCATCAGTGAGCAGATTATTGGTGAGTAAGTGTCACTTGATAGCACTGTCGATGACACCTTCCATCACTTGGGCAGTTTTCCACATTGTCGGATCGATGCCAGTGTTGTAGCTGTACTGGAATAGCTTGGCTAGTTCTGGAGCACAAGTTTTCAGCCGGACAGCCGTGATGTTGTCAGGGCCCATAGCCTTTGGTGTATCCAGTGCGCTCAGCCATTTCTTGATATCACTTGGAGTGAATCGAATTGGCTGAAGACTGGCTTCTGTGATGGTGGGGACCTCAGGAGGAGGCTGAGATGGATCATCCACGCGGCACTTCTGGCTGAAGATGGTTGCAAACGGTTCAGCCTTGTCTTTTGCACTCACGTGCTGGGCTTCACCATCATTGAGGATGGGGATATTCATGGCGCCTCCCCCTCCCATTAGTTGTTTAATGGTCCACCACCATTCACGACTGGATGTGGCAGGACTGCAGAGCTTTGATCTGATCCGTTGATTGTGGAATCACTTAGCCCTGTCTATCGCATGCTGCTTCCACTTTTTAGCATGCATGTAGTCCTGTGTTGCAACTTCCCCTGGTTGGCACCTCATTTTTAGATATGCCTGGTGCTGCTCCTGGTATGCTCTTCTACACTCCTTATTGAACCAGGGTTGGTCCCCTGGCTTGCTGGTAATGGTAAAGTGAGGGATATGCTGGGCCATGAGGTTACAAATTGTGGTGGAATATAATTCTGCTGCTGCTGCTGATGGCCCACAGCGCCTCATGGATGCTGCTGCTGGATCTGTTCTGAATGTGTCCCATTTAGCACAATTAGACACAGCTTTCCTCTTCTACCATTTTATTTCAGTAAAAACCCGAGTGAGTTGCCCCATTGAATAAGTAATTTCACCTCCATTTATATAAGACAGAAACCACCACCTGAAAGTGCGAAATAAAAGCATAAAATGGTGGAAATACACAGCGAGTCTGTCAGCAACTGAAATGTGAATAGGAAGACAAGAGGAAAGATACTTGCAACTTATCACAACCTCAGCATGTGCCAAAGTGCCCCCCGACCAATGGATTACTTTTGACGTGCAGTGACTGTCAGTATTGTTAAGTCCGTGAATGATTGAGACACAGACTAGCAGGAGAGAAACAAACAAGTCTTTACTGGTGAAAGGCATAAACAAAACTAAAACAACAGAGGCTCTCTAGCGCCTTTTATACAGGGGGTGGTCACTGCCGGTACTGCAGTCTGAGACCAGTTATTCTCTTTAAAGGTACATACACAACAAGTATGTAGACAAGTGAGTCAGGTGGCAGGCCTTCAATGGACCTCATCAGGATTCGGTTATTTTTGTCTTTACAGTTGTTGACAGAACTACTGTGTATTTTCATAGTTTTCTGAATTTTTAGTCCAGATTCTGAGCCTAGTGTTTTTCTTTTTTATCTATACAGATAAGTGCAATTCATACACCATGTTTTACAATCAGAATTTTGAAAGCGGCTGGAATAATACTGATGATCTTAACTGGGCTCACCTGAGTACAAATTCTGAACTCACTCATGGCCACCTTGATTTTTTAAGAATCACAGAGCACTCCTCTCAAATGGCACAATCAGAAATTTCTAAAATGAACACAGATGTCACTTGTCTCAGCACTTGGAACGCAATCAGATAGTTTATTCATGAAGCTAGTATTATAGTACCTGAATCAATGCTTCATGTTGCACATTAGTCATTTGCTAATGCAAAGCATGTTTTAAAATCCAGTCTTATTAAGGATGTCTTTCTCTACACTTTATAGATAACATTACAGAATTCTTCCCCAATTTTTAATTTTATATCTGGCCCATGCGATTCTTGCAGCATAAACTTTGAAAGGAGGGGTGGGGGTGGGGGGGGGAGCCAGGGGATGGTAAGCAGAACCTCTTTAGGGTTGAGTTGGCTTGAAGGTAACGCAGATGGTAATGGGAGATTGGAATTGAGTTGATCCTTTGTGACAGCCTTGATAGACCATCATTTGAGAGAGGCAGGTCTGCAGGGTGCTGTTGATAATTGACTCCATGAAATTAAGGCAGGTAAATGGAATTGAGGTACAGATCAACCATGATCTAATTGAATGGTGAAGCAGGCTCGAGGGGCTGAATGGCCTACTCCTATTCGTGTGCCTAGCCAGCGTGGCTCATTAATGGAATGTGGAGGGGGGAGACCTATTTCTGGGGGATGGATTTTCCTCCCTTTTAGCTCCAGGCCACCTTGCAAGTCAGGTATGGGAGTCCTAGCTGGATAAGCCGCGAGAACTTGCCAGAGCTCTGTGCTGCTAAACCGCAGTGTCGATACAGGAGTGGGGGGAGTGGGGATAGGAGGACCCCTAAGCTTTGGCTTTTGCTTGGTAAGGAGATTGAGAGAGAGGGTGGGGTGAGGTGGTGGAGTGGGGGGGTGAGGTGAGGGGGTGAGGGGGTGTGGTGGGGTGAGGGGGTGAGGGGTGTGGTGGGGTGGGGTGGGGTGAGGGGGTGAGGGGTTGGGATGGGGTGAGGTGAGGTGGGGTGGGGGTGGGGTGAGGGGGAGAGGGGGTGGGGTGGGGTGGGTAGGGGTGGGGGGTGAGGTGGGGTGGGGAGGTGAGGGGGTGGGGTGAGGGGGAGAGGGGTGAGGGGGAGAGGGGTAGGGTGAGGGGTGAGAGGGTGAGGTGGGGTGGGATGGGGTGTGGTGAAGTTACCACTTATCTGGTTTTGAACTGGCTAGGCTGTTTTTTGTGAGCAGGTTGTATGGATGTGTTAACACTGCAAGTTTAGCATGAGTGCAGTACAATTTCTGCTTCACACCAGTGCTAATATCTGGAGCCAGTGGCCAATCTGACTACAGCGAGTGGGGTAGGAGGTGGGGAGTCCCACACTGTTTCAGTTTGACAGCACATGATGTGTTGGGACAGCCCCCGCCCCGACATATAAACCCACTTAACCTCAATTTCAATGTAAAGAGGGCAGCGCTACACCGCTCCTCATTTTTAACAGCTCCTTCCTGATACAACTAGGCAGTGTGTATACCTGCTTCCACCTGCCTAGAACTAGAACTACAACTGCTGGCCACAGACCAATAGCTGTGGTGTAGATACACACTGAAATGTAAATCTGATCCGAAAAGTGTCTCTTTTTAAAGCTAACTACAAGTTAATACTTACATTTACCTCTGTCTTAATATGTATATTATTACTATTTTGTATAACATTCTATAGTAATGTCAACAGTCGCAAACATCAAGTAAATAGGGTATCAAAACGGCAACGGAAATTTGAAATTGAATATGGCAATGGGAAGTAAAGGATAATTATAAAATGTTTTTTAGTTATATTAAGAGGAAACAAAAAATGAGGGATGGAGTGGGGCCACTGAAAGTGGGATCAGGTGAGGGCAAGACAACTGATGCCACACAGGCAGCAAAGGTGCTAAATAGGTTTTTTGCCTCAGTATTTGCCAAGAAGGAGACAGGTAATTTATTTGATCTGGAAAGCGAATTACAGGGTGTTGCAAAGTTATGTTGTGACATTACTACATGGTTGGCAAACAGTTGTGCAATTGTATGGTAAATAGATCTCAGGGATCAAAGACAGAGTCTTTGGTCAGAATTAAGGAACAATAGAGGAGCAATTACGCTGCTAGGCTACACTATAGACTGCCAGATTGCAGGAAGGAGATAGAGGAGCAAATTTACAGGCTAATTACAGAAAGTTGCAAAAACATTTAGAGTGATAATGGAGGACTTCAATTATCCAATATAGACTGGGAAAACAACAGTATAAAGGGCAGAGAGAGGGAGGAATTCCTGAAATATGAACAAGAGAACTTTCTTGATCAGTGTGTTTCCAGCCCAACGAGGAAGGAAGCAGTGCTAGGTCTAGTTCTGGGGAATGAACTGGGGCAAGTGGAGCATGTTTCACTGCCCTGGTAGACCCATCGTTTCAGCCTGTTCTTGCCCTATAGAACTTATCTCTTCCTATCTTGACTCTATCTTTTCTCCCCTTGTCCAGTCTCTTCCCACCTACATCCGCGACTCTTCGGACGCCCTCTGCCACTTTAACAGTTTCCAGTTTCCTGGCCCCAACCGCTTCCTTTTCACCATGGACGTACAATCCCTCTACACCTCCATCCCCCACCCGGATGGCCTGAGGGCGCTCCGCTTCTTCCTTGAACAGAGGCCCGACCAGTCCCCATCCACCACGACCCTCCTCCGCCTGGCTGAACTTGTTCTCACATTGAACAACTTCTCCTTTAACTCCACTCATTTCCTCCAAATCAAAGGTGTTGCCATGGGTACCCGCATGGGTCCTAGCTATGCCTGCCTTTTCGTGGGCTGTGGAACAATCTTTGTTCCAGTCCTACTCGGGTCCCCTCCCTCACCTCTTTTTCCGATACATTGATGACTGTATCGGTGCCGTTTCCTGCTCTCGCCCCGAACTTGACAATTTCATTCACTTTGCCTCCAATTTCCACCCTTCCCTCACCTTCACATGGTCCATCTCGGACTCTTCCCTTCCCTTCCTCGACTTCTCCGTCTCCATCTCTGGGGATAGGTTATCGACCAATATTTACTACAAGCCCACTGACTCCCACAGCTACCTGGACTACACTTCCTCCCACCCCGCTTCCTGTAAGGACTCTATTCCATTCTCCCAGTTTCTCCGCCTCCGCCGTATCTGCTCCGACGACGCCACCTTCCACACCAGTGCTTCAGACATGTCTTCCTTTTTCCGCAACCGAGGATTCCCCTCTACTGTGGTTGACACTGCCCTTGACCGTGTCAGTTCTATCTCCCGCACTTCTGCCCTCACCCCTGCCCCTCCCTCCCGGAACCACGATAGGGTTCCCCTTGTCCTCACCTTTCACCCCACCAGCCTCCACATTCAACGGATCATCCTCCGGCATTTCCGCTACCTCCAAAGTGATCCCACCACCAAACGTATCTTCCCCTCCCCTCCCCTTTCAGCATTCCGCAGGGACCGCTCCCTCCGAGACACCCTAGTCCACTCCTCTATCACCCCAAACAGCCCTTCCTCTTCGCCTGGCACCTTTCCGTGCAAGCGGAGGAGATGTAACACCTGCCCCTATACCTCCCCCCTTCCCACTGTCCAGGGCCCCAAACACCCCTTCCAGGTGAAACAGCGATTTACTTGTACTTCTCGCAATCTAGTATGCTGTATTCGCTGCTCACGATGCGGTCTCCTCTACATTGGGGAGACCAAACGCAGATTGGGTGACCGCTTTGCGGAACACCTCCGTTCAGTCCGTAAGGGTGACCCCGAGCTTCCGGTCGCCTGTCATTTTAATTCACCGCTCCATTCCCACTCGGACCTCACCGTCCTTGGCCTCTTGTATTGTTCCACGGAAGCTCAACGTAAACTCGAGGAACAGCACCTCATCTTCCGATTAGGCAGTCTGCAGCCTTCCGGACTCAATATCGAGTTCAACAATTTCAGATCATAAGCTCGGCCCCCATTTCATTTTCTCTTGTAATTGTTCCACTCCTTTTCCCCCCCCTTTCCTTTTGTTTCTCCCTCACACCTGGCAGCTATCTTTTGCCCTGCCAGTACACTTTACACCTAATCCCAGCCTATTACCGTCTAGCTTCTAATCTCTTTTACTTCTTTTGTTTCTTTTATTCTTTTGTCCGATCGCAGCCCTGCCTCCGATGTAGTTTCTTTTCTTTCCAGTTTTGAAGAAGGGTCCAACCCGAAACGTCAACTCAAATTTCTCTCCACGGATGTTGCCTGACCTGCTGAGTTTTTCCAGCATTTTCTGTTGTTATTTCATGTTTCAGTGGGGGAGCTTTTGGGAAACAGTGACCACAACATCATCAGGTTTAGAGTAATTGTGGAAAGGACAAGGAACAATCAAATGTGAAAATAGTCAACTGGAAGAGAGCTAATTTCAGTGAGTTGAAAAGGGATCTGGCCTAGGTGGATTGGAATTCAAAATTGGCAGGTAAAACAGTCAATGAGCAACGGGAGGCCTTCAAAGAGGAGATGGTTCGAGTACAGAGTAGATACATTCCCAGGAGGGGGAAAGGAAGGGAACCTAATGCTAGAGCTCCCTGGATGACTAAAGATAAAATGAAACAGGAAAAGGAGGATAATGATAAATGTCAGATTTATAATTGAGTAGAGAACCAAGCTGAATATAGAAAGTACGCAGGAGAACAGAAAAAGGAAAGAAGTGGGGCAAAGAGAGTGTATGAGAATGGAATAGTGGGTAACATAAAAGGGAACCCAAAAGTCTTTTATAAACATATAAATAGTAAAAGGGTAGTCAAAGGAAGGGTGGGGGTAATTAAGGATCAAAAAGGAGATCTTCTTGTGGCGGCAGAGGGCATGGCTGAGGTACTAAATGAGTTATAAAATAAAAACAGAAAATGCTGGAAATACTCAGCAGGTCAGCAGCATCTGTGAAGCGAGGAACAGAGTTCAGGTCTCAGGTTGAGGTGTAACATGTTTCAAGCAAGTACAGAGATGGTGCAAGGTGAAAGGAGATGGTAATGAGACAAGTAAAGAAACAAAAGTTGGGTTTAGAGGAGGTATAAATGGGAATATCAGAAGCATTAGAAACAGCTGCCATCCGGAAAAAAAAGGGGGCAGAGGTCATGATGTGAAATTGTTGAACTCAGTGTTGAGTCCGGAAGATTGTAAAGTACCTAATAGAAAGATGAGGTGCTGTTCCTTGAGTATATGTTGAGCTTCATTGGAACAGTGTAGGAGGCCAAGGACAGAGGGGGTCTGAGTGGGAATGGGGCAGAGAATTAAAGTGACAGGCGACCGGAAGCTTGGGGTCATGGTTACAGACTGAATGGAGGTGTTCCGCAAAGCGGTCACTCAATCCACGTTTGGTCTCCCCAGTGTAGAGGAGACCGCATCGTGAGCAGCGAATACAGTATACTAAATTGTAAGAATTACAAGTAAATTGCTGTTTCACCTAACAGGAGTGTTGGGCCCTGGGCGGTGGGAAGGAAGGTGAAAGGGCAGCTGATGCATCTCCCGCGCTTGCATGGAAAGGTGCCGTTGGAAGGGGAATGGGTGTTGGGGGTGATAGAGGAGTAGATCAGGGTGTCGTGGAGGGAACAGTCCCTTCGGAATGCTGAAAGGGGAAGATGTGTTTGGTGGTGGAATGGCGCTGGATGTGGTGGGAATGGCAGAGGATGATCCGTTGAATGTGGAGGCTGGTGGAGTGAAAGGTGAGGACAAGGGAACACTATCGTGGTTCTGGGAGGAAGGGGAAGGGGTGAGAGCAGAAGCACGGGAAAATGAAACAGAAATGGTCGAGGGCCCTGTTAACTACAGTGGAGGGAAATCCTCGTCTGAGGAAAAAGGAAGACATATCGGAAGCATTGGTATAGAAGGTGGCATTGTCAGAACAGTTGCGACGGAGACAGGGAATCTGGGAGAATGGAATAGAGTCCTTACAGGAAGCGGAGTGGGAGGAAGTGTAGTCCAGGTCGCTGTCGGAGTCGGTGGGCTTATAATGGATATTGGTCAACAGCCTATCCCCAGAAATGGAGGCAGAGAAGTCGAGGAACAGAAGGGAAGAGTTGGAGATGGACCATGTGAAGGCGAGGGAAGGGTGCAAATTGGAAGCAAATTTGATGAAATTTTCCACTTCGGGGCAAGAGCAGGAAATGGCACCGATACAGTCATCGATATACTGGAAAAAGAGGTGAGGGAAGGGACCTGAGTAGGACTGAAACAAAGAATGTTCCACAAATCCCATGAAAAGGCAGGCATAGCTAGGGACCATGCGGGTTCCCACACTAAATGAGTACTTGGCATCTGTCTTCACTAAAGAAGATGATGCTGCCAATGTCACAGTAAAGGAGGAGGTCGTAAAAAAATTGAAGAGAATAAAAATAGATAAAGAGGAGGTACTTTAAAGGTTGGCAGCGCTCAAAGTAGAAAAGTCACCCAGCCTGGATGGGATGCACCCTAGATTGCTAAGGGAAGTAAGAGTGAAAATAGCAGAGGCTCTGGCCACAATCTTCCAATCCTCCTTATATGGGAGTGTATATGGGAGTGATGCCAAAGAACTAGAGGATTGCAAGTGTTACACCACTGTTCAAAAAAGGAGAGGGATAAACCCAGCAACTACAGGCCAGTCAGCATAACGTTGGTGATGGCAAAACTTTTAGAGACAATAATCCGGGACAAACTTAATTGGCACTTGAAAAATATGGGTTAATAAATGAAAGTCAGCACTGACTTGTTAACTGCAGATCGTGTTTGACTAACTTGATTGAGTTCTTTGATGAAGTAACAGAGAAGGTTGATGAGGGTAGTGCGGTTGATGTTGTATATATGGACTTTCAAAAGGGGTTTGATAAAGTATCACATAATAGACTTGTTAGCAAAATTAAAGTCCATGGGATTAAAGGGCCAGTGGCTGTGTGGATATGAAATTGGCTAAGGGACTGAAAACAGAGAGTAGTGGTGAATGGTTGATTTATAGACTGGAGCGAAGTATACAGTGGTGCCCTCCAGGGGTCAGTATTAGGACCACTCCTCTTTTTGATATATATTAATGACCTGGACTTGGGTATACAGGGCACAATTTCAAAGTTTGCAGATGAAACTCGGAAATGTAGTAAGCAGTGAGGATGATAGCAATAGACTGCAGGAGAACATAGACAGACTGATGAAATGGGAACCACATGGCAGATGAAATTTAATGCAGAGAACTGTGAAGTGATTAATTTTGGTAGGAAGAATGAGGAGAGGCAACATAAACTAAATGATACAATTTTTAGGGGATGCAAGAACAGAAAGACCTGGAGATGTATGTACACAAATCTTTGAAGGTGGTAGGACAAGTTAAGAAGGCTGTCAAAAAGGCATACGAGATCCTTGGCTTTATAAATAGACGCATAGAGTACAAAAGCAAGGAAGTTATGCTAAACCTTTTTAAAATACTGCTTAGGCCCCATCTGGAGTATTGTGACCAATTCTGGGCACCACAGAAATGTAGAAACATAGAAGATAGGAGTGGGAGTAGGCCATTCGGCCCCTCGAGCCTGCTCCACCATTCAATGAGATCATTGCTGATCATCCAAACTCAGTACCCTGTCCCTGCCTTCTCCCCATATCCCTTGATCCCTTTAGCTTAAGAAATATATCTAACTCCTTCTTGAATATATTTAATGAATTGGCCTCAACTGCCTTCTGTGGTAGAGAATTCCACAGGTTCACCACTCTCTGGGTGAAGAAATTCCTCCTCATCTCTGTCCTAAATGGCTTACCCCTTATCTTTAGACTGTGACCCCTGGTTCTAGACTCCCCCTCCATCGGGAACATCCTTCCTGCATCTAGTCTGTCTAGTCCTGTTAGAATTTTATAAGTTTCAATGAGATCCCTTCACATTCTTCTAAACTCCAGCGAGTATAAGCACAATCAACCCAATCTCTCCTCATACGTCATTCCTGCCATCCCAGGAATCAGTCTGGTGAATCTTCGCTGCACTCCCTCCATGGCAAGAACATCCTTCCTCAGATAAGGCGACCAAAACTGCACACAATACTCAAGGTGTGGTCTCACCAAGGCCCTGTACAACTGCAGCAAGACATCCTTGCTCCTGTACCCGAATCCTCTCGCTACGAAGGCCAACATACCATTTGCCTTCTTAACCGCCTGCTGCACCTGCATACTAACCTTCAGCGACTGGTACACAAGGACACCCAGGTCTCATTGCAATTCCCCTTCTCCCAATCTATTGCCATTCAGATTGCCTTCCTGTTTTTGCCACCAAAGTGGATAACCTCGCATTTATCCACATTATACTGCATCTGCCATGCATCTGCCCAATCACCCAACCTATCCAAATCATACCGGAGTTTCTCTGCATCCTCCTCACAGCACACATGCCCACCCAGCTTTGTGTCGTCTGCAAACTTGGAGATATTACATCTAGTTCCCTCGTCTAGATCATTAATATATATTGTGAATAGCTGGGGTCCTAGCACCGATCCCTGCAGTACCCCTCTAGTCACTGCCTGCCACTCGGAAAAAGACCTGTTTATTCCAACTCTTTGCTTCCTGTCAGCCAACCAGTTCTCTATCCAAGTCAGTACCTTGCCCCCAATCCCTTGTGCTTTAACTTTACATGCTAATCTCTTCTGCGGGACCTTATCGAAAGCCTTCTGAAAGTCCAAATACACCACATCCACTGGTTCTCCCTTATCTATTCTACCAGTTACATCCTCAAAACATTCCAGTAGATTAGTCAAGCACGATTTACCTTTTGTAAATCCATGTTGACTTTGTCCGATCCTGTCACTGTTTTCCAAGTGCTCTGCTATTACATCTTTTAAAATGGACTCTAGCATTTTCCCCACTACTGACGTCAGGCTTACCGGTTTATAATTCCCCATTTTCTCTCTACCACCATTTTTGAATAGTGGGGTAACATTAGCTACCCTCCAATCCATGGGAACTGTTCCAGAGTCTATAGAATTTTGGAAGATGACCAGCAATGCATCTACTATTTTAGGGCCACTTCCTTAAGTACACTAGGATGTAGATTATCAGGCCCTGGGGATTTATCGGCCTTCAATCCCGTCAATTTCCCTAACACTATTTCCCTACAAATACTGATTTCATTCAGTTCCTCCCTCTCATTAGACCCTATGTTCCCGACATCTCTGGGAGGTTAGTTGTGTCCTCCTTTGTGAAGACAGAACCAAAGTATGTATTTAATTGGTCTGCCATTTCTTTGTTCCCCATTAAAATTCCCCTGATTCTGACTGCAAGGGACCTATGCTTGACTTCACCAATCTTTTTCTCTTCACATATCTATAGAAGCTTTTACAGTCAGTTTTTATGTTCCCTGCCAGCTTACTCTCATACTCTATTTTCCCCCTCTTAATTAATCCCTTTGTCCTCCTTTGCTGAATCCTAAACTGCTCCCAATCCTCAGTTTTGCTGCTTTTTCTGGCCAATTTATATGTTCTCTCCTTGGATCTTATGCTATCCCAAATTTCCCTTGTTAGCCACGGTTGAGTCACCTTTTTTGTTTTATTTTTATGCCAAGCAGGGATGAACAAATTCTGTAGTTCATCCATGCGATCTTTAAATGTTTGCCATTGCCTATCCACCGTCAACCCTTTAAGTAACGTTCCCCAATCCATCCTACCCAACTTGCACCTCATATCATTGTAGTTTCCTTAATTTAAATTCAGGACCCTAATCTCTGAGTCAAATACTTCACTCTCCATCTTAATGAAGAATTCTATCATATTATGATCGCTCTGCCCCAAGGGGCCTCGCACAACAAGATTGCTAATTAATCCTTTCTCATTACATAATACCCAGTCTAAGATGGCCTGATCTCTAGTTGGTTCCTCAACATATTGTTCCAGGAAACCATCCTGTATACACTCCAGGAATTCCTCCTCCACAGTATTGTTACTAATTTGGTTAGCCCAATCTATATGTAGATTAAAGTCGCCCATGATAGTTGCTGTGCCCTTATTGCACGCGTCTCTAATTTCCCATTTAATGCCATCCCCAACCTTAGCATTACTGTTTGGGGGTCTGTATACAACTCCCACTAATGTTTTCTGCCCCTTGGTATTTCTCAGCTCTACCCATACAGATTCCACATCATCAGAGCTAATATCCTTCCTTACTATTGTGTTAATCTCCTCTTTAACCAGCAATGCTACCCCACCTCCTTTTCCTTTTTGCCTGTCTTTCCTGAATATTGAATACACTTTAGGAAGGATGTCAAGGCCTTGGAGAGGTTGCAGAGGAGATTTACTGGAATGTTACCAGGGATGGGGGACTTCAATTATATGGAGCAGAGAAGGTTAAGGGGAGATTTGATAGAAGTGTTCAAAGTCATGAAGGATTTTGATAAAGTAAATAAGGAGAAACTGTTTCCAGTAGCATAAAAGGTAGTAACAAGAGGACACAGATTTAAGGTAATTGTTAAAAGAACTAGATGCAACAAGAGGGGGGAAAATCTATGCAGTGAGTTATTATGATCTCAAATACATTGCCTGAAAGTGTGGTGGAAGTAGATTCAGCAGTAATGTTCAAAAGGGAATTGGATATATAATTGAAGGAGGAAAATTTTCAGGGCTATGGGGAAAGAGCGTGTTGTGGCTCTAATCACCAAATCACTACCCCAGAGGGCTGTGGAGGCTAAGTCATTGAGTATATTCAAGACAGAGATCGATAGATTGGACCTTCCTACTCTCCTGTCGCCATCACAGGCTTGACTTCCTCTTAGATAAGCCTACAGCTTCCTACTGTGCCTCTCTTGGCATCCTACGAAGGGCCCATCGAGGCACTCGTAGCTGCCTCCTTACGAGCAGCAACCCCACCTGTCCCATCCTACTCTCGCGCCGACCTTCCCGCCCAGCCACTAGGGGCCTAATCTTGCCAATCGCCTTCCGGTCCAACTCATCCCCCCCAGCGCTGGCCCTGTGGAGACTGGCAGTGGGTCAGCCATCACCGACTCTCTCCGCATCTTCCTCCAGAATGCCCATTCACTTACGAACAAGGCCCTTGCCATCCATAAGCTTATCGTGGATGATTGCATCGATAGCATGGCCCTACAGAAACTTGGTTGAGGGGTGATAACACCTTACCCTTAAATGTAGCCTCCCCGCCTGGCTAGACCTTCCACCACTTGCCCCACCCAGACTGCCGTGGTGGCGGTGTGGCTCTAATCACCAAATCACTACCCAAGAGGGCTGTGGAGGCTCAGTCATTGAGTATATTCAAGACAGAGATCGATAAACTTTTGAATATTAAGGGAATCAAGGGATATGAGGATAGCTCAGGAAAGTGGAGATGAGGTAAAAGATCAGCCATGATCTTATTGAATGGCAGAGCAGGCTCGAAGGGCCAAATGGCCGACTCCTGCTCCTATTTCTTATGTTCCTATGTTCTTATCACACCTTGGTCTGTCCCCCTACTCCTCCGGCACTTTCTCCTCCTTTGAGTATCTCACCTTATTCCATCCCTCTCACCTCCCATTTAAAATTCTCATTCTCTACCGCCCACCTAAGTACCAGAAAATTTTTATTGCTGAGATATCTTCACAGCTTTCCTCCTTCAGCCTCTGCACCGAGCGACTTCTCATCCTCGGTGATTTCAACCTCCATCTCAATTCATCATGCTCTCTCTCCTCTGAGTTCACTAGCCTCCTATCCTCCCCTAATCTCTCCCTCCATGTAAATTCCCCAACCCGTATTCACAGCCATCCCCTCGACCTTGCCACTCTCATGGCCTCGCTACTCCCATCATGTCAATCGCAGGTTTTTTTTTATTCGTTCACGGAATGTGGGCGTCGCTAGCAAGGCCAGCATTTATTGTCCATCCCTAATTGGTCTTGAGAAGGTGGTGGTGAGCCGCCTTCTTGAACCGCTGCAGTCCGTGTGGTGACGGTGCTCCCACAGTGCTGTTAGGGAGGGAGTTCTAGGATTTTGACCCAGCGACGATGAAGGATCAGCGATATATTTCCAAGTCAGGATGGTGTGTGATTTCAAGGGGAACTCGGAGGCAGTGGTGTTCCCATGCGCCTGCTGCCCTTGTCCTTCTAGGTGGAAGAGGTTGCGGGTTTGGGAGGTGCTGCTGAAGAAGCCTTTGAGTTGCTGCAGTGCATCTTGTAGATGGTACACACTGCAGCCACGGTACACCAGTGGTGGAGGGAATGAATGTTTAAGGTGGTGGATGGGGTGCCAATCAAGTGGCTACTTTGTCCTGGATGGTGTTGAGCTTCTTGAGTGTTGTTGGAGCTGCACTCATCCAGGCAAGTGGAGAGTATTCCAACACACTCCTTACTTGTGCCTTGTAGCTGGTGATAAGGCCATCTCTGACCACTTCCTCGTATCGCTCTCCACCCATATCCCCCTTCCACCCCTCCCCCAACCCTACTTCCTTCTGTGTCCGCACCTGGAAAAAAACTCTCTCCCAGCCCTCTTACAACTGCACTTATGAAATCCCAACTATCCAGCCTTTGGCCCTCCAATCACCACAACATTTCTGCAGCTACCAATCTGCTCAAACGCACCCTCACCACCACCTTTGATGCACTAGTCCCTATTAAAATAATTACTCTCTCACACCCTGGCCGTTCCCCCTGGTACGGCCCTCATCTTTGCACCCTTAAGTCCAAGGGACACAGACTTGAACAGATATGGCGGACAACTGGTTTAGCCATTCACCACCAGATCTGGCTGGACCACATAAAACATTATTGGGTCCTGCTCTCGTCTGCCAAAATTGTTCACTATTCCAGAACCATTCTGGAATGCAAAGACAAACCTTAGCTTCTATTCTCCACTGCTAACTATCTTCTTAAAGCCCTCTCCTCTGTCTCCGCCACCCTCACCTCCGACAACAAGTGTGAGTAGCTCATGGACTTCTTTGTCTCTAAGATTGATACCATCCGTTAAGCTGCCTGTGCCATTTCCCTTCCTTCCCCAAGCCCACCAGGCCAGATTTTCGTCTAAGGTTCCCCTCTGCCCTAGCCCTGAACTCACATCTTTCTCCAGTTTCTCTCCGATCTCTCCTCATGACCCCTCCGGGCTCATCTTGTCCATGAGACCCACTTCCATCTCCCTCGACCCTATTCCCACCAAACTGCTGACCACCCAACTTCCTTTTCTGGCTCCCATGTTAGCTGACATTGTTAACGGGTCTTTCTCCTCAGGTACTGCCCCCTCTCCCTCGAATCTGCGATCATCACACCTCTGCTCAAAAAAACAACCTTTGACCGCCCTATCTCCAACCTCCCTTTCCTCTCCAAAGTCCTTGAACGTGTTGCCGCCTCCCAAATCCGTGCCCATCTTTCCCGCAACTCCATGTTTGAATCCCTACAATCAGGTTTCCGCCCTTGCCACAGTATTGAAAAAGCTCTCATTAAAGTCACAAATGACATCCTTTGACACGGTTGACCACTCCAGCCTTCTCCAACGCCTCACCACCGTATTCCAGCTGGGTGCGACTGCACTCGCCTGGTTCCATTCTTATCTCTCTAATCGTAGCCAGAGAATCTCCTGCAATGGCTTCTCTTCCCGCTCCCGCATTGTTACCTCTGATGTTCCCCAAAGATCTATTCTTGGCCCCCTCCTATTTCTCATCTACATGTTGCCCCTTAGCGACATCATCCGAAAACACGGCGTCAGTTTCCACATGTACGCTGACGACACCCAGCTCTACCTCACTACCTCTTCCCTTGACCCCTCCACGGTGGCTAACTTGTCAGACTGCTTGTCCGACATCCAGTCCTGGATGAGCAGAAATTTTCTCCAATTAAATATTGGGAAGACCGAAGGCATTGTTTTCGGTCCCCGCCACAAACTCCGTTCCCTAGCCACTGACTCCATCCCTCTCCCTAACATCTGTCTGAGGCTGAACCACACTGTTCACAACCTTGGTGATATATTTGACCCTGAAATGCACTTCCGACCACATATCCGCAGCATAACTGAGACCACCTATTTCCCCCTCCATAACATCGCCCGTCTCCGCCCTTGCCTCAGCTCATCCGCTGCTGAAATCCTCATCTGTAACGTCCGTGTGTAATTGAGACACGGACTGCAGAAGTAGGTTATAACAGGTGTTTACTGAATGGAGACAAAACTGGAACTACTATACAAAGTTATTACACAGGCTTATATACGGGGTGGTCACTACTGGTACTGCAGTATACAGGGGCTGCAGAATATAGTTCCTTCTTCAAGGTACATACACTACAATTCCTCCCCTTTTAGCTAAACAGTACATAACATTCGATTAATAATTAAATAACATATTTACAATTACAGTTGCTATATACATTAGCTGAAGTTAATCAATTATAAATTCAGTCCTTGAGGAGGCTTCCTGATTCTGTCCGGATAATGCCTCTTTGGGGTATCAGGTTCTTCTGGCAAAGTTGATTCAGGATCAACGTCGTTGTTTGGTTCGTCTGCTTCCAATATCACCGATTTTGAGGTAGATGCAATTGGTACTTCGGTTTCATCACCAGGTGTATAGGATCGTGGTGTAGATTTGACGTTTTCCAGTGACTCTAGAATCTGGTCAGCATGGCGTCTTACAATGCTCTCTCCAACGTCCACGGTACACATTAGAGGTCCTTGCCGTGTGCAGATCGTTCCTGGCTGCCATTTCTCTGTGCGGTAGTCCCAGGCCAAAGCTGATTGACCTATCTTGAAACTCCTGGTTGGCCTTTCATTCATATTCTGAAACTGCCTGTTCTCCACATCTCTTCTGATGTTTGGCTTAACCAAATCCAAGCGGCATCTTAGTCTTCGATTGAAGAACATCATGGCTGGAGTTTGGTTGGTAACCGCATGTGTCGCATTCCGGTAGGCAAACAAGAAGTTATCCACCTTGTGTTGTAGGGGTATATCTTCATTACACATTGCCTTGATAGCCTTCTTGAATGTTTGAACAAACCTCTCAGCCAATCCATTGGTGGCTGGATGATATGGGGCGGATGTGTAATGCTTAACACCATTGTTCTTTAAGAACCTCCGGAACTCTTCAGACACAAACTGTGGTCCATTGTCAGAGCAAATCTGTTCAGGCAGCCCATTCCTGGCGAATATGGTTCGTAAGACTGTGATAGTTTTTTCTGTGGTGGTTGAGGACATTTTTATTACCTCTGGCCACTTTGAATGTGCATCCACCGCAATTAAAAACATCGAGTCCATAAAGGGACCAGCAAAATCAATGTGCACCCTTTGCCATGGAGATGAGGGCCACTCCCATGGATGTAGAGGGGCTTGTGGTGGGGCGTTTTGGACCTTCTGGCATCCTGTACAGCTCTTGGTCATCTCTTCGATTTCTCTATTGATTCCCGGCCACCACACAAACGCTCTGGCTAAGTTCTTCATTTTTACCCCTCCCAGATGACCCTCATGAAGCTCATTGAGCACTCTATCCTTCAATTTGGGTGGAATTACTACTCTGGATCCACACATCAAGGTTCCTCGGCACACTGACAGCTGTTCTCTTCTCGGCGAGAATGCTGGCAACAGTGGTTCACCATGTGCTGGCCATCCCTTCACCGTTAAATCATAGACCCTGGAGTGTGTCGGGTCATTTCGTGTTTCCTTTTCTATATTTGCATGCATCACAGGTAGACATTCGACTATGGTCGAGTGGAATATCTCCACAGGATCCATTGCAGGTGCTTCTTCCACCGTCGGCAACGGTAGGCGCGACAATCCATCAGCATTCCCATGCTGTTTAGTTCCTTTGTACTCGATGTCATATTGGTGTGCTCCTAGGAAAAGGGACCACCTCTGTAGCCGTTGTGCTGTCATTATCGGGACGCCGTTCTTAGGGTTGAAAATAGAGACAAGAGGTTGATGATCAGTTAGTAGAGTAAATTTCTGTCCGTGCAGGTAGTGATTGAACTTCTTCACCCCCCACACCAGGCTGAGGGCCTCTCTGTCAATCTGGGCATAGTTACGCTCGGCTGCAGTTAACGAGCGTGACGCAAAAGCTATCGGCCTCTCTGAACCATCAAGGGATTTATGTGACAGTACCGCTCCAACACCGTAGGGAGACGCATCACACGCCAGTCTTATCGGTAGTGATGGGTTGTAGTGAGCCAATACTTCTCTTGAAGTGATCAGGCCTTTACACTACTGAAAGGCCCGCTTACATTCATCGCTCCATTTCCATGCTATTCCAATTTGTAGCAGGGCGTTCAATGGGTGCAGAATTGTGGACAAATTCGGCAAAAACTTACGGTAGTAATTCACCAATCCAAGGAATGACCTCAGTTGCGACACATTTTCAGGCGCTGGAGCCTTAACTACCGCTTCAATTTTGTCAGGGGACTTATGTAACCCCTCTTCGTCAATCACGTGGCCACAATACGATATTTGTTTCTTAAAAAACTCGCACTTGGGGCGATTGGCTCGTAGCCCATGTTCTCTTAGTCTAGTGAGCACCTGCTCTAGGTTGGCAAGGTGTTCACTGTCATTTTCACCTGTCACTAGGATGTCGTCCAAGTAACACTGAGTCCCCGGAATCCCTTGCAGGACTTGTTCCATCGCTCTTTGCCATATAGCCGGAGCTGATGCAACTCCGAATACCAGTCGCTTATACTGGTAAAGACCTTTGTGAGTGTTTATCGTGAGATATTTCCTAGAGGATTCTTCAACCTCCATCTGCAAATATGCTTGCGCTAGGTCAATTTTTGTAAAACGTTTCCCTCCAGATAGTGAGGCGAAAATATCTTCTATCCTCGGAAGAGGATACTGTACTGTGTGAAGGACTGGGTTCACAGTCACCTTGAAGTCCCCACAGATGCAAACCTTCCTTGGCTCCTCAGACTTATTGTTTAACGTTTTCTTCATGACAGGAACGGTGGGTGTCGCCCACTCGCTCCAGTCTACCTTAGATAACACGCCTGCCTTCTCCAGATTCTCCAGCTCTGCCTCGACGGCTGGGCGAATTGCATACAGTACAGGTCTTGCTTTGAAAAACTTGGGAATTGCATTCTCTTCTATTTTTATCGAGGCGGTTACGCCTTTAAGAGTTCCCAGTTCTTGTTGAAATACTTCTTTAGCGTTAGCCAAGATTTTTGACAATCGTCCAGGTGTGATGTCGTCATTCTTTTTACCAGCCACAGTCAGTGCCTGAATGGAGTGCCAGTCTAAACTTATCTTTCTGATCCATTCACGTCCCAATAACGGTGGTCCACCATCTTGCAGTATGTACAGATACAATTTCTGTATTTCCTTGCCGTTGTATTCGACAGGCACCCTTTTTTCCCTCTGGGGTATACTTTCTGCCCCGTATATGTCTTCAAGACAATGGATGTGTCTTTCAAGGGTATGTGTGAGAATAGCCGCTCGTAGTCTCATCGATTCATGACGGTCAGGGCTGATCCTGTATCCAATTCCATTTTGACTTGGGACCCTGCTATCGTGAGGGTGACCCAAATGGTTCGGTGATCCTCTTTTGTGATTACATTGTGTAGTTTGAGACAGCTTAGTCTCTTGTTCCCAGATTCACTATCGCTCTTCTGGTCTTCGGAACTACTGTCCGTCATCTTTTGTACTTTCCTGTCATTTTCCTTAGTAGTCTTTTTGTTGTTGTTAGTCTTCTTCCCGGACCTGCAAACTCGTGCAATGTGTCCCATATTTCCGCATTGCCTGCATGTTTTGTCCTTGGACCAGCAGTCGTTCTGGTCATGGATTGTTCTGCCGCAGCAATAACATTTTTCAAATCCCCGTGTCATTTCATGGGTGCCGTATTCCTGTGGCTTTTGCTGTATTTCCGCAGCTCCCCTTGCTGCTGCTTCGTACAATACTGCCACGCTGAAAGCCTTATCTAGTGTCAGCTCTTTCTCTGAGAGTAACCTCTTCTGGGTTCCTTCACTCAGGAGTCCACAGACAAATTTGTCCCGTAGGGTATCTGCCAGTCCTGCTCCGAACTGGCAGTGCTTTGATAGCTTGCGTAGTTCCGTAAGGTAATCAGCACTGCTCTCATCTTTATGCTGATTTCCCTTGTGGAATTTAAATCTTTCTGCTATCAGCAGCGGTGTAGGATTTAGGTGTTCCTGTTGGATATCAACAATTTCGTTAAAACTCTTCTCCATTGGTTTGACTGGAGTGATCAGGTTCCGCAATAGGCCATACGTTCTTGCGCCCATTAAGTTTAGTAGTACCGATGCCATTTTCTCATCGGCTACTTCATTTGCCTTGCAATATACTTCGACTCTTTCCACATACGTGGTCCAGTCTTCTATTGCATTATCGAAGGCAGTGATATTGCCAGTCTTCGGCATCTTGGAGATCTAAAATGGCGCCTCCCGCACTTTGCCTTCTTCCCCGCTGGATTAAGATGGCGCCTCCCGCGCTTTCTGTCTTTTCCGCTGCTGCCAGCGCAGTTGCTGGCGTTTTTTATGCCTTGATGGCGACGCCGTATGGTCTTCGTGCACTTCCCCCCGCGCTGCTGCCAACGCCGCTCTCTGCGGTCCCTGTGGCAAACTGCAGCTCCTCGCGGCTTTCTGCGCTTCTAATTTCTTTTATTTTAATTACTGTTCCCGTCGTCAGAGCAGACCCTATGGGACACTTTCCTCCCTCTTCTCGGATCTGTACGCTGCCCGGCTTCGTAGCACCATCCGCGCCCTGTGTGCTCCACCGTCTCTCTCTCTCTCCTCTTGCCGACAACGCTGCTCGGCCCCGTTGAAAAGCCACCTGATCGAGCTCTAGCCCGCCGCAGCCCAGGAAGGATCAGTGTACTACCTGCCACCAGCCTGATTAGCTGGAACACCATAGACTGGAGAACGAAGCCCAGCTCTCGACAGCCTCTCCTGCAAATCTTCGAATTCGATGAATCAGAGGCGGTTGCCCACGGTCGACGCCCGTTTCTTCTGTTTGTTTGTTTTTTGGGGGGATTTCTTCCTTCTGGCCTCGACCTCTAACAACTTCGCTTCAGGGATGGATCCCCGGGAGGTGGTGCAGAACTGTAGGTAAGTTCGGATCTGTTCGTCGCCAATGTAACGTCCGTGTGTAATTGAGACACGGACTGCAGAAGTTGGTTATAACAGGCGTTTACTGAATGGAGACAAAACTGGAACTACTATACAAAGTTACTACACAGGCTTATATACAGGGGTGCTCACTACTGGTACTGCAGTATACAGGGGCTGCAGAATATAGTTCCTGCTTCAAGGTACATACACTACATCATCCATGCCTTTGTTACCTCTAGACTTGACTATTCCAACGCACTCCTGGCTGCCTCCCACATTCTACCCTACGTAAACTTGAGGTCATCCAAAACTCAGTTGACCATGTCCTAACTCACACCAAGTCCCATTCGCCCATCACCCCTGTGCTTGATGACCTACATTGGCTTCCGGTTAAGCAACGCCTCGATTTCAAAATTCTCAGGCTGGTTTTCAAATCCCTCCATGGCCTCGCCCCTCCCTATTTTTGTAATCTCCTTCAGCCCCACAACCCCCCCAAGATATCTGCGCTCCTCTAATTCTGCCATCTTGAGAATCCCTGATTATAATCGCTCAACCATTGGTGGCCGTGCCTTCTGTTGCCTCAGCCCTAAGCTCTGGAATTCCCTGCCTAAACCTCTCCGCCTCTCTGCCTCTCTCTCCTCCTTTACGATGCTCTTTAAAACCTACCTCGTATCTGTCCTAATATCTCCTTGTGGGGTTCAGTGTCAAACTTAGTTTGATAATCGCTCCTGTAAAGCTCCTTGGGATGTTTTACTGCATTAAAAGCGCTATATAAATGCAAGTTGTTGTTGTATAATTCTATGACTCTATGATATAATAAGGGAGAAAATTGCAGTACAGGTTGACTATCCCTTATCCGAAAAACTTGGGACCAGCTGTGTTTCGGATTTTGGAAATTTTCGGATTTAAGAAGGTATTATTTCAGACTGGTAAACTCTGAACATTAAATTAATTTGGTATTAGTATTTGTATTTAATATAAATTTTAAAAGTTCAGGCTACCTCTTGCGACTGTTCCGTGTCTCATTCCCCTTCCTGCTTCTTTGTGCTGCCGCTCCCAGTCTGTTTACAGCTCCCCCTGCTCCGTATCTGAATTCCTTGACTTAGCGGGGGTCTGGGTCTCGACTGCCGCCACCAGTTGTGGGAAAGCCGGATATCATAAGAACATAAGAAATAGGAGCAGGAGTAGGCCAATCGGCCCCTCGAGCCTGCTCCGCCATTTAATAAGATCATGGCTGATCTGATCCTAACCGCCAATCTACTATCACAGAACCATCTCCTGAATCTAACAGAATTAGACACATGAAATAGGAGCAGGATAAGGCTACACGGCCCCTGGGCCCGCTCCGCTACCCACAGGGCCATGTCCGATCTGAACCTAGACTCATGTCCAAATTCCTGCCCGCTCCCCGTAACCCTTAATTCCCTTTACTTCTAGGAAACTGTCTATTTCTGTTTTAAATTTATGTAATGATGTAGCTTCTACAGCTTTTTGGGGCAGCATATTCCATGGACCTACCACCCTCTGAGTGAAGTAGTTCCTCCTCATCTCAGTTTTGAAAGAGCAGCCCCTTATTCTAAGACTATGCCCCCTAGTTCTAGTTTCACCCATCATCGGGAACATCCTCCCCGCATCCACCCGATCCAACCCCTTCACAATCTTATATGTTTCAATAAGATCGCCTCTCATTCTTCTGAACTCCAATGAGTAGAGTCCCAATCTACTCAACCTCTCCTCATATGTCCATCCCCTCATCCCCGGGATTAACCGAGTGAACCTTCTTTGTACTGACTCGAGAGCAAGTATGTCTTTTCTTAATTATGGACACCAAAACTGTATGCAGTATTCCCGGTGCGGTCTCACCAATACCTTGTACAACTGAAGCAATACCTCCCTATTTTTATATTCTATCCCCCTAGCAATGAAAGCCAACATTCCATTGGCCTTCTTAATCACTTGCTGCACCTGCATACTAACCTTTTGAGTTTCGTGCACCAGGACCCCCAGATCCCTTTGTACTTCAGTACTTTCCAGTTTCTTGCCATTAAGATAATAGCTTGCTCTACGATTTTTCCTGCCAAAGTGCATAACCTCACATTTTCCAGTATTGTATTCCATCTGCCAAATCTCTGCCCACTTACTTAGCCTGTCTATGTCCCCTTGCAGGTTTTTTATGTCCTCCTCACTCACTACTTTCCCTCCCATCTTAGTATCATCTGCAAACTTTGATATGTTACACTCGGTCCCCTCCTCCAAATCGTTAATATAGATTGTAAAGAGTTGGGGACCCAGCACCGACCCCTGCGGAACACCACTAGTTATTGATTGCCATTCTGAGAATGAACCATTTATCCCAACTCTCTGCCTTCTGTTAGATAGCCAATCCTCTGTCCATGCCAGAATATTACCCCCAATCCCGTGATTTTTTATCTTAAGCAATAATCTTTTGTGTGGCACCTTGTCAAATGCCTTTTGGAAGTCTAAATACACTACGTCCACTGGTTCCCCTTTATCCACCCTATATGTTACTTCCTCAAAGAACTCCAGCAAATTTGTCAAACATGACTTCCCCTTCATAAAACCATGCTGACTTTGTCCTATTAAATTATGATTATCCAAATGTCCTGTTACTGTCTCCTTAATAATGGACTCCAAAATTTTACCTACCACAGATGTTAGGCTAACCGGTCTATAGTTTCCAGCCTTCTGTCTACTGCCCTTTTTAAATAAGGGTGTTACATTAGCAGTTTTCCAGTCTGCCGGGACCTTTGCTGAGTCCAGGGAGTTTTGGAAAATTATTACCAATGCATCCACAATCCCTACCGCCACTTCCCTCAAGACATCAGGTCCAGGTGATTTATCCGCCTTGAGTCCCATTATTTTACCTAGTACCACTTTCTTAGTGATTTTGATCGTGTTTAGCTCCTCCCCCCCTATAGCCCCCTGTTTGTCCAGTGTTGGGATATTCTTAGTGTCTTCTACTGTAAAGACTGATACAAAATATTCATTCAGTGTTTTTGCCATCTCCATATTTCCCACCATTAATTTCCCGGTCTCATCCTCTAAGGGACCAACATTTACTTTAGCCACCCTTTTTCTTTTTATATAACTATAAAAACTCTTATTATCTGTTTTTATATTTTTTGCTAATTTACTTTCATAATCTATCTTCCCTTTCTTAATCAATCTTTTTGTTATTTTTTGCTGTCTTTTAAAGTTTTCCCAATCCTCTATCCTCCCACTAGATTTGGCTACCTTGTATGCCCTTGTTTTTAGTCGAATACTATCCTTAATTTCTTTACTTAGCCACGGATGGCTGTCTTTTCTTTTACACCCTTTTCTTCTCAGTGGAATATATCGGCTGACTCCTATGCTAAGCTGGCCCGCAAATCAGGTCAGAAAAGCATCGGCCGCGCCGGGTCATGTTTTGCGCCACTCGGGTTATGTCGTGCGCACAACTTACGCTCCACAAAAAAACTTTCAGTTTTCAGAGGTTTTCGGTTTTCAGAAGTGCGGATAAAGGATAGTCTACCTGTAACTGTGGTGTGGAGATGCGCTGACGAAGGAGCAGCGCTCTGAAAGCTTGTGATTTCAAATAAAGCTGTTGGACTATAACCTGCTGTTGTGTGACTTCTTACCTGTAACTGAATACTGGAGATGTGCCTGAGGACTGGAGAAAGACAGATGTTACTCCTAAAGAAGTAGCGAAAGTGACTCAGGAAACTAGACCAGTCAGTTTGATGTCCATTGCTCGTAAAGTTATGAAACCCCTTATTAAAGATAAGTTCATGTAGCATCTGGATGGAAATAAAATCATAAAAGATAGCCAATAAGGCTTCTTGAAGGGGAAGTCTTGTTTATCTAACTTAATGGCCCGGAATTTGTGGTCCTAATGATGGTGAACTGGCTGCGTTCACTGTCATTTCACCTTTGAAACTGACCGCCACTTCAGGATTTAGCACTTGCGCAGCCTAACGCGGAAGTCCTGAAGTTGCGGACTGTCATCCACTGCTCCTCCACAGGCTGCGCAGTGCACCCACCCACACCCACTCTCCCCACCCAACTCCCCCCCCCACCGCCCCACAGAGCCTGCAATCAGTGAAATCTGTCAAATCAGGGAAACTGATGAAAACTTCAGTTCTTCCACGGTAATACCGCTGTTAAATACCCCGTTAAAAGTTAGACCCATTTGGATTAGGTGTAACTGGGGATTTAACAGCGTCTTGACTGCTAAACAAAGGCTATGGCCCTGAAAAACTAATTTTAATTTTGTGGAGTGTCAAATTTATCCATTTTAATAAAAATTTTAATTTGAATGTTCATCTCTATTTCATGTTTACCCTTTCCCCATGGGAGAGTCCCAATCTTTGTTTTACTCTCTCTAACATTTTTAAACAGTTAGAATTTTAAGAGCTTACTCACTTCCTATTTCGTTGTCTGTGAGAATACTGCATTTTGATTGGCTGCTTAGACAGCCTGTTGATGTCACAGCTTCGCTGGGAATCCCCTTCAGCTGATTTGAATTACGCATTAGAAAACCCGAAATTCTCGCCACAGAGATTGCGAGATCCCTGTGCAGAGCTTAGAGACACCCGTGTCCTATCTCGGACTAAGAGCTGTTCGCCCATCACCCCATGTGCTCGCTGACCTACATTGGCTCCCGGTTAAGCAGCGCCTTGATTTCAAAATTAGCATCCTTGTTTTCAAATCCTTCCATGGCCTTGCCCCTCCCTGTCTCTGTAATCTCCTCCAGCCCCACAACCCCCCCACCCCCCCGAGATATCTGCACTCCTCTAATTCTGCCCTCTTGAGCATCCCTGATTATAATTGCTCAACCATTGGTGGCCGTGCCTTCTGTTGCCTAGGCCCAAAGCTCTGGAATTCCCTGCCTAAACCTCTCCGCCTCTCTACCTCTCTTTCCTCATTTAAGACGCTCCTTAAAACCTACCTCTTTGACCAAGCTTTTGGTCACCTGCCCTAATTTATCCATATGTGCTCTGTGTCAATTTTTTTTGTCTTATAATACTCTTGTGCAGCACCTTGGGATGTTTTACTACTTTACTACTTCTTGTGTTCTAATTCTGTGTTAGATTTCAGGAGATGGTTTTATTCCTGTTCCTGGCTGGGGTGGAGATCGCCTTTACAGAAGGTAAGTACTGTAGAAAATATAGGGACAGAGTGATCTCCTGGACGAGTTTCGATCGCCTAGATGGGTCGGAGAGGAATTTCCCAGATTTTTTCTCCCAAATTGGCCATTGGGTTTTTTATCTGGTTTTTCGCCTCTCCCGGGAGATCACATGGGTTCGGGTGGGATGGAGAGTGATAGAAGATTTGAGGTTAGGATCAGATCAGCCATGATCTTATTGAATGGTGGAGCAGGCTCGAGGGGCCGATTGGCCTACTCCTGCTCCTATTTCTTATGTTCTTATGTAAAGGCGCTATATAAATACAAGTTGTTTTTGTTGTTGTTACTTGGGGGCCATCGGCAAACGCCTTTGCTTCACCGCTGACTGCAAATTCCAGGCCCGTTTTCTTTGGGGCTGTGACAAAAGAGCTAGATAGGGGTAAGGCAGTGGATGTGGTGTACTTGGATTACTGTATGGACATTTGATACAGTTCCTTGGGAAATGCTGGTACTGAAAATAAACAAAGCGAGAATCAATGGATATGCAACTGGTTGACCGATAGAACCCAGAGGGTGGTGGTACAGGAATTGTCATCCGCCTGGGAGAATGTGTAGGATTCGCAAAATTTCCACATTTCTCCAAAGGTTACTATTAATAAAAGGGACCCTGCGTGGACATTTTTAAAAGGGTACCCAAAGATGGCGTCCGCACCTCGTGGCCAAAAGCCTGCAAGATTTTAAAAGCTTGGACTCTGTGGCCCAAGCAGCTTGTGGGGAAATCGAAACCTAAAATGCAGTTTCTGTGAAGAAGGACTTTTGTATTTTGAAAAGCAGACAGCAGGACTCTGAATATGCATTAAGCCAAATACTTGAGGCCATCAAGTTGTTTGCATAAATAATCGGAAACAGCTTTTAAAAGCCATCGAGGCTGGACAGGCCGATTAAGATGCATTAATAACAATACAGCTCAGACATCAGGCC
The DNA here is from genome assembly GCF_052327205.1 of Somniosus microcephalus. Taxonomy (NCBI): domain Eukaryota; kingdom Metazoa; phylum Chordata; class Chondrichthyes; order Squaliformes; family Somniosidae; genus Somniosus; species Somniosus microcephalus. The sequence goes on along the minus strand of NC_140994.1, from coordinate 71,373,880 downwards.
AGTAGGTGCGATCAACGGCCATCTAAAAACAGTTAGTTTAGATTGCTACAATTATTTAAACTAGCCCGCCAAGATTGGGACAATGAAGTAACCTGATTTGGTTCGCAGATAAGGGTTTTCGTGAGGAGTATAACTGGAGGCCCCGGGTAGCAATCACTCTCTTGACTCTGCTCTTCTTGGCTCTTGCTCTGCTCTCGTGGCTCCGGCCTCTTGGGCTGCCGCTCATACTCGTGCCCTGGCCTCGTGGTGGGTTCTCTCCCCGTAGCAGATTTTCAGTAGCCAGTTACACCATACCAACTGCAGGGAAGGGGAACGAGACCCAAGTCCATAGCCATCCAGGATGCCCAGGCCGCAGAAAGGGGCGAGACGAAGTTGAGCAGGTAGCCCAGGACTTGTATAGTAGTCCGACGAGACGAGTAGAGACAAAGAAGACGATAATAACTCAATAAGGGCAGAGCAGAGCAGCGAAAACCGTATCGATAAGAAAACCAAGCGCCTAGTTATAAGCTGGCACTTGGGAAGACAAGTATCTCGTTGAACACTGCAATAACGCAGGTGGCCACACCACGACGAATAGACTGGTGTTCTTAAGCTTGGGTAGGAAAATCTAGGCAGTTAAAACTGTCAACTGCCCTGCAGGCACAACGGTGCCGCCGACGACCGCCCGAGAGAGAAGAGGAGAACCCATCGCGACGAGACGATGACGGCAGCAGAGGGGAGAAGGTGTGTCGCAGTAGCAGACCCAGCACCACGCCCCTGAAGACCACGTGGCAATGGGGTACCTAGAAGGACCAGAGACCAGACTTCAAAACTCGCACTCGTTAACAGTTGGCTTTATTTTGGATTGGTGAGCATGAATTCTGGCCCCTCATAGCTTAATCTAGTTAGGTATAAGGGGTGGGATAAGGATAAGGGGGATTGTTAAGATAGTTGTTTTCTCTCGATGTGCCGTGTGTTCCCCATTCCCCGTATAAGTATGGTTATTTTGTATTTGTCTGTAATTTTATACTAGTAACTTCTCATAAGATTGTGTTAATTTCCATTTCAATAAAATCTTGGTTTTCTCATATCCAAACCACCTGTCTACTCGAGTCTTTTCTGTATCGCCGCCTGTACCTAAGTCCGGTGTCTAGAACCCAGGGGCGTGGGAGTGATTCGAACCACTCACAAACAGTCAGAGGCATAACTGACTGGGCGCACGTGCCAACCACACCACCCCCTACAAATGTTACCAGTGGGCTCCCACAGGGGTCTGTTTTGTTTAATATCTTAGTAAATTATCTGGAGCTAAGAGTCGCCAGCATTGTGGTTAAGTTTGCAGATGATAATGAATGCGCTGGACTCCTAAGCTGAACAGAATAAGCAACAGGAGGATTTGAATATAATTGGGGAATTGGGCAGACAGATGGCAGATGAAATTCAGTGTAAAGAAATGCAAAGTGCTTCACATCAAGTGATGTCAGGAAGCCCTTCTTCACACAAAGGGTAGTGGAAATCTGGAGCTCTCTCCTCAAAAAGCTGTTGAGGTTGGGGGTCAATTGAAAATTTCAAAACTGAGATTGATTGATTTTTGTTAGGAAAGGATATTAAGGGTTACGGAACCAAGGCGGGGAGATGGAGTTAAGATACAGATCAGCCATGATCTAATTGAATGGCAGAACAGGCTCGAGGGGCTGAATGGCCTCCTCCTGTTCCTATGTTCAGTTCAAAGCTACATGGCCTGAGGAAAGTAACAATGAACAATTGGTATTCATCCATTACACAAAACTGACACCTAGTGGACTCCTAAGCAGTCAGCTATCTCCATGGTTGAACGTAACTCACTGAAGGTTTTTCTCTGATCATGAGGTGTTGGCTTTGTTTAATGGGTGAATATCAATTGTTCACTCTTACTTTCATTAGGCCGATTCGTTTTGAACTGACACTGATGCAGGTAGTGCACCCATGATTTTCAGATCAGCTGCCCGCAGCATGCAAGGCACTGCTGGTGCTGTGGGTTCTCGGATAATGATGTCCGTGTACTTCATGATGCTTTTCATTGCATGGCATTTGCAGGAGGCCGCTATCATCATGTGGGTGAGGTGCTCTGCAAGATACTTTACCAGGTTTTAAAGAGAGCGGCACAAAATGGTGCAATGAGCGTTGTAGCCTTGGGTTAGATGTTCATCTTTACGACCTGGACATTAATCATCATCTGAGAGGAGTGTGGGAAGGAAAACCTGACAGGGGATTTATTTAATTAATGTCAAAGGAAGGAAAATTAGACGGGCTCTGTAAGGGACATACAATCCTCCCCGCTAGATTTTGTTCACCTGTTTCAATAACTATAAAAGCCCCCATGTTCCAGCAGAAAGACTGTGTGCTGCAGCATTAACCTACCCCAGTGGCCAGAGTTGCTGGATCTGAATGGGGTTTTCAGAGGAAGTTACATTAGGGAATTTTAGGGATGAATCAAAGTCACACTCGAGTACAAGCTCACACTCTTCCACATTATTGTCGATAATCCCAAAGATTCACAACCCTCTGAGTGAAGAAATTCCTCCTCATCTCAGTCTTAAATGGCCTACCCCTTATCCTGAGACTATGCCCCCTAGTTCTAGACCCTCCAGCCAGGGGAAACAACCTCTCAGCATCTACCCTGTCAGGCCCTCTCAGAATCTTTTATGTTTCAATGAGATCACCTCTCATTCTTCTAAACTCCAGAGAGTATAGGCCCATTCTACTAAATCTCTCCTCATAGTACAACCCTCTTATCCCAGGAATCAATCTAGTGAACCTTCATTGCACCCCCTCCAAGGCAAATCTATCCTTCGTTAGGTATGGAGGCCAAAACTGTGCACAGTACTCCAGGTGTGGTCTCACCAAAGCCCTGTACAATTGCAGCAAGACTTCACTACTCTTATACTCCAACCCCCTTGCAATAAAGGCCAACATACCATTTGCCCTCCTAATTGTTTGCTGTACCTGCATGTTAACTTTCTGTGTTTCATGTACAAGGACACTCAGATCCCTCTGAACACCAACATTTAATACTTTCTCACCATTTAAAAATATTCTGTTTTTCTATTCTTCCTACCAATGTGAATAACCTCACATTTCCCCACATTATACTTGTGTATGTACCTTTAAGGGAATAACTGGTCTCAGACTGCAGTACCGGCAGTGACCACCCCTGTATAAAAGGCCCTAGCAGGCTTCTGTAGTATCAGTTTCCAGGTTGTCTCCATTCAGTAAAGACTTGTTATAATCAACTCCTGCAGTCCATGTCTCAATTATACATGGACATAATACTGGCGACGAGTAAGAAACGAACTTACCTGCAACTCAGCAGCACCTCAGACGACGTTATTGAAGGTCGAAGCCAGAAGAAAGAAAAAAAAAATCCAAAGAAACTCGAGAAACGGGCGTCGACCGTGTGCAACCGCCCTCCAAATCATCGAATTGAAAAGTGCAGGAGAGACTGTCGAGAGCCAGGCTTGGTCTCCAGTCTGTGGTTTCCCAGCTAATCGGGCTGGTGGCAGGTAGCGCACTGATCCTTCTTGGGCTGCAGCGGGCTAGAGCTCGATCGGGTGGCTCTGCAACGGGGCCGGGCAGCGAGTCGGGAAGCAAAGAGAGAGAGAGGGTGGAGCACACAGGGCGCGGTCGGTGCTTCGCAGCCGGGCAGCGTTCGGACCTAAGAAGAGGGAGGGAACTGTCCCAGAGGGTCCGCTCCACGACGGGAACGGTTCTTCAATTAACGGAACAAATGTTGAAGCGCGATAGAAAAATAAAAATACCGCGGAGAGCGGCGTTGGCAGCAGCGATCAGGGAGGCGCGAAGACCATAGGGCGTCGCCATTACAGGATAGTAAAATAAATATAATCGCCAGCAACAGCGTTGGCAGCAGCAGCAGCGGCGGGAAAGCGCGGGAGGCGCCATCTTAACTCGGCGGGGAAGAAGGAAAAGCGCGGGAGGCGCCATTATGATCCATCGGGGACGAAGGCAAAGCGCGGGAGGCGCCATCTTAGATTTTCAAGATGCCAAAGACTGCCGATATCACTGGCTTCGATAATGCAACAGAAGACTGGACCACGTATGTGGAAAGAGTCGAGGTATATTGCGAGGCAAACGAAATAGCCGATGAGAAAAAGGCATCGGTATTGCTAAATTTAATGGGCGCAAGAACGTACAGCCTATTGCGGGACCTGATTACTCCAGCCAAACCGAAGGCGAAGAGTGTTAACGAAATTGTTGCTATCCTACAGGAACACCTAAATCCTACACCGCTGCTGATAGCAGAAAGATTTAAATTCCACAGGAGAAATCAGCATAAAAATGAGAGCAATGCTGATTACCTTACGCAACTACGCAAGCTATCAAAGCACTGCCAGTTCGGAGCAGGACTGGCAGATACCTTACGGGACAAATTTGTCTGTGGACTCCTGAGTGAAGGAACCCAGAAGAGGTTACTCTCAGAGAAAGAGCTGACGCTAGATAAGGCTTTCAGCGTGGCAGTATCGTACGAAGCCGCAGCAAGGGGAGCTGTGGAAATACAGCAAAAGCCACAGGAATACGGCACCCATGAAATGACACAGGGATTTGCAAAATGTTATCGCTGCGGCAGAACAAACCATGACCAGAAGGACTGCTGATCCAAGGACAAAATATGCAGGCAATGCGGAAAGATGGGACACGTTGCATGAGTTTGCAGGTCTGGGAAGAAGACCAACGACAACAAAAAGGCTACAAAGGAACCGTACAGGAAAGTACAAAAGATGACGGACAGTAGTTCCGAAGACCAGATGAGCGATAGTGAATCCGGGAACAAGAGACTAAGCTGTCTCAAACTTCACAACCTAATCGCAAAAAAGGATCACCGAACCATTTGGGTCACCCTCACGATAGCAGGGTCCCAAGTCAAAATGGAATTGGATACAGGATCAGCTCTAACCGTCATGAATCGATGAGACTACGAGCGGCTATTCTCACACATACCCTTGAGAGAGACATCCATTGTCTTGAGGACGTATACGGGGCAAAAAGTATACCCCAGAGGAAAAATAAGGGTGCCTGTCGAATACAACGGCAAGAAAATACGGAAATTGTATCTCTACATTCTGCAAGATGGTGGACCACCGTTATTGGGATGTGAATGGATCAGAAAGATAAGTTTAGACTGGCATTCCATTCAGGCACTGATGGTGGCTCGTAAAAAGGATGACGACGTCACTCCTGGCCGATTGTCAACAATCTTAGCTGATGCCAAAGAGGTATTTCAACAAGAACTGGGCACTCTTAAAGGCGTAACCGCCTCGATAAAAATAGAGGAGAATGCAATTCCCAAGTTTTTCAAAGCAAGACCGGTACCATATGCAATTCGCCCAGCCGTCGAGGCAGAGCTGGAGAATCTGGAGAAGGCAGGCGTGTTATCTAAGGTAGACTGGAGCGAGTGGGCGACACCCATCGTCCCTGTCATGAAGAAAACGTTAAACAATAAGTCTGAGGAGCCAAGGAAGGTTCGCATCTGTGGGGACTTCAAGGTGACGGTGAACCCAGTCCTTCACACAGTACAATATCCTCTTCCAAGGATAGAAGATATCTTCGCCTCACTATCTGGAGGGAAGCGTTTTACAAAAATTGACCTAGCACAAGCATATTTGCAGATGGAGGTTGAAGAATCCTCTAGGAAGTATCTCACGATAAACACTCACAAAGGTCTTTATCAGTATAATCGACTGGTATTCGGAGTAGCATCAGCTCCGGCGATATGGCAAAGAGCGATGGAACAAGTCCTGCAAGGGAATCCAGGGACTCAGTGTTACTTGGACGACATCCTAGTGACAGGTAAAGATGACAGTGAACACCTTGCCAACCTAGAGCAGGTGCTCACTAGACTACGTGAACATGGGCTACGAGCCAATCGCCCTAAGTGTGAGTTTTTTAAGAAACAGATATCGTATTGTGGCCACGTGATTGATGAAGAGGGGTTGCATAAGTCCCCTGACAAAATTGAAGCGGTAGTTAAGGCTCCAGCGCCTGAAAATGTGTCGCAACTGAGGTCATTCCTCGGATTGGTGAATTACTACCATGTTTTTGCCGAAATTGTCCACAATTCTGCATCCACTGAACGCCCTACTATTAACGGGAGTAGCATGGAAATGGAGCGATGAATGTAAGCGGGCCTTTCAGAAGAGTAAGGACCTAATCACTTCAAGAGAAGTATTGGCTCACTACAACCCATCACTACCGATAAGACTGGCATGTGATGCGTCCCCCTATGGTGTTGGGGCGGTACTGTCACATAAATTCCTTGATGGTTCAGAGAGGCCAATAGCTTTTGCGTCACGCTCGTTAACTTCAGCCGAGCATAACTACGCCCAGATTGACAGAGAGGCCCTCAGCCTGGTGTGGGGGGTGAAGAAGTTCAATCACTACCTGCACGGTCAGAAATTTACTCTACTAACTGATCATCAACCTCTTGTCTCCATTTTCAACCCTCAGAAGGGCGTACCGATAATGACGGCACAACGGCTACAGAGGTGGTCCCTTTTCCTAGGGGCACACCAATATGACATCGCGTACAAAGGAACTAAACAGCATGGGAATGCTGATGGATTGTCGCGCCTACTGTTGCCGACGGTGGAAGAAGAACTGGCAGTGGATCCAGTGGAATTATTCCACTCGACTATAGTCGAATGTCTCCCTGTGACGAATGCAAACATAGAAAAGGAAACACGAAATGACCCGACACTCTCCTGGGTCTATGATTTAACGGTGAAGGGATGGCCAGCACATGGCAAACCACTGCTGCCAGCATTCTCGCTGAGAACAGCTGTCAGTGTGCAGAGGAACCTTGATGTGTGGATCCAGAGTAGTAATTCCACCCAAATTGAAGGATAGAGTGCTCAATGAGCTTCATGAGGGTCATCTGGGAGGGGTAAAAATGAAGAACTTAGCCAGAGCGTTTGTGTGGTGGCCGGGAATCGATAGAGAAATCGCAGAGATGACCAAGAGCTGTACAGGATGCCAGAAGGTCCAAAACGCCCCACCACAAGCCCCTCTACATCCATGGGAGTGGCCCTCATCTCCATGGCAAAGGGTGCACATTGATTTTGCTGGTCCCTTTATGGACTCGATGTTTTTAATTGCGGTGGATGCACATTCAAAGTGGCCAGAGGTAATAAAAATGTCCTCAACCACCACAGAAAAAATTATCACAGTCTTACGAACCATATTCGCCAGGAATGGGCTGCCTGAACAGATTTGCTCTGACAATGGACCACAGTTTGTGTCTGAAGAGTTCCGGAGGTTCTTAAAGAACAATGGTGTTAAGCATTACACATCCACCCCATATCATCCAGCCATTAATGGATTGGCCGGGAGTTTTGTTCAAACATTCAAGAAGGCTATCAAGGCAATGTGTAATGAAGATATACCCCTACAACACAAGGTGGATAGCTTCTTGTTTGCCTACCGGAATGCGACACATGCGGTTACCAACCAAACTCCAGCCATGATGTTCTTCAATCGAAGACTACGATGCCGCTTGGATTTGGTTAAGCCAAACGTCAGAAGAGATGTGGAGAACAGGCAGTTTCAGAATATGAATGAAAGGCCGACCAGGAGTTTTAAGATAGGTCAACCAGTTTTGGCCCGAGACTACCGCACAGAGAAATGGCAGCCAGGAACGATCTGTACACGGCAAGGACCTCTAATGTATACCGTGGACGTTGGAGAGAGCATTGTAAGACGCCATGCTGACCAGGTTCTAGAGTCACTGGAAAACGTCAACTCCACACCACGATCTGATACACCTGGCGATGAAACCGAAGTACCAATTGCATCTACCGCAGAATCGGTGATATTGGAAGCAGACGAACCAAACAACGACATTGATCCCGACTCAACCTTGCCAGAAGAACCTGATATCCCAAAGAGGCGTTATCCAGACAGAATCAGGAAGCCTCCTCAAAGACTGAACTTATAATTGCTTAACTTCAACCAATGTATCTAGCAACCGTAATTGTAATTAGTTATTATTTAGTTGTTAAATGAATGTTATGTACTGTTTATCTAAAAGGGGAGGAATTGTTGTGTATGTACCTTTAAGGGAATAACTGGTCTCAGACTGCAGTACCGGCAGTGACCACCCCTGTATAAAAGGCCCTAGCAGGCTTCTGTAGTTTCAGTTTCCAGGTTGTCTCCATTCAGTAAAGACTTGTTATAATCAACTCCTGCAGTCCATGTCTCAATTATACACGGACATAATAATACTCCATCTGCCACCTTCATGCCCATTCATTTAACCTGTCTATATCCCTTTGCAGACTCTTCATATCCTCCTCACAGCTTACTTTCCCACCTAACGTTGTATCATCAGCAAACTTGGATACATTACACTTGGTCCCTTCATCTAAGTCATTAATATAGATTGTAAATAGCTGAGGCCCAAGCACTGATCCTTGCGGCACCCTACAAGTAACAGCCTGTCAACCTGAAAATGACACATTTTTTGTTTTTTGTTCTTTGTCCGTTAACTAATCCTCTATCCATGCTAATATATTACCCCCAACCCCATGTGCCCTTACCTTGTGTAACAACCTTTCATCTGGCTCCTTATCAAATGCCTTTTGAAAATCCAAATATACTACATCCACTGGTTCCCCTTTATCTACCCTGCTAGTTACATCCTCAAAAATCTCTAACAGATTTGGCAAACATGATTTCCGTTTCATAAAGCCATGTTGACTCTGCCTAATCTTATGATTTTCTAAGTGCCCTGTCACCACTTCCTTAATAATGGATTCCAGCACTTTCCCAAAGACTGCTATCAGGTTAACTGGCCTGTAGTTCCCTGTCTAATGCTTTGGTTGAGCCAAAGAGTGTTCTGTTCAAATTTCTGTATATCTAAATAAATAACACTGTCTGGAAGAGCTCAGCATGCAGGGAAAGCAACGTGTGAAATTTTGCTACTGGCATTTTGTATTGACATATTGGACTTGAACAAGCAATAATTCCATAGGGAGCCATTTTTGTCTACACTGATATTCACAGGCATTCACACCAACCGTCATCTCATGCTGACAGACAGGGTTTTTACACCTCTGTCTGCTTGTCAGTGTTTGCTGACAAAAATCAGCATGGGATTTGAACTTCCCTTGCTGCCTGGCCATTGCCCCAAAGGTTGCCCCCAAATACTTTCAAAATGTCCTCCGTGCGTGCACACAAGGTCTATGCATATCAATCAGTTGACTCTGGTGCTGATCCTCAACCAGGATGTAAATAGCCTAACTTCTTCTTCTGGTTGGTTTTTAGAGGAGGAAAAATATAGTTCCGTGCTGGTGTCAAGGTCTGTCAGTTAAATATATCTGTTCCCTCTGAATCACTGTAGCAGATTGCCTGATCATCACTTGCATTCAGTGGTCTGTAATTGACAATAGCAATCGGGCTGAACGATGTTTGTCAAAAATCAGGTCAACTAGCTTGAAGTATTGGAAAAACCTGACTTTAGAGTTCATAGAATTCCATAGAATGTACAGCTCAGAAACAGGCCATTTGACCCAACTGGTCTAGGCCAATGTTTACACTCCAAATGAGCCTCCTCCCACTCTAATGACCTCTTCCCACCCTCCCTGATAGTCCTTTGTTGCCTTCTCCCTCATATATACAAGTTCAGGATCTATTTTTGGCATTGCCAAAGGATGTGCCTGAGGAACTTGTGAATGGAATGAGGATGATATAATGTTGGCAAACAGTTTCTTCTTTACATTACAACAGGGACTACACTTCAAAAGTATTTCATTTTCTGTAAAGCGCTTTGAGGCATCCTCAGGTCATGAAAAGGCACTATATAAATGCAAGTCTTTTTTTTCTTCTAATGGCACCAGAACTTGGCAGCAGACAACTCTAATCGGCTTAGTCTTCTGGAAGGCAGAATCACTGTGGTTGTAGCCTCATTGGCTTTGGTTTTCAAGGCTGAGTTTGTGAGCAGGCCAGGGAACAGAGTTCTAGTCAAATCCATGCCTGAAGGTATAGTAATCTGGGATGTTATGATTAAGGTTATCCACCAGGTGGTGCTGTAGCCAATGCTGCTGCTAAGGTCAGAGGTTTGCTTCCTGTTAAGGTCAGAGGTTTGCTTCCTGTCAAGGTCAGCAAGGGTGAAATACCAGGATGCAGGCATGATGTTTGTTACTCTGTTTGTTAATAAAGTACTCGTGCTAATTCTACGATATTGCCTCTTCGAGTCCTTGTCTCACTACATGGATTTATCACATTTGGCGATGAGGTAAAACAGGACCCTGGATAAAGAAGAGAAGTCTGCCAGGACGTTTAAACAACAAAATCACGAGCTGCAGTTAGCTACCAGTTGGAAGAGAGCATGGCTGCCACGGTAGGAACGGTTTCCACTTTTGATAGTCAAGCACAAACCTGGGAGGAATACTGTGAAGTGTTGGGTTATTTTTTCAAAGCAAATGAAATAAATGATGCCGGAAAAAGGAAAGCCATTCTGCTTAGTTCAGTGGGAAGCCAAACCTACAGTTTGATGAAGAATCTGCTCAGTCCTGAAAAGCCTGGAGACAAATCATTTGTTGAATTAGTGGCTTTGCTAAAAGAACATTTCAACCCTAAGCCTAGTGAGATTGTACAGTGGTTCAAGTTTAATTCAAGGAACAGGAAAGAGGAAGAGAGCGTAATGGACTATGTAGCGGTGTTGCGTAAATTAGCACAAGATTGCAATTATGGGAACAACCTGAAGGAAATGTTGCGAGATAGGCTAGTTTGCGGAATTATGGGTGATCGAATGCAGCGTAGATTATTATCCGAGACTGGGCTTACTTATGAAAAAGCATTGGAACTTGCTCAAGCCATAGAGGCAGTGAACTGAGATGTAAAAGAAATACAGGATTCAGACAAGGCTAATGCTACACAAGTTGTAGGTCAGGCTGTTGTGCACAAGTTGAACATGCATCAGAAACCACAACATGAGCATGTGAAGGCATGTTATAGATGCAAGGGCGATCACCTGGCGAGTGAATGCCAGTTTCTGGAGGAAAAGTGCTACAAGTGTGGGAAACAAGGACACATAAAACGAGCTTGCAGGGCGAAATCACCTGTGGAGGAATCCAAACCAAAAGGGGGAGGACAGCAAAACCAAGGGAGAAAAGTGAAAAACATGGAGTACACTACATCAGCGGGGAAGCTGAGGAAGAAGAGGACATGTTCATAATGTATAGCATGTTAGAGAACATTCCAAAAGTGGCTCCTATCACATTGCAACTGACAGTAAATGACTCTAAGGTGAACTTTGAAGTGGATACAGGGTGCGGCGTGACCATAATGAACAAGGCAGAGTACTCAAAATTGTGGAACCGTGCAAAAGTTCCAGAGTTAAAGCCTTGCTCCCTACATCTTAAAACATATACAGGTGAACGAGTAGCGACATTAGGTACAGCTAAGGTAACTGTGCAACACAGGGACACAGTGGAACAGCTACCTGTAGTTATAGTATCGGGTACCGGACCAGACCTGTTAGGTCGGGGCTGGATAAAAGAACTTAAATTAGACTGGGGAGCAGTACATCAAATAAATGCGGGCAACCCGTTGACTTTGCAAGAAGTGTTGAGTGAACATGAGAATGTGTTCAAGGAGGAACTTGGCACATTTAATGGCCCCCCAGCTAAGATTTATGTAGACAAGGAGGCACCGCCAAGGTTTTTTAAACAATGGCCTGTGCCTTATGCCATGAAGCCAAAGGTAGAGGCTGAGCTTGACCGTCTATTGAGAGAGAACATACTAGAGCCAGTGAAATGTTCGGAATGGGCAGCTCCCATAGTACCCGTTTTAAAAACGGACAATTCGGTAAGACTCTGTGGAGACTATAAATTGACAATCAATCGGGTGTCCAAACTAGAGCAGTATCCGATTCCCAAAACACAGGATCTCTTTGCAAACCTGGCTGGAGGAAAGAAATTCACAAAGTTGGATATGAGTCATGCATACTTGCAGATTACACTGGATGACGAATCAAAGAAGTATGTCACCATAAATACACACAAGGGCTTGTTTACATATAACCGCTTACCGTTTGGTGTCTTATCTAGTCCAGCTATCTTCGTGAGGACAATCGAAGGTGTACTGCAAGGGATTCCACATGTTTCCATCTATCTGGATGACATTCTGGTGATGGGAAGAACCGACCAGGAGCATCTGAGCACGCTGAGAGAGGTACTACAGAGATTGGAGAGGGCAGGGTTCCGGCTCAAGAGGAGTAAGTGCACTTTCCTGGGGAATGAGGCAGTGTTCCTGGGACACAGAGTGGACACCACCGGGCTCCATCCACTCAAGGAGAAGCTACAAGCACTGCACCAATCTGGCATAAAAGGAAATCTAAAAAGGTGACTCAACCGTGGATAACAGGGGAAATTAGAGACAGCATAAAATCCAAAGATAGGGCGTATAAAATAGCCAAAAAAAGCGCCAGAGCGGAAGATTGGGAACAGTTTAAGATAGAGCAAAGGAGGGCAAAGGGCATGATCAAGAGGGGCAAAATAGCTTACGAAAACAAGCTGGCGGAAAATATAAAAACTAACTCCAAAAGCTTTTATAAATATATCAAAAGGAAAAGACTGGTGAAAACCAAAGTTGGTCCATTGCAGTCAGATACGGGGGAATATATAATGGGAAATAAGGAAATGGCAGATCAACTAAATGCATACTTTGGGTCAGTCTTTACGAAGGAAGACACAAAAAACCTCCCTGGGATATCGGGAAAAATAGGGACATTGGCAAAGGAGGAACTGACGCAAATCAATATCTCTAAGGATATGGTGTTAAGGAAGCTAAAGGGATTGAAGGTGGACAAATCCCCAGGGCCTGATAACATGCATCCTAGGGTACTGAAGGAGGTGGCCCTAGAGATAGCGGATGCACTAAGGATGATTTTTCAGAATTCATTAGACTCGGGAACAGTGCCGATGGATTGGAGGGTAGCTAACGTTACCCCACTATTCAAAAAGGGGGGTAGGGAAAAAGCAGGTAATTACAGACCTGTAAGCCTTACATCAGTTGTGGGCAAAATGCTGGAGTCCATCATTAAGGATGAAATAGCAGAGCACTTAGCAAATGGGGACAGGATAGGACAGAGTCAACATGGATTTACAAAGGGTAAATCGTGCTTGACTAATCTATTGGAATTTTTTGAGGGAGTAACTGGTAGAATAGATGGGGGAGAGCCAGTAGATGTGGTGTACCTGGACTTCCAAAAGGCCTTCGATAAGGTCCCACATAAAAGATTAGCATGGAAAATTGAGGCTCATGGGATAAAGGGGAAAGTTTTGGCGTGGATAGGGAACTGGCTGTCAGATAGAAAACAGAGAGTTGGAATAAACGGCTCATTTTCTGAATGGCAGGCAGTAACAAGTGGGGTACCACAGGGATCTGTCCTGGGCCCCCAGCTGTTCACAATTTACATTAATGACCTGGATCAGGGAGTCGGATGCAGCATTTCCAAATTTGCAGACGACACTAAACTAGGAGGGGGGGTGGGCTCAGAGGAAGAGACCAGGAAGCTCCAGAGCGATTTGGACAGACTGGGCGATTGGGCGGATAAATGGCAGACGCACTATAATGTGGACAAGTGCGAAGTTATCCACCTTGGGTGCAGGAACGGGAGGGCAAATTATTATTTAAATGGCAATAGATTGGGAGAGGGGGAAGTACAGAGAGACCTGGGTGTTCTTGTACACCAGTCACTGAAGGCGAGCATGCAGGTGCAACAGGCGGTCAAGAAGGCAAACGGTATGCTGGCCTTCATAGCAAAAGGGTTAGAATACAGGAACAGGGATACCTTGCTGCAGCTGTACAGGGCACTGGTGAGACCACACCTCGAGTACTGTGTACAGTTTTGGTCGCCTCATCTGAGGAAGGATGTTCTTGCCATGGAGGGGGTGCAGCGGCGATTCACCAGGCTGATACCAGGAATGGCGGGAATGACCTATGAGGAGAGACTATGTAGTTTAGGGATGTACACACTGGAGTTTAGAAGATTGAGAGGGGACCTCATAGAAGTGTATAAAATTCTGACAGGTCTAGACAGACTGGATGCAGAAGGAATGTTTCCCTTGGCGGGTGAGAACAGAACTAGAGGACATAATTTAAGGATAAGGGCTAAACCATTTAGGACAGAGATGAGGGGGAATTTCTTCACTCAGAGAGTGGTGAACCTGTGGAACTCATTGCCACAGAGGGCAGTGTACGCCAGCTCATTAAATATATTTAAGAGGGAATTAGATATATTTCTACGGGCAAAAGGGGTTAAGGGTTACGGAGAGAAGGCGGGGACGGGATACTGAATTAAAGGATCAGCCATGATCTCATCGAATGGCGGAGCAGGCACGAAGGGCCGAATGGCCTACTCCTGCTCCTATCTTCTATGTATCTATGTATCTATGTAGGACACCCCTGCTCCTACAAATGTGGCTGAGTTAAAAGCTTACCTGGGACTGCTGAACTACTATAACAGGTTTATACCAAACTTGTCAACTGTGTTAGCACCTCTTCACAAACTACTGCACAAGGGGACACAGTGGCAGTGGGGAGAGGAGCAGGGGGTTTCATTTGAACAGTCCAAGAAACTGATGCTGTCGTCGGATGTGCTGGTTCACTACAATGCAGAGAAAGACATCATTCTCTCTTGTGATGCTTCACCTTACGGGGTGGGGGCAGTTCTTTCACACTGCATGGAAGATGGAACTGAAAGACCAATAGGGTTTATGTCCTGAACTCTAACACCAGCAGAAAAAAACTATTCCCAGTTAGACAAAGAGGGGTTAGCAGTAATGTTTGGGTTACAGAGGTTCCACAAGTACATATATGGCAGGAAGTTCACCATATGCACCGATCATAAACTTCTTCTCTCTCTTTTCAATGAAATGAAAGCAGTTCCACAGATGGTGTCACCCTGGATCCAGAGGTGGGCAGTGACGTTGAGGGCATATGAGTATGTCATCGTCTACAAGGTGGGCAAGTACCATGGGAACGCAGATGCCTTGAGCCGTCTTCCACTGCCAGGCACACCTATCCGTGCAGCTCCAGAGGACAGAGTTTTGATGTTGGAGGACACTGACACGGCACTTGTGACTGCAGAGCATGTAGGAACATGGACAGGTAAAGATCCAGTACTGTCTAGAGTTCGAGAATATGTGGTGAGGGGATGGCCACAGCATCCAGAAGGGGCTGACTTCACACCCTACAGTGTCAGGAAAACAGAGCTGAGTGTGCAGGATGGTTGCGTGTTGTGGGGAGCACAAGTGATTATTCCACAGCCAACACGACAGTCTATCCTAGAGCAACTACATCAGTGTCATCCTGAGGTCTCGCGTATGAAAGCCTTGGCTAGGAGTTACTTGTGGTGGCCAAAGCTAGATGAGGAGATAGAAAATCTAGTCAAGACATGCAGCACTTGTCAGGAACACCGGAACGCACCAGCAGCGGCTCCTCTCCACCCCTGGGAGTGGCCGGATAAACCATGGAGAAGATTGCACTTAGATTATGCGGGTCCATTCATGGAGAAGATGTTCCTCATAATCATTGATGCACATTCCAAATGGATGGATGTTTATCCTGTAAATTCTGCTTCCGCCACTACTACTATAGACTGCCTGCGTCGGAGCTTCAGTAATCAAGGGCTACCGGAGATCGTGGTGAGTGACAATGCCACTTGTTTTGTGAGTACAGAGACAAAAGAGTTCTTGAGAAAAAATGGCATAGTGCAGGTGACCTCGGCTCCATATCATCCGTCCTCAAATGGACTTGCGGAGAGAGCCGTACAAACATTTAAGGAGATGATGAAAAAAGTGCAGAAGGGAGTTTAGCAGCCAAAGTGTCACAGGTTCTGTTCAGCTACAGAATAACACCTCAATCCACCACAGAACTCTCTCCTGCTGAGATGTTATTAGGTCGTAGACTACGCTCCACTCTTGACCTTGTCCACCCAGACCTAAAAAGGAAAATGGAAAACAGACAAAACAAACAAAAAGAGAACCATGACAAAAGAACAAAGAGCTGAAGTTTTGGAGAAGGAGATGCGGTCCTTACCAGGAATTTCAGTTATGGACCAAAGTGGATTCCTGGCTTCATAGACTCAATGACAGGTCCAGTATCATACAAGGTCATGTTGGGAGATGGTAGGGTAGTACGCAGACATGTAGATCAGATACTTCCCAGACAAGCGGAAATTGAAATGAAGGTTCCAGATGCAATGACTGAAGACAGGGTTGCCCCCAGTTATCCAAGTGCATCTGTGGTGCCACCACCAGGGACAGAGACAATTCCACAGGAACCTATTCATCAAGAGGAAACCATCGTTGCAGAGTCAGATACTGTAAGCACTGCTCAGGAGCAGCTGGTGACTTCACCACAAACAAGCAGGGACTTTACTGTTAGACGTTCACAAAGGACTCGCAAGCCACCAGAGAGATTGATACTGAACTGTTAGATTCATCAAGTATGGAACATGATGAATGGAGACTCCTTATGTGACCCTCAGGAATGGTTGTTTGTTAAGAAATTCATACTGAAATCTTAAGGGGGGAGGGATATAGTAATCTGGGATGTTATGATTAAGGTTATCCACCAGGTGGTGCTGTAGCCAATGCTGCTGCTAAGTTCAGAGGTTTGCTTCCTGTCAAGGTCAGCAAGGGTGAAATACCAGGATGCAGGCATGATGTTTGTTACTCTGTTTGTTAATAAAGTACTCGTGCTAATTCTACGATATCGCCTCTTCGAGTCCTTGTCTCACTACATGGATTTATCATTCATTGTCAGGACAGACCATTGTACATTGACCATACAAAATGAAATGAAACTGTCCATTGACAATTCTGGAAGACACGAGAACATTTTCCTCATTTTAAGAATGAAAGAAAGACTGACATTTATATAGTGCATTTCACGACCTCAGGACATCCCAAAACACTTTACAGCCAAATAAATACTTTAGAAGTGTAGCCATTGTTGTAATGTAGGAAATATACAGTTTGAAAAAAGCAAATAACAAACATAACTGGTGAGGTGACAGCCAAGTAGGTTGCAGCAATCCCTGCGTATTCTACCAGAGATGAGTTACCTCATCCAGCTCAACAAGGCTTGGGCTAAGTACCAGGCAGTTTAGCCAGCGGTACAATGTATCTATCTGATAATTCATGTCAGATGCTAACATCATCATCTCTACGATGGAACTATGTTAATATTCAGAATTCCAGGCCCCACCTGGTTGAAATACTGCTTTAGAATCCAGTTTTCAGAATGGGCTCCACCTTCCAAAATGAACGGTGGGATCGAGGAGGCAAACACAAACAAGTCAGTAAAGAATTTACAACTTCCTTCTAAGAAAAATAGTGAAGAAAGAGGTAGAATATGCTGCATTTGATGGAAATTAAGTAAAGGCGATGTTTAAATAAGAAAAATGATGAGGGAAGGGATCTGTCACAATAAAGGAACAACGCATAATGAATGGGACGCTCAGAGTCAAAAGCAAGCATTTGAGTGAGATACACCACCAGGTCCATGATGACCAGCAGGGACAGCAAACCAACCACATGGCACGACCAGCAACAGTGAAGGGCACTGCAGGCCTCAACATTTATGTCATAAGGTCCTTCCAAGCACTCACAAGAGACATCATGGTGTTCTGTCACAATGGTATCCACTGCCTCATGAAGGAGGTAACTGAAGCCCTGTTTCTCCACACATTCATCAACCTATACTTCAGCATTGCTTGATTCACCTAGCTACATGTCAATATTGATTGTACACAGGTATATATACATGCCATCATAAAGCGGGGGGAGGGGTGGGGGGGTTGCGGGGGAACCTACTTACACTACTTTCATCGATTTTCTAATGGCTTTCGGCCTAGTGCTTCATTCAGCCCTCATAAGGAGCCAGAAGCTTTAAGGAACAGAGGGGGAGTGGCTACATTGCTGATGGCAAATTTCAAAGGCGTGTAAAAAAAAGAGTAGTTATATCAGAAGACTTTAATGACCCTATTCAGTCACTCCGGCTCAGAGTCATTGAGCTGGAGTGCGAGTTAGAGACACTCCAAAACATAAGGGAAGGGGTGGAATTTCTGGATAGTTTTATCGAGAACACAGTCACACCCCAGTGGGAAGCATAGGTTCAGGAAGGGAAGGGTGTGACTGTCAGGTAGCGGGGACTTAGGAGAGGTTGAGAATGAGGTCCGCAGACACTGGTCCTGTTCAACAGGTACAATGTACTCGCTACCTGTGAGGAGAAGGAGAACGACTGCAGGGAGGCCAGCTACAATGCAGACCAAGGCACCGTGGCTCAGAAGGCTGTCCAAGGGGGGGAAGAGTGGAATAGAAATGTGGTAGTGATACCTCTGCAGCCATGAACGAGAGCCCCAAAGACCATGTTGCCTACCCGATGCCAGGCTAAGGGATATCGCAAGGTGACTGGAGAGGAAGTTGGAATGGGAGGGGGAAAATCCAGTTGTCATGGTCCATGTCGGAACAAACAACATAGGTAGGAACAGGGATGAGGTCCTGCTAAGGGAGTAGCAGAAGTTAGGAACTAAATTAAAATGCAGGACCTCAAGGGTAATAATTTCTAGGTTATTGCCCAAGCATAGAAACAGACAGATCAGGAGAATTAACACACAGCTAAAGGGCTGGTGTGGGAAAGAGGGGTTCCTTTTTATGGGACACTGGCATCAGTACTAGAACAGGAAGGAGCTGTACCAATGGAACAGGCTCCACCTGAACTGGAATGGGACCAGGGTCCTAGTGGAAAGGGTAAATAGGGAGGTGGCAAAAGCTTTAAATTAGCAAGACGGAGGGGGGGGGTGTGGAGAGAGGGATCTGCAAGAAATGAAACAAGCCTAAATATAAACAAAACAGGAAAGGGGAGCGTAGGAGAGGCTAAACTAAGGGAGGACATAAATGGCCAGGGAATAGAGTTATAGAACAGGAGCATAAAAAGATTGTTACAAATGTAGCCTGGCGAAATGGAGCAGCACAGGACACAGAGCTTTCTTTTCTCTGGGGTTTTTTATTCTGAATTAATAACTTGGGTTCTAGGCTTAGGATGTAGTTGTAAATACATAAAACCACATTTAATTGTATAAAATACGGAAAAGACGGAAATACGGCAAATACAAGAAAGCACAGTCGATAAAATACGGCAGTGGCTTGCTGTAGAACAGAACATGAGGCAAACCACAGGTGCAGTTAGTTAGTTAGCTAACACTCATTATACAAAACAAAACCAATAGTACAATACATTCTTATGTCCCGTTATCCCTTGTTACATCTTACAAGAAAACACAGAATATTAAACTCATTCGCAACGTAGCCCCCAAGGGCTCAACAACAATTTTAGCAAGTGTTAACACCAGCACATGGTGGGACAATCTGCAAGCATCCCCGTGGTATCGAGTGATTTGGGAAACAATATCACTTTAAAACTATGTCTGGGCTGCACTTAATACTGTTTTAGTTGTACTTTACACAGAATAAGTTCATTTCAAAAGTCATATTCACCCCAGCTCTCCTCAGAGCAATCTCTCACGCTGGATGTAGAAAATGGAGGCTGTGAAGAAAGGGGAGGTTCCTTTGGCATCACATGGTCCTACCCATAATCCTTTTCTCCTTGTTCAAATTACTAAAGGGGAAAATGAACCGCGCCATCTAGTGGACTTAAATATTCACTGCATTTTCCCCACTTGGCTACATTCTCCCCTGCTTTAAAGTCAACGTCCTCGGTGACTTAGCACCAGTTTTTCACTTCTTTTACAGCCTCCATTTTCTACATCCAGCGTGAGAGATTGCTCTGAGGAGAGCTGGGGTGAATATGACTTTTGAAATGAACTTATTCTGTGTAAAGTACAACTAAAACAGTATTTAGTGCAGCCCAGACATAGTTTTAAAGTGATATTGTTTCCCAAATCACTCGATACCACGGGGATGCTTGCAGATTGTCCCACCATGTGCTGGTGTTAACACTTGCTAAAATTGTTGTTGAGTCCTTGGGGGCTACGTTGCGAACGAGTTTAATATTCTGTGTTTTCTTGTAAGATGTAACAAGGGATAACGGGACATAAGAATGTATTGTACTATTGGTTTTGTTTTGTATAATGATTGTTAGCTAACTAACTAACTGCACCTGTGGTTTGCCTCATGTTCTGTTCTACAGCAAGCCACTGCCGTATTTTATCGGCTGTGTTTTCTTGTATTTGCCGTATTTCCGTCTTTTCCGTATTTTATACAATTAAATGTGGTTTTATGTATTTACAACTACATCTTCTCGAAAAAATGCAGCACCCAGACTAGATAAAACATGAGAGAACACCTCAGGACTGAGTGAGACTGCATTACAGGCTGACTGAGGCAAATGGTACGGGTTAGGGTTTACCCCAGCATTGGCTCTTTTAGTTCTGCGAGGAGCCGGAATGGGTACCTCAACCTCAGTCCCACACTCAGAAGGATCTGAATGCTCTGGCTCAGAAACAGCCTCTGATTCCTGTACATCTTGGGCGTTACCAACAGGATCATTGTTTACTTTTTTCTCCTGAGTTAACTCTGGATAGGTGACTTCCTCTACCACAACAAACTCAGTATCAGAGGGCTCTGGCAACGATTCTGTCAAAAGAGTGATGGGGGTACGGTGACAGGGGACTTGGTTCTCATCCGCCTAGGCTCAGGGACAGGGGTAACACATGGCCTAAGATTAACTCTATGGACCCTTTTTAAAGGACCGCCCTCTAAAGGCTCAACTGCATGTGTAGTGCCCTGTACCTCCACCACTCTGTACACAGTAGGACCCCAAGCATCCTGAATTTTGTTCCTACCCAAAGGCCTGTGTCGTAAGTATACCAGCTGACCCACCTCAATGGTTGGACAGTACACTTTGTCTTTGTTAAGTTCAATTCTTTGAGCTGATTTCTTTTCAGTGTACTCTCTTGCCCTTGCATGTGCCTCCTTCAAACGCTCTTGGTGGACAACCAACCACTCATGTTTCTTGTCTAACACTTGCTCCTGACCTAATAAAGCATCTACAGGAAGGTGTGGATGAACCCCGAAAAGCAGATAGTACGGTGAGTAGCCAGTCGTAGCATGGGGTGTTACATTGTAGGCATACACCAACTCAGATAAGTGCTCAGGCCAGCGGCGTTTCTTTTCTGGAGGCAGTGTACGCAAAAGATCATGTAAAGATCTGTTGAATCTCTCACATTGCGCATTTCCTTCCGGGTGGTGTGGGGTAGTGCGGGTTTTCTTTACACCATAAAGCTTACACAGCTCGGCAATGATTTCACTCTCAAAATTTCGACCTCTGTCTGAATGCAATCTTTCTGGGACCCCATACTTCATGAACCACTCTTTGAGAAGGACTTTTGCCGTGGTATCAGCCTTTTGGTCCCGAGTAGGGAAGGCTTGTGTGAATTTAGTGAAAACATCTGTCACCACTAACACATTCTCATGACCATCAGAGGCCGGTTCCAGCATGGTGAAATCTACAGCAACTACTTCAAGGGGCCGGGAGGCTAGAAATGATTTCATAGGGGCATGTATCTTGGGGTGGGGCATTTTTGTCAAAACACACCTCTCGCATTTCTTGACCCACTGTTCCACATCCTCATACATCCCAACCCAAAAACATCTCTGTCTCAAAAGGTTGTGTGTGCGCTCTATTCCCTGATGGCCCATACGATCATGCACACCTTCAAGCACGACTTCTTTCAAACAAGAGGGCAGTAGTAGCTGGTGACATTCACCAACATGGACATCCTCGATTACACGGTACAACAAGCCATCTTGCTCACAAATACGGTGCCACTGCTTTAACGTGGATAATACTAGCTTGGATAACTGCGACCTCTCCTTGTAAGTTGGCTTTCGCTGCTCACCCCAAAACTTCCTAAACACGCTGAGGGTGGGGTCTGTGTCCTGAAACTTACGTAGTTCCTCTTTAGAGTAACCGGGAATTGTTGGTGTGTTACCCTGCGACTCACTACGCTCAGTACTTTCTTCTGTGTCCGAAACACGGATCTGTCTGACTTTACAGCACTTTACTCCTGCTGTCACTAAGTCTGGTCCTAGAGCTGTTCCCTTGTGAATGACATTACATATGGCCACACAACCATCATAGTCTGCATCCCCACTGTCTGACTCGGGCTCCCCTGCTAACGGCTGCCTAGAGAGGGCATCTGCTGCTGCATTACAGCGGCCTGGGCGGTACTTGACGTCAAAGTCAAAAACAGCTAACTGAGCCACCCATCTTTGCTCAACAGCACCTAACTTAGCTGTAGAAAGGTGACACAGGGGGTTGTTATCTGTTATGACAGTGAACTTGGAACCTAGAAGGTAACCTCGAAATTTCGCTGAAACAGCCCATTTGAGGGCGAGGAGCTCTAGTTTCATACTGCTGTAGTTTCTGTCATTTCTTTCAGCATTACGGAGCCTCCTACTGGCATATGCTATCACTCTCTTCCTATCTCCCTGCTGCTGGTGGAGGATGGCACCTAATCCTAGGTTACTGGCATCCGTCTCTACAATGAAAGGCTGAGTGAAATCTGCGTAACCTAACACTGGAGCACTGATCAGCTTTTCTTTCAACTGTTCGAAAGCAGCTTTGCACTCAGCTGTCCATGAACCTTCAAACAACCGTTTTGCTTTTGCTGGGTTGTCTTCCCTAAGGCATGCATTGACTACGTCATGGAGAGGGCCAGCTTGTTTAGAAAAATCCTCAATGAACCTCCTGTAATAACTACAGAAGCCAAGAAATGACCTCAGATCTTTGACTGTACTGGGGACCTGCCACTTCTTTACGGCGGCAATTTTCTCTGGATCTGTCCCTATACCCTCCCCTGAAATTTGATGCCCAAGGAACCTGACTTCCTGCTGCAGGAAGTGACACTTTTCAAGCTTTACTTTCAAGCCTGTCTCTTTCAGTCGTCTTAGAGCTGTCTCAAGCCTCTCTAAATGGTCCGGGAAGGTCTGAGAGAACACAAGGATGTCATCTAAATACACCAATAGGATGTGGAACACTAAGTCGCTCATAGTCGCTTGCATAAGTCGTTGAAAAGTCGCAGGTCCATTACAGACACCAAAAGGCATTCTGAGGTACTCAAAAAGGCCAAAAGGAGTTGTAAAAGCAGTCTTAGGCCTGTCACTTTCACGAACAGCAACCTGGTGGTACCCACTTGCAAGATCAATGGTCGAGAAGAACTTTGCACCATGAAGGGCATCAAAACTCTCGTCAATGCGGGACAAAGGAAATGCGTCACGTCTGGTTTTTGAGTTTAGTTTCCTAAAGTCAACACATAGTCGTATGTCTCCATCAGTCTTACGAACTACCACTATGGGTGAAGCGTATGAACTATTGCTCTCCTGGATGACACGCTTTCTTAGAAGCTTAGTGATGTGGTCCCTCACCTCTTTGTACAGTGTAGGTGGGACACGACGGTATGGCTCTGTAACTGGTGCGTCATCTACCAAGTTAATCTCATGCTCAACTTTATCAGTGTAGCCTAGGTCCTCATCCTTAAAAGCAAATACTTCCGAATACCTGGCTAAAAGTGCACCTAACTCTGCTTGTTGGCCCTGTGTGCCACCTATGTGTAGTTTGTCCAAAAGCAACTGAATGTCTTGGTCTGTCATCTGTCCTTCTTTTCTGCCAACAGTTACTTCCTCTGTGTCAGCGGAGATGCGTTGAAATCGCACCTCACAGGAGTCCTTGTCTACACACTCTGCCTGAGTCGGAATACCAAGCCTGGTCCTGGGGCTTAACCACACATCCTCCTCAGAGAAATTTACCACCTGCACTGGAATTAAATGTCCCTTTGATTCAATTAGAGTGGGGGCAACTACCAGGCCACCGGGCAATGGTGTGTTACCTGGCTCCAACAGCATTTTAGTGCTGTCACCTGACTGAGTTTTAAGTCCCTTTACATAGACTGTAGCTATGGAAGACGCAGGCACATGTACAGCACCCCTACCAGCTACACGGACAGAAGATGACTTTGGAGTGATGTTACACTGTTGTACTTGCTGAAATGCCTCCCTCCAATCTGAATCCAACTTTCCCCCTAGAGTAGTGTCAAACTCAGCATGAACTAGTTGTCTGCATCGGCTGATGATGTTCATACCAATAAGACCTGGTGCTGCAGGCTGTGACTGCTGATGCTCTTTGACTACCAGGAAACCACACTCGGGTAAGGTTATGCCCATAGTTTCAACGTCTAACTCAAGGTAGCCCAAGTAGGGAATGTCCAACCCGTTGGCGGCAGTGATCTTAAGCCACCCGGTTGTAGACAGCATATCCTCATCCCTCCCAAGTAGGTGCTCTCTGAAAAAACCTTCAGTAATAGTGCTGACTTGGCTCCCAGTATCCAGTAAACAGTTAGCAGTAACCCCCCCAATCTTGAGATCTACTACTGGACATTTACCTATTGCACGGTCAAGAAATCTGTCACGAATACAAGTACTGTTCTGAGAGCCTGCAGGTTTTCCTCGCATTGCCCGGCTCATGGCAATCGAGGGAGCTAGTTTTCCTGCACCCCAGCCGGTATCGGTGGATGTGTTTGCTACCTTGTGCTTCTGAGGACACTGTTTGACAATGTGTCCCGCCCCGTTACACTTAAAGCAAATAGGCTGACCTTCATCAGTGAACTTTGGCTTGGCTCTAGGTTTCCCAACCTTGTCATTACCAGTGTTTTCCTTCTGTAGAGCAAGACCCCGTACTGCCTCTGTTAGTTCCCTGATAGCTTTACCCTGCTCCGCCACCACTTTAAGAACATCCTGTAAAGTGACAGCCTGGCTGCCTGGTACCCCAATGGCAGAACACTGAAGATCCCTCCCCGTACTGTCACACACTACATTCTTGCTCTTTGCAACTTTAGTGCTACAGGGCTGGTCTTCTAAGGACCATAAGACAGCTTCCTCACGTACATCAAACAGGGTAGACTGGGGGTTGCCTCGTACAAACTTGCGCAACTCTCTCCGGAGTGAGGGATCTCTAACACCATCAACAAATCTGTTTCTGACAACCCGTTTTGTGTTCGGCACAGCATCTGGTGATTGCTTTACCACAGCTCTAATAATCTGAGAGAGTGCATGTGAGTATTCTTGGAAATCTTCACCCTCTTCTTGCTTGCGTCCATAGAAAGTTTCTAACAGCTGAGACTCACTGCGTTTTTCGGTGAAAGCCCCCCTTAGGTAACTGAACAGGTCACTGGGCTGCTTAGACTCTCCACCCAACCGTAACCTAATTTCCTGTAGGGCTGCCCCCCTCAACAAAGATTGAATGAAATCTACCTGCTCTGCAGGAGTCTGATCTCTAGCTCGTAGTACACTTTCAACCTCTTCAATGAACTCATCAACTGAGCGACTATCTTTAGATACCTCACCACTGAATGGTTGGATCTGACGCTCTCTAGGTACATACACATATGACTTGGTTGCCCCATTACCGAGAGTGGCAATAATTGCCATTGCTTGGTCATGGGTTTTTTTCAACTCGGAAATCTGTGACTTGAGTTCATCTATCCGTTTGCCCTCACCCACACTAGAGGTATTGTCCTCAACATCCGAAGTGTGAGCTCCAACCTCCTCATCAGGAGACTCTAACATTTTGACTCAGTTCACAAGTCCCTGACAGCCACTGAATGGGATGGCAGCTGCGACGATTCTTCTCCAATGGTGTCCCTCCTCGGTGCCTTGATGGGTCCTCTCCCAGATTGGTCCTGGCGCCCTCTGGATCCCGTCTGTCTGGTCTGGTCCTCCTTAGCAACCCCAAGCAGCACTCTCCGTCTGTCTCCAGGTCCACTTGGCACCACACCGCTCTTCCCCCACTGCCGTATTTTATGTATTTTTTCTTTACCGAGCCTGAGAAACTCCAAGCTAACAGACCCCACTCCTGGTACCAAAATGTGTAGCCTGGCGAAATGGAGCAGCACAGGACACAGAGCTTTCTTTTCTCTGGGGTTTTTTATTCTGAATTAATAACTTGGGTTCTAGGCTTAGGATGTAGTTGTAAATACATAAAACCACATTTAATTGTATAAAATACAGAAAAGACGGACATACGGCAAATACAAGAAAAAACAGTCGATAAAATACGGCAGTGGCTTGCTGTAGAACAGAACATGAGGCAAACCACAGGTGCAGTTAGTTAGTTAGCTAACAATCATTATACAAAACAAAACCAATAGTACAATACATTCTTATGTCCCGTTATCCCTTGTTACATCTTACAAGAAAACACAGAATATTAAACTCGTTCGCAACGTAGCCCCCAAGCACTCAACAACAATTTTAGCAAGTGTTAACACCAGCACATGGTGGGACAATCTGCAAGCATCCCCGTGGTATCGAGTGATTTGGGAAACAATATCACTTTAAAACTATGTCTGGGCTGCACTAAATACTGTTTTAGTTGTACTTTACACAGAATAAGTTCATTTCAAAAGTCATATTCACCCCAGCTCTCCTCAGAGCAATCTCTCACGCTGGATGTAGAAAATGGAGGCTGTGAAGAAAGGGGAGGTTCCTTTGGCATCACATGGTCCTACCCATAATCCTTTTCTCCTTGTTCAAATTACTAAAGGGGAAAATGAACCACGCCATCTAGTGGACTTAAATATTCACTGCATTTTCCCCACTTGGCTACACAAATAAAGTACGAAGAACTGCTATTAAAAATGAGTTAAACTGTCTGTACAGCAATGCACACAGTGTTCGTAATAAAACAGGAGGACTGGAGGCAATAATATGTTGCGAGGAACCAGACATAGTAGGGATTACTGAGACACTGCTACAGAAAATCAGGACTGGGAATTAAGCATTGCAGGATATAACATATTTAGAAACGATAGAGAGGAAAAAGGAGAGGTGGAGTAGCTGTACTTATTAGGGATAACATAATGGCAGTAGACAAAAGTGACACAGCCATCAGTAGGACAGAAATAGAATCCATGTGGATAGAGATAAAAGACTGCAGTGAGAGCATATCCTGTCCTCTCTTGGTAGCCGGGTCTGCCTGTGTCTACCTTTTTCGATCGCCAGGCTATGTTCACTAAGTCAGTACATTGTCAAGGTTTTTCTCAGTTTGCTATCCTTTACCATGGTCAGGTAATCAGCCATGTTGTATTGTCTGTTTAGGGCCAAGTAGCAATTGAGTTTGTTTTGGGTTTTTGTTGTTTCTGCCCAATATGACAGATATTTTTCCTTTTGCTTAGTGACGATTGTGTTGGGTCGAATTCTTTGTGTTACGCTGTCACTGTCCTGGGGCTGGTTATTGTTAGTAGTGTTAGTAGTTACTTCACTGAGTCCCAGGACTAGTTGACTGAGGGTATTCCTCTTTATGGTCCTCTCTTGGCATTTCAGGGCTTCGTAATGATAGCAGTGGGGGTTGCTCATTTTTAGGCGTTTCCAAAATTTGGTGGCTCTTTATTGGATAGTGATTATTAATGGATATTGGCCTAGTTCTGCCCTGCATGCATTGTTTACAGTTTTCCTTTGAGTCCGGAGGATACTTTTACAGAATTCTGCATGTAGGATCTCAATTGGGTGTTTGTCCCATTTTGCAAATTCTTGTTGTGTTAGCGGTCCCCACACCTCACTGCCATAGAGTGCAATTGGTTCAATTACTGATATAAAAATTTTGAGCCAAATGCTAATTGGGATTTCTATTTGGATTGATTTTTTAATGGCATAGAAAGCCCTTCTTGCTTTCTCTTTCAGTTCATTCACAGCCAGATGAAAATTTCCCGTAGAACTGATTTTTAAGCCCAAGTGTGTGTAGTTAGTGGTTTGTTCAATTTTGGTTGTTCCTAGTGTGAAATTTATTTTGGGTCCCTGATGTCTGGATCTTTGCTGGAACACAAGGACTTTGGTTTTTTGGGGATTTATTGTCAGGGCCCAGGTCTGGCAGAACGACTCCAGCAGATCCAGGTTCTGCTGTAGACCCTCCTTAGTTGGTGACAGCAGAACCAGGTCATCTGCATAGAGGAGGAATTTAACCTTGGCTTCATAGGGTGAGGCCGGGTGCTGTAGATTGTTCAAGTAGTTTTGCCAATTCATTTATATAAATATTAAAGAGTGTCGGTGAGATGGGCGAGCCCTGCATCACCCCCCGCCCCTCTGGGAAGTATTTTGTTTGTTTGTCTCCAATTTTAACTGCACATTTATTGTTTGTATACATTGATTTAATTACATCATATGTTTTTCCCCCTACCCCGCTTTCGATAAGTTTCAGGAATAGACCGTCGTGCCAGATGGAATCGAAAGCCTTCTGGAAATCTATAAAGCATGCGTAGATTTTGCTTTTGTTTTGATGAACATGTTTGCCAATTAGGGTCTGTAGGGTGAAGATATGATCTGATGTTCTATAGTTTGGTAGGAATCCAATTTGGCTTTTACTCAAGACATTGTGCTCAAGGAAGTTTATAAGTCTTTTGTTTATGATACTACAGAATACCTTCCCCAGGTTACTGTTTACACAGATGCCTCGATTGTTATTTGGGTCGACTTTGTCCCCACTTTTGTATATGGGCGTTATGAGTCCTTTGTTCCAGATATCAGGGAAATAACCGACACTCAGAACCAAGTTGAAGAGTTTTAGGATAGCCAGTTTCATTTTATCGTCTGTGTGTTTAATCATCTTGCTTAGTATGCCGTCTGCACCGCAAGCTTTTCCTGGTCGCAGGTCCTTGAGTTTTTCAAATAGTTCTTTTTCTGTTATTATGGAGTCTATCGGGTTTTGGTTATCTTTTATGGCCATTTCGAGCTTTTCCAGTTTTTTGCATATTTGGTGTTGCTCTGGTCTTAGTGTGTTTTTCTGGTATAATTTTTCAAAGTGGTTTTCCCATGTGTCTCCATTTTGAATGGCCAATTCGTCATGTTGTTTTTTGTGTAATGTATTCCAGTTGTCCCAGAAACAATTGGAATCAATGGATTCCTCAATGGAGCTGAGTGTATTCTTAATATACTGCTCTTTTTTGGTTCTGAGTGTGTTTCTGTATTGTGTTAGTGTCTGACAATAAGTAAGGTGCAATTTCTCATTTTCTGGCTGTCTGTGTTTTTGGTTTGATATTTTTCTAAGTTTTCTCCTCATGTTATGGCAATCTGGGTCAGACCATTTTTCATAGTTTTTTGTTTTGGGTTTGTTCTTGCTAGCTTTCAAGTTTGACCTTGCCAAATTATCAAAAATATTATTTAGGTTATTCACTGCCTGGTTTACGCCTTCTTTATTGTGAGTGCATATGTTTTCCAGAAAGGTGTCCAAGAGAGCTTGAGTTGATTGATTGCTAATTGCTTTCTGGTATTTTTCCGTGCTGTTTTTGGCCCATCTGTACGATTTTTTGGTGTTGTACAGCTTACTGGGTTGTGTTTCTGTGTTGGTTGTTTCTGTCTTTTTAAGATACATAGGGCTAAAAATTCAGTTGGGCGCCATTTGGGGCGCCAAGCTCGCCTGGGCGCCGGAATTACCGCTGCGAGCGGAGCCACTTGCGCCATCCCGATATTCAGTTTCTGCACCCCAAACGGAAGCGGGCCGCTACTCGAGGCTCCCCGCGCCCTGCTTGGGGCGCTCACCCTGAATATCGGCGTGCTAAGGGCCGCAGCGCCACACTCTGCGGCATGGCACGCTACGGTATTGCAGGCCTTCCTCCCACTGTTAAGGGGGAGGTGCATGCAACAGCGCGATCCCCGCTCGCGAGTGCCAGCAAATGAGCCCGGCACCAAGGAGAAGTGCCGGGCTCTCGGGAAACAGCCGGCAATGCCGCGGGGGGGGGGGGTTTAGGAGGCCGGGGACGGAGGTGCTGGCAGGCGGCCGCCGAAAAAGCGGCCGCCCCGCACCTCCACCTTAACTAGCGCCACTACCGCCACAGGTAGGCCCTGTGAACCGGTCGCGATTTGCGACCGGCGTTAAAGAGGCGGGCGCGACCAAATATGGTCATCGGGGCGGGAGCGGGGCGCTGCGCACACCGATGATGTCATCGGTGGCGGCGCAGCGCTACAGGCTAACGCCGCCATTAGCACCCCGCTAAATATCGCGGGAGGTGTGGCCAGTGGCGCTAAAGCTACTGAGTGCCCTCTTTGGGCGCAAACTGGTGGCGCAGCCCACTGAATTTCTAGGCCATAGTAATTTGACTGTGGTCTGACAGTGTTGTTTGTGGTTTGACTGTGAATGCTCTGAAAGAGGATGGGTCCAAATCCATAATCCAAGCCTTTCACACTCTGACTATCCCAGTTAATATTGGGGAAGTTGAAATCCCCCACTATTATTACCCTATTATTTGCACATTTCTCTGAGATTTGCCTACATATCTGTTCCTCTATCTCCCCCTGACTGTTTGGGGGCCTATAGTACACTCCCAGCAAAGTGCTTGCCCCCTTTTTGTTTTTAAGTTCTACCCATATGGCCTCATTAGAGGAACCTGTTAATATATCATCCCTCCTTACAGCAGTAATTGACTCCTTAATTAATATTGCGACACCCCCTCCTCTTTTACCACCGCCCCCCCCCCCTGTCTCGCCTGAAGATTCTATACCCCGGAATATTGAGCTGCCAGTCTTGCCCCTCCCTCAACCATGTCTCCGTGATAGCAACAATATCATACTCCCATGTGTTCATCAACACCTTCAGTTCATCCACCTTATTCGCAAGACTAACAGTGATCACAACATAATTTGGTTTATGGTAATTAAAGAAAGAGATCAAAAAATATCAAAGGTAAAAATGCTTAACTGGGGAAGAGCTAATTTCAGTGATTTAAGAAGGGACCGGGCACAGGTAAATTGGAAAAGGCAATTGCAGGGTAAAGCAATAATGGAGCAATGCAAGGCATTCAGGGAAAAGATAGTTCAGGTACAAACCAGGCATATTCCATTGAAGGGAAAAGGTAGAGAATCAAAGGCTAATGCTCCTTGGATGACAAAGGAAATAAAAGTTAAAATAAAACAGAAAAAGGAAGCTTATGACAAATGTCAGGAGCAAGATTAAGTTAATAACCAGGAAGATTATGGAAAATACAGGAGGGAATTGAAAAAGTTAATACGGGAAGCAAAGAGAGGTTACAAGAAAAGATTAGCAGGCAACATTAAATTGAACCCTAAAACATTTTATAAACATAGAGTGTAAGCAGTTAGCTAGGGAAAAAGCTGGGCCTATTAAGGACCCAAACAAAAGTCTTCATGTAGAGCCACAGCACACAGCTAAAATATTAAATGAGTACTTTGCATCTGTCTTCCCAAAGGAAGCAGATGATGTGAAGGTTACACGAAAAGAGGAGAGTGAAATTATAGACAAGATAGTAATGGAGAAGACGTACTAAAAAATTCGCATTACTGAAAGTTGGTAAGTCACCTGGTCCAGATGGATTGCACCCCGGGTTGCTGAAAGAAGCAAAGGTAGAAATAGCAGAGGAATTTATTCACAATCTTTCAATCCTCATTGGATACAGGAGTAGTGCTGGAGGATGGGAGTGTTGCTAATATTATACCACTATTCAAGAAAGAGCAGAGGGATAAACCAGGAAACTACAGGCCAGTCAGCCTAACATCGGTGGTGGGAAAGTTATTGGAAACTGTTGTGTTTGTACCGCTATACACAACTACATA
Source organism: Somniosus microcephalus (assembly GCF_052327205.1). Classification (NCBI taxonomy): domain Eukaryota; kingdom Metazoa; phylum Chordata; class Chondrichthyes; order Squaliformes; family Somniosidae; genus Somniosus; species Somniosus microcephalus. The sequence continues at coordinate 71,342,264 of NC_140994.1, read as the reverse complement.
AAATAATAAAGCAGCAGAGACTGAGAGTAACTTCAAGTGATCTTTACTGGGTAACTGGAACTTCGGCACTGACTATACAAATTGATATGCGTCTGTTATATACGCTCGCAACTAAGGATGTACATCCGCAAAACAAAGTAGTCCCTTCAATGCTGTATACATTACACTTCCTCCCCCTTTAGTTTAATAGTATATTAACGCAAAATTTCTATAATTAACATACAGAGCCTGTCTTTACAGTAACCTTTTTGTTTTCTTAAAAGTAACAAAATTCTAATTCCAACATAACATTTTATTTTGTCAACAGCCCTTTTACAAGTCAAGTCTCTGGGGAGGCCTCCTCTGCCTCTCTGGGTAACGTCTCTCCAGACTCTTTTGCTTTGGGGAATGAGACTGTACAGGTACAGGTGCATCAGGTACAGGTGCATCAGGTGAGCTATCAGCACAGGTAGAGCTCTCAGTTGTGGATGAGGCTGGTGCTGATGCTGATGAATCAGGAGTGTCTGTTTCCACGGCAAGCGAGTCTGGGCGAGGTACAGGGATGCTTTCCACCTGAACATCCAAAATTTGGTCCACATGATGTCTCAAAACGTTCTCTCCCACATCCACAGTATACATCAGTGGTCCCTCTCTTGTGGATATTGTCCCTGGTTGCCACTTTTCCGTTCGGAAATCACGAGCAAGAACTGACTGTCCCACACTGAAGCTTCTTGTTGGCTTAGCATTCAAATGTTTGAACTGTTTGTTCTCTACATCATGACATACATTCGGATTAAGAAGGTCCATGCGAGATCTCAGGTTCCTGTTCAGAAACATCATCGCTGGAGTCTGATTAGTGGCTGCGTGTACTGCGTTCCGATAAGCAAAGAGGAAATTGTCTATCTTGTGTTGCAGTGGTAGATTCTCGCTGTACATTGCTTTGATGGCCTTCTTGAAAGTCTGTACGAATCTTTCTGCCAAGCCATTTGTAGCTGGATGGTATGGGGCAGGTGTGTACCCTTGGAATTCGTCAGAGACAAATTGTCGTCCATTGTCTGTGCAGATTTGTTCTGGTAGGCCATTTCTAGCGAACATGGTCCTCAGAACTGAAATGGTCTTTTCAGATGTGGTTAATTTCATTTTAATGACCTCGGGCCATTTGGAATGTGCATCGACTGCAATCAAGAACTTGGAGTCCATGAACGGTCCAGCAAAGTCGATGTGCACACGTTGCCATGGTGATGAGGGCCATTCCCATGGATGGAGAGGGGCTTGTGGTGGTGCGTTCTGGACCTTTTGACATCCTGAGCAGCTGTTTGTCAGGTCCTCAATCTGTTTGTCAATTCCCGGCCACCACACGTAACCACAGCCAAGGCTTTTCATCTTTACCATACCTAAGTGGCCTTCATGCAGTTCATCTAGCACTCGGTTACAAAGCTTGGGAGGAATCACAACTCGTGAGCCGCACATCAGAGTTCCCCGACACACTGATAACTGCTCCCTCCTAGCTGAGAATGCTGGAAACAATAAGTCACCAAGCACTGGCCATCCCTTCACAGTGATGTCATAAACTTTTGACAATGCAGGGTCATTGCGTGTTTCTCTTTCAATGAGGGAGTTTGTCACTGGTAGCTGCTCAACTATTGTTGTGTGAAACACCTCTGCTGAGTCAACTGTTGTAGTTCTCTCTGAGGTCGGCAGTGGTAAACGTGACAAACCATTGGCGTTGCCATGTTGCTTGGTCCCCTTGTATTCAATGTCATACAGGTGAGCCCCTAGGAAGAGTGACCATCGCTGCAGCCGTTGTGCCGTCATCACTGGAACGCCCTTCCTTGGGTTGAAGATTGAAACGAGAGGCTGGTGGTCAGTTAACAGTGTAAACTGTTGACCATACAAGTAGTGGTTGAATTTCTTGACTCCCCACACAAGGCTGAGGGCCTCTCGGTCAATCTGTGCATAATTGCGTTCAGCTGTAGTCAATGATCTTGAGGCAAAGGCTATTGGTCTTTCTGAGCCGTCTGGGAACTTATGTGACAACACGGCACCAATGCCATGGGGTGAAGCATCACATGCCAGTCGAATAGGTAAGGATGGGTCAAAGTGAGCTAGCACCTCTTCTGAAGTAATGAGTCTTCTACTCTCTTGAAAAGCTTGTTCACAGCCATCACTCCACTTCCATTGTGACCCTGACTGTAGCAGTGCATTTAGTGGATGTAACACTGTGGATAGGTTGGGCAAGAACTTGTGATAGTAGTTCACCTGTCCAAGATATGATCTCAACTGAGACACATTTTCAGGTGTTGGTGCATTAATCACAGCTTCAATCTTGTCTGGAGACTTGTGTAAACCGTCCTTGTCAATCACATGTCCACAGTATGAGATTTCCTTTTTGAAAAACTCACACTTGTTTCGGTTTGCTCGGAGCCCATACTCCCGTAACCTGATGAGCACCTGCTCGAGGTTGGAAAGGTGGTCACTGTCATTCTTGCCAGTAATGATGATGTCATCAAGATAGCACTGAGTACCTGGGATCCCCAGCAGGACTTGGTCCATTGCCCTTTGCCAGATTGCAGGAGCTGATGCTATTCCGAATACCAGCCGATTGTACTGGTAAAGGCCTTTGTGTGTATTTATTGTCAGGTACTTCTTTGATGCATCATCAATTTCCATTTGGAGATAGGCCTGGGCCAAGTCAATCTTTGTGAAGCGTTCCCCTCTTGACAGGGAAGCAAAGATGTCCTCAATGCGAGGCAATGGGTACTGTACTGTGTGGAGGACTGGGTTAACAGTCACTTTAAAGTCTCCGCAGATGCGCACTTTTCTTGGCTTTCCTGGTTTTGTGCTGGAGGTTTTCTTCATCACTGGAACTATAGGTGTGGCTCATTCACTCCAATCCACCTTGGACAGGACCCCTAACTGCTCCAAGTTCTCCAGCTCTGCTTCTACTGAAGGGCGAATTGCATAAGGCACTGGTCTGGCCTTGTGGAACTTTGGATTTGCATTCTCCTCAATCTTAATTTTTGCTTTCATGCCCTTAAGTGTTCCTATTCCCTTCTTGAACACTTCCTGAGAGTCAGAGAGTATTTGTGACAGTCTCTCAGGAGTGGCGTTGCTGTCCTCCTTTGCTGACACAAACAGTGCTTGGATGGTGTGCCAATCCAACTGTATTTTCCTGAGCCATTCGCGTCCCAGCAATGGTGGTCCTCCATTTTCCAGTACATAGAGGTTCAATTGCGGTATTTTTTTTTCTTTGTATGTCACTGTCACTTTTATTTTACCTTTGGGGCACACTCTTTGTCCTGTGTATGTCTTTAACAATACTTTAGTTGGCCTTAGTGGTATGTGTGAAAACAGTCGTTTGTAGTCATGTACAGAGATCACTGTTAAAGCTGAGCCTGTGTCCAACTCAATTTTCAGCCTAACTCCTGCCACTTCTGGAGTAACCCATATTATTCTGTGATCCCGTGTTTCTTTCACACTGTGTAGTTTTAGACAAGCCAAATCCTCTTCCTCTGAGTCTGTGTCACTTTTTCCTTTATCTGTACTGTCTCCAGTCACGTAGTGTACCTTCTTGTATCTATCTTTGAAAGGTTTCTTGTTTTCAGTCACTTGATGTACCTTTTTGTTACTCTGTATTGTATCAGTTTTCGGCTTCTTATTTGCTTTGCAGACACTTTCAATGTGCCCTCGTCTGCCACATTGTCTGCAATCTTTGGCCTAGAAATTCAGTTGCTTGCGCCAGCCGGTAGCGCCTTAGGAGGAGGAGATGTTGGGCGCTAGGTGGCTAGCGGCCGGGCGCAGCGCGATCTGCGCCTCTCCCCAACTTCACTCACGATTTAGCGGCGGCGCAAAGTCTTTGCGCGCGCTCAGCTGCGCGCGCAGATCCTGACATAATTTCCTCATGCAACGCCCTTTGTGCGCCCCAAACCGGAAATTCAGTCGCGACACCCTATTGTGCGCCTGGTGCCCCTAGCGACTGGTAGAGGGGAACGGTTCTCAGTCGATGCGGGGGGCGCAAATTAAAGGGCACACCTCCTGCAGTAGAAAAGGCTGCCATTTCGCAGCACTCCTTTTTGAGGGACGGATCTTTGCAGAGAGACAAAGGTAGAGAGCTTTCTGCTTTGGCTCAACACTCGGACAGGTACTTGTGGCTTCAGGCCACAGCTTTCCACTTGTCTTTGCCTTCAGTGTCATATCATAGTTTGCAAACATATAATGGGGGCTGCAATGGGTGCAAACGCTGGCCTTCTCCATTGCATCCAAAGGGCTCACAGACGCCGTGAGAGAGTGGCAGTCCTGGCTAGATGGAGAGGGGGCAACAGGCGTCGGGAAAGGAGGCCTTACCCACCCAGGGTATACCGCCAGCAGTTCTCCTATCTGAACATGTCTGACGAGCAGTGTGTTCGGAGGCTGCGGTTCCGAAGGGCGGTGGTCACTGAGATCTGCAACCTGCTTGGCGGTGATCTGCAGCCACATCTGAGGAGCAGGACGTCTCTGTCGGTGGCAGTGAAGGTGACGGTGGCTCTCAACTTCTATGCCACCGGCTCCTTCCAATCCGCTACTGGGGACATTTCCAACATCTCCCAGTTCGCCGTGCATTGCTGCATCCGCCAGGTGACCAATGCCCTTTTCAAAAGGAGATGTCAGTTCATCTCCTTCTCCATGGCCCTGGTCAAGCAGCAACAGCGTGCAATGGGCTTTGCAGCATTCGCGGGCATCCCCATGGTGCAGGGCGCCATTGACTGCACGCATGTGGTTTTGCGGGCACCTCTGGAGAATGCCGAGGATTACCGCAACCGGAAGGGCTACCATTCCCTCAACGTTCAGCTGGTGTGTGACCACAGGCAGCTCATCCGAGCTGTCAATGCCCGCTTTCCAGGCAGCAGCCACAATGCCTTCATCCTGCGCCAGACTTCTGTGGCAGACATGTTCCAGGCCCAGCCTCACCCACGAGGATGGCTTCTCGGGGACAAAGGCTATCCTTTGTGTACCTGGCTGATGACCCCGCTCCGTGTGCCCAGCACCCCTGCTGAAGAGGGATACGACAGCCATCAAGCGACCAGGAACATCATTGAGCAAACAATCGGCGTCCTGAAGCAACGGTTCCGCTGTCTGGATCGTTCCGGTGGAGCCCTACAATATTCGCCGGAGCGAGTCTCCCATTTCGTGGTCGTGTGCTGCATGCTGCACAACCTGGCTATCCGCAGGACTCAGCCACTGCCACCAGAGATTGGAGGACCACCAGAGGAGGAGGAGGAGGAGGAGGAGGACCAGCACAGGAGGGAGGCAGAAAGTGCAAGGGCCGCCCGTCGGCGGCTTATTGAACGTCGGTTCTAGGCCCCCTCTCAGGGAATGGCTTGTGCCAATGTCACCAGATGAATGTAGCCACTCCACAAGCCCTCAGCCAAGCAGGGCAACCAGGACTTGCAAAAAAAAGCATGCACAGTGCGATTTAAGAACATTTATTTATTGGAAAACTCTGCCCTTCCCACATTACAACCTCATGGAGAGAAGCCCCCTCCAAAAACACAAAACGAACAGTCTCGGCCTTACAAAACAAAGAAAGACACCAGTCTCGGCCTTACAAAACAAAGAAAGACACCAGTCTCGGCCTTACAAAACCACAACTACACCAGTCTCGGCCTTTCAACAAACACAAAGCATTTGGCCAGACCTTCTACTTTTTGCCCTGCGAGGGCGATGCCTTTCGCATCCGTGACTGGCCCCTGCCCGCACTGCAGCTCCTCCTCAATGGTACCCCAGTGGCTGCAGCAAGGCTGGGGGAAGGCTGCTGAGGGTCAGATGGCGAGACGCCAGATGCCCTTGGGGGTCGGCCTGCGCCAGCTCTGGCCCTGGAGGGTCCGGCTGCTGACTGCTCCAACTCTGCTTGGGCGGCAGCAGTCTGTCCAGCGGCTCGTGGCAGCTGCAATGGCGGAGTGGCAGTGTCGGCTGCAGGAATGGTGCCAACCTGACAGATCGCAGGTGCTCCCTGGTCGCCTGAGACATTGGCACTCGCACGGGCCAGCACTGCAGCATGCACAGCAAACAGCTGAAGAACAGACTGCTGGGCTGCTGCTGCGCGGCGAGTGCCCTGGCGATGCCTGGCCGATCCAGCGAGGGTGGCAGCAGTTAGTGCCCGTGTGGCCCTGGTCTGTGTCCGCATGACACCAGCCAGTGAATGAACGGCACGACTGAGCACTTGGCTCGAAGCCGCCTGTGCTGCCGCGAAGTCCTGCAGACTCCTGGCCTGTGCTGCACTGAATTGTTCCAGACTCCTGGCCTGTGCTGCACTGAATTGTTGCAGACTCCTGGCCTGTGCTGATCCGAATTCCTGCACACTCCTTGACAGAGACTCAATGGAGTCAGGCATCCTTCCCACTGCAGCCATGAGCTCAGTGTGCCTGCGCTCAGCCTGGACGGCCATTTCCTCCAGGAGCCGCACCTCCTCTGCGCTCAGCGTCGCAGGACTGGAGGCCGCACTCACCCTCTGGGGAGAAGTCCGCCGAGCTTCCCCACCCCTCCTGCGTTGCTGCAGGCCGCTGGGCCCCGGAGCTTCACTCTCCTCCGACACTTCCCCCCGGCTCCCCTCCAGGGAAGACGTGTCCCCTTCATCGCCATGGGCTGGCACGGCTGAGGGTGGCACTGATGGGCCGGCTTCCTCTTCCTCCTCCTCGAATTCGGAATCGCTGACAGTGGCAGCTTGAGGGCCCGCCTCCTCACCTGGCGATTTACCATCTGAAAGCAGGGAGGCACAAGAGTTGCTTTAGAGTGAGGACAGGGCAGCAGCGAGGGAGGCATGAGTGCTGCCATGCACTGCATTGGTCGGTCAGTGGCAAAGGATGCTGATCTGAGGCGCAAGTGGAAAGAGAGAGGTCAAAAAGGTGATGCCCTTACCATTGGTGCCCAGAACAGGGTCAGCATCTCCACTGGCGACGGGGCCAATCAGCCGTCCTGCCATAATGCGCTCCACACGCTGGTCGAGGTCGGAGAGCTCTTTGACGTCAAGACGGCCTCCCCCGGTCTCACGTTGCTTCCTCCGGTTGTGCGCCACCTTGGCCTGCAAGAGAAAGGACGGCCTCTAAGTACAGTGTGAAGCCCTGATCTTGGCTGTGCTGCCTCCCATGGTCGAATAGCTTGTACAGTGTGTAAAGTGCTGAATGTGCAAGTGGTTTTCATGACAGTCCCATAGCTGCTGGATGAGGGCTGGTCCTTAGGGCTTTCAGGTCCCTTTGCCCATAAACTGAGGTGCACATGCAGGGGTGAGGAGGCCACTGGAAAGGGTACTCACCCTGACAACCCGAGTGAGGTCGTTGAACTTTTTCCGGCATTGCACAGGAGTCCTGGCAACCACGCTGTTGGAAGTCACCCTGTTTGAGACCTCCCTCCAGGCTTTCCGGTAGGCGCTGGGCAGCGGCCTCCTGCCACCTTCTGGGAACAGAACATGGCGCCTGCGCTCCACTCCGCCAACCAGCACCCTCAGGTCACCCTCGCTGAAGCGCTGCGCTCTCTCCCTGGCCTTCTCCATAGCCCTGGGCGTTGCGCAGATGAAGCAGAAGTGGTCAGGCCTAGCTTGAGGGCTGCAGTGTGCAGGGCGTTGCAGGCAAACAAACCCACCCTCCCCCTTTAAGAGCTGACCGGCGCCAGAGTGTCTGCCGTCAATCAACAACTCTCCGCACCTGCGCTGCGCCCGGCCTTGGGGGTATCGCTCAGGACCGTCGGCTTAGCGCCTAAAGATAGTAGTGCATCGCCTGTTTTAGCGCAGCAGCAACCTCTTGGGGCGATGCGACTGAATATCGGCGAAGGTGGCGCGAACTTGCGCCGGGCGCAAACTTTAGCGGCCGCCCGACTTTAGCGCCCCGAACGTGGCTATACTGAATTTCTAGGCCTTTGTCTTTAAACCAACAGTCATTGTGGTCATGTGACATTTTGCCACCGTGATAGCACTTCTTTTCTTGTTTCAGTGACATTTTATTAGTTGAATATTCCAGGGATTTTTGTTGAATTTCTAAAGCGCCACGTGCTGCTGCTTCCATTGATATTGCAATACCCAGAGCCTTCTCCAATGTGAGGTCTTTTTCAGACAGGAGCTTCTTTTGTGTGCTTTCACTTTGCATGCCACACACAAATCTGTCCCTCAATGCGTCTGATAAGCCTACTCCAAATTGGCAATGTTCTGATAATTTGCGCAACTTTGCCAAATATTCAGAAATGCTTTCATTTTTGCTCTGGTTCCGTTTATGGAATTTAAATCTTTCGGCTATGAGCAGTGGTTTGGGGCTTAAATGGTCTTGGAGTGTGTCCACTATTTGTTTGAATGTTTTGTTTGCTGGCTTTTCAGGGGTTAATAAACTACGTAGCAGCCCGTATGTCTTTGCGCCCATAACACTCAGCAAAACAGTGGCTTTCTTTTCTACCTCCACTCCGTTAGCCTCACAGTACAACTCCACTCTTTCAATGTAAGTTGCCCAGTCTTCAATGCTGCTATCAAATGCTGCAATAGTGCCAATCATCGCCATTTTTTTTCCAAACCCGTTTTTCTTTCTTTACTAGTTAGCTAGCGTCATGCAAGTCACTGTGCACTTTTCACTTGACTTACGTATCCCCTGCCTAGCTTAGCAAGCGTGCTCCGTTTTCTCTACCTTCTCGCTCCTTTCTTCCAAGTTTCGGTGTCCTCTGGATGCGATGCCAGAATAGGAAGACGTAGGTTCATAATTCTCATCGCCAATTTGTTGTGTTTGTACCGCTATACACAACTACATAAAATAATAAAGCAGCAGAGACTGAGAGTAACTTCAAGTGATCTTTACTTGTTAACTGGAACTTCGGCACTGACTATACAAATCGATACGCGTCAGTTATATACGCTCGCAACTAAGGATGTACATCGCAAAACAACGTAGTCCCTTAAATGTTGTATACATTACCGAAACAATTATCAGGAAGAACAAAATAAACTTTCGTTTGGAAAGGCACGGATTAATCAAGGAGAGCCAGCACGGATTTGTTAAAGGCAAATCGTATACTATAAATGGCACGATTTTGAAAAGTATAAATGAGCAGTGAGACCTTGGTGTCCATATACACAAACCCTTAAAGATGGCAGGGCAAGTTGATATGATGGTTAAAAAAAGCATATGGGTTACTCGAGTTTATAAATAGAGGAATAGAATATAAAAGCAAAGTGATCATGCTGGAACTTTATAAATCACTGGTTAGGCCTCAACTGGAGTATTGTGGACAGTTCTGGGCACCACACCTCAGGAAAGATGTAGGCCGCGATTTTGCCAGTGCTCAGCAGACAGGATGGGTGCCAGGTCAGCTGTGACATTTAAAATGATTGACAGTGGGTCGGGAACCCGCTGTCAAAACACGCACACCTGCATTTCTTGATGTCGGGTCTGCCAGCACTGAGCAGACCCAACAGGCAGCGGCGGGGGGACCCAATTCAAATCATTAGTGGCTTGTTTACAGCCACTTGACAATGCTTTTTTTCCCAGCTTTTTGGATTTGACAGGTTGCCCACCAGTTTCCCGCTGTGCCTAGACCCCATCTGTGAAGCTGAGGTGGGAGGGCAGTAGCCATTGAATCAGCTGATGAGTTGACAGTTTCAAATGTCAAGTCAAAGCTCCCAGCTGATTGAGAAATGTTCCCTTAACCACTTGCTTCTCTAAACTGCATTTCCACTACAGATTCTGGATGTTGCAAGTCTTTACACAAGTCTCCATCCAGTCTGACCTCATTACCTCGCCAACCATTGGCAGATCGCTTCTGTCATCTCTACTTCACCTGCCATCTATTCCATCAGCATGGGTGCACTTTATACTCTCTCACCTTGGTCCTCAGAATCTGACCACAATCAGCCCCAACACCAGCAACACCAGGCACACCAGCAGCACCAACAACAACACCAACCTCTTCCACAATCATCTGATGCTGCACAGGACAGAGGGCATCAGCACCCGACCACATTGCTGCCCGGGATGGCCTCACCGTAGCCAGATATACTTCACTTGACGCTGTACACCCTGGCTGCCACGTGATGCGCCAGGTTGGCACCACCCCACACCAACACCATAAAGCATCTCTACAATGCCCAAACCATTCCTTTCACACTCATCACCATTGCAGTGGGTACCGTTATGTTTCACCATTCACTGCAACTCACTAAGCCACTTCCAAAGGTGCACACAAATCTGTCCAAGAATGCAAAATGCTGAAAATAAAGATTTGAATGTTTGACACCCCATTAACAGAAACTTTACATGAACATTGACTAAAACACCCATGTGCCCACCCTTGTGTGTTGTTAGTTGTTATGATTGGACTAGGATGAGGGTGAGTGTGAGGGGTGGCTAGTGAGATGGGGAAGTGATAATGTAGATAGAGAGAGAGGGATGGGTGGAGGTGCAAGGTAAGTTGGTGTGAGTAAGGATGTGCAGGAGTAGGGTTGGGAAGGCAGAGTGATGGGGATGTGACGAGAGGCACAGCAGAATGAGGTTGAGTGCAGCTTTGCAGTAACATTTCGTGATCTACTGAGATCATTGAAAGGTTGGCGTCACTGCAGCCTGGTCCTCCTGACGACATCCCTGCTTGTGCCCTCCTGTGCAATGTGCAACCAGGCTGCGTTGGTCTCCTGGGGAGGTCTCTTCCGCCCATGGGAAGGGAAGAGAACCTCCCTGCGTGCTGTGACTCCCTCCATAAGCATAACCTTGGAACAGAAAAGGTTAAGAGGCGACCTAATAGAGGTTTTCAAGATAATGAGAGGTTTTGATAGAGTAGATAGAGAAAAACTATTCCCTCTGGCACTTGTGTCAATAACCAGATGTCACAGATTTAAATCATTGGCACAAGATCTAGACGGGAGATGAGGGGAATTTTTTTACTCGGAGTTGTGGGGATCTGGAATGCTCTACCTGAAAAGGTGGTGGAAGCTGATTCCATAAATAATTTTAAAAGGGAGTTGGGCAGGTACTTGAGGATGAGGAACTTACAGGGTTATGGACAAGAAGCGGGGATGTGGGACTAAGCACAACTGCTCTTTCAAAGAGCCGGCACAGGCACGACAGGCTGAATGGCCTCCTTCTGTGAAGTAAGTTTCTATGATTCTATGCTATGGGAGTTCATGACCAAATCTTGGATTTTATCCATTTCAGGTCCTCCAACTTCAAGATTTATAAAGGTATATGAGAGATTTACCGAACCTATCCCTCCAGAAAAAGGAGGGAGACAAGCAATATTCCCTCTAATTTTGTTAGACCCTGCGCGGCCCCTTTAAGGAGCTGCACGGACCCTTCAAAAAATAACGCGCATGCGCGGTTTGTGTATTGAAAAGCCGGCAAGCCAGCTGAGTGGGTTCCCTGGAGTGCTGCGCAGCCACGCGACTTAGAGGGAACATTGGAGATACGGTTGCTGAGCATCACCCAACCTATTCAATGTCTTCGTTAATGATGTGTTGAATGTCTTCACAAGAGATTTAGGGGGAGAAATTGGGCTCGGTAGCTCCCGGTTTTTGGGCGCTATGAGTGCCCTTATGGTTCCAAAATGTCCACGGCATGCGCGCACACTTCTGACGCGAATCACGCCGAAGGCAATCTTAAAGGTTCAGCGCGCGTGCACTTAACGTCCATCAGAAGTATGCAGAGCAGGCAGATGGTGATGTCAATCAGCATGCAACACTGATTTGACGGCAGCGCTGCCATTTGGTGCTCCACGCTCCAGCCAACGCCCTCTCTTAATCTCACACAGCTGAACATGCATTAAGCAGCAGGAAGGCCCCCCACTGGCGCTATTTAAAGGAATCATCAACTAATTACAGGTTAGTTGCTGGTTGATTTATTCTAGCTGTTGCTAAAATTCTTGTTTCAAGTGTCAGAAGTCTGCAGGGAGTGATATGGCATGTGCCGCAGGACTTTTTGCTGACTTCAAGGCTTCTGCACAAATCACTTGCTGCCAGATATGGGTGCAGTAGTCGGCATTCCTCTTGGAATCGCGCATGACTGGGAGAATGAGCAGAAGCCATGCAGAGGAGGACAAGCTGCAAAAAAAGGGAGGAGGAGGGGGAGGAGGGCCCTCAGCAGGAGGCCATATCCATCCAGGGTGTTCAGGGAGCAATTCTCCTACCTGACCCTCAGCGAGGAACAGTGTGTGAGACGTCTGCACTTCAGTAAAGACGTCCTCACTGAAATCTGCCACAACTGCAACCTCAGAGCAGGGCAAGGATCGAATTACCAGTGGCTGTGAAGGTGACCGTGGTGACGAACCTTTATGCGTTTGGCTCCTTCCAGGCTGGAGCTGGAGATATTTGCAACATCTTATAGTTTTCCATCCACTGTTGTGTAAGGGAGGTCACTGAGGTTCTCTATTCAAAGAGAGCGGACTAGATTTCATTCTCTCTTGCCAGAGCGAAGCAGGTGGAGCAATGCACGGGTTCACATGGTTTGCAGGTTTTCCCATGGTGCAGGGTGTCATTGACTGCACGTACATTGCTTAGCGGGCACCACATGTCAGCTCTGCCATATACCAGAATCAAAAGGGATTCCACTCCCTCAACGTGCAGCTGGTGTGTGACCACGGGCAGCGAATCACGCAGGTCAATGCCCGGTATCCTGGCAGCAGTCCTGGCGCCTTCATTCTGCGGCAGTCTGCTGGGCCAGCTGTAGATATCAGTCATAACAGCAAACCAAAGGGTGGCTACAGGGAGAGAAGGGCAATCCACTGACGACGTGGCTCATGACTCCGGTTCACAACCCACGCACACGTGCGCGGCATGCTTACAATGAAAGCCATGCTGCCACATGAAATGTGATAAAGCAGAACATTGGTCTGAAGCAACAATTCCACTGTCTGGATAGCTCTAGGAAAGCCCTGCAGTACTCGGCTGAACGGACCTCAAGGTTTGCGGTGGTACGCTGCATGCTGCACAACCTCACCATCATGAGGGAACAGCCCTTGCCAACGCCCATCAGGCAGGAGCACGAGGAGCAGTAGGCGGAAGAGGAGGAAGAGGAAGAGAGGCTGCAACCTAGACAGCCCCTTTCAGCCCAGGCTGTACGTGAAGAACCAATTCAAGTGTGATACCAGTAACCTCAACCCCAATTCCACATTCACCAACAGTCCCACACTTTACCTTCTCTCTGTCACTGACCAGCACATCCTCCTCTTGGCCACAATGCAAAAATAAAAGCCAACACAAAATAAACATTCCAAACCAAATTTATAAATTAAATCATGCCATATTGTATACAAAATTAAACCCTTGTCCATTCCCTTAGTGCCTGTTTTCCATGTGCCTTTGCCTGTCCTAGTGCTCCTATGCAGTGCTACCCCAGTGGCTGCAGCATGGCTGGTGGAAGGCTGCAGAATTTCAGTGGGGGAGACTGCAGAAGGCCTTGCAGGATGACCTCGAGCAGCTCTGGGCCTAGAAGGCCCGGCTTCAGACTGCACCATCTTGGCATGGGCAGCAGCAGTCCGGGCTGGCTAGCTGACAGGAAACAGCAGGGACACTGGCGGAGTGGTAGGGGTGGGAGCACGAATACTGTCATCCTGAGAGAGGACAGCAGGTTTGTGCTCCATGGAACCACTGGCATTCCCCTGGGACAGCACCTCAGCAATCCTAGTAATCTTGGAGGACAGATTGCTGGACTGCTGTGGCATCCTGCAAGCCCCTTTGAACACTGGTATCCACAGCAATGAAGGCAGCAGCCTGAGTCTGCGTGGCAGCAAACTGGGCTTGCATGACATCAATCTGAGCTTTCACTACAACATTCAGACGTTTGGAGGAAGCTGCTTGTGCTGCAATGGAAGCTGAGACTTCGGCCATCAGACGCTGCATTACAGTTGGGTCCACAAATGTGTTGATGGAGTTGGCCACCAGGTCCATGTTGGAAAGGATGGGCTCTAAGCTCTGCACAAAGCCCTGTGCCATGTTAGTGCCGGACTCCTCCATGCTCCTCGACATCGAACGCAGGCTTTCTGACAGGGTTCCCTATGCACCAAGCATTTTGGTGTGTACACCCATCAGCCTTTTGCTGTAGCCTGGTCCAGCGAAGCCCTTGTCTGTGTCCTGTGCAGCAGAACTCATGCGCGACCTCGCCCCCAGCTTGTCCTGACTCCATCTGTTGCGTTCTACCTTCACAGCATCTGAACAAGAAGCCCTGCTAACATCAAAGTGGCCACTGGAGGGTGCTGTCTACTAATCGTTCTGCTGAGCAATGAGTCCGTAGTTAACATGACAATTGTTCCTGATGGACTTTTCCCACTATCACCTATGTTCAAGAGGAAATACACAAGGATTTAAAAAGCAATTAGATATTACAGAGTAGAATTGAGAGATTTTGGTTTTATAAGTTTTAGATTTTTAGATTAGTAAAAGTTTACTGACAACTCTAACAAGAGACAATGGGCTGGATTTTAATTCAGGGGCGGGCTGGGGTCGTGTAATCCACATTTCGCATTATCCACACGAATCTAAATTGATGTGGGAAATTGATGCGATTTTAACTTAATTGGCCAATTGAGTTCCAGCGTGTGGGAACGCTTGGCAAATGAGTTTTTCCAGTCTGAAAGTAGCCTCCGATGACGTCATCATTGCTGCTGCATTTAAGGTCTGCAACAAGCCTTGCTTCTTCTGCAGACTGCCAACCTTTTGGCCTTTCATGCTACAGGGACCTGGAGGCAGAATGGCCAGTGAAAGACCTAGGTCTGCTCCCAGGTTTGTTGACGTTGCCCTGCAGGCTTTAGTTGAGGGAGCAAGAGCTCATAAAGAGGTGCTCTTCCCTTCTTCAGGGAGGAAGAAGCCTCCCCAGCAGACCAAGGCTGTGTGGCTGCAAGTGGCAGAGGAGGTCAACTCATTATCAGTAACCCGCAGAACGTGGATTCAGTGCAGGAAGAGGTTTCATGACCTTCTGCGCACTGGAAAACTGAGTATGAATTTTCCATCACCCTCAATCTGATCCCCAGTGCCTCTCCTCACCAGAACTCAGCTTTAGCAATCTCTTCCTCCACATCCCACTTGACACTGACATCCATGCACCCTTACCCATTCCCTTTCTCTCTATGGTCATATTTACCGAACTATTCGACTATACAGCCCTCACACTCCCTATCACTGTGATGCTATTAAAACAACTGACAACACACAGGGAGGGCCCTTGGTCTTGCCACCTCACTCCATCTTTGTCTCCTTCTAAGTATCTATGCTATGGAATCTCTATACTCACTCCTTCATTCTCACTCAACCTCCACTTGTCTCCCTCATTGCAGGAAAAGAGAGCTCACAATAAGCGAGAAAGAGCGAGGACAGGAGGAGGGCCACCCTCAGATGCCCACCTCACACCCTGGGAGGAGACGGTCCTGAAGATCGCAGGAGTGGAGGAAGATGCGCAAGTGGGGGACGGACAGACGGGAGCATCACAGCAAGCTGGTGACAAAATAGTTTTCCATCTCTCTTATTGACATTACATGAGTCGCTGATAATGATTCTGAAGCTCTATGCAATATGCAATGTGCATGTAACCTTGGCCTCACATCTCTGACTCCTTTACTCCCCCACAGGACCATCACAAGCACCCATCCCCACTAGCCAGGAGGAACAGCCTGAGCCTCCAGACTCCTCAGAGGAAGCTGCAACCTCTGAGAGCGCAGCGTCAGCAGAATTAAGCGCACCCAGCACCAGCACAGACACTCACACTTTGGTGGGATCTTCAGGACATAGAGTAGTGTTATCACCTGGTGTATCACAGCGCACAAGTGAGCATCAGCAGATTCTGGAGACAGGGACAGCAGTGGAGAGTCCTAGTCGGAGGTCGCAAGACTCTGCCAGCTCGGCTCAGCTGCATGTCGACCCTCTGCCTCTAGGTCCATCCATAAGATCAGCGGTGCTGGAACTCTAGGAACAGATGCAGGAGTCTCTGGCAGGTTTTGTCTCCAGGGTCGCTGCGAGTGTGGAGCGAATGGAGGAGTCCATAGCGAACATGAGCAGAGCCTTTGTGGAGTCATTGGCGCATGAACGCATCACCATGGAAAGGATGGCAACCTCCATGGAGGTGATATGTCGCCAGAGTGCAGAAAACATGGTGAGTGTTCAGAATAGAATGACATCTCTGGAGGAGCGATGGTCATCTATTGAACAGAGAAACCAGACCTTCATGGAAGTCCTTCTGAGTAGGACTGCCAGTGCAGATACTGGTCCCCATGGCCCCCCTGATGTGCAGCAAGGTGCTCTCAAGCCACTTGCAAGCGCTGAGGGGGACCTGACCCATGAGAGGGAAGTTGGTGGCAGACATCAAGTAAGTGGGGGCTCCTCTCCAAGCGCTCACACTTCCATGCCACTGCAGAGCCCTCGGTCAGAGCCCCACCAGAGTCCACACCCAACTGAGATCGGCATCTCAACCCCTGCACAGCCGCAGGAGCAGCAGACTGTTGATGAGTCCTCACAGGTTCACAACCCCAGAGGACGCCCGCCAAAGGTGTTGAGACAGCAGCAGCAGAAAAGTGAGCAAGGGGCCTCCACATCTGCTGAAGCCACAGGGGAAGCACCACGTAGGAGCATGTGTAAGAGAAAGATACTGCACAAATAGTCACAAGGGTAGTCACTTGGGTGAAATTTGATGTTTTCTGTGAAAAAGCCATCAGATGAATAAGGTAAATAAAAAATCTGATGGCTACTGCTGTAGTTGTGGCGTGTGTCATTTCGCAAATTGGACTTTCACATTGATGGCTTAGGATTACTTGCAATTGTCAGTATGGTGGTCAAATTGCTAGGAATCCGTTGGTCCTTGGCCATTGTTGCTGCTCAGGTAAGAAGCTGCAAGGCAAAAGTGCTTGATTGGCTAGGCTAAGCAAATCTGGCCAAGATGAGTGCGTTCCTTGCACCCTGGGCAGCAATGTGGTCGCACGCTTCTGGCCTGTGCAGCTTCAGGTGGGTGAGCAGCTTGGCGCTCCTGCTGTTGGTAGTGCTGTTGTTCATGGTTCTGCTGCTGCCACGGCTGGTCTTCGTCCGAATCTGATGTCCAGGAGGAAAGGAAATAAATGGTTCCCATGCTTCTGGTATATGCCTCAGTTGAGGAAGCGCTCAGTCAAGGTGGCGAGAGGGGTTTCCCAGGAGGTCACACTGGAGATGGGTGTCAGGCTCCAAACTTCCACAGCTGTGGTTATGCCTTCTAAAAGTTCCCCCAGACCTGAGACTACAAAGTCCTGCCACCTGCAAATGATGGCTGATCAAATCTCCTCTTTAATGGTTCACCTGCAGCTGATAGTCAGCAATCCAATTGTGCTCCCGCCAGGTTTCACCGTCGTGTTTCAGAACAGGTGTGTTTCATGTGGGAAAAGGGTTAAAATCGCAAAGGCCTTTCAAAATGGCATTATAGAGGCAATTTAGTGCTTGTTAAGGGCTTTAATGGCCTATTCCGCCTCTTGGAGGCGGAACGGAGACGGGACCAGTAGACACGAATTAATGAAAATTGCGTGGAGGTGGGATGGAGGTGGGGTTGGTCCCACCCACCAGTTTTTGCAATTTTAACCCCCCACACGCTTCCAATCCCGCCTCCACGGCCCAATGAAAATCCTGCCCAATGTGTGCCACCAAATTCAGTTACTTGGATGTAGTTTGAGAATGGAAGTAAATTTTAAAAATTCAGGTTGTTAATACAACCATTGTATTCAGTCACTGCTGAAAAATATTAAATTCATCTAGCCAGTTGCTGTGAGTAAAAGCATCACATGGAATCAGAGAAGTAGAAACAGTATTATGACAAATCACTACCAGAAATGAAAGAATCAAACTACAAAGTATTACAAAGTATTAACAGCACAGAAACAGGCCATTCAGTCCAACAGGTCCATGCTGGTGTTTATGCTCCACACGAGCCTCCTCCCACCCTTCTTCATCTAATCCCATCAACATATCCTTCTCTGCCTTTCTCCCTCGTGTTTATTTAGCTTCCCCTTAAATGCATCTTTGCTATTCGTCTCAACTATTCCCTGTCGTAGCGAGTTCCACATTCTTACCACTCTCTGGGTAAAGAAGTTTCTCCTGAATTCCCGATTGGATTTACTAGTGACTATCTTGTATTTATGGCCCGAGTTCTAGTCCCACCTGCAAGTGGGAACATCTCCTCTACGCCTACCTCATCAAACCCTTACATAATCTTAAAGACCTCTATCAGGTCACCCCTCAGTCTTCTCTTTTCTAGAGAAAAGTGCCCTAGCCTGTTCAATCTTAACTAATAGGTATAACCTCTCAGTCCTGGTATCATTCTAGTAAATCTTTTTTGCACCTTCTCCAGTGCTTCTATGTCCTTTTTTTATAATATGGAGACCAGAACTGTTCAAAGTACTTCAAGAGTGGCCTAACCAAGTCTCTATACAGGTTTAACATAACTTCCTCACCTTTCACCCCACCAGCCTCCACATTCAACAGATCATCCTCTGCCATTTCCGCCACCTCCAGCGTGATCCCACCACCAAACACGTCTTCCCCTCCCCTGCCCTTTCAGCATTCCAAAGGGACCGCTCCCTCCGCGACACCCTGGTCCACTCCTCAATCACCCCCAACACCCATTCCCCTTCGCCCGGCACCTTCACGTGCAAGCACAGGAGATGCAACACCTGCCCTTTTACCTCCTCCCTTCCCACTGTCCAGAGCCCCAAACACTCCTTCCAGGTGAAACAGTGATTTACTTGTACTTCTTGCAATTTAGTATACTGTATTCACTGTTCACGATGCAGTCTCCACACGCAGATTGTGTGACCGATTTGCGGAATACCTTCGTTCAGTCCGTAAGGGTGATCCCGAGCTTCCAGAAGCCTGTCACTTTAATTCTCCGCTCCACTCCCACTCTGACCTCTCCGTCCTCGACCTCTTGCACAGTTCCAATGAAGCTCAACGTAAGCTCGAGGAACAGCACCTCCTCTTTCGATTGGGCACTTTACAGCCTTCTGGACTCAACATCGAGTTCAACAATTTCAGACCTTAACCTCTGCCCCTATCTTTTTTTTTTTTAATTCTCTCTCTCTCACATGGCAGCTGTCGATCATTCTGCCATTGCCATTTACACTTCATCTAGACTCATCTTTTGTTTCTTAACTTGTCCCATTACCATCTCCTTTTGCCTTGCACCATCATCCCTTTTGTCTCTTAATCTCTCCTGACTTCCAGTTTATCACAGACCTTCCCTTTTGTTCTTTCCTCCCCTCCCCCTTTCCCTGCCTCTACATTTGCTTAAAATCTGTTACATCTCCAACTTTTTCCAGTTCTGATGAAGGGTCATCGACCTGAAACGTTAACTCTGTTTCTCTCTCCACAGAAGCTGCCTTCCAGCATTTTCTGTTTTTATTTAACAAAACTTCTCCGCTTTTCAATACTATCCCTCTAGAAATAAAGCCCAGTACTTTGTTTGCTATTTTTATAGCCTTATTAACCTGCCTCACTACTTTTATTGATTTGTGTAATAACTAAATCACTGAGAAATAAAAGTATCACACGAAATCATGGAAAAATGGAAGATTCAAACTAAATCACTGAGAAATTGAAGAATCTCATCAAATCACTGAGAAATTGTAGAATCTCATTAAATCTCTATGAGATAAAAGCATCATTGTGGCAAGTGATTGTGAGTGCTACCGCTGACCCAAGGCCGACACTTTACCATTTACACAAAAAAACACCTGTGGTGTTTTGATAAGTGTTACTGGTGGCAAGGCAGTGCTGATTAGATTGTATCATTCGTCAATAGCCCAGTGATGCATTTGACTATTTAGCCAGATGCATAAATCTGTTTATAATCAATTGTATTGACCTGACTGGCTGCTTCCTTATATACTTCCTGCAGTGCCAAAAGATTAGGTGTTAGTCTCCTGGAATGCAGTTACAGAAGCTATTTGGAGGGTTGTATTGAAAAAGAATTGCTTTTAAGGTAAGGAACGCAGTACAAAGAGAAAACCCATAAAGTATTGACAAAAATATCACAGTAAGAAATAACCCTTAACATGCTCCATGGCTTCAACTTTGGTACTTTCCTATTCCTTGTCTCCATGCCATTCCTCAGTAACATCATCTGCTGAAACGAGGCAAGCTTCAATATGTATGCTGATGGTGCCTCACTCTACTCTCTTCCACATTCTTGATCTCATTACTGCTGTTGTGCTGTGCAACTACTTGTTGGACATTAAGGTCTGGATGACTCAGAATGTTCTTCAACTCAACATTGGCAAGAACAAAGCCACCCTGTTCAGCTACCCTTCCCCTCATCCCCACCCCGAGAAACTTGCTGGCCTGCACTGGCTCCCTGAAATTCTGCAAATCAACCTCAAATCCTCTTCCTTGTCTTCAAATTCCTCCATAGCCTTCCTCCACTTTACCCTGCACTCTTCTCCTGCCCCATGTCTCAGTACTAACCTTCCATTCCTCCATCTCATATGTGCATTTCCATCCCTCCAATAGGTGGCAAAGCCTTCAGCCACCACACCTACTCTCTGGACCTCTCTTCCCAAAACTCTTCACATTGCTACCTCTCTCCTCCTCTCTTCTTCAAAGGCTCCCTCAAAACTTGCCTCTTCCACCATGCCTTCGGTCACCTCCCCTAGCTTCCTGTTTAGCATCATAAAACAGCTTGGGGCATTGTGTTACATGAAAGTTGCTATATAAATGTATGTTGTTACTATGCTAACTGTGATGCTGTGATTTATCTATTTGTTTTATGTGATATCAAATGGGGTAAATCTGATTTAAAATGGTTTCAGCTAGCTGTGCCTCTGTGACAGTGATGACTGATCCATGTAGTCAGCTACTTGCAATTAGAACTATCCGAAATGGGTTTGGTTTGTTCTTTTGATACCTTTGCTTAAAAATCAATTAAGTCACAAGTCGCTTCCTTGGTGGCTGGAGCAGCTTATTTGTAATGTTAACATAAGCAGATTGACAGGCAACAACAAAACAACTTCTATTTATATAGCGCCTTTAACGTAGTAAAATGTCCCACAGGAGTATTATAAGACAAAAAAATTTGACACCGAGCCACATAAGGAGAAATTAGGGCAGTTGGTCAAAGAGGTAGGTTTTAAGGAGCGCCTTAAAGGAGGAAAGAGAGGAAGCGAGGCAGAGAGGGTTAGGCAGGGAATTCCAAAGCTTGGAGCCCAGGCAACAGAAGGCACGGCCACCAATGGTTGAGAGATTATAATCAAGGATGCTCAAGAGGGCAGAATTAGAGGAGCGCAGATATCTCGGGGGGTTGTGGGGCTATAGCAGATTACAGAGATAGGGAGGGGCAAGGCCATGGAGAGATTTGAAAACAAGGATGAGAATTTTGAAATTGAGGCGTTGCTTAGCCAAGAGCCAATGTAGGTCAGCGAGCACAGGGGTGATGGGTGAATAGACTGTAATATATCTGAATGCTGAGTGATTAAGGAAAATGGATGGAAGAAGTGGCAACATTGAGACATTAACATCTCACCTCACAAGCCAGAAGGTCTGTTAAACTCTCATCAAGAAGATAATATAACATGAAAATGCATAAATTACAGCTTCAGTTGCTCTGCTTTAGTTCTGGCAAGGGATTCAATCTTCATGGGTGCACTTTTTTTTAAATTCATTTACAGAATGTGGGCATCGCTGGCAAGGCCAGCATTTATTGCCCATCCCTAATTGCCCTTGAGAAGGTGGTGGTGAGCCGCCTTCTTGAACCACGCAGTCCGTGTGGTGAAGGTACTCCCACAGTGCTGTTAGGGAGGGAGATCCAGGATTTTGGCCCAAGTTTGACCTGATGCCATGAGACTTCATGGGGTCTGGAGTCAATGTTGAGGACTCCCAGGGCCACTCCCTCTCGACGGTATACCACTATGCTGTCAGCTCCGGTGGGTCTGTACTGCCGGTGGGACAGGACACACCCAGGGATGGTGATGGAGGAGTCTGAGACATTGGCTGAAAGGTATGATTCTGTGAGGATGACTATGTCAGGCTGTTGCTTGACTAGTCTGTGGGACAGCTCTCCAAATTTTGGCACAAGTCCCCAGATATTAGTGAGGAGGACTTTGCAAGGTCGACTGGGCTGGGTGTGCCTTTGTTATGGCCGAAGCTGGTGCCAAGGTCGATGCCGGGTGGTCCGTCCAGTTTTAATCTTATTATACTTTTTTAGCAGTTTGATACAACTGAGTGACTTGCTAGGCCATTTCAGAGGGCAGTTAAGAGTCAACCACATTGCTGTGGGTCTGGAGTCACATATAGGCCAGACCAGGTTAGGACGGCAGATTTCCTTCCCTAAAGGACATTAGTGAACCAGTTGGGTTTTTACGACAATCCAGTAGTTTCATGGTCACCATTACTGATACTAGCTTTTTATTCCAGATTTATTTAATTAACTGAATTCAAATTCACAAACTAAAAATGCATTACCCATGTGCAACAATCGCAGTTTGAAGGCCTATCTAGGGACAAACTTGTTGCATCCAAAAGCACATCATACCTGCATTATACATTCTGAACAAGGGTATATAACAACTTGTAAATGGATTTTATTTGTAATATCTTTTTTCAAGCATTGTGTTGTTTCTTACTAAGAAATCTTGTTGCTTCGTACCATTTTTATGTATACTGTTGCATGAATCTGACCAAATGGAGAAATTCTGTACTTGGTACAGTCCAAACTAATGCCTGCTCCATGAAAGAATCCCTGACTTGTACTGAAGACAAGCTATCATGCTGTCTGTCCTCTGCACAATCATGAAGCAGCAGCAACACAAGGACTATTTATGCTTTAGCCAGAGCTCTGTGTATGTCCCATGAGCACAAAAACTGTGACATATGCAACTTAACATTCAGCATCAGTCCAAAACTTCACACAATGTAACAGTGGTGAAGCACACGCAGTACTTCTTCTTGACTGTGAAACTCTCTCCCAGACAGTGTTATTGCCTGGAACATTGTCCCCAACAACAACAACTTGCATACTATACCTTTAATATAGTAAAGCGTCCCAAGGCGCTTCACAGGAGCGTCATCAGATAAAATTTGACACCAAGCCACATAAGGAGATATTAGGACAGCGGACCAAAAGCTTAGTCAAAGAGGTAGGTTTTAAAGAGCGTCTTAAAGGAGGAAAGAGAAGTAGAGAGGGGGCGAGGTTTAGGCAGGGAATTCCAGAGCTTAGAGCCTAGGCAGCTGAAGGCACGGCCGCCAATGGTGGGATGACGGAAATCAGGGATGCGCAAGAGAATACTTGACTTGCTGAACCAGGTTATTAGAACACACATCAAGCCACGGGAAACCTTTGACTCGCTCTCTAGCTCTGGTACAGTTCCTCCGAGCTTTTCTGTACTCCCAAAAACCACCGAGGGCCAATTTCTAAGACATCTGTCCTTGATGCTATTGCTTGCTGAATCGTGCTGTTACTTCACTCAATGATCATTGAAGTTTATAGCATAAAATAAAGGCTGGCAGCCAGTGTTTCTGAATTACTGCACAACATATGCATTGTGAAAGAACGGTCTTTGTGAAAATTTACAGTTAAACCTGTGCTGTGTGATTAGTATTCTGTAGAAGATCCCGTTAATTAAGATTTATTTACCTAAAACACAGGTGCTTACCCATTTTATCGCTGGGGATGATGGAAGGTTGCAGCTGCAAAGCCAGTGAGAAAACAGCTGCAGTTTATTCCTGGGATTCTTCCTGCCATTCATCTGTCAACGTGGCTATCTGTAGATTATTAAATCAGCAACCTGCTTCCTTAGCAGTAGCCTTAGCAGCAATGAGTTTTCCACAGCCTGGAGGTCCATACAGAAGTATATCTGAATGTGAAACACAATCACTTATTAAAATTCCTGAAGCAAGCTTCCAAATCAACAAAGGACCTGTCCATAAGTACCATTCAATATTAAAACATAGAGTGAAATTAAACATGGGAAGCACATATTTTCACAAAGTTGTTTTTAAGTAATGGGTTTGGAATACATACATCCTCCAGCTGCCAAAAGGATGCTAAATGGACGTTTGAAAGAGGGTCATGAAAGACGTTAAGAACCGATTAAATCTAAAAGTACTGAAAGAATTGTTGACTGTTTCTGCCAAGTTTAGTGGTCTTTTGTTCAAAGGTAGGATATATTGGGATTCACCAGAATGATACCGGGGCTAAAAGGGTTAAATTCTGAGGACACGTTGCATAGATTAAGCTTGTATTCCCTTAAATATAGAAGATTAAGGGATGATCTAATTGAGGTGTTTTAGATGATTAAAGGATTTGATAGGGTAGATAGAGATAAACTATTTCCTCTGGTGGGGGAGTCCAGAACAATGGGGCGTAACCTTAAAATTAGAGCTCGGCTGTTCTGGGGTGATGTCAGGAAGCACTTCTTCACACAAAGGGTAGTGAAAATCTTGATCTCTCTCCCCCAAGAAGCCATTGCGGCTGGGGGGTCAATTAAAAATTTCAAGACTGAGATTGATAGATTTTTGTTAAGCAGGGGTATTAAGGGATATGGGACCAAGGCAGGTAGATGGAGTTAAGATACAGGTCAGCCCTGATCTATTTGAATATCAGAACAGCCTCAAGGAGCTGAATGGCCTACTCCTGTTTCTATGTTCCTAATCTCTCACCTATGGGTCATGTCAGCATTTTTACACACGGTATGTGTTTTAGATCATACTGCCAGCCCATAGGTTGGTGTTTCCCCACAAGGGAGCCTTGTTGTAACTCAAGAAGCTTTGCTATTTGTTGTATAATTGTTCGGATTGTGGATCACCAGGTTCACACTAACAGCGATAGGGATTTGAGAATAAAACAACTTTACCAATGGTTTTACCACTTCCAGCACCCTTCTGTGCCCAGGTAGCGGTTGATGTCCACAGAAGACCCAATGCGATTCCAGCCCGTGAGGGCTCTTCATCTACTCCTGGCGAAAGCTTTCTGTTATGTTTGTACCACTATACACAACTACATAAAATAATAAAGCAGCAGAGACTGAGAGTAACTTCAAGTGATCTTTACTGGTTAACTGGAACTTCGGCACTGACTATACAAATCGATACGCGTCTGTTATATACGCTCGCAACTAAGGATGTACATCCGCAAAACAAAGTAGTCCCTTCAATGTTGTATACATTACACTTCCTCCCCCTTTAGTTTAATAGTATATTAACACAAAATTTCTATAATTAACATACAGAGCCTGTCTTTACAGTAACCTTTTTGTTTTCTTAAAAGTAACAAAATCCAAACTCCAACATAACATTTTATTTTGTCAACAGCCCTTTTACAAGTCAAGTCTCTGGGGAGGCCTCCTCTGCCTCTCTGGGTAACGTCTCTCCAGCCTCTTTTGCTTTGGGGAATGAGACTGTACAGGTACAGGTGCATCAGGTGAGCTATCAGCACAGGTAAAGCTCTCAGCTGTGGATGAGGCTGGTGCTGATGCTGATGAATCAGGAGTGTCTGTTTCCATGTCAGGTGAGTCTGGACGAGGTATAGGGGTGTTCTCCACCTGAACATCCAGAATTTGGTCCACATGACGTCTCAAGACGTTCTCTCCCACATCCACAGTATACATCAGTGGTCCCTCTCTTGTGGATATTGTCCCTGGTTGCCACTTTTCCGTCCGGAAATCACGAGCAAGAACTGACTGTCCCACACTGAAGCTTCTTGTTGGCTTAGCATTCAAATGTTTGAACTGTTTGTTCTCTACATCACAACGTACATTCAGTTTAAGAAGGTCCATGCGAGATCTCAGGTTCCTGTTCAGAAACATCATCGCTGGAGTCTGATTAGTGGCTGCGTGTACTGCGTTCTGATAAGCAAAGAGGAAATTGTCTATCTTGTGTTGCAGTGGTAGATTCTCGCTGTACATTACTTTGATGGCCTTCTTGAAAGTCTGTACGAATCTTTCTGCCAAGCCATTAGTAGCTGGATGGTACGGGGCAGATGTGTAGTGCTTGATTCCATTTTTCCTCATGAAACCTTGGAATTCGTCAGAGACAAATTGTCGTCCATTGTCTGTGCAGATTTGTTCTGGTAGGCCATTTCTAGCGAACATGGTCCTCAGAACTGAAATGGTCTTTTCAGATGTGGTTAATTTCATTTTAATGACCTCGGGCCATTTGGAATGTGCATCGACTGCAATCAAGAACATGGAGTCCATGAACGGTCCAGCAAAGTCGATGTGCACACGTTGCCATGGTGATGAGGGCCATTCCCATGGATGGAGAGGGGCTTGTGGTGGTGCATTCTGGATCTTTTGACATCCTGAGCAGCTCTTTGTCAGGTCCTCGATCTGTTTGTCAATTCCCGGCCACCACACGTATCCACGGGCAAGGCTTTTCATCTTTACCGTACCTAAGTGGCCTTCATGCAGTTCATCTAGCACTCGGTTACGAAGCTTGGGAGGAATCACAACTCGTGAGCCGCACATCAGTGTTCCCCGACACACTGATAATTGCTCCCTCCTAGCTGAGAATGCTGGAAACAAGTCACCAAGCGCTGGCCATCCCTTCACAGTGATGTCATAAACTTTTGACAATGTAGGGTCATTGCGTGTTTCTCTTTCAATGAGGGAGTTTGTCACTGGTAGCTGCTCAACTATTGTTGTGTGAAATACCTCTGCTGAGTCAACTGTTGTAGTTCTCTCTGAGGTTGGCAGTGGTAAACGTGACAAACCATCGGCGTTGCCATGTTGCTTGGTCCCCTTGTATTCAATGTCATACAGGTGAGCCCCTAGGAAGAGTGACCATCACTGCAGCCGTTGTGCCGTCATCACTGGAACGCTCTTCCTTGGGTTGAAGATTGAAACGAGAGGCTGGTGGTCAGTTAACAGTGTAAACTGTTGACCATACAAGTAGTGGTTGCATTTCTTGACTCCCCACACAAGGCTGAGGGCCTCTCGGTCAATCTGTGCATAATTGCGTTCAGCTGTAGTCAATGATCTTGAGGCAAAGGCTATTGGTCTTTCTGAGCCATCTGGGAACTTATGTGACAACACGGCACCAATGCCATGGGGTGAAGCATCACATGCCAGTCGAATAGGTAAGGATGGGTCAAAGTGAGCTAGCACCTCTGCTGAAGTAATGAGTCTTTTACTCTCTTGAAACGCTTGTTCACAGCTGTCACTCCACTTCCATTGTGACCCTGTCTGTAGCAGTGCATTTAGTGGATGTAACACTGTGGATAGGTTGGGCAAGAACTTGTGATAGTAGTTCACCAGTCCAAGATATGATCTCAAATGAGACACATTTTCAGGTGTTGGTGCATTAATCACAGCTTCAATCTTGTCTGGAGACTTGTGTAAACCGTCCTTGTCAATCACATGTCCACAGTATGAGATTTCCTTTTTGAAAAACTCACACTTGTTTCGGTTCGCTCGGAGCCCATACTCCCGTAACCTGATGAGCACCTGTTCGAGGTTGGAAAGGTGGTCACTGTCATTCTTGCCAGTAATGATGATGTCATCAAGATAACACTGAGTACCTGGGATCCCCTGCAGGACTTGGTCCATTGCCCTTTGCCAGATTGCAGGAGCTGATGCTATTCCGATTACCAGCCGATTGTACTGGTAAAGGCTTCTGTGCGTATTTATTGTCAGGAACTTCTTTGATGCATCATCAATTTCCATTTGGAGATAGGCCTGGGCCAAGTCAATCTTTGTGAAGCATTCCCCTCTTGACAGGGAAGCAAAGATGTCCTCAATGCGAGGCAATGGGTACTGTACTGTGTGGAGGACTGGGTTAACAGTCACTTTAAAGTCTCCGCAGATGCGCACTTTTCTTGGCTTTCCTGGTTTTGTGCTGGAGGTTTTCTTCATCACTGGAACTATAGGTATGGCCCATTCACTCCAATCCACCTTGGACAGGACCCCTAACTGCTCCAAGTTCTCCAGCTCTGCTTCTACTGAAGGGCGAATTGCATAAGGCACTGGTCTGGCCTTGTGGAAGTTTGGATTTGCATTCTCCTCAATCTTAATTTTTGCTTTCATGCCCTTAAGTGTTCCTATTCCCTTCTTGAACACTTCCTGAGAGTCAGAGAGTATTTGTGACAGTCTCTCAGGAGTGGCGTTGCTGTCCTCCTTTGCTGACACAAACAGTGCTTGGATGGTGTGCCAATCCAACTGTATTTTCCTGAGCCATTCGCGTCCCAGCAATGGTGGTCCTCCATTTTTCAGTATATAGAGGTTCAATTGCGGTATTTTTTTTTCTTTGTATGTCACTGTCACTTTTATTTTACCTTTGGGGCACACTCTTTGTCCTGTGTATGTCTTTAACAGTACTTTAGTTGGCCTTAGCGGAATGTGTGAAAACAGTCGTTTGTAGTCATGTACAGAGATCACTGTGAAAGCTGAGCCTGTGTCCAACTCCATTTTCAGCCTAACTCCTGCCACTTCTGGAGTAATCCATATTATTCTGTGATCCTCTGTCTCTTTCACACTGTAGTTTCAGACAAGCCAAATCCTCTTCCGCTGAGTCTGTGTCACTTTTTTTTATCTGAACTGCTTCCAGTCACGTGGTGTACCTTCTTGTATCTTTCTTTGAAAGGTTTCTTGTTTTCAGTCACTTGATGTACCTTCTTGTTACTCTGTATTGTATCAGTTTTCTGCTTCTTATTTGCTTTGCAGGCTCTTTCAATGTGCCCTTATCTGCCACATTGTCTGCAATCTTTGTCTTTAAACCAACAGTCATTGTGGTCATGTGACATTTTGCCACAGCGATAACACTTCTTTTCCTGTTTCAGTGACATTTTATTAGTTGAATATTCCAGGGATTTTTGTTGAATTTCTAAAGCGCCACATGCTGCTGCTTCCATTGATATTGCAATACTCAGAGCCTTCTCCAATGTGAGATCTTTTTCAGACAGGAGCTTCTTTTGTGTGCTTTCATTTTGCATGCCACACACAAATCTGTCCCTCAATGCGCCTGATAAGCCCACTCCAAATTGGCAATGTTCTGATAATTTGCGCAACTTTGCCAAATATTCAGAAATGCTTTCATTTTTGCTCTGGTTCCGTTTATGGAATTTAAATCAGCTATGAGCAGTGGTTTGGGGCTTAATTGGTCTTGGAGTGTGTCCACTATTTGTTTGAATGTTTTGTTTGCTGGCTTTTCAGGGGTTAATAAACTACATAGCAGCCCGTATGTCTTTGCGCCCATAACACTCAGCAAAACAGTGTCTTTCTTTTCTACCTCCACTCCGTTAGCCTCACAGTACAACTCCACTCTTTCAATGTAAGTTGCCCAGTCTTCAATGCTGCTATCAAATGCTGCAATAGTGCCAATCATCGCCATTTTTCTTTCTTTACTAGTTAGCTAGCATCATGCAAGTCACTGTGCACTTTTCACTTGACTTACGTATCCCCTGCCTAACTTAGCAAGCGTACTCCGTTTTCTCTGCCTTCTCGCTCCTTTCTTCCAAGTTTCGGTGTCCTCTGGATGCGATGTGAGAATCGGAAGACGTAGGTTCATAATTCTCATCGCCAATTTGTTGTGTTTGTACCGCTATACACAACTACATAAAATAATAAAGCAGCAGAGACTGAGAGTAACTTCAAGTGATCTTTACTGGTTAACTGGAACTTCGGCACTGACTATACAAATTGATACGCGTCTGTTATATACGTTCGCAACTAAGGATGTACATCCGCAAAACAAAGTAGTCCCTTCAATGTTGTATACATTACACTTTCAGTCGTTGAGAAAAGTGAACACTGTTGCTTACATTTGATGAGTATGGTTTTCTGGGAGGAATGGAGTGAAACTTGTTCAGAAATGATTACAGCCAGTATTCAAGTCGTCCAACTAATAATAACAATAAAATAATAGTGCTCCCTTTTGTTTATATCTGAAACATTTAGAGGTGTATCTTGGGTGCTCTGTTCACTATTTTTAGCCAAGGGTAGATGTGACAAAAAGTGGCGGCCCCACAATGTTCCCTGCTTTATTCACACATTTAATTGTTCATTAAATTAGATAAAGTTGGAATTTATAGCCTGTAATGAAATCTGTTTGACTTGATCCTGTATTCGTTTTGCACTCATGTATATTACCCTCCCCCACTGTGTATAGTTTCACTTCCTCTTTCCCGACTAACCTGGGAGGTTCCAGGTCTTGGCTCTTGGCTCCGCCCCTGACTTCTCTTACATAAAGATCCCAGGATCTGTATGACTCATTCCTGTGAACCAGTCGGCGTGTTGAGATGTTAGCTCTGATCTTAGTGATTAAAAGCCAACTTGTTTAAGTCTATAACTTCTAGTTTTGTGGTTATTGAAGGCCCATCAATTTTAATCACTAAAGAATACTAGGATGGATCGACTCCTAAAACCAGAGCGTCTGGACTTGGATCCACATTCTGCTGAAGCATCAAATCAATTTGGACACTGGCTCAAATGCTTCGAACTCTTTGCGGGGGCCTCATCCGCTAGCGAGGTAGATAAATTGAGTCTACTGACTACTCGCGTAAGTCATCGGATTTATTCGTTCATCCGGGATGCCACCTCTTACATGGAGGCCATCACTATCCTGAAGGCCCAATACCAGAGGCCGGTAAATGAAGTGTACGCCAGACATCTGCTGGCTACACGCAGGCAGTGACCAGAGGAATCAATGGACGATTTCTTACAGGGCCTAAAGGACCTGGTCCGGGACTGTAACTGCAAGGCCGTGACGGCCAACGCGTACTCTGACGAATTGGTCCGCGATTCCTTCATCACGGGCCTCAAATCGAATTATATCCGGCAGAGACTGCTGGAGAAGGAGGTCCTGGACTTAAAAAAGGCAGTGGCCACTGCGCGATCGCTGGACGTGGCCCAGAAAAACTCTGACTCTTATTCTTCCGGCCATGCGGCCCTCACCGCCTCGTGCGCGCCGAGGGGGCCGCCATCTTGGAATCAGCCATCTTCCCCATCCAGGTCTCAGACCAGCTCTACGCCGCCGGAGTCCCCACACAGAAGTTCACCCAGGAGTCCTACTACAGCGGCAATGTCTCGAGGCCCGAAATGCTACTTCTGCGGCCAGGCCAAGCACCCCAGACAATGATGCCCAGCGAAGGACGCTACATGCTTCAAATGTAAGAAAAAGGGGCATTTTAGCAAAGTCTGCAGGGGGAATCCGATTTCCAACTCTGTCACCGCCTCGTGCGTGCCGTGCAGGCCGCCATCTTGGGATCCGCCATCTTTTCCCAACTCAACGGCCACCCAGGGCCCAACAGTGGCTTCGATCACGGTGGATCAATCCAGGCCACACCCGTTGACAAAATCCATGATGGACATACAGGTAAACGGGAATTTAACGAAATGTTTAATTGGCTGTGGGAGTACCGAGAGTTTTATCCACCCTAGCCTGGTACGGCGGCACTCATTAACGGTAACCCCTACACGGAGCAGAATTGCTATGGCTGCTAAGCCCCACACTTCGGACATTTTGGGCTACTGTGTGGTAACACTGACTGTAAAAGGCACGGACTACAAGGATTTAAAACTCCTCGTGATGCCAGAACTCTGTGTTAATGTAATCTTGGGCCTGGACTTCCAGTGCCACCACGAAAGTGTCACGCTAGCATATGGCGGGTCCCAGCCACCACTCACAGTCTGTGGCCTATCAACCTTAAAAATCAGCCCGCCCTCTTTATTCGCTAATCTCGCTCCGAACTGTAGGCCCATAGCGACCAAAAGTAGATGGTACAGTCTGGAAGACAGACACTTTATCAAGGCGGAAGTGGACAGACTCCTGCGGGAAGGCATTATTGAATGCAGTTCCAGCCCGTGGCGTGCCCAAGTAGTCATAGTTAAAAATAGCGAAAAGAAACGGATGGTAATTGACTACAGCCAGACAGTTAATATTTATACCCAGCTGGACGCCTACCCTTTACCCCGCATATCAGAAATGGTCAACCAGATTGCGCAATACCGAGTCTTCTCGACTATCGACCTCAAATCCGCGTATCACCAGCTCCCCATTAGAACGGAGGACCGCCCATACACCGCCTTCGAGGCGAACGGGCGCCTCTACCATTTTCTCAGAGTGCCCTTCGGAGTAACAAATGGGGTCTCGGTCTTCCAACGTGAGATGGACCGCATGGTTGACGAGAATAAACTACAAGCTACCTACCCCTATCTGGACAATGTCACTATCTGCGGGCACAACCAGCAAGACCACGATCTAAATCTTGCGAGATTTTTTAAAACTGCCCTAAAGCTGAATCTAACCTACAACGAAGACAAATGTGTCTTCAACACAACCCGTCTCTGTATCCTCGGCTGTGTGGTGGAAGATGGGGTAATTGGACCGGACCCTGACCGATTACGCCCCCTAAAGGAACTGCCCCTGCCACACAATCCCAAAGCTTTAAAAAGGTGCCTGGGATTTTTTTCGTATTATGCCCAATGGGTGCCCAATTACTCTGATAAGGCCCAACCCCTCATTAAATCGACGTCCTTCCCACTATCAGCTGAAGCTCAGGAGGCTTTCACCAGTATTAAACAGGACATTGAAAGGGCTGCAGTGGGTGCAGTGGACGAATGCATTCCCTTTCAAGTCGAAAGCGATGCGTCAGACTTTGCCTTAGCTGCGACCCTCAATCAGGCTGGGAGACCTGTGGCCTTCTTCTCCCGAACCCTTCAGGGACCTGAAATCAGGCACTCTTCTGTCGAGAAGGAGGCACAGGCTATAGTGGAGGCAGTGCGGCACTGGAGACACTACCTAGCCGGCAAACGTTTCACCCTGCTCACCGACCAGCGGTCGGTGCCTTTCATGTTTAATAACAAACAAAGGGGGAAAATCAAGAATGACAAAATACTCAGGTGGAGGATCGAACTATCCACGTTCGACTATGATATTATGTACAGGCCGGGAGCCCTTAACGAACCCCCAGGCGCCCTATCGCGGGGAATGTGTGCCAGCATTCATACGGACAAATTACACAGTCTCCACAACGACCTCTGTCACCCAGGGGTCACCCGACTATACCATTTTATAAAGTCCCGCAATCTGCCCCACTCCATCGAGGAGGTCAGGGCAATGACCAGAGCCTGCCGCATCTGTGCGGAATGCAAGCCTTGTTTCTACAGGCCTGACCGTGCACACCTTATCAAAGCCACACGGCCATTCGAGCGCCTAAGTCTGGACTTCAAGGGACCCCTTCCCTCTGCCGACCGTAACGTATACTTCCTCAATATCATTGATGAATATTCCCGCTTCCCCTTCGCCATTCCCTGCCCAGACATGACCAGTGCCACGGTCATCAAGTGTCTCTGTAATCTATTCTGCATGTTTGGCATGCCGAACTACATACACAGCGATAGGGGGATGTCATTCATGAGTGACGAGCTGCGCCAGTTCTTGCTCTCGAAGGGGATAGCCACTAGCAGAACCACTAGCTACAACCCCTGGGGTAATGGGCAAGTGGAAAGGGAGAATGCTACTGTTTGGAAGGCTGTCACGTTAGCCTTAAAGCCAAAAGGTTCCGACCTCCCGCTGGCAGGAAGTCCTCCCAGACGTGCTCCACTCCATAAGGTCTCTGTTATGTACTGCCACTAACGCTACCCCTCACGAAAAGATGTTCGGTTTCCCCCGGAAATCCACCTCGGGCATATCTCTACCCGCGTGGCTGACGTCTCCGGGGGCAGTACTATTGCGGAAGCACGTGAGAGGCCATAAAACGGACCCCCTTGTGGAAAAGGTACAGCTCCTCCATGCAAACCCTCAGTACGCCTATATCGAATACTCTGATGGGTGAGAGGACACTGTTAAGTCTGTGTGTTCTAGTTATTGTTAATAAGAATCACTGCACACAGACCACAAGAGTAAATTCAACAGGTCTTTTACTAATCGGAGGTCAGGCTGAACTGCCCAATAAATCATTACACAGCACTTATATACCGGTGTGGTCACCACCGGTATTACAGTATACAGCAGCCAAGATAAAGTAGTGCATCTCTTAAAATAGTTCTCTTAAAGGTGGAACGGTTACATACACCACAATCCTCCCTTTTTAGCTTAACAGTATATATTCCCCATTAAACATAACATAATAATATATATACACAACTTCATGTAAAAACAGTTCACAGATTCAGTCTCTGAGGAGGCCTCCTGATCCGAGACGGATAACGCCTTTCAGGGGTCTCTGGTTCTCGTTGCTGGGGTGACTCATCTAGTTGATCCCCTATGGATAGGACATCATCATCAGGTATATTCACTTCTGAGGTAGATGCTTCAGGTTCACTAACTTCCTCCACGGTTGTCTCTGTCGTAACCATGGGCTCGACCCTTGTTCTCGATCCCACCAGTTGGTCAGCATGACGTCGCATTACATTTTCACCAACATCTACCGTGTACATCAGGGGTCCTTGTCTGGCCTGAATTGTTCCAGATTGCCATTTCTCGTTTTTATAGTCCCTGGCTAACACCGGTTGTCCTATTTCAAAACTCCGAGTGGGCTTGTTATTGATATGCTGGAACTGTTTGTTTTCGACTTCCCGCCGCACATTTGGTTTTAACAAGTCCAACCTGGACCGCAACCTCCTGTTATAGAACATCATGGCAGGACTTTGGTTTGTTGTTGCATGGGTGGTGTTTCGATATGCCAGTAGGAAATTGTCCACCTTGTGTTGCAGTGGAATCTGATCTTCGCTCATGGCCTTTATTGCCTTTTTGAACGTCTGTACAAACCTCTCGGCCAGCCCATTCGTAGCTGGATGATATGGGGCAGAGGTATAATGTTTCACCCCATTCTTCTTCAGGAATTTCTGGAATTCCTCTGACACGAACTGTGGTCCGTTGTCTGAACATATTTGCTCTGGCAATCCATTTCTTGCAAATATCGTTCTTAGCACTGCGATCGTCTTCTCCGAGGTAGTGGTAGTCATTTTAATCACTTCTGGCCATTTAGAATGTGCGTCCACCGCAATTAAAAACATGGAATCCATGAATGGACCAGCAAAGTCAATATGTACACGTTGCCATGGGGTTGAAGGCCATTCCCATGGATGCAGCGGTGCAATTGGAGGTGCATTTTGGACTTTTTGGCACCCTGAGCAGCTTTTCGTCAGATCCTCTATCTGTTGGTCGATACCCGGCCACCACACATAAGCCCTAGCAAGGCTTTTCATCTTGACTCCCCCCAGATGACCTTCATGTAGTTCTTTTAGAACTCTCTCTCTTAACTTAGGAGGGATAATCACCCTTGTTCCATACATCAATGTTCCCTGACAGATGGACAGCTGTTCTCGTCTTGCTGAGAATGCCGGTAACAGTGGATCACCATGGGCTGGCCATCCCTTTACTGTCAATTCGTAGACCCGGGACAGTGTCGGGTCATTCCTAGTCTCCCTTTCAATATTTGCATTGGTGACAGGTAAACATTCGATGATGGTCGAGTGAAATAACTCCACCGGGTCAACCGTCGGTGCCTCCTCCTCAGTAGGTAGTGGCAGGCGCGACAGCCCATCAGCATTACCATGCTGCTTTGTACCTTTGAATTCTATCTGATATTGATGTGCCCCTAGGAAAAGGGACCATCTCTGGAGCCTCTGTGCTGTCAGCACCGAAACACCCTTCTTAGGGTTAAAAATGGATACCAACGGCTGGTGGTCTGTCAGCAGTGTAAACTTCTGGCCCTGCAGGTAATGATTAAACTTCTTTACTCCCCACACAAGGCTGAGAGCCTCCCTATCTATCTGAGCATAGTTGCGCTCAGCGGAGGTCAATGATCTGGATGCAAATGCGACTGGCCTTTCCAAGCTATTTGGCAACTTGTGTGAGAGTACTGCTCCAATACCATAAGGAGAAGCATCACAAGCTAAACGAATAGGTAGCGTTGGGTTGAAGTGAGCCAACACTTCCTCTGAGGTGATCAATGCCTTGCTTTTGCGAAAGGCCTTCTTACAGTCCTCGCTCCACTTCCATGGTACTTCTTTCTGCAAAAGAGCGTTCAGCGGGTGCAGCACCGTGGATAGATTTGGCAGAAACTTATGGTAATAGTTAATCAACCCTAGGAACGACCTCAACTGGGATACATTTTCCGGAGCGGGAGCCTTCACAACAGCTTCGATCTTGTCAGGTGACTTGTGCAGCCCCTCCTGGTCAATGACATGACCACAGTACGAGATCCGTTTCTGAAAGAACTCACATTTCTGGCGATTAACTCGAAGTCCATATTCCTTCAATCTGGTGAGCACCAGTTTCAAATTTGCAAGGTGTTCCTCATCGTCATCTCCTGTAATCAGGATATCGTCCAAGTAACATTGAGATCTTGGAATTCCCTGTAATACCTGCTCCATGGCCCTCTGCCAAATTGCTGGAGCCGAAGCCACTCCAAAAACCAGTCTATTACATCGATACAAGCCTCTGTGCGTGTTGATTGTGAGATACTGGCGCGACTCTTCCTCAACTTCCATCTGTAAGTACGCTTGCGCCAGGTCTATCTTGGTGAAGTGTTTCCCACCAGACAATGAAGCAAAGATATCCTCAATCCGCGGAAGCGGATATTGCACCGTGTGAAGCACCGGATTAACCGTGATCTTGAAGTCTCCACAGATGCGGACCTTCCCCGGTTCCCCTGGCTTGTTACTCGATGAACGCTTCATGACGGGAACAATGGGCGTGGCCCACTCACTCCAGTCCACCTTAGACAGTACTCCTGAACGTTCTAGCCCTTCCAGCTCAGCTTCCACAGCAGGTCGTATCGCATAAGGTACCGGTCTGGCTTTGAAAAATTTTGGGTTTGCATGTTCTGCAATCTTGATTTTTGCTGTAATCCCTCTCAGTGTTCCCAGTCCCTGTTGGAACACCTCTTTAACCTCATCCAATATTCTGGACAATCGTTCAGGTTTGACATCTTTTTTTCCGGAATCTACCGTTATTGCTTTTAGGGAGTGCCAGTCCATATTTATTTTCCTGATCCACTCCCGTCCCAGAAGTGGTGGACCTCCCTCAGGTAGTACATATAAGTCCATTCCTTGGTGTTCTTTGCCCTTGTGTACCACCTTGACTTTTATCTTTCCGATGGGGTATACTCTTTGCCCCGTGTATGTCTGCAATACTATCTCCGTATCCCGTAGGGGAATATGTGTGAATAACCTTTTGTAATCTTGCTTATTCATGACCGTCAACGCCGATCCGGTGTCCAATTCCATCTTCACTTGGACTCCTGCTATCTGAAGTGTGACCCAGATAGTTTGTAGGTCAGCTTCCTTACTCACATTGTGAATTCTCAGACTACCCAGTTCCTTGCTGTTGGAGTCTGAATCCGAATTCTGTTCATCCGAACTCTTCTCAGCCACCTTATGTACCTTTCTGCACTTATCCTGCGGTGACCTTTTGTTGCTGGTCTTCTTTCCTGACCGGCATACTTTAGCTATGTGACCAAGCTTGCCACATTTTCTACATTCCTGATTTTTAAACCAGCATTGGTTCTGATCGTGTGTTGTCTTTCCACAACGATAACATTTCGCTGTACCCAAAGCCATTTGATCTACGCTGAGTACCGCTGTCTTCAGCTGCATTTCCGCAGTGCCTCTCGCTGCGGCTTCGTGCGATGCTGCAATAGTGACAGCCTTATCAAGTGTAAGATCATTCTCTTCAAGCAGCCGCTTTTGTGTTCCTTCTTTCGACAATCCACACACGAATTTGTCTCTCAGTGCCTCTGTCAGTCTTTCCCCAAACTGACAGTATTTCGCTAGCTTACGCAGTTCAATTAAATACTCCGCGTTGCTTTCCTCTTTCAGTTGCGTTCTCGCATAAAATTTAAATCGTTCCGCTAACATCAGCGGTGTGGGGTTCAAATGATTTCTCAGGACAGCAACAATATTAGCAAAAGCCTGATCCGCCGGTTTAGCTGCTGATAGAAGATGCTTCAATAGCCCGTATGTCTTCGCACCCATTGAGTTTAGTAAGGTTAGTGCTTTATCTTCATCTGATATTTTATTTGCCTTACAATAAATCTCTATGCGTTCTACATACGTGGCCCAATCTTCAACATCGGGATCGAAATCGTTGATGTTACCACGCTTAGGCATCCTCGCAATCTTCTTGAGAAACAAAAAGAAATTTTTTTTTTTCAAAATGGCGGTTTCCCGCGCTTGTCTTCTTCCCCCGCCTACGAAAATGGCGGCTTCCCGCGTTTGCCTTTCTCCCCCACTGGCTGTAATGGCGATTGCCGTATTGCTGCGTTCGCCCTCCCCAGCGGTTCTCAAATCGTGCCTCCCAGCCCCTCTTGCAGTCCGGTCCTTTCCCCCCGGCTGCGGCTGAGTTCTCCGCGTTTTTTTTTTTTATTTTATCCCGCGCCTCGCGGCCTCGGTAGCTGCCTGGCCTTTTTCCCCAGTCGCGGTCGAGCTCTCTCTCGACGCTGTTGCGTCTCCCAGCCCGCTTGCAGCCCGGTCTTTTACACCGGCTGCGTTTGCATTCACCGCGGCTCCCATGCCTTACGCTGCCCCAGTCTCAGCGCCTCTGGCCCCGACTTCTGTCCGGCTCTTTTCCCCGGCCGTGGTCGAGTTCTCCGCCCTTATATCCTCCGTTTTTCCCTCCCCTACTTCACAGCCAACGTGGCCGACTTGCTGCTTGTCGCTGATCGGCTTACCCACCACCGTGATAGAAGGGATGATCACTGCCTGTTGCTGATGGAAGGCTTCGTGTCAGGATTCTTCCTTGCTCTTCAGACCCGAGTCTTTTCTCAGCAGGATGATGAGGGCGGATGCCTCTTCTCGACGCCCGTTAAACTGCCTTGGATATATCTCTGCCGCAGGGTAAGATCGTCATCGTCGCCACTGTTAAGTCTGTGTGTTCTAGTTATTGTTAATAAGAATCACTGCACACAGACCACAAGAGTAAATTCAACAGGTCTTTTACTAGTCGGAGGTCAGGCTGAACTGCCCAATAAATCATTACACAGCACTTATATACCGGTGTGGTCACCACCGGTATTACAGTATACAGCAGCCAAGATAAAGTAGTGCATCTCTTAAAATAGTTCTCTTAAAGGTGGAACGGTTACATACACCACAGACACTGTTTCCATAAAAGACCTCGCTCCCTCGGGGAGCGGAGAGAACGATGGGAGACTACCCGATGAAGACCTACACTACAAAGAGACAGGACGCCCAGAGGTATCAATACCCAACTTTAACCTGGAGGACACTGCAGATAACCTGGAAGACACTGCGGAGGCCCGGAAAGCGGAGGAACCAGAATCCACTCCCCTAGAGGCACCCCAACCGGCTTTGCGCCGATCACTGAGAACTGCAAAACCTCCTGACAGACTCACTTATACCAACTTTTAAGAAACATCACCCCGATGGACTAAATCTATAGAAGGGGTGAATGTAATGAAATCTGTTTGTCTTGATCCTGTATTCGTTTTGCACTCATATATATTACCCTCCCCCACTGTGTATAGTTTCACTTCCTCTTTCCCGACTAACCTGGGAGGTTCCAGGTCTTGGCTCTTGGCTCCGCCCCTGACTTCTCTTACATAAAGATCCCAGGATCTGTATGACTCATTCCTGTGAACCAGTCGGCGTGTTGAGATGTTAGCTCTGATCTTAGTGATTAAAAGCCAACTTGTTTAAGTCTATAACTTCTAGTTTTGTGGTTATTGAAGGCCCATCACAGCTCTTAATCACAAAAATAGATTGAATTTCAAGATTTGCTCATTTCATTGTTACTTTTATCTAATCCAATTTGACATGCTTACTTCACTTTATTATTCTCACTCACATTTGTAACAATGCTACCTGAAAAAATGTCTTCAAATGTTAAGTTCTGTGGCTGCTTTCACATAATACATACGCCGCGGATACAATTAAATACCTTTAGAAGTCTGGACCCTTTAAGCAGATGTCTTTTTTGAACAGGTGGTATTACTGTGTCTTTATTTTCTCCAATGACATCATCAAAACCAGCAACGTCTTTCCATGTTGCCTAAGATAAATGACAATCTGATTATTAACATCGTCCACTTTACTATTGGATAATTTGATCATTTTACAGCAAAAAAAAACTTCAAGTTACTCTGAAAGGGCAAGTTACTCTGGGCAGTTCTCTATTGATCACCTCTAGTGATCAGTTTAAGGGCATTGCAGAGGTGCAATGAACTGACAGGCTTATCCTTTCACCTCTGTGTTCAAACTCAGCCCAGACTAATGAACTGACGGTCTCTCTTTGCCATCTATAAAGATTGCGCATGAAATAAGTCTGGACAGACTCAACACAGTCCCCAATTGGACAGGAAACTTGAACACAAAAATGTCTAAAATTCAACAGCAATTGGCAATGTGACTCAGAGAGTCAGTAAGTATGGGTAATATGGATAGTGGTAAAATTTACACTGGGGCTGTAGCTTGTACTGTTCTGAGGTTAAGGTTAAGGCGCATCACTGATCCAGAGTACAGGGAACGTTCCTCTGCATCTGACCAATGGAATGAATGATCTGGGAATGATTGGATCCCAAGTTGGGAGACGCTTCATTCTCCAGTGCTGACATCACTCACTTTGATATGCAGTAAAATCCAGAAATAAAATATTAATTAAAGAAAAATCTTTGTCACAGGTTTCTTGCCAGACTTATTGGCCTTTGCATGGCAGGAGAATGTAAAATGGCCAGCTATTTCCTTTTTGCCAATTGTTTCTGTCCCTCTACTGAAGATGCTGACTCTTGCTGGTGGAGTATGCTCATTGGTAGCTGTCTGGAACCTCACCCAAGGTGTTGGTCTTCACATGTGACCATGCAGAGTGAGTGAGTGTCAATTGACTATTAGGCCTTGTAAGACACCACTGCCTTCCTGATCCTATCCTCACCCCAATTTTTGATACTGATCCGCTTTAATAGTTACAACTCATTCAACCAGCTGTTTTTTTTATCCAACTTTAAGCCCAGAGCATTTCTGAACATTTTTCATAGTAAAGCCACATCCAGCAGGACAGAACAGAGCAAGCTGGGAACCTTCGAAATGGGGATGGTATTCACAAAGCAGTGCGACTCATTTTAAGGAATATTACCACACAGCTTCCTCCAACTTGCTTCCACCTTTTAGAAATGAAAATCAATACACCTCTCAGTCCTGTATTGATGTGTCAGCCTAGGTCACATACTTCAGTCCGAGAGTGGAGCTTGAACCCACATGTTTCTTATTTAGAGGCAAGGATGCTATGGCTGAGCCAAACTGACACTTGGATATAAGATAAATAGGTAATGAAAGTAAGGTATGGGGTTCTACAAATGCTGCAACAGGATCAACTGGAAATGATCCATTCTGCAGAGGCTGGAGTATGTCAGGAGCTGAACATATGAAATAAAAACAAAAAATGCTGGGAACACTCAGGAGGTCAGGCAACATCTGCGAAGAGAGAAACAGAGTCAACGTTTCAGGTCGATGACCTTTCATCAGGACTGATGAATTATAAAGATGACTGAAAGTCTCTGGCCCCGATATTAATATGAAGGTGGCTTCCGAGCGGGGTGGGGGGGGAGGGGGAGCTGGCTGGGTGGGGGGGTGCAATTGCGCAGGGGAAACACGGAAGTCAACTCAAGCCGGTCGGAATTTGCGATCACAACTGAATTGAACCAATTAATTTTGACTTCCGGGTTTCGTGTCTCCAGGCTGCAGAGCGGGCGTGATGCACAGCCGCATGACACGATCTCAGCTGTGTTTAAAGGGAGAGTCCAGAGATGGAAATTGGAGGTGTTCAGGGTGGTTGGTGGACATAGAGTAAGGGCAGCACCCAGGTTTAATGACGCCTCGCTGGAATTACCGCTGGGTGCAGTCAGAAGGAGGAGGGACATACTTCTCTCAACAATGGGAGGAAGAAACCTGCTGCTCTCACCAAGAAGGTGTGGTTGGAGGTAGCTGAGGAGGTGAGCAGCAGGAACACTGTGCCCAGGTCTTGGATGAAATGTAGGAAGTGGTTTAATAACCTAACCAGGTCAGGCTGATTCACCAACATCCTGTGCTTTAAGCCCCCGCCCCCTTTCACTCTGTCTTGCTAAGTGCTCTTCATCACATCACTCCTCACACCCACTCAACTTTCAGCAGCACCTAGCCTTCACTTTCTAAGCACTTCACCACCTCCCCGTGTATCCTTCCACCATTGCCACTTACTCCAATCCTTATGCAATGTGATGCATCTGTCTGATAGTCACCCTCACCAAATGCACTGCATCCATCCGGTCTATACCTGACCTTCAGTCATTTACAGGTCTGTTTATTGCCACATGTAGGAGAAGAGAGCGCAAAGTGCAAGGGAGAGGGAGAGGACGCCTCTATTCAAGAATGGAGGGAGACAGAAAGCAGGAAACTATTGGCCAGTTAGCCTAACTTCTGTCATTGGGAAAATGCTGGAATCCATTATTAAGGAAGTAGTAGCAGTTTATTTAGAAAATCATAATACAATCAAGCAGAGTCAACATGGTTTTATGAAAGGGAAATCGCGTTTGACAAATTTACTAGAGTTCTTTGAGGATGTAACAAGCAGGGTGGATAAAGGGGAACCAGTAGATGTAGTGTATTTGGATTTCCAGAAGGCATTCGATAAGGTGCCACATAAAAGGTTACTGCACAAGATAAGAGCTCAAGGTGTTGGGGGTAATATATTAGATTGGACAGAGGATTGGCTAACGAACAGAAAACAGAGAGTCGAGATAAATGGATCATTTTCAGGTTGGCAAACTGTAACTACTGGTGTGCCACAGGGATCAGTGCTGGGGCCTCAAACATTTACAATCTATATTAATGACTTGGATGAAGGGACCGAGTGTACTGTTGCCAAATTTGCTGATGATACAATGATGGGTGGGAAAGCAAGTTGTGAGGAGGACACAAAGGGCTGGATTTTGATAATGGGGTGGGCTGGGGTCGTGTAATCCGCATTTCGTGTTAGCCACCCGATTCTAAATCGATGTGGGAAAATGCCATTTTAACTTAATTGGCCAATTGAGTTCCAACGTGTGGGAACCCATGGCCAATGAGTTTTTCCGGTCTGAAAGTCACCTCCGATGACGTCATCATTGCTGCTGCATTTAAGGTCTGCAACAAGCCTTGCTTCTTCTGCAGACTGCCAAGCTTTTGCCCTTGCATGTTTGAGGCACCTGCAGGAAGAATGGCCAGCCAGAGACCTAGGTCTGCACCCCACTTTGATGACATTGCCCTGCAGGCTTTAGTAGAGGGAGCAAGAGCAAATAAAGAGGTGCTCTTCCCTTCTTCGGGGAGGAAGAAGCCTCCCCAGCAAACCAAGGCTGTGTGGATCCAGGTGGCAGAGGAGGTCAACTCATTGTCAATAACCTGCAGAACCTGGCTTCTGTGCAGGAAGAGATTTCATGACCTTCTGCGCACTGGAAAATTGAGTATGACTTTGCCATCACCCTCAATCTGATCCCCATTGCCTCTCCTCACCAGCACTCAGCTTTAGCAATCTCTTCCTCCACATCCAACTTGACACTGACATCCATGCACCCTTACCCATTCCCTTTCTCTCTATGGTCACATTCACCTAACTATTCAACTATGCAGTCCTCACACTCCCTATCGCTGTGATGCAATTACAACTAACAACACACAGGGAGGGCCCTTGGTCTTGCCACCTCACTCCTCCTTTGTCTCCTTCTAAGCATCTATGCTATGGATTCTCTACACTCACTCCTTCATTCTCACTCAAACTCCACTTATCTCCCTCATTGCAGGAAAAGAGAGCTCACAATAAGAGGGAAAGAGCGAGGACAGGAGGAGGGCCACCCTCAGTAGCCCAGCTCACCACCTGGGAGGAGGCGGTCCTGGAGATCGTGGGAGTGGAGGAAGATTCCCAAGTGGGGGATGGACAGATGGGCGCATCACAGCAAGCTGGTGACAGAATAGTTTACCATCTCTCTCAATGACATTGCATGAGTCGCTGATAATGATTCTGAAGCTCTAACAGATGGACTTATGATCATCTGCAATATGCAATATGCATGTAACCTTGGCCTCACATCTGACTCTTTCCTTTACTCCCCCACAGGACCATCGCAACCCTCCGTCCCCACTATCCAGGAAGAACAGCATGAGCCTCAAGACTCCTCAGAGGAAGCTGCAACCTCTGAGGGCGCAGCGTCAGCAGAATTCACCACACCCAGCACCAGCGCAGATACTCACACCTCGGAGGGAACGTCGCAAGATAGAGTAGTGTTGTCACCTAGTGTATCACAGCTCACAAGTGAGCATCAGCAGATTGTGGAGACAGGGACAGCAGTGGAGAGTCCTAGTCGGAGGGCGCAGGACTCTCCCAGCTCGGCTCAGCTGCATGTTGTCCCTCTGCCTCTGGGTCCATCCATAAGATCAGCGGTGCTGGAACTCCAGGAACAGATGCAGGAGTCTCTGGCAGGTTTTGTCTCCAGGGTCGCTACGAGTGTGGAGCAAATGGAGGAGTCCATTGCAATCATGAGCAGAGGCTTTGTGGAGTCATTGGCGCATGAACGCATCACCACGGAAAGGATGGCAACCTCCGTGCAAATGATGGCAACCTCCGTCGAAAGGATGGCTACAGTAGACGAGAGGATGACTGCAGCCATGTAGGAGATAAGTCGCCAAAGTGCAGAAAACATGGTGAGTGTTCAGAATAGAATGACATCTCTGGAGGAGCGATGGTCATCTATTGAACACAGAAACCAGACCTGCATGGAAGTCCTTCTGAGTAGGACTTCCAGTGCAGATACAGGTCCCCATGGCCCCCCTGATGTGCAGCAAGGTGCTCTCAATCCACTTGC
Organism: Somniosus microcephalus; assembly: GCF_052327205.1. Taxonomy (NCBI): domain Eukaryota; kingdom Metazoa; phylum Chordata; class Chondrichthyes; order Squaliformes; family Somniosidae; genus Somniosus; species Somniosus microcephalus. The sequence continues at coordinate 71,297,598 of NC_140994.1, read as the reverse complement.
AAGCGCTGAGGTGGACCTGACCCATGAGAGGGATGTTGTTTGCAGAGAACAAGGAAGTGGGGGCTCCTCTCCAAGCGCTCACACTTCCATGCCACTGAAAAGTCCTCGGTCAGAGCCCCACCAGAGTCCGCACCCAACTGAGATCGGCGTTTCAACCCCTGCACAGCCGCAGGAGCAGCAGACTGTTGGCGAGCCCTCACAGGTTCACAACCCCAGAGGACGCCCGCCAAAGCTGTCAAGACAGGAGCAGCAAGAAAGTGAGCAAGGGGCCTCCACATCTGCTGAAGCCACAAGGGAAGCACCACGTAGGAGCACGCGTAAGAGAAAGATAGTGCACAAATAGTCACAAGGGTAGTCACTTGGGTGAAATTTGATGTTTTATGTTAAAAAGCCATCAGATGATTACTGTAAATAAAAAATCTGATGGCTACTGCTGTAGTTGTGGTGTGTGTCATTTTGCGAATGGGACTTCCACATTGAGGGCTTAGGATTACTTGCAATTGTCAGTATGGTGGTCAAATTGCTAGGAATCCACTGGTTCTTGGCCATTGTCGATGCTCAGGTAAGAAGCTGCGAGGCAAAAGTGCTTGATTGGCTAGGCTAAGCAAATCTGGCCAAGATGAGTGCGTTCCTTGCATCCCGGGCAGCAATGTTCTCGCGTACTGCTGCCACTGGTTGATGGACCTCTGCAAGATGTTCATTTTCGCTCTCCTCCTCCTCCTCCTCCTCATCTGAGGAGGATACGTGACGAGCCATTTGGTCCTCAGGAATCTGCAAGCCACGACACTGTGCCATGTTGTGAAGTGCACAGCAAACCACGACGATTCTGGAGACCCTGGCTGCTGAGTACTGCAGGGTTCCACCTGATCTATCCAGGCTTCTGAAGCGTATCTTCAGCAAACCGATGGTTTGCTCGATTATGGCTCTGGTGGAAATGTGGCTGGAGTTGTAGCTCTCCTCAGCTTTGTTGGACGGGCTCCTCAACAGCGTCATTAGCCACGTCTTCAGGGGATAGCCCTTGTCTCCAAGCAGCCATCCGTTAAGTTGGTCTGGCGGACTGAATAGCGGAGGCACACTAGACTGGCACAGTATGAAGGAGTCATGGCAACTGCCAGGGTACTTGGCACAAACATACAAAATTTTCTTCTTGTGGTCACACACCAACTGAACGTTAAGGGAGTGGAAGCCTTTGCCGTTGACAAAAATACCTGGATTGCAATGGTGTGCCTTAAGGGTCACATGTGTGCAGTCAACGACACCCTGCACCCTTGAAAAACATGCCAGATTAGCTAATCCAACCGCATGCACCGTGACACTTGCTTGATCCTTGGTGAAATAGATGTGATTGTGCTCAATGGCAAAGAGGGCATCGGTTACCTGCATGATGCAAGTGTGTGCGGCCGCCTGTGAGATGCCGCTGATCCCTGGAATGAGCCTGAGGCAAAAAAGTTGAGTGCAGTGGTGACTTTGATGGCCACTGGTAAGGGATGTCCACCTGGTCCTCTGGGCTGCAGGTATTGTTGCAGCATTGCGCAGATGTCAACCACTACCTCTCGCGAAAGTCGGAGCCGCCTTTGGCACTGCTGCTCAGATATGTTGAGGTAGCTGACCCTGTGTCTGTAGACCCTGTTTGGGGGGTATCTCCTGCGCCGATGGGCTTCCATGCGCTGGCCCCTTCTGGCCTGTGCAGCTTCAGGTGGGTGAGCAGCAGCTTGGCGCGCTTGTTGGTGCCGCTGCTGTTGGTGCTGCTGTTGTTCCTGGTTCTGCTGGTGCCGCAGCTGGTCTTCTTCCTCATCTAATGCCCAGAAGGGAAGGAAATAAATGGCTCCCATGCTTCTGGTATATGCCTTAGTTGAGGAAGCGCTCAGTCAAGGTGGCGAGAGGGGTTTCCCAGGAGGTCACACTGGAGATGGGTGTCAGGCTCCAAACTTCCACAGCTGTGGTTATGCCTTCTAAAAGTTCCCCCAGACCTGAGACAACAAAGTCCTGCCACCTGCAAATGATGGCTGATCAAATCTCCTATTTAATGATTGAGCTGCAGCTGATAGTCAGCAATCCAATTGTGCTACCGCCAGGTTTCACCGTCGTGTTTCAGAACAGGCATGCTTCACGTGGGAAAAGAGTTAAAATCACAAAGGCCTATCAAAATGGCATTATAGAGGCAATTTAGTGCTTGTTAAGGGCCTTAACGGCCTATCCCGCCTCTTGGAGTCGGGACGGAGACGGGACCAGTAGACACGATTTAATGAAAATTGCTTGGAGACGGGATGGAGGCAGGGTTGGGCCCGCCCACCAGTTTTTGCAATTTTAACCCCCCACACGCCTCCAATCCCGCCTCAACGGCCCAATGAAATTCGAGCCCAAAGATTCTGCAAAGGGATATAGAAAGGTTAAGTGAGTGGGCAAAAATTTGGCAGATGAAGTGTAATGTGGGAAAATGTGAGGTTATCCATTTTGATAGGAAGAATAAGAAAGCAAAATATTATTTAAATGGAAAGAGACTACAGAATGCTGCGGTACAGAGGGATCTGGGTGTCCTCGTACATGAAACCCAAAAAGTTAGCATGCAGGTACAGCAAGTAATTAGGAAGGCAAATGGAATGTTGGCCTTTGTTGCAAGGGGGATGGAGTATAAAAGTAGGGAAGTCTTACTACAACTGTACAGGGTGTTGGTGAGACCACACCTGGAGCACGGCATACAGTTTTGGTCTCCTTATTTAAGGAGGGATATACTTGCATTGGAGGCAGTTCAGAGAAGGTTCACTAGGTTGATTCCTGTGTTGAAGGGGTTGTCTTATGAGGAAAGGTTGAGCCTATACTCATTGGAGTTTAAAAGAATGAGAGGTGATCTTATTGAAACATATAAGATTCTGAGGGAGCTTGACAGGGTAGATGCTGAGAGGATGTTTCCCCTCGTGGTGGAATCTAGAACTAGGGGGCATAGTTTCAGAATAAGGGGTCTCCCATTTAAAACAGAGATGAAGAGGAATTTCTTCTCTCAGAGGGTCGTGAATCTTTGGAATTCTCTTCCCCAGAGAGCTGTGGAGGCTGTCAGTGGAGATAGACAGATTTTTGAAAAACAGGGGAGTCAAGGGTTATGGGGAGCGGGCAGGAAAGTGGAGCTGAGGCCAAGATCAGATCAGACATGATCTTATTGAATGGCGGAGCAGGCTCGAGGGGCCGAATGGCCTACTCCTGCTCCTATTTCTTATTATGTTCTTATGTTCTAGGACTGGAGGTGGCCCACCACAAATAGTGCAGCTAACAGATGCAGAGGAGGACGTCCTGGAGATAAATGACACCTCCACTTTCCTCTCAGTTAGAGCTGGAGAGACAGGGAGCTCGCAGATAGCTGGTGACAGAATTACAAATATCTCTGACACACATATGCTGACTGTATTTCATCAATGACTGAACTATGAGAAGATTGAGTATGGTGATTGTCAATATTGGGACTTTGGCATGACTGAATCCTTTTGTCTTCCAGTGCCTTCATGCATACAAGTGCCGCAGGACATTCATGAGGAAGATTCCTCAGAGGACCTCATTCCTTCTGAGGGTGCACTGTCACAGGACGTACAGCCATGCACCAGCGCAAATACTCACACTTTGGTGGGTCCACTTACACAGTTAGTTGGGTTTTCACCTGGTGATTCACACCTCAAAAGTGAGCACGAGCAGACACTGATGGTCCGTGTCAGGGGGTGCAATCCTTTGCAATATTAGTGCATCCTTGGCATCCCGGGCTGGAATGTTAGTGGCTGGTTTTGCGATGGGTGCCCCATCTTCATCCTGCAGTGTAGCTGGAAGCATAAAATTACAACAAAATATTAATACATTAAGTGAATGGGAAAAACTGTGGCAAATGGATTTCACACCACACCTGGAGTGGAATGTTCAGTTCTGGGCACCACACCCTAGGAAGGATATATTGGCCTTGGAGGGAGTGCAGCATAGATTGATCAGAATACCTGAACTCCAAGGGTTAAGTTACGAGGCGAGATTACACAAACTAGGGTTGTATGATCTGATCAAAGTTTTCAAGATATTAAGGGGAATTGATAGCGTAGATAGAGAGAAACTATTTCCGCTGCTTGGGGAGTCTAGGACTAGGGGACATAACCTAAAAGTTAGAACCAGGCCTTTCAGGAGTGAAGTTAGGAAACACTTCTATACGCAGAGGGTGGTAGAAGTTTGGAACTCTCTTCCACAAGCGGCATTTCATGCTAGGTCAATTGTTCATTTTAAATCTGAGATTGATAGCTTTTTGTTAACCAAAGGTATTAAAGAATATGGGGCAAAGGCGAGTATATGGGGTTAGGTCACAGATCAGCCATGATCTCATTGAATGGCAGAATAGGCTCGAGGGACTAAATGGCCTACTTCTGTTCCTATGCTCCTATCCTGCTTCTCCTCCTCCTCCTCCTCTATGTTCTCCTCATCCGAAGATGAGTTATGAATCCCTTCGTCCTCCTCCACCTGCAATCCTCTCTGCTGTGCAATGTTGTCCAGGACTCAGCACACCACTATCATTCTAAACACCCTCGCTGGCGAGTACTGACGGGCGCCTCCAGACCTATCTAGGCACCTGAAGCCCATCTTCAACATTCCACTGGCTTGCTCAATGACACACCTGGTGGTCATGTGGCTCTCGTTGTAGTGCTCCTGCGCCTCATTGGTGGGGTTCCTCACAGGTGTCATGAACCAAGTTTGAAGTGGGTATTCCTTGTCTCCTACGAGCCAGCCCTTTAATCTGTTTCTTGGAACGAAAAGATCTGGAATGTTGGACTGCCGCAGTATGAATACATCATAACAGTCTCAGGGAATCAGACACGGACCTGCATGAACCTCTTCTTGTGGTTGCACATCAGCTGCACCTTGATGGACGAATATCCCTTGTGGTTTATAAAAACCCCTGGTTGCTGTGGCGGTGCCCGGATTGCCACATGTGTGCAGTCGCTGGCACCCTGTACCTGTGGGAATCCAGCCAAAGTGGCAAATTTGAGTGCCCACTCATTCTGGCTACTATCATCACAGGGGAAGTTTACACAAGCCATCATTGACCTGCCTTACGCATTTATGTGCATTGGACAGGAAGATGCTGGAAATGTCTCCGGCAGATCTGTGGAAGGATGCTGAGGCGAAAAAGTTGAGGGCAGTGGTCACTTTCACAGCCACTGGTAATGCATGGCCACCAGGTCCAGCAGGAAGCAGGCCTTCCTGTAGGAGGCTGCAGATGTCTGCCACCACCTGACGTGACAACCTCAGCCTGCGGAAGGACTGCTCTTCTGAGAGGTCAAGGAAGCTGAGCCTCTGTCTGTAAACTCTGTGCCGTGGGGTAGTGCCGCCTGCGACCTCGGCCCCTCTCCTGTGCACCTTCCCCCTGTTGATGCCGATCCCACCACAGCTCATCGTTGCTGCTGTGGATGGTAACGGTCTTTCTCTTCTGATGTGCTGTCAAACACATCAAAGGCAGCTCCCATCCTGATCTTGTCAATTTGAAATCCTCAAAAGGTTGAAAAACGCTGTGTCCACACGTGAACTCTGTGCCAAGCGTTTGCCAGAGAGAACTGAGACAGCAGCTGCAATAAGTGAGCTTTTATTCAGATGGGACAAATGCATATTTAAATACACATCTGAACTGCTGCTCAAACTCACCTCAGTTTCCCTGGTCAGTTTCCCGAGCCCCGGGAAACACGAGCTGCTCAAGTTAAATTTGGAGCCAAGTTAAAAACAATTTTAAAATGTCTCATTAATGTCTCCTAAGGACATTAATTGAGCCAATAAGTACCCGCCCGCATCCAATTATTAAATCCCCGACTTCGGCGAGTAGGGCTCTAACTGGCACGTTAGAGCCGGGTTGCACACTCACTCTGAAAATCACAAATTTTTATCCCCACCCGCTTCCAATCCACCAGTTCTTGAGGGTTAAAATACCCCCCTCTGTAACTGACTACGATCAATCCTTGAAGTTTTAATTCCTTTCATTTTTCCATCTTATTTGTTGTTTTGCTTGTTTTAGCCAACAACTAGTGTTCGTGTGTGTCCTGGTAAACTCCACCATAAACAACAAGTGCTGTAACGCTCTACAATAGTCCCTCTGCAGCGCCATATGCTGGCGATGCGCAGTACGCCGGTTTCTATAAATCCAGCCTCAAGCTCGCCCAAAGATACAGCTTCTGTTAACGCCTATGTAACCATCCTAGGAGACGAGAGGGGTGGCGTCTGTCACTGATATCATCAGAGCAGCTTAGCAGAAAAAAGACCCAACGCAAGGGTCTCCATACTGACAATAAAATTGACTTGTTTAGAAAACCATCAAAGAAAATTCTGTTATGGATATTTTTCCTTTCCATGTTACCAGGGAGTATTTTGTAAAAAAAAAAGGTATACTTACTCGACTTAGCTTCCCCTTTAAGTAAACCATGAGGGAGTGTTGAGAAGGTGCCTCAGGATGACTCATCTGTTGATTAACCTCCCTGCTCGGGAAGCACCTCGCTTCCACACACTGCTCACTTCTGGCCAGCTTCCCACACCTTTCTAATGCCTTTCCAAAAACTCACCAACTCGCCTCTGCTCGTTGCTTTGCCAATATTCACCTGTGCTGGCTGCCCCTCCAATGCTCGCTCACCACCTCATCTCTACTATGCTTCCCTTTGTGGCTCAGTTAGTAGAAGAACCTCTTCTTGTGCGAGCAATCACAGGCATAGACTTGTGTCTACTCATTTAGAAATAAAATTATTAATGATTGAGAATGGGCGCTAATTCATAATTTTAGTGCTGTTGCAAGCCTGAACTGTGGGAAATGGGCCCTTGTGCTGACACCAAAGAAAGTTGCAGCGTCTAGGGGTCCATGTACACAGATCACTAACCTGTTCCTATGTCACCATTTGTTTTTGCATCAACAGAGTTTTAAAGAGTGTGCAGGAACAGAGGGACCTGGGAGTTAATGTGCATAGGTCCCTGAAGGTGGCAGGACATATTGAGAGAATGGTTAACAAAGCATATGGGATCTTGGGCTTCATAAATAGAGGTATTGATTACAAAAGTTATGCTGAACCTTTATAAAGCGCTGGTTAGGCCACAACTGGAGTATTGCGTCCAGTTCTGGTCACCACACTTTAGGAAGGATGTGAAGGCACTTGAGAAGGTGCAGAGAAGATTTACCAGAATGGTTCTGTGGATGGGGGATCTTAGCTACAAGGACAGGTTGGAGAAGCTGGATTTGTTTTCATTAGAGCAAAGGAGGTTGAGGGGTGATTTGATAGAGGTGTGCAAGATTATGACGGGTTTGGATAGGCTACATGGAGAAAGGCTTTTCCACTAGTTGATTCTACGAGGACTAGAGGACACAGATTTAAGGCTTTGGGCAAGAGATACAGGGGGGACGTGAGGAAAAACTTTTTTACATAGTGAGTGGTGATGACCTGGAATTCGCTGCTGACAGAAGTGGTGGAAGCGGAGACACTCAATGTTTTCAAGGGGAGACTGGATAGGCACTTGAGGGAAATAAACTTGCAGGGCTACGGGGATAGAGCGGGGGAATGGGACTGACTGGATTGCTCTACAGAGAGCCAGCACGGACTTGATGGGCTGAATGGCCTCCTTCTGTGCCGTTATGACTCTATGGCCTAGAAATTCAGTATAGCCACTTTTGGGGCGGTAAAGTCGGGCGGCCGCTAAAGTTTGCGCCTGGCGCAAAGTCGCGCCCCCTTCGCCGATATTCAGTCGCATCGCCCCAAGAGGTTGCTGCTGCGCTAAAACAGGCGATGCACGACTATCTTTAGGCGCTAAGCCGGCGGTGCTGAGCGAGACCCCCGAGGCCGGGCGCAGCGCAGGTGCGGCGAGTTCTTGATTGACGGCAGACACTCTGGCGCCGGTCAGCTCTTAAAGGGGGAGGGTGGATTTGTTTGCCTGCCACGCCCTGCACACTGCAGCCCTCAACCTAGGCCTGACCACTTCAGCTTCACCTGCACAACGCCCAGGGCTATGGAGAAGGCCAGGGAGAGAGCGCAGCGCTTCAGCGACGGTGACCTGAGGCTGCTGGTTGGCGGAGTGGAGCGCAGGCGCCATGTTCTGTTTCCAGAAGGTGGCAAGAGGCCGCTGCCCAGCGCCTACCGGAAAGCCTGGAGGGAGGTCTCCAACAGGGTGTCTTCCAACAGCGTGGTTGCCAGGACTCCTGTGCAATGCCGGAAGAAGTTCAACGACCTCACTCGGGTTGTCAGGGTGAGTACCCTTTCCAGTGTCCTCCTCATCCTTGCATGTGCACCTCACTTTATGGGCAAAGGGACCTGAAAGCCCTAATGGCCAGCCCTCATCCAGCAGCTATGGGACTGGCATGAAAATCACTTGCACATTCAGCACTTTACACACTTTCCAAGCTCTTCGACCATGGGAGGCATTGCAGACAAGCTCAGGGCTACACACTGTACAAGCTCTTCGACCATGGGAGGCATTGCAGACAAGATCAGGGCTACACACTGTACAAGCTCTTCGACCATGGGAGGCATTGCAGACAAGATCAGGGCTACACACTGTACAAGCTATTTGACCATGGGAGGCAGTGCAGACAAGGTCAGGGCTTCACACTGTACTTAGAGGCCATCCTTTCTCTTGCAGGCCAAGGTGGCGCACAACCGGCGCAACCGAACTGAGACCGGGGGAGGTCGTCCTGACCTCAAAGAGCTCTCCGACCTCGACCAGCATGTGGAGCGCATTATGGCAGGCCAGCTGATTGGCCCCGTTGCCAGTGGAGATGCCGACCCTGTTCTGGGCACCAATGGTAAGGGCATCACCTTTTGGACCTCTCTCGTTCCACTTGCGCATCAGATCAGCATCCTTTGCCACTGTCCGACCAATGCGGTGAATGGCACCACTCATGCCTCCCTCGCTGCCGCCCTGTCCTCACTCTAAAGCTACTCTTGTGCCTTCTTGCTTTCAGATGGTGAATCGCCAGGTGAGGAGGCGGGCCCTCAAGCTGCCACTGTCAGCCCTTCGGAAGACAAGGAGGAGGAAGAGGAAGCCGGCCCATCAGTGCCACCCTCAGCCGCGCCAGCCCATGGCGATGTAGGGGACACGTCTTCCCTGGAGGGGAGCCGGGGGGAAGGGTCGGAGGAGAGTGAAGCTCCGGGGCCCAGCGGCCTGCAGCAACGCGGGAGGGGTGGGGAAGCTCGGCGGACTTCTCCCCAGAGGGTGAGTGCGGCCTCCAGTCCTGCGACGGTGAGCGCAGAGGAGGTGTGCCTCCTAGAGGAAATGGCCGTCCAGGCTGAGCGCAGGCACACTGAGCTCATGGCTGCAGTGGCAAGGATGCCTGACTCCATAGAGTCTCTGTCAAGGAGTGTGCAGCAATTCGGAGCAGCAGAGGCCAGGAGTCTGCAACAATTCAGTGCAGCACAGGCCAGGAGTCTGGAACAATTCAGTACAGCACAGGCCAGGAGTCTGCAGGACTTCGCGGCAGCACAGTCGGCTTCTAGCCAAGTGCTCAGTCATGCCGTCCATTCACTGGCTGGTGTCATGCGGACACAGACCAGGGCCACACGGGCACTAACTGCTGCCACCCTCGCTGGATCAGCCAGGCATCGCCAGGGCACTCGCCGCACAGCAGCAGCCCAGCAGTCTGTTCTTCAGCTGTTTGCTGCGTATGCTGCAGTGCTGGCCCGTGCGAGTGCCAATGTCTCAGGCGGCCAGCGAGCACCTGCGATCTGCCAGGTTGCCACCATTCCTGCAGCCGACACTGCCACTCCGCCATTGCAGCTGCCATGAGCTGCTGGACAGACTGCTGCCGCCCAGCCAGAGTTGGAGCAGTCAGCAGCCGGCCACTCCAAGGCCAGAGCTGGTGCTGGCCGACCCCCAAGGGCATCTGCCGTCTCGCCATCTGCCCCTCAGCAGCCTTCATCCAGCCTTGCTGCAGCCACTGGGCTCCCATTGAGGAGCAGCAGGGCGGGCAGGGGCCAGGCAAGGATGCGCAAGGCATCGCCCTCGCAGGGCAAAAAGTAGAGGTATGCACAAATGCCTGGTGCTTGTTGTAAGGCCGACACTGGTGCAGTTGTTTTTGTGTAAGGCCGAGACTGGTGTCTTTCTTTCTTTTTGTAAGGCCGAGACTGGTAGTTTTGTGTTTTTGGAGGGGCCTTCCCCACATGAGCATGTAATGTGGGAAGGGCAGAGGTTTTCAATAAATTATTGTGGTTAAATTGCAGTGTGCATGGTTTTTTGGTTAAGTCCTGGTTGCCCTGCTCGGCTGAGGGCTTGTGGAGCGGCTACATTCATCTGCTGACATTGGCACAAGCCATTCCCTGAGAGGGGGCCTAGAACCGACGTTCAATAAGCCGGCGACGGGCGGCCCTTGCACTTTGTGCCTCCCTCCTGTGCTGGTCCTCCTCCTCCTCCTCCTCCTGAGGTGGTCCTCCAATCTCTGGTGGCAGTGGCTGAGTCCTGCGGATAGCCAGGTTGTGCAGCATGCAGCAAACGACCACGAAATGGGAGACTCACTCTGGCGAATATTGTAGGGCTCCACCGGAACGATCCAGACAGCGGAACCGTTGCTTCAGGACGCCGATTGTTTGTTCGATGATGTTCCTGGTCGCTTGATGGCTCTCGTTGTATCCCTCTTCAGCAGGGGTGCTGGGCGCACGGAGCGGGGTCATCAGCCAGGTACACAAAGGATAGCCTTTGTCCCCGATAAGCCATCCTCGTGGGTGAGGCTGTGCCTGGAACATGTCTGCCACAGAAGTCTGTCGCAGGATGAAGGCATCGTGGCTGCTGCCTGGAAAGCGGGCATTGACAGCTAGGATGAGCTGCCTGTGGTCACACACCAGCTGAACGTTCAGCGAATGGTAGCCCTTCCGGTTGCGGTAATCCTCGGCATTCTCCAGAGGTGCCCGCAAAGCCACATGCGTGCAGTCAATGGCGCCCTGCACCATGGGGAAGCCCGCGAATGCTGCAAAGCCCATTGCACGCTGTTGCTGCTTGGCAAGGGCCATGGAGAAGGAGATGAACTGACGTCTCCTTTTGAAAAGGGCATTGGTCACCTGGCGGATGCAGCAATGCACGGCGAACTGGGAGATGTTGGCAATGTCCCCAGCAGTGGATTGGAAGGAGCCGGTGGCATAGAAGTTGAGAGCCGCCATCACCTTCACTGCCACCGACAGAGACGTCCTGCTCCTCAGCTGTGGCTGCAGATCACCGCCAAGCAGCTGGCAGATCTCTGTGACCACGTCCCTTCTGAATCGCAGCCTCCGAACACACTGCTCCTCAGACATGTTGAGATAGGAGAACTGCTGGCGGTATAGCCTGGGTGGGTAAGGCCTCCTTTGCCGACGCCTGTTGCCCCCTCTCCGTCTAGCCAGGGCTGCCACTCTCTCACGGCGTCTGTGAGCCCTTTGGATGTAATTGAGAAAGCCAGCGTTGACACCCATTGCAGCCCCCATAAGATGCTGGCAAACAATGAGATGTCAATGAAGGCAAAGACTAGTGGAAAGCTGTGGCCTGAAGCCAGAAGTACCTGTCCGAGTGTTGGGCCAAAGCAGAAAGCTATCTACCTTGGTTTCTCTCCAAAGATCCGTTTCTCAAGAAGGAGTGCTGCGAAATGGCAGCCTTTTATAGTGCAGGAGGAGTACCCTTTAATTTGCGCCCCCCGCGCCCCGCATCGGCTGAGCACCATTCCACTGTAACAGTCGCTAGGGGCGCCAGGCGCACAATGGGGCGGCGCCACTGAAGTTGCGGTTGGGGGCGCACAAAGGGCGTTGCATGAGGAAATGACATCATGATCTGCGCGCGCAGCTGAGCGCGCGCAAAGACTTTGCGCCGCCGCTAAATCTCTAGTGAAGTTGGGGCGAGGCGCAGTTCGCGCTGCGCCCGGGCGCTAGCCGCCTAGCGCCCGACATCTACTCCTCCTAAGGCACTAACGGTTGGCGCAACCAACTGAATTTCTAGGCCTATGACTTGAATCTTATGCTTTGCTGCCCATGGATGTGCCAAACAATCATTCCCTGGGCTGTAGCCAAGAACAATTTTCCAACTCAATTATGTTTGATTGATGGCATCAATCCAGCGGTACAGAATGGATATGCTTCAGGTAATAACACCAGAAAACATTCCCTCAAATCTTCAATTCCAATTTTACCCAGTTCTATTACAGGCACTGTTTAAAGTTGTAGCTTTGCTATTTACTTTTCAAGTTCATGTGTTATGTTTGCTGTTTTCTTTGTATATTTATGGGTGTATATTTAGTCAACTAGTCTTTATAAAAAACATAGTATTTGCCACATGTTGTCTGCATCTTGTAATAAATATTAATAAATATTGAATTTATTACTACCTGAAAAATGTGTAGACCCTGTGCCAATTCAATAAAGTTAAAATAAAACACCCTGCTGCATTTTCCTGTTAATTCAAAATATTTACCAAAGATGACAAACTCAAAGCAAACGCAGTTATCAATTTCCCTGATTGTTGCAGTGTTGGAAAGGAAAAGGCCTTATGTCTATTTGTAGAATCATAGAATCATACAGCACAGAAGGAGACTATTTGGCCCATCGTACCTCTGCCAACTCTTCGAAAGAGCTATCCAATTAGTCCCACTCTCCTACTCATTTTGCCTCTCCTCTTCAATCTAGTTTCAATGGACCAGACTTTGCTGTAACAGGGCATCTAACGGCGTCTGCTATTAGTTAGCCTTGCCCTTGCACGGTTAGGTATTTACATTTTTTGCGTGGTAAGTTGCTGAAAGTGCGAGCTGATAAAATCGCAGCGAGGGAATCTGGGCATCTGGGCCCCGAGTGAACAGAGCAAGCAACTGTGTATCTCTTTAACCAATCAGATTGAAGGATTGTGAAATTAACAGCGCAAGGCCTGAGAAGGAAGTGTAAGTTAGAGAGGGTGAATTCAGTGTCAAATCAGGTACAGAAAGAGAAATAAAGAGAGGGAAAGAAAGAATGGATTAAGAGAGATAGACAGAAAGGGAAAGTTAATAAAAAATGACATTTTAAATTTTACATTTTTAAAGCATCCATCAACAATTAATGAATGGGACTCCACACTTATAAGAGTTAATTTTCAGTGGCACAGAGATTGCTTGGCAGTAATCACATTGTTAAAAGGGTGCTTAGACTGGAATGGACGAGACTTAACTTTGTGGTGAGTCTAGTTTGCATCTACCGTGCAAATACAGCAACTTCATGCCACTCAATGTATTTCAATAATGAGGCAGACAGCGAGATGCCATTTTCGCGATGCTAATGGTGGAGCGGCGCACCTCGGACAACAACTTTTGATTTTTTGCGTTTAACCGCACATCTGCAACTCGCCTGAAGTTGCTGTACCATTTGCGCATAAATAACGGCGAGCGCCATTAGCCTCACCGTTATTTTGACAGGAAAATCTGGGCCAAATAAATCTTCACATTTTATGTGCTTCAGTGAACAGATGGTTTAACTGGGGACTAGCACAAATCATGTTGCACCAAAAATGAATTAAATCACTGTGAACTGCTACTTGTCCTCTCTTGAATCTAAGCCCAAGTTAGTCTATGGAGAAGCGATGCTGCCAACTGCACCTTTTGTGTGGAAAGGGGTAGATTTTAAGGAGCAACAACTCAGCATAAAGATTTAAAAGTATCACCTCATTTTATTTTTGGTCAGATGCACCAGTAAAAACCAAGTCTTGAGATGACATGCAATTCAGGCTTGTCCCATCTGAGCTACCATGTCAAGCAGGATCCCTTGCAAGCCAAAGCCCTGAAATCCCCCAGTAGATATAGTTTCAGTCAGCCAGCCATAAATTAAATCATTTCCCTTTGAACAGGAAAAGCAAGTGTCCTTCAAACCACTGAAGCTTGACTGTGTCTGTCCTACGAGCCCAATAATAGATGATGTATGTGACCCATTTTTAATCTTTCACACATGATCATATTGTTTATACATCAGAGAGCTAGAATGAGTCTGAATCACCCTAAATTCTTGGGAATAATGGAATTAATGCAGTAAAGTATTTCTGAATGTTTTCTTTTTAAGGAGCATCTGGGACCACTGATGAGAGAATTTGGTGACATTAACTTTCAAAATCGCAATACCATTTTTGTATGGATGGGTATATACTCGCTTGTAAAAAGTGAGTCACAACCAGAAATTTGAGTCCCAGGGCTCCTGAAAATCCAGCTGTGACAGTGACACCAGTTCCTTCCTAAGCTGCTAACTGCAATGCCATGTAATTCGAAGGCCATTCCATGCTAGGTTAGACAAACCCGATGCTGCATTATCCAGCTGACCCCAGTTACAGTGCGCCACCTGATGGATAGTCATGACACAGCATTGGAATATAATGTGCAGTAATGTGAAGTTATCCACTTTGGTAGGAAAAATAGAAAAACAGAACATTTTTTAAAATGGTGAGAGATTAGGAAATGTTGGTGTTCAGAGGGACCTGGGTGTCCTTGTACACAAATCACAAAGTTAACATGCAGGCACAGCAAGCAATTAGGAAAGCAAATGGTATGTTGGCCTTTATTACAAGAGGATTTGAATAAAAGAGTAAAGACGTCTTACTGCAATTATATAGGGCATGGGTGAGAAAACACCTGGAGTATTGTGTACAGTTTTGGTCTTCATACCTAGGGAAGGATATACTTGGCATAGAGGAAGTGCAATAAAGGTTCATCAGACTGGTTCCTGGGTGGGAGGATTGTCCTATGAGGACAGATTGAGTAGACTAGGCCTATATTCTCGAGTTTAGAAGAATGAAAGGTGATCTTATTGAAACATACAAAATTCTTACAGGGCTTGACAGGGTAGATGCAGGGAGGATGTTTCCCTTGGCTGGGTAGTCTAGAACCAGGGATCACAGTCTCAGAAGAAGGGGTCGGCCATTTAGGACTGAGATGAGGAGAAATTTCTTCACTCAGAGGGTGGTGAATCTTTGGAATACCCCAGAGGGCTGTGGAGGCTCAGTCATTGAGTATATTCAAGATAGAGATCGATAAATTTTTGAATATTAAAGGAATCAAGGGGTATAGGGATAGTGCAGGAAAGTGGAGTTGAGGTAGAAGATCAGCCATGACCTTATTGAATGGCAGAGCAGGCTCGAAGGGCCGAATGGCCTACTCCTGCTCCTATTTCTTATGTTCTTATTGGCCAACAACTGTGGAGATGCAGATATTTCCATTGGCCCTCAGCAGGAGAAAAATGGGAACGGAAGTGAAACACGATGATAGTGTAATAAAAATACACAAATGCATAATAGTGTTTTGTGAGAATTTCCCTTAAAAAAAGGCAACTGGAATCCATATGAAACTAAACAAAAAAAACAGATTGAAAGTAAAACCAGTACTGGGACTGGTTAATGCAGAGGGTTAGGACAAGATGCCTTTATCTTTGGTGCATTGAATTGATGTCCTTCCCTCTGAGGGATAAAAGGATCGAGAGAGAGCGAGCGGAGTTTGGGCAGTTGCAACACGGTTTTACGGAGGCATAAGTGCACTGGGATAAAACCTACCCAGCTTCACGTCAACTGGTAACTTGACTCAGAAGCCTGGAGATTCTCCAGTGTAGGAAATGGAACAGCCCCGTTGTGTTTAAATATTCATTCGGCAGAGCAGAGGGAGGATTCACCTGCAATCTGTCTGCTTCTGTAACCTTGTGTGGCAGGGTTGATACTGACACTGGGTGGAAACAGTAGAAAAATGATCTCTTGCACTGACAAATCTCAGCTTTTTAATGAGCACAAAAATATATTCAAAACCAAATAAGTGGAGTCGTTTCTCATGCAGTTTAACATTCACACAACTGTTCCCAGACACATTATTCAAGGCATTTCAAACAACCCCGTGTTGTTATCATTTTCACTTCCTCACCCACGGCCCCCTGTATCGACTGGTTAGTTTCAAGTCCCAAAATAGACCAGCAACAGCCCAGAGACACCCAGGCCAGCCTGCTGGACGATGGGGCAGAGTGGACTCGGTTTCATCTTTCGGGGATGTTCGCTCCGAGTTCTGAGGTCGGATCCCCATCTGACCTGCAGAGGTTTCATTCTGGGCTCAGTATCAATTTCACAACGAGAATCTGTTTTGAAAATCCCCAAAGGGAGTTTTTATTCTGCCCCGGGACCAAAATGCCTCAGCGTTTTGATAATTCAGAGCAGCGCCGTAAAAATCCATCATTGTAACCACTTTACCTCAAAGAAAAGGGATGTTGCGTTTCCATAAATGTGATAATCCGAATGGATTAAGAAGTTCGATGAAGACTGGGCAACCGCAAACACTGTGCCCTCCTGCGATGGCCACAGAAACTTTCTCAGGTACTGGGTAGCTGCACTTTGTCTTCCCCTGGCTGAACTGCTGTTAATTCCAGCATCGCGAAACCCCCATCACCAACACCTCCCCCAACACCATCAAGCCCCATCACCAGCACCTCCCCAACACCATCAAGCCCCATCACCAGCAGCTCCCCCATCACCATCAAACCCCGTCATCAGAACCTCCCCCATCACCATCAAACCCCATCACCAGCACCTCCCCCAATACCATCAAACACCATCACCAGCACCTCCCCCAACACCATCAAACACCATCACCAGCACCGTGCCCAACACCATCAAACACCATCACCAGCACCTCCCCCAACACCATCAAACCCCATCACCAGCACCTCCCCCAACACCATCAAACACCATCACCAGCACCTCCCCCAACACCATCAAACCCCATCACCAGCACCTTGCCCAACACCATCAAACCCCCATCACCATCAACCCCCCATCACCATCAAACCTCATCACCATCAACCCCCATCACCATCAAACCCCATCACCATCAAACCCCCATCACCATCAAACCCCCATCACCCCCCCATCACCATCAAACCCCATCACCAGCACCGTGCCCAACACCAATCAAACCCCCATCACCATCAAACCCCCATCACCATCAAACCCCATCACCATCAAACCCCATCACCATCAAACCCCATCACCATCAAACCCCCATCACCATCAAACCCCCATCACCATCAACCCCCATCACCATCAAACCCCCATCACCATCAAACCCCCACCATCAAACCCCCATCACCATCAAACCCCCAACACCATCAAACCCCCATCACCATCAAACCCCCAACACCATCAAACCCCCATCACCATCAAACCCCCAACACCATCAAACCCCCATCACCATCAAACCCCCATCACCATCAAACCCCCAACACCATCAAACCCCATCACCATCAAACTCCCCAACACCATCAAACCCCCATCACCAGCACCTTGCCCAACACCATCAAATCCCCATCACCATCAAACCCCATCACCATCAAACCCCATCACCATCAAACCCCATCACCATCAAACCCCCCATCACCATCAAACCCCATCACCATCAAACCCCCCATCACCATCAGCCCCCCCATCACCATCAAACCCCCCATCACCATCAAACCCCATCACCATCAAACCCCATCACCATCAAACCCACCATCACCATCAAACCCCCCATTACCATCAACCCCCCCATCACCATCAAAGCCCCAACACCATCAAAGCCCCAACACCATCAAACCCCCCAACACCATCAAACCCCCCAACACCATCAAACCCCCCAACACCATCAAACCCCCCAACACCATCAAACCCAACACCATCAAACCCCCCAACACCATCAAACCCCCCAACACCATCAAACCCCATCACCATCAAACCCCCCATTACCATCAACCCCCCATCACCATCAAAGCCCCAACACCATCAAAGCCCCAACACCATCAAACCCCCCAACACCATCAAACCCCCCAACACCATCAAACCCCCCAACACCATCAAACCCAACACCATCAAACCCCCCAACACCATCAAACCCCCCAACACCATCAAACCCCCCAACACCATCAAACCCCCCATCACCATCAAACCCCCCATCACCATCAAACCCTACCATTAAACCCCCTCACCTGGCTCAACACCAACAAACCCCCCTCACCTGGCCCAACGCCAACAAACCCCCCTCACCTGGCCCAACGCCAACAAACCCCCTCACCTGGCCCAACGCCAACAAACCCCCCTCACCTGGCCCAACGCCAACAAACCCCCCTCACCTGGCCCAACGCCAACAAACCCCCCATCACCTGGCACAACGCCAACAAACCCCCCTCACCTGGCCCAACGCCATCAAACCCCTCTCACCTGGCCCAACGCCATCAAACCCCTCTCACCTGGCCCAACGCCATCAAACCCCCCTCACCTGGCCCAACACCATCAAACCCCTCTCACCTGGCCCAACGTCAACAAACCCCCCTCACCTGGCCCAACGCCAACAAACCCCCCTCACCTGGCCCAACGCCATCAAACCCCTCTCACCTGGCCCAACACCATCAAACCCCCCTCAGCTGGCCCAACACCAACAAACCCCCCTCACCTGGCCCATCGCCATCAAACCCCTCTCACCTGGCCCAACACCATCAAACCCCCCTCACCTGGCCCAACGCCATCAAACCCCTCTCACCTGGCCCAACACCATCAAACCCCCCTCACCTGGCCCATCGCCATCAAACCCCTCTCACCTGGCCCATCGCCATCAAACCCCTCTCACCTGGCCCATCGCCATCAAACCCCTCTCACCTGGCCCAACACCATCAAACCCCTCTCACCTGGCCCATCGCCATCAAACCCCCCTCACCTGGCCCAACACCATCAAACCCCTCTCACCTGGCCCATCGCCATCAAACCCCTCTCACCTGGCCCAACACCATCAAACCCCTCTCACCTGGCCCAACGCCATCAAACCCCTCTCACCTGGCCCAACGCCATCAAACCCCTCTCACCTGGCCCATCGCCATCAAACCCCCCTCACCTGGCCCAACACCATCAAACCCCTCTCACCTGGCCCAACGCCATCAAACCCCTCTCACCTGGCCCAACGCCATCAAACCCCTCTCACCTGGCCCAACGCCATCAAACCCCTCTCACCTGGCCCATCGCCATCAAACCCCCCTCACCTGGCCCAACACCATCAAACCCCTCTCACCTGGCCCAACACCATCAAACCCCTCTCACCTGGCCCAACACCATCAAACCCCCCTCACCTGGCCCATTGCCATCAAACCCCCCTCACCTGGCCCAACACCATCAAACCCCCCTCACCTGGCCCAACACCATCAAACCCCCCTCACCTGGCCCAACACCATCAAACCCCTCTCAGCTGGCCCAACACCATCAAACACCCCTCACCTGGCCCAACGCCAACAAACCCCCCTCACCTGGCCCAACGCCAACAAACCCCCTTCACCTGGCCCAACGCCAACAAACCCCCCTCACCTGGCCCAACGCCAACAAACCCCCCTCGCCTGGCCGATCGCCATCAAACCCCTCTCACCTGGCCCAACACCAACAAACCCCCCTCACCTGGCCCATCGCCATCAAACCCCTCTCACCTGGCCCATCGCCATCAAACCCCTCTCACCTGGCCCAACGCCATCAAACCCCTCTCGCCTGGCCCAACACCATTAAACCCCCCTCACCTGGCCCAACACCATCAAACCCCCCTCACCTGGCCCAACGCCAACAAACCCCTCGCACCTGGCCCAACGCCATCAAACCCCCCTCACCTGGCCCAACGCCATCAAACCCCCCTCACCTGGCCCAACGCCATCAAACCCCCCTCACCTGGCCCAACACCATCAAACCCCTCACCTGGCCCATCGCCATCAAACCCCTCTCACCTGGCCCAACGCCAACAAACCCCTCTCACCTGGCTGAACGCCATCAAACCCCTCTCACCTGGCCCAACACCATCAAACCCCTCTCACCTGGCCCAACACCATCAAACCCCTCTCACCTGTTCCAACACCATCAAACCCCCCTCACCTGGCCCATCACCATCAAACCCCTCTCACCTGGCCCAACACCAACAAACCCCCCTCACCTGGCCCAACACCATCAAACCCCTCTCACCTGGCCCAACACCATCAAACCCCTCTCACCTGGCCCAACACCATCAAACCCCTCTCACCTGGCCCATCGCCATCAAACCCCCCTCACCTGGCCCAACACCATCAAACCCCCCTCACCTGGCCCAACACCATCAAACCCCCCTCACCTGGCCCAACACCATCAAACCCCCCTCACCTGGCCCAACACCATCAAACCCCCCTCACCTGGCCCAACACCATCAAACCCCTCTCGCCTGGCCCAACACCATCAAACCCCCCTCACCTGGCCCAACGCCAACAAACCCCCCTCACCTGGCCCAACACCAACAAACCCCCCTCACCTGGCCCAACGCCATCAAACCCCTCTCACCTGGCCCAGCACCATCAAACCCCCCTCACCTGGCCCAACACCATCAAACCCCCCTCACCTGGCCCAACGCCATCAAACCCCTCTCACCTGGCCCAACGCCATCAAACCCCTCTCACCTGGCCCATCGCCATCAAACCCCCCTCACCTGGCCCAACACCATCAAACCCCCCTCACCTGGCCCAACACCATCAAACCCCTCTCACCTGGCCCAACACCATCAAACCCCCCTCACCTGGCCCAACACCATCAAACCCCCCTCACCTGGCCCATCGCCATCAAACCCCCCTCACCTGGCCCAACACCATCAAACCCCCCTCACCTGGCCCAACACCATCAAACCCCTCTCACCTGGCCCAACACCATCAAACCCCCCTCACCTGGCCCAACACCATCAAACCCCCCTCACCTGGCCCATCGCCATCAAACCCCCCTCACCTGGCCCAACACCATCAAACCCCCCTCACCTGGCCCAACACCATCAAACCCCCCTCACCTGGCCCAACACCATCAAACCCCTCTCACCTGGCCCAACACCATCAAACCCCCCTCACCTGGCCCAACACCATCAAACCCCCCTCACCTGGCCCAACACCATCAAACCCCCCTCACCTGGCCCAACACCATCAAACCCCCCTCACCTGGCCCAACACCATCAAACCCCCCTCACCTGGCCCATCGCCATCAAACCCCCCTCACCTGGCCCAACACCATCAAACCCCCCTCACCTGGCCCAACACCATCAAACCCCCCTCACCTGGCCCAACACCATCAAACCCCTCTCGCCTGGCCCAACACCATCAAACCCCCCTCACCTGGCCCAACGCCAACAAACCCCCCTCACCTGGCCCAACGCCAACAAACCCCCCTCACCTGGCCGATCGCCATCAAACCCCTCTCACCTGGCCCAACACCATCAAACCCCCCTCACCTGGCCCAACACCATCAAACCCCTCTCACCTGGCCCAACACCATCAAACCCCCCTCACCTGGCCCAACACCATCAAACCCCCCTCACCTGGCCCATCGCCATCAAACCCCCCTCACCTGGCCCAACACCATCAAACCCCCCTCACCTGGCCCAACACCATCAAACCCCCCTCACCTGGCCCAACACCATCAAACCCCTCTCACCTGGCCCAACACCATCAAACCCCTCTCACCTGGCCCATCGCCATCAATCCCCTCTCACCTGGCCCAACACCAACAAACCCCTCTCACCTGGCCCAACACCATCAAACCGCCCTCACCTGGCCCAACACCAACAAACCCCCTTCACCTGGCCCAACGCCATAGAGTCTAGAGTTTAGAAGAATAAGAGGTGATCTCATCGAAACACACAACATTTTTACAGGGCTTGACAAGTAGATGCGGGAAGGATGTTTCCCCCTGGCTGTGGAGTCCAGAACCAGGGGTCACTGTCTCAAAATAATTTAATAAAATAAAATAAAATAATAATGTGGAGAATTTTCTTCACTCAGAGGGTTGCAAATGTTTGGAATTCTCTACCCCAGAGGGCTGTGGAGGTTCAGTCGATAAGTATATTCAAGACAGAGATCGATAGATTTTTGGATATTAAGGGAATCGAGGGATATGGGGATAGAGCAGGAAAGTGGAGATGAGGTAAAAGATCAGCCATGATCTTATTGAATGGCAGGGCAGGCATGAGGGGCCGAATGGCCTACTCCTGCTCCTATTTCTTACTTTCTTAAACCCATCAAACCCCCATCACCTCACCCAACACCATCAAACCCCCATCACCTCAACCAACACCATCAAACCGCCATCATCTGGCCCAACACCATCAAACCCCCATTACCTCGCCCAACACCATCAAACCCCCATCACCTAGCCCAACACCATAAAAATTCTGACGAAGAGTCCTCGACCTGAAACGTTAACTCTGTTTCTCTCGCCACAGATGCTGCCTGACCTGTTGAGTATTTCCAGCATTTTCTGTTATTATAAGCATGGCCCAGTTGGGCTGAATTGCCTGTTCCTGTGCTGTAAAATTCTATGTACTACTATGGCTGTTTTAAACTCTTCAAAGTCAATGTTGGATTGGTAAACTGGTAAATTATTAGAGGTGACTGGAATGGGGGGCCAATGGTCTGTCACTATAGCTACCTGGCTGTCCTTAAGAGTGTTACCTGTGGTTGGCTCAGTGGTAGCATTCTCACCTGAGTCAGAAGGTCATGGGTTACAATCCAATTTCAGAGCCATGAGCTCAAAATCTAGGCTGACACTCCAGTGCTGAGGGAGTGCTGCACTGTCGGAGGTGCTGTATTTTGGATGAGACGTTAAACCAAGGCCCTATCTGCCCTCTCAGGTGGATGTAAAAGATCCCACGCTCCTATTTTGAAGAACAGGGGCGTGCTTCCCAGTGTCCTGTCCAATATTTATCCCTTAAACAACATCAGTTTAAAAAAAACATATTATCTGGTCATAATTGCATTGCTGTTTATGGGACCTTGCTGTGCACAAATTGGCTGCCTCATTTCCTACATTACAACAGTGACTACACTTCAAAAGTACTTCATTGGCTGTGAAACACTTTGGGACATCCTGAGGATGTGAAAGGCGCTATATAGATCTAAGTTCTTACTTTTTTTAAATTGTTGATATATAGCATCCACTTTGTTTCCTTTGCAGATTCATTCCAGTTTACCTCACTCCTTCACCAGGACGAAAGGGCTGTACTTTCGTTATCTCCAGCACTGGCATAACCAACCAACAGAATGGAGTTTGTTAGATTGCTTCTCCCTGTGCAAATAGTTTATAAAATATACCTCACCACCACTTCCTCATGGGGCTTCACAACTATTATTAATCACCTATTATTACACAACTGATGGAACTGTTCAGAAATGCAAGTGTTGGCAGATTTAGGTGACAGTCGGCTGGAAACATACCTTGGACCTCTAGATAGTAAAGCACTATTTTAGATCATCTTTTGGCAGGCAGCCACGAGTCTTGTAGGGTAATAATTACATTTCTCCAATAGATCCAAATTTGTATTAATAGGGGGAATAACAAATGTATTTTTATCTTCTGCAAAGGAACAAGTCAACAAAGGACAACCACTCATCATTGAGGAACTTACAAGGTTATGGACAAAAAGCGGGGATGTGGGACTAAGCATGACTGTTTTTTCAAAGAGCCGGCACAGGCACAATGGGTCAAACGGTCTCCTTCTGTGCTGTACATTTCTACGATTTCTATGAAAACCTCCAATGCCATCAAACCCCCATCACCTGGCCCAATGCCATCAAACCCCCATCACCTGGCCCAATGCCATTAAACCCCCATCACCTCGCCCAACACCATCAAACCCCCATCGCCTCACCCAACACCATCAAACCCCCTCACTATCACCTCATCCATCAAACCGCCATTAGTCATCCGCAGTGCTGCAAAACTGAAGGACTCTCCTTCCAAAATACCAGCAAACCCCAGATCCCATCAGTGTCCCCATACCTTAGCCTGCACCTGAGGGTTCGTAACCTCAGTACCCTATAGTGCACCCGGTACCTTCCCATCCATGGAGTACTGACAGACCCCACACCACGCCCTTTATTTCTCCCATGTTCCCCATTCGCAAAAGCCCAGCCCTAGTGAGTTCTTCCAAGCTGTAGATCTCAAGTCTTCCAGACCCCATTCCCCACAGCTACTTCAGGACAACACTTTCTCCTAGGCTCATCCCACTGCCTCCCACCCATTCACTTCCTATTTTCTGCCAGCTTGAGATCCCATTCTCAATTTTCTCTCTCATTGCCTGATTTATCATACATTTTACTCACTCTCGTTCAATATCCTAAGCTTTAAAAAGGGCAAGACACAAAAATAGGGTACTTGGGTAAAGGAACATGAGCGCCACAAAAAGAATGGAATAAATATAGAAGACAGAACAGATGGTGAAGGAGTTACGCAGTGAGAGGGAGAATCATAGACAAATAAATAGACACAATGAAAGGAAAAGAGTGAAAAAGACAGCGGCACAGGTGAATTAGAGCAGGAAAGATCGAGACAATTGCAGAAGACAATTTGTTTTATTTTTCTCCAAGAACAATGGCACAGGTTAGCTCTACTGTGTAATACATAGGGTTACATGGTATAACATCCTTATTGTACATTCTTCCACTGACTGTGAGCAATGCCACAGATGATTTGCCAGTGGGTATAACCCTGCTGTTTCTCCAGCAAATTCCTACTGCAGGGTTCAAATTCACAAAGTGGTGACAAAAATCAAGATACATTTTCACATTTTTCAGTGCATTAGAAACATGTTGGGAAAATGCTGAAGGAAAGCCCAGGGCAATTTCTAATTGCATCATTTTCCTATTGATGCAATACAACCTATTTTTAGGTCTTCTGATGACTTACAGACAGAATCTCCTATTGAGTAATTTTCTACCTATGGTCCAAAACGGACATTGACAAGAATGGATATGTTCTCTAGGTTGCAGGATTCATTTGTAAACATGTACTGACTGCAATTTGTTGTATTCCCTGTATTACCTTTCCCTTCCACCGTTTACACATACTTTTGCTCATGTTTACAGTCCAATAACAGTTTCAATAAGCAGACCGAATCTCCCATAAGCCACAACTGGCGTCTTTATTTTCTGTTTTGTATAAACTCAGGTCTAACAATTAACTCTGAATTGTGATTAAACTGCTGCTGAGAGATATCAACCATGTTCTCCTGTCACCTTACAGAGCAGGAAATACTACACTGCTAGACCATGGTGTACAGGCTAAAACTACTGTTCAGATTTATTTACAGATAACACACTATACAGAAGCAGAAAGATCAGTAAGATACCATACAATATAATCCAATTTACACTATATGCAAACTGAGTTGACTATTTAAAGACAGTGTCCATAGTTTTAACAGCTCCTGACAGTAAGTTCTTCTAAACACACAGTCTATGATGGGGTATATACATATTTTATGGAGTCACCTTTACAAATAGAGATGCAGAAAATAAAAACATGAAGGCCACTAGAAAACTGGATTATTTTCCTCTGAATTTCAAACTTTTTCTTTGCCACAATCAGGCAATCAAAACGATCAACAATTTTAGCACTTTAGCCAACCAATGGGAGAATAGCCTAGAAACAATGTCTCCTTTCGGTCGTGCTCACATCCTCCCAGCCAGACTTTAAAAAAAAGTGAGACAAAAGAGGAAATACATTTTTTAGACTACCAACACCAAAATGAATTTATATAACGTAATCCTGCAGAGGGTTCCATGAGTAAACAAGACATTGGGCTGTGCTTTGAGCAGCTACACAGGTATATGAATCACCACCAAAAATATTTAGGACAGATATTCACATTGAATAAGCTGACATGGGCCAAATCCCTCCAGCCAGTCACATGTATTGGCCATCCACAGACTAACTTTACCACAGAACAAAAGACATTTCATACAGATGTACCAGAGATACAGTTGGCTGGTGCCATTTTTAATATGGATTTATCTTATTCCATTAAGATCACAGAAGACAGAAATTCCTACTTTTTTGTGTCACATTCTGTTCTTGAAGTTTAGGACTCCATATGAACACTTAAATTTCATTACGGCCTTGGAATTCATTCCCGGCTACCTCTATTCTATATATATTTTAACCTGTATATACACAAAACCAGTTATTTCTTCTAGAGACCAATAGGCCACATTTGAAATGACCAACAACGTAATTACATTTTATAATAAAAACAAAAAGTTTATTTAAACCAAAAATGTCATTTGATCTCTTCCATCGGGATTGAAATGTGAAAATTTAGGAAACTGGATGATTCCATATGTGAGGATTTGCCCAGCACCAGGATTAACTGTTACTGGGGGACAAATTTCAAATATTAGCATGCTAAATTGTATTTTTTTAATTTCTGGGGTGTCAAAGTTTTTCTGCTGACAAATAAAATTTCAATTAAACACTGATCCAATCGAGTAATGTGCTGATGGCGGACTTTGAATCATTGAAATCACAGCACTCTTGTGCTGGTGCAAGGTCTTCAAGTGGTGCTATCTACTATAAACGCATTTTCCAGCCCTTCTATACACTTTTAAATTTTTTCCAAATACATATTAATGTTGTTACATTGTCTGCCTAAATAGTCATTTGTGGCAAAGCATTCTATGTTCTAATAACTCTCATATTAAAAAACGTTCTCAATAAACATCCCCCTTCATTCCGATAATTGTGAACCTGTGTTCCTCTCGTCACCAATTAGCCAACCAGTGGACTGAATCCTTCATTAGTTTATGGTTTTGAAAAACTCTATTAGTTTCCCCCTTGCCCTTTTCTGCTGCAATAAAAAAACACTTCCAATTGTTAGCCTTTCGTCATAACTATATAAAACTGCACCACATACCCTCTTGTAAAAGGTTTTCAGTTCTGAAATAGTGCTTACATGCAAGAGCTCAAAATGATGCTGTGTGCAAAGCTTTTAAAGATATTCTTTAAAAGTAATAGTGAACATAGCTAGTCAGTATACTGAACACCTTCTTATAGGTCCCCTCCATTTATCAAACCAAATAATGAACAGATAAAACTTACAATACCTGACAGACTTTAGACATGTATTTACACTGAACCATAACATAAAAAATACATTTAAAAAGCATAACCAGCCTAGTTTGTAATTAAATAAAACAAACATGACTATGGTTCAACCAAATGTCAGAAACTGCTTTGAATAGTTTCTTCATATTTATTCAATTTTCAGGAGCTCTTAAATACTCTCTAATTCATTATTAAATGATGCAGATTGTTGTGCAATCCAATCAGTATAGTACTTTCATTGGGTCTTAAAAGTCCACTTGAGTTTTCCCCACAGTGTTTGTATCATTCAAGTAGTATTCTTTCAGTATTAAATCTTAAACAATGATACTAATACATTCACAATCTGAACCAACATACAGAAAATCCTAGTACATGTATCTGCACAAGTCCCAGTGAATAGGAATTAAACAAATAGTTCGGCATAAAGTTTTCTGGGAATATGGACCCGTGAATTGTTGGGTTCAGTTTATTTATTTGATGGGTGATATTAAATTCACAGAAATACAAATTGAAAAAAAAAATCCCCCCCCCCCACCTTTCCCCATAGCTCCCCCAATCAGCAGAGGAACAGCCATCATCCAGCCAAGTCACCAAGCAAAAATGCAGCTCAATTTGTCCTTCCTGGTAACTGGACAGGTAAGTTTACCCTCAGTCTACACTGAGGTGCATCAAGCCATTTGAAACAGTAGCTTCTTTAGACCTTCGCATCTTTTCTATTGCCCTTTGAAGGTCCTGTTGTTTGATGGGTCGAATCTTGTCCTTAGCACTATTAAAGCAGACACAAGCAGGGCGTTAGCAGTTAATGTGAAGATATTAAATGAAGGAGCATTTGCTTAGTCTGTATTGATCAGATTAAATGGAATAGATTATGAGCAAGGTCTTGATAAGAAATGGCATGAGGCCAACCTTACATTACTAAAAACTGTGTTTACTGGAACAAAGTTCTACACCTGCTTATTTTCTAGCATAATTCACTTGTTGCAGTTAAACTAATCTCCGATAGTGGATAGCTATTGTTTGCAAACTATATGCACAATAAACAATTTCAACCAATCACTAAAGGGGTAGTGGAGGACTGGGGGCCCACCCAAGTTAACACTTTGTGTACCTGGGTTTAAATGCACTTCACACTAACAGAATGAGGGGCAAAACAGAATCAGGTTATCTGTGGGTGGGATTGCACCAGTTGCAGTGGCATTTCTCTACTTCTATTTTGTTTTAAAAACAATTTTCAAATTACAGATTCATGTCTTGCACACCATTGGTGGCAGACTATAGTAATACTAAATTAAAGGCATACAACTCTGTTAACAAATAAACATATAAATAACAAAATCCAATAGGTGGCTTTCATGGAGGAACTCAATGTCACTTTAAACTGCCTTGAGGCAGTGTTTCAAACACTGCTCACTCACTCACTTCAAACCTAGCCCATCAGCCCCTAACCCTAAGCTTGAGGAGCAGCACAGCCAAAAGGTGCAAAAATCATGACCATCCTCAGCAACTGGCTGCGGACCGTGAGGTATCACAAAATTGAGTGAAACTGGAGTGATATGGTGAAATGCCCAATTTTCCTGCTGCAAATTGCTCCACTCTGTGATCCAACAAACTGACAGAAGCCAAGCCAGTAAAGATGGCAGTCTGAGTATCAGAGAAAGATAGATAGAAAGAGAAAGATTAAGTGAGAGGGAGAGAGAAAGAAAGCAAAAGAAACAAAGAAAGCAAGAAAAACGAAAAAAGAAAAACAAAGAGAAAAGCAAAAAGAGATAAAAGAGCTGCATCAGAATGTCCCAAAGTACTTCACAAATACAGAAGCTGCTAAAACCTATTGTCGCTCGTCAAGAATCATTTTTAAATGAGCACTAATTAACCTCTCAATGCTGCCAGCATTAATAAAAGGAAATATAATTTATTGAACACGGAGCACAAAAAAATTTGTAGTTGCAGGAATCCTGGACTCAATATTAACTTTAGAATTTTGCCAGAAATCATTAACTGGTATTCTAAGTTAGTGAAATTGCATAGTACAAGAGCTTCAAAGAACATTCACTACTTGAAGGTTTAAATGACTGTCAATTAAAAATATTTAAAAATAATAAACAGAGTCCCGATTCACTGCCTGAAAGACCTGTTTTATTTGCTTTGTATAATCTGACGATTCAATACTGTGGTCATGTTCATGCTCCTGATGCTAATGGTGCTTAAGGCATGTCCGACAGGATGTGTACATTAGCTCAAAACAAAAATGCTGGTAATCTGAGTTCCCATCACCATATACAGACCACTCAACATCCATCATGCACTGGGTGAATGAAATTCTTTGGCTGTTTAACTGAATTTAGATCCAATTAGATGCAACACGGTAAAAACTGCACCTTAAAAAGGTCTGATTTATACAAACCTTTCCTCATCATCAGAACTATTTACATAATCTCGGACACAAAACATGGCAGCGTCTCTACAGAGTTCTTTCAGGTCACTCCCTGAAAAGCCATGAGTTTCCTTGGCAACTTCATTCAAGTTCACGTAATTGTCCACCTGTTAAACAACAAACAGCATATACTTTAGACTTGATTTGAATTAATGCCTTTTTAAAAACCGGAAGTCAGAGGCAGTCTGGTTGCAGATGCATTGGCATGCCGCACCCCCCTACGCAGTGACAGAATGCCCGTTTGTGCCACCATTCCAAAGTGAGCTTTCAACCAAAGTTGGGGATGTTAAGGAGAGAAACCAGGTCGATGCAAGATGCTTCCTCACGGGGAGGGAGGAAGAGAGTCAACTTGCACAACTGTCACAAAGAAATAAGTAGTCAGTTGATAAGATACGCAAACAGAATCCCAGGAGAGTGCGAGTGTGCGCGCGCATGTGTGCAACTTAAACCATGACGACAACATGAAATACCCTGAGGACGAACAGAAGGGCAATATTTGTTTGTGGTAAATAGAATCATCACTGAGGAATGTCAAACAAGATAGAATACAATGGTCTTGAGCCATTAGGGATCCACAAAAGGGCAGAGTCTGAGGAGTGAAAGGCAATACAAGGCTGGAAGAGGTCAAAGGATTTGAGGACAAGTATGAGGATTTTAAATTGAATGTGTTGAGAGACAGGGAGCCAATGTCCAAGAGGTCAGAGGTGAACTGCAAGCAGGTTTTATTGTGGGATGGGGATATGGTAATGACTTTTGGACAAGTTGAAGCTAATGGAGTGGAGGATGGGAAGTCAGTAAGAAGGAATTTGGAGACATCAAGTATTACTGGGAAATTATGGGGTGAACCAATTCTGGAAAGGTGTATTTGTTGGACAATGCAATGCTGGAAAAATACATCACACAAGAGTGGGTTCTTACCCATAGTTTCCCAACACTAGGTTCTCAACTTCAGCTGAACCAAATAGATAAAATGCAGAGTGCATTCCTATTGAAGACTCAGTTCGGAGCTCCCACAGCCTACACCAGAACTAGTAGACTAGGACACAAATCAGTGACAATGGGCACCATCCAACACAGACTCATGGTGTTCAATGAATCCAAAAGCTTTTTCAAGCTATTTATTAAATACCAGCAATGTGCATCCATGTTAATAAAGGTACAACAATTGTGAAGCTTCTGGAACAGTGACTAGCCATTGGTTTGCATTTTTGTCAGGTACTGGTCCTACAGTTTTAATTCAAGTCCTCTCAAGTCTGTTTTCTAAGGAACAACCTGGAATGGTAATAAAGAAATAATACATTTCTAAACCATCAATGTCACAAGTGGCCTTAGAAGGCATAAATGATCAAAATTAATCTGGTACATGATTAAAGAAGCTAAACCCCAATCCAAGTTTGGAAAACTTTTGGCAATCCAACTAAAAACATTGAGTCAATTTTAATTATTTTACTATAAGCCACGTACCTTTTCATTTAGTAGAATTAAATCCAGGATTAATTCCCGTTGCTTGATATTCTGTGAAACAAAGACAAAATTCAGTACTTCTTCGGTATGGGAACAGTACCACAACGT
This sequence comes from Somniosus microcephalus, assembly GCF_052327205.1. Taxonomy (NCBI): domain Eukaryota; kingdom Metazoa; phylum Chordata; class Chondrichthyes; order Squaliformes; family Somniosidae; genus Somniosus; species Somniosus microcephalus. The sequence continues at coordinate 71,266,739 of NC_140994.1, read as the reverse complement.
AAAGAATACCGTTACTGTTTAACATTACCCGGGAACAGGAAAAGGCTATTTTGTTCAACTTACCTCAACCTACCTTATTGGCTTATCACTATATCACTTATATCTTGTACAAGTTCAACATTGCCTCACTTTCATATTTTAGATTGCTAAATACAAAACTAATCTTCGCCTTTTTATGGCCTTATCTACTTGCATTGCCACCTTTAATGATCTGTGTATCTGTACTGCAAGGTCCCTTGCTCCTTTACTCTGTTTATATTCTTACTATTTAAGGTTGATATCCTTTCCCTTTTCTTACTACCAAAAGGTATTCCTTCACATTTTTCTACATCGAACTGCATCGGCCAGCTATCTGCCCATCCTGTTAGTCTACCTATGTCCTCCTAGAGTCTTTCACAAATCTCATCATAATCTGTCATAAACCCCTCACTCCATATTTGGTGTCCTCAGCAAATGTTACCTTTCAGTACACAGTGAAAATGCAAAGCATGTGCTATTTATTATTGGTGTAAACGTTTCCGGAAGAAGATTTTTCTTGGTAGTGGAGGGACGTGGAGGCATTGTTGAATTTATTACCTAGGGCCAGGCACAGTTTTGTTTGATGAAAATTCCAAAGCTTTGAAGAAAAAGTTTTTTTTATTTGCTCACGTGCCTCGCCTGTGCAACAGGTCCACCCTTGACAGTAAGTGACCAAAAACAATCTCAACTCCAATTCGCAATTATAGTTTTAACATTTCTTTTTGATTGTACCTTTTAATAATTAAGATATGACAACACCTAAAAAAAAACAGCAGTTGCAACTTATGCTTATTTATCATTTCTCATCAACATCTAAGCAACTTGCATTGGTAATGCAGAGTTTACAGGATTATTTACGGTCACATAATCCATTTATTGCACAAGATCTTAGAAACAATCCACTATTCCAAATCACAGCAGCATTCAGATTGTCTGGGAGATCCTTTGGGGAAGGGATCATGGTTTAGTGCAGCTATCAGGGTTCAGTGTTTCTCTAAGAATGGCCCACTGTGATTGACCAAGACCGAGGTTAGCTGCACCCTACATGTCTGCTTCTATACAGAGACCAGGTCTTGCCGCTAACCACAAACATGCAGCCGTTTTCTTTAAAACCTTTATTTATAACTGCCTCCCTAACAGCACTGTGGGAGTACCTTCACCACATGGACTGCAGCGGTTCAAGAAGATGGCTCACCACCACCTTCTCAAGGGCAATTAGGGATGGGCAATAAATACTGGCCTTGCCAGCGACGCCCACATCCCATAAGAACAATTTTTTAAAAAAGTTTGTGTGCTGAAGATGCTCCCAGTGCTGTTAGGGAGGGAGTTCCAGGATTTTGACCCTGTGACGATGAACCAACGGCGATAAACTTCCAAGTCAGGATGGTGTGTGACTTGGAGGGGAACTTGGAGGTGGTGGTGTTCCCATGTGCCTGCTGCCCTTGTCCTTCTAGGCGGTAGAGGTCGTGGGTTTGGGAGGTGCTGCCGAAGATGCCTTGGCGTGTTGCTGCAGTGCATCTTGTAGATATACACAGCCAGTTTTGTAATGTGGGCTTTTATCCACCACAAATTGGATTGAAAATGCCCAAATTTAGGACACTTACCAACCATTTTTTTTTTTTTTTTAAAAGTAAAATTAGATTTGCCCTAATGTCTAACAAAGTCTGACCTTGCATTCCAAATTCATGCCATGGCAAACCGGATCTACCTCAGAATTAGTTCTCACATAAGTGCCAATTCAAATACATGACAGTTATAAACCAGTAGCAGTCAAAAAGAAACAAAACCGTATCTGTGGAGCTGGCCAGCAAGCATATAAGCAAGGTAGCTCCCCTAAATCTACTTGAGCACTGAGCTAGGACTCTGGATCCAAGTCTCAATACAAATAAATTAAGTAAAAGGAAGCGAAACCTATCTGGACTGGATTTAAGATCAGTGTCCTCTCGATGCATGCAGCCTTTTGCTTACAGAAAGGTTCTCAGCAAAGGCTTGCAGGTTTCATTCATTTATTTAATAGGAAGAATATAAAAACAGTGAAACCAATTTGTTTATCAGTTCCCTCTCAAGTTCTAGATGATACTGTGTTCTTCTAGTTTACCTACACATCAGCCAATGCACTCCAAAAGTAATTTGCTATGGAATAAGGTATATAAATGCAAGCATATTTTTTCCAATTATATCATGTTGCATTACAGAGATCTTCCATTTTTCAAATTTTCAGACAAAACACTCCAAAATTTCACTGTTCGCTCATCACTAACTTTAAAATCCATGCTGAAACTTCTAAACTCTGAATGAACCTTGTGGCTATAATCACAGAAATATTAAACATCAACATTAATCCTACGACATTATACCTGTATCGGTACTTACAGGCTGATTTATATGAAATCTTGTTGGCATCCTTCGTAAAATGGCAGTGTCCAGATCTTGTGGTCTGTTCGTGGCACCCATCACGATTACCTAATAAAACATGGATAATAGGCATCGATACAACATGGAGCACAGATTTAATGGTTACTATACATAGAGTTCTCTTTTCCTACCACACCTCCAAAATACAAGTTTTCAATGGAAATAGAGCTCCTGCTCGTTAGGAGAATGTCATTAATAAATGACTTCATATTCAGGATTTAAAATTTTAACTTACTTTGTAATCTAAAGCAAATTATCAGCTTAATACTACCTTTATAGATTGTACAATAACACAGCAAACAAAAAGACAAATTAATTTAGTCACACATTATCACTCCTAGAAATAATCGTGTGTAAATTTACAGCTTTAACTGGGAAATCAAGTACAGAAGTATGTTGCATTAGTGACAAGTTGAAATAACAGTCGATGGATGGTCAACAGCACTCTTGCTTTTGAAAAGTAACAGTTCACCTAATCATGGTATTTACATCACTCAAGTGAAAAGGATGCCTGTGTGGGGCTCCCAGATTGCTCAGCGAGTTTACCCAGTAAGTAGCTCAGTCGACCAGACCCGAATATCCCAGATTTAAACCATGGTCTGTGCTCAGTTAGCTGATCGGAGACAGCAGTACAAGTGCTACAATTGGCCTCAGAACCCAAAGTTAGAAAGGGGAGAGGAGGAAAATGAGCCAAGTTTTTTGCTCTGATGGTTATTCAGCAACTCCTGCTGCAAGCATGCAACTGTTGATGCCAGGTGAAGTCAGCGTAGAGCTTGGCTGTGACTGCCCCATGGTCAAATATCCCCACACTCACCCTGAAGGCTCACATATGAATAATGACCACTTAAGTGAGCCACTGGACAGCAAGTGGTGCCCTTAGAACTGTAGCAAGGAGTCAACAACTTCAGGTGAGGAGAGATTCTAACTGTCAATGTCAAAAAAAAAACTGCATAAATCTTCCATAAGCTCTCTCACCACATAATTCTAAATTGTGGAGCATTAGAACATTACTGATACAGTAAAAGTTACTTTTAAGATGATCACAAAAAAACAAGTAATGATTGCTAGTAAATTATTGATCAGAGGATAGCAGAAGCACTTGGGTTATTATACTCATGGATTAAATAAGAGAAACATTCACACTCATTATGTGCAGTCTACAGCCTGTGACTTGTACAGCAGGGGGCAATACCTCTTTTATTGCTGAGTAGTGCCAAACAATGAACGTTAGTAAAAACAGATTTCAACTGTGACAATTCTAAACAATTACATGTCATTAAGCTTAAGGGTATAATAATCCACGTGCTGCAGTTGTACTTCATCATAAAGAAATTACATAAGTGCAATGTGTTAATAAATGTTCCAAGGTGTGTCAGAGGTGGAAAATGGAAGCTACACAGAAGAACTAAGGGAGATGGTCAGAAGCATATTCAGAAGTATTTTTGGAGGAGGCTTTTCAAAAGTGGAGAGGGGTGTTTAGGAGAGATTTCCAGAGTGTTGAGCCCTGATGGGCTAAAGACTAACCAATAATGGAACTGCTAGTGGGGTTGCAAAAGATGTGGCAAGACCATGGGAGGATTGGTAAACAAGGATGAGGATCTTAAGTTCAATGCATTGAGGAATGGGGAGCCAATGGAGGCAGGCAAGGACAGGATTGATAGGGGAGCAGGGCTTAGTGCGAGATAGGATGCATACAGCAGACTTTTGAAGTTGGGAGTGTGTGTAGGATGGAGCACAGGAGTGAATTGGAGGTGACAAAAAGTTGCAGGTTATTAACATTAAAATCAAATACTGCAGTCACCTGGCAGTTGAAGTCTGTATCAAGACCATCCCAGAGACTCATGAACTGAGCTTTCATCATCGCTGTAGCTTCATGATCCGAGCTGGACCGATTGCGCAAAAAAGAATCTGAGGGACAAATACAAAACATCCTCAGAAAAAATAAATATGTATTCAAAATTTATGCATCAAACCCTTGTTACCTCTTTAACTTTGAAGTCTGCACCAGCAAAATTATACCAATTTCTCCTTTAGTCTCAATTCTTTCTGCTCAAGGTGAAAAAAAGTACTAGGTAAAGAAACTATTTTTATCATACATATTTTCTGGTCCTTCCTCCAGTTTCAGTCTTACTGAGATCACAATCAAATCCAACCCAGAGCACAATTTCCTGGAGATGCCAACAGATGCACCTCTGGACCCTGGCAGCAGCCATCTTATTGGTTTGTTAGAAAAGACTGCTGTACAAAGTTGTAAACTAATACTGTATATTTGTATACCAACTAGATCTAACTAGATTCACATGTTATAGACATTAGTTCAGTCTAAAAAAATGTAGCACCAGTCTTTATCAGGACAAATTCCTCAAGACGTTCCTGGAACACAGTGATACAGCATGCAGGAGCCTCACCATTCAGTCAGACTTCTGAAACACTTTGGGGACACTAAGACAGGGACGTCGAATCCCATGTATATGTAATAATAAAGATCAATCTCGAACCAGAAACTTTATTCATCCACTGCATGTATTTTTGATACATCATTTGGCTGTGAACCAGTGAAACATAGAAGATAGGAGCAGGAGTAGGCCATTCGGCCCCTCGAGCCTGCTCTGCCATTCAATGCGACCATGGCTGATCATCCAAATTCAGTAGCCTGTCCCTGCTTTCTCCCCATATCCCTTGATCCCCTTAGCCTTAACAAATATATCTAACTCCTTCTTGAATATATTTAATGAATTGGCCTCAACTGTCTTCTGTGGTAGAGAATTCCACAGGTTCACCACTCTCCGGGTGAAGAAATTCCTCCTCATTTCTGTCCTAAATGGCTTACCCCTTATCCTTAGACTGTGACCCCTGGTTCTGGACTCCCCCGCCATCGGGAACAGCCTTCCTGCATCTAGTCTGTTTAGTCCTGTTAGAATTTTTTAAGTTTCAATGAGATCCCCTCTCATTCTTCTAAACTCTAGCAAATCTAAGCCTAATCGACCCAATCTCTCTTCATACGTCATTCCTGAAATCACAGGTATCAGTCTGGTGAATCTTCGCGGCACTCCCTCCATGGCAAGAACATCCTTCCTCAGATAAGGCGACCAAAACTGCACACAATACTTAAGGTGTGGTCTCACCAAGGCCCTGTATAACTGCAGCAGGACATCTTTGCTCCTGTACTCGAATCCTCTCGCTATGAAGGCCAGCATACCATTTGCCTTCTTAACCGCCTGCTGCACCTGCATGCTTACCCTTCAGCGATTGGTGCACAAGGACACCCAGGTCTCGTTGCACTTTCCCTTCTCCCAATCTATTGCCGTTCAGATAATAATCTGCCTTCCTGTTTTTGCCACCAAAGTGGATAACCTCGCATTTATCCACATTATACTGCATCTGCCATGCATCTGCCCAATCGCCCAACCTGTCCAAATCGTACTGGAGTTTCTCTGCATCCTCCTCACAGCATACACGCCCACCCAGCTTTGTGTCGTCAGCAAACTTGGAGATATTACATCTAGTTCCCTCGTCTCGATCATTAATATATATTGTGAATAACTGGGGTCCTAGCACCGATCCCTGCGGTACCCCACTAGTCACTGCCTTCCACTCGGAAAAAGACCCGTTTATTCCAACTCTTTGCTTCCTGTCTGCCAACCAGTTTTCTATCCAAGTCAGTACCTTACCCCCAATCCCATGTGCTTTAACTTTGCATGCTAGTCTCTTACACGGAACCTTATCGAAAGCCTTCTGATAGTCCAAATACACCACATCCACTGGTTCTCCCTTATCTATTCTACCAGTTACATCCTCAAAAAATTGCAGTAGATTAGTCAAGCACGATTTACCTTCTGTAAACCCATGTTGACTTTGTCCGATCCTGTCACTGTTTTCCAAGTGCTCTGCTATTACATCTTTTATAATGGACTCTAGCATTTTCCCTACTACCGATGTCAGGCCTACTGGTCTATAATTCCCCGTTTTTTCTATACCACCTTTTTTAAATAGTGGGGTTACATTAGCTACCCTCCAATCCATGGGAACTGTTCCAGAGTCTATAGAATTTTGGAAGATGACCACCAATGCATCTACTATTGCTAGGGCCACTTCCTTATGTACCTTAGGATGTAGATTGTCAGGCCCTGGGGATTTATCGGCCTTCAATCCCATCAATTTCCCTAACACTATTTCCCTACAAATACTGATTTCATTCAGTTCTTCCCTCTCATTAGGCCCTATGTTCCCGACATCTCTGGAAGTTTATTTGTGTCCTCCTTTGTGAAGACAGAACCAACGTATGTATTTAATTGGTCTGCCATGTCTTTGTTCCCCATTATAAATTCCCTTGATTCTGACTGCAAGGGACCTACGCTTGACTTTACCAATCTTTTTCTCTTCGCATATCTATAGAAGCTTTTACAGTCAGTTTTTATGTTCCCTGCAGATTACTCTCATACTCTATTTTCCCCCTCTTAATTAATCCCTTTGTCCTCCTTTGCTGAATCCTAAATTGTTCCCAATCCTCAGGTTTGCTGCTTTTTCTGGCCAATTTATTTGTCCTCTCCCTTGGATCTTATGCTATCCCTAATTTCCCTTGTTAGCCAATGTTGAGTCACCTTTTTTGTTTTATTTTTATGCCGAACAGGGATGAACAAATTCTGCAGTTCATCCATGCGATCTTTAAATGTTTGCCATACCCCAATTCATCCTAGCCAACTCGCGTCTCATACCATCGTAGTTTCCTTTATTTAAATTCAGTACCCAAGTCTCTGAATCAGCTACTTCACTCTCCATCTTAGTGAAGAATTCTATCATATTATGATCGCTCCTCCCCAAGAGGCCTTGCACAACAAGATTGCTAATTAATCCTCTCACATTAGGTCTGAACAAGATTAAGGTGACTCAGAGATGAACAAAAAGTATGGGGTGAAAAGGAGAAATGGATGAATGCTTCTTTGAAGAACACCGTACAACCAGAAAAAACGTAATAGCAAAATATGACAAAGTTAAATCAAAAGAGATCAACAGTTCAAAAATTGGCAATACATGACAATGACAAAAATGGCACCACATCATATGAAGTTGAAGATTGCATGTGATGATAGTGCGAATACACATTTGAGGTTGCCAGAAGCAAGCCCCAGGATACACAGAGGTCTGGTTTACCATAAGAAACATGAAAAAAGGTAAAGCAATGGGAGGGGATAACGAATAAAGGTAAATAGGGGACTTTCTTCATTCAATACAGCTTTTAAAGTAGCAAGAGTTAAAATAGAAGCTGTCATCGCTGATCAAGATTCAAAATGGAAGACAATAGATGCCATGTCTATGGGAAAATAGCAAATTCCCTTGTTCAGAAAGTAACCTGCTTCATCCACGTACATCTCATCTTAAATAACCACCAAGACAGAGCTATTTCATTCAAAAGGCCTGTTGCTTATCAGACTCCAAGAAACAACATACCAAAAAGAGCATATTAAGCCCTTGTGAATTTATTCTAGTTTAAATGTTTCCAGTATTTTGCTGTTGAGTATCTTACATAAGAACATAAGAAATAGGAGGAGTAGGCCAATCAGCCCCTCGAGCCTGCTCCGCCATTCAGTAAGATCATGGCTGATCTGATCCTAACCGCCAATCCACTATCACAGAACCATCTCCTGAATCTAACAGAATTAGACACACGAAATAGGAGCAGGATCAGGCTACACGGCCCCTGGGCCTGCTCCGCTACCCACAGGGCCATGACCGATCCGAACCTAGACTCATGTCCAAATTCCTGCCCGCTCCCCGTAACCCTTAATTCCCTTTACTTCTAGGAAACTGTCTATTTCTGTTTTAAATTTAGGTAATGATGTAGCTTCTACAGCTTTTTGGGGCAGCATATTCCATGGACCTACCACCCTCTGAGTGAAGTAGTTCCTCCTCATCTCAGTTTTGAAAGAGCAGCCCCTTATTCTAAGACTATGCCCCCTAGTTCTAGTTTCACCCATCATCGGGAACATCTTCCCCGCATCCACCCCCTTCACAATCTTATATGTTTCAATAAGATCGCCTCTCATTCTTCTGAACTCCAATGAGTAGAGTCCCAATCTACTCAACCTCTCCTCATATGTCCATCCCCTCATCCCCGGGATTAACCGAGTGAACCTTCTTTGTACTGACTCGAGAGCAAGTATGTCCTTTCTTAAGTATGGACACCAAAACTGTACGCAGTATTCCAGGTGCGGCCTCACCAATACCTTGTACAACTGAAGCAATACCTCCCTATTTTTATATTCTATCCCCCTAGCAATGAAAGCCAACATTCCATTGGCCTTCTTAATCACTTGCTGCACCTGCATACTAACCTTTTGAGTTTCGTGCACCAGGACCCCCAGATCCCTTTGTACTTCAGTACTTTCCAGTTTCTTGCCATTAAGATAATAACTTGCTCTACGATTTTTCCTGCCAAAGTGCATAACCTCACACTTTCCAGTATTGTATTCCATCTGCCAAATCTCTGCCCACTTACTTAGCCTGTCTATGTCCCCTTGCAGGTTTTTTATGTCCTCCTCACTCACTACTTTCCCTCCCATCTTAGTATCATCTGCAAACTTTGATATGTTACACTCGGTCCCCTCCTCCAAATCGTTCCCTCCTCCAAATCGTTAATATAGATTGTAAAGAGTTGGGGACCCAGCACTGACCCCTGCGGAACACCACTAGTTACTGATTGCCAGTCTGAGAATGAACCATTTATCCCAACTCTCTGCCTTCTGTTAGATAGCCAATCCTCTATCCATGCCAGAATATTACCCCCAATCCCATGATTTTTTATTTTAAGCAATAATCTTTTGACACATCTTGCTGTGGCTTTTGATTCCTGTGTATTTATCCTGTAAATAAAACTGACTAAGTAGTTTTAGCTTGTACACAATTGCCTGATGGTATTTTATTATGGAAGAAAGTGGTGGGCATCGCACATATTCTCCAGTGAGTAATATATCTCAATTAGAAAAGTTATGTTAAACCTAGGCACCCGAACCCATACACAACACATGCAAGGATCCAGCTTTCAGCTCTCCACAAACTGCCGTGCAGTTGTGAACACAAGGAAAAATATTGGGAAGAAGCTCAAACTGAAACAATAACATCTGTGCTGAAATGTTGCAACCCACATTGGTGATGTAAGATGGCGAAGCTAAATCTAACTATAATCTTACGTATGATATAGTGCACGACCCCCCATGATCTTTTGCTTTTGTTGCAATACCAACAGGGTGCAGCAATCACTGAATAGTGAGAGTTGAGTCATGAAATTAACATTTGCTTGAATGCGATCCTTGATTAATACAGAAATCATTGAAGACAAAATCGGTTCTACAAAGGAAAGAGCACCAGACATCTTCTGTTTGCAAACAATGCAAGCGCGAGCCGTAGAAGCGCAGTATGACCTCTATCTATGCTTCACCGATTACAAAATGGCATTTGATGAAGTACAGCGTTATCAACTGATCACATCTCTAATTCTATTGAGCTTGATACGATAGAGCCAAATTATCCAGAGTGTACACTGCGAACAAGATAAAGATCAAGATAAAGTTGTGTGCTTTCTCCATTCCTGCACAGGATCAATTCATAACTCCTCGTGTGAGGTACTGATAGACAACAATGATGTTAAGGTGAATGGAAAGCTGCTGAATAACATCTCGTGTCCTAAAGACGTAGTCAGTAGAAAGTTTAAAATGGATAGTACAATGACTAAGCAACAAGAGCTTGGAATATGGGCTAAAAGTCAATACAGAGAAAACAAAAAACAAAAACAAAATCAGCAAATAATACCAACGTGGAGGCAGAAAGCTGAAAACTTTCAGAGTGGTTGATAGCACTCCTCAGACTGAAAATTTTGGCCAGTTCTCTACCTCAGCAGCAAAAATCAATCAGAACTACTGTGTGAGCAAGAGACAAGCAACAACAGTGCAACATTCATTTACCAACATGAAAAACTGCTGGACCAACCCGTACGGTAGCCTGACAATACACATCAAGATGATCAAATGCTATGATTGTTTGGTAGCTTCAATACGGGTGCCAAGCCTGGACTCTACATGCAGTGGTATGTACAAGATTGGAAGAATTTGTAATGTTGATTAATTGCAAGAGGTTCTACATAAACTGGGGGCAGCATATACCGAATAACCAATGCTCAACTTGTGGGACAAAAAAAAGCGCTGCTGAAATCCTTGGTGCAGAGACAGACAAGATACTGCAGATATTACATTGAACTGCATAGAGGTTACAACACAGAAACAGGCCATTTGGCCCAACAGGTCTATGCCAGTATTTATGCCCCACACAAGCCTCCTCCCACCTCACTACATCTCACCCCATCATAGCCTTTCTCCCTCAAGTACTTAACTTCCCCCATTTTGGAGGATCAGACCAGCTGCTGTGAGTTGCTGATAAGAAAAATGGATGAGAAAAATCAAGAGGAACACAGAGACTTTCATGGCTCAACATCAAAGTCAAGAAGGTCAAGTAGCTTAGGATTGAAGGATGGACACCACTGAGGCTGTCAATTTCTGGGTCAAGAGTCAGCATCTGAAAGAGAATTTTGTTACAATTCCAACCTCATTTACACTATTATTATTTTTACCGAATGTCATTATTCTGCACGTTTAGTTGTTTTCTCTTCCTTTAAGCAAGACACAGGATACATTTACCAATCCTGCCCAACTCAAAAGGGACTGCAGATCAGAGGCTGGGTCATAACACTGCAGTAGCGACAATCAGACCAACTGCTCCTAATCGGGAGTGTGGGATCAAGCAGCCAGCTGCAGAGTAAAATTCATGAATGATGTAGGGTAATATAAATAAGAATGACATGAGACTTGAAGGTATACAAAGGACTGATAGTTCAATAAGTGTTTATTCTGCTGGAAAAATAGAAAAATTGTACGTATTACAAATCTATATTAGCAATTACAATCTTTGTTAGAGACCTTGAACAAAATGCTAATAACCTAAATTACAGATGCTTACCAATCTCATCTATAAAGATGATGGCAGGTTGCAGTTTTACAGCCAATGAGAAAACAGCTGCAGCCAGTTTTTGGGATTCTCCGTACCATTTATCTGTCAAGGTGGAAGGCTGTAGATTAATGAACCGGCAACCTGCTTCTTTAGCAGTAGCCTTGGCAATAAGAGTTTTTCCACAGCCTGGAGGTCCATACAGAAGTACTCCTGAATGGGAAACACAAAAATGGCATTTTTGAACGTTACTTAAACAAGGATTTCATCATTTCACTAGGAACCAAAGAAAAGTCAGTTTCAATTCATCCTCTCCCCATCCCCCAAAGTAAATTTCTGAGGTAGCAAGTTAGAAGTGTGCACATGAAATAAGAGGAATAATCACCTCATCATTGGGAACACGTGTAATTTTGTGTGGAGCAGAATGCTGGACTGATCATTGTATGATATGCTTTAAGCTATTGTTGGCAACCCAACGGCTGTGAAGAATTGTCTTGAAGGCCATTAGGTGCTTAAATGTGAAATAGCTTAAGGACCCAAGCATGAGCCGTGCAGAACCTTCACTGCAGAACTTCCTTCTGTTGTAGCACCTACAGATGTCAGGAGCAAGTGGATTACACTGCATAATACCGCTTCTCAAGAGTGTAGATGGTGCCACTATTCAACATATTTTATTCAATCTTACTAAATTATATAGACTTTACAGCACAGAAACAGGCTATTCAGCCCAACTGGTCTATGATGGCGTTTATGCCCCACTTGAGCCTCCTCCCACCCCTCTTCATATAATCCGATCATAAATATATCTTGTTGGTAGAAATACAACTGGAAGGTGTAGTGCTGGTCCTTTGTACCCAAAGTTTACCCTCCAATTCTAGCCTGTTGCGCATCCCCGATTTTAATCACTCCACCAGTGGCAGCCGTGCCTTCATCTGCCGAGGCCCCAAGCTCTGGAATTCCCTCCCCAAACCTCTCTCCTACTTTAGGACGCTCCTTAAAACCTACCCTTTTAACCACCTGTCCTAATATCTCATGGACTCAGTGATAACACTCCTGTGAAGTGCCTTGGGATGTTTTACTATGTTAAACGCGCTATATAAATGTAAGTTGTTGTTGGAAAGAGAATCAGTTTTGATGACTATTAAGGCCAATAGTTGAGATGCCTACCAGCTTTCCCACACCTTTCACAGAGCCAAACAGCCTGCTGCTGTTTGTATTTCCAGTCATTTCCCCTTCAGGGAATCTGTGAGCGGGTGCTTGCCCTGGCCAACACTGCCACGTATCGCTGCTCACCAGCTTGTATGATCGGACAGGAGACTTTCCCCATTCCTGGCAGTGACATTGTGCAGCTTCAGGCTGTTTTTGTGGGTCCCTTTAGCTCTTTTGTTGCCCACCCAGCTTCCACTTGCCCTTACATTCCAGCTTGCTGCATGGGATCCTTATTATAATTCTGTAATCTGCCATGCAGATGGCATGCCCTGACTAACGCAGCTGTACTACCATCAACAATGGCCTCAATGCCAGTGGAACTAGCACTCGAGGACCTTGCACTTGGCAATTTTGGCCTTCCACTTGATGCACATGAAGAACCTCAAGTATTGGAGGTGGACCTAATCAAGCTACTGAATGAGACAGGCAACACGCAAGAATTCATATCCTTACAGAAGGAACAGTTCTGTTGTGCATTAGATCCCATGCTGATTCCAAACATGCTTTTCAGTCTTCCAAGCACAGAGCTGGCTTTTTTTATATACACACTGTCTATATTGGTGCAGCATTTTACAACACATCATCAAGGTAAGTGAACTGGGTGACATCACTTAGTTCAGTATTACTGTAACAAAAATGGATTTTTGTCCATATTAGATTATGGATTTGAATTGCTTTATTGGTAACAGCACAATGGGTTAAAAACCTCAGTTTACACAGAAAATGACTAGGCATTTTCAAAAACACCAATGCAAAATCCAGACAGGACGCCTGAACGAAGATCAATGGATTTTACTTGTGTGATTAGTAATTCTGTAAGTGGCTTCTGCTGGATGAAAGCATTTACACAGATTGAAGAATCTCCTAGATGTGTGCAAACATATGTGAACACCCACATCTAAGCCTCCTGTTGCATTATCAACCACAATTTTGAAGAGTTAGGTGCAAGCACACACTTTTGTTTCACTGCACTGGTGATGGCAAAAAACTCAGCTTGCACTCAATCAACACCGACTCCAACAAACATTCCACCATGGAATTGAAATAGAATGTGGACTAAACACTTTCCACAGACCCGTTCGGCTGACAGTATCAAAACCTTTCACCAGAACAGAAAAGATTTATGTAATTCCACGCGTTGCTCTTCAATGCGCCAAGCGAAGAAAAACATGACAAATAGCATTGCAATTTATCGAAGGCTACAATGGGTCTCGAGGAAGACTGATTCAATAGCATTTTCAAGCAGGCAATTGAGATGTAATCCTGCTATCAAAAGAAGAAAAAATCCACGATATTTGCAGCAGTTGCTCCTCTCTCCTTTCTGCTTCTGGTTCTAAGTCCTGTGGGATGATGCCAACTGTCCAGATGGTTTTGAAGAGTCAATAAGCTTCACCCATGCAAATCTTTGCAGGAATCCCATTCTGTCCTGGAGCTTTAATGATCTTCATTAACCTTGGCTATTGAGGAGATTTCATCCAAGTAATTATGTTGTGGCCACTATGTGACAATCATGGCTTCATCTGTAACGTTGGTCGGTCCTTTCAACAATCCCTCAGTGATTGTGCCATGGCTACATTAATGGCAAGGCTGAAATCACAAGAGCCGCACCATTTACGCTCGAGAAACAGTATTGTTACATTTGAGGCCATGTACTTCCTTTAGCGCTGCACACTGTATCTGCAGTGTACCTCACTTGCTACTGATATCATCTGTAGATGCTACACCAGAAGGAAGCTCTGCACTGAAGGTTCTGCATAGCTCCTGCTCGGGTCCTTAAGCCACTTCACATTTAAGCATCTAATGGGCTTCGAGGCAATTTTGCAACAATGTGGTTGGATTGCCAATAGACTTAAGCGTTTCATACAACCATTAGTCCAGCGTTCTGCTCCACGTGCAATTTTTATATTCTTCTGGTCAGACTGCCAGCCAAAGATATAATTGATCAAATACCGGTTTATGGAGCATGGATGCATCCAGGATGGGCTATGCTTGTCTGGTTGGCACAAGACTCCGCTGATGACCACCAGCTCATTCTCAATGTATTTTCTCACAAGGCGGCGGCCATCATTATTAGCTTTCCCAACATCATTGGGCTCAGTGGTGTCACTCAAGCAGCCCTGTCAGCCCGCGCACTGAAATCTCCCTCGATGATTCGTTTGTCTGCTGATGGTGTTGCAGTGACATCATAAAACTGCTTCTTCAGCTCATCTTCATTTCTTACTGTTGGTGTGTAGACACTAATAGGTGGCATAGCACTTTTGTTTCAGTGCTCATCTCACAGGTGTCAGGCATTCTTTGATGCCTTTTTGCATGTTCACAGTAACGTTGCTGCAAACTTTACATCAACAGCACGCACCAGAAGGTATAAGCCTGTGCCATCTTTCAGATATCATACCTCTCACTCAGTGCAGTAATGCTGATATGAATAGCAATCCAGCTCTCATGCTAGCAGCTGAGTTGTCTGTTCTGGCCTTTTTGTATCGTCTGTCAACAAGAATTCTGATATTCCATTAAGCCTATATCAAATTCTGTGTGGTTTTCTTCCCCTCCACAACCAAAGTGTAAAGGACAGCCTACGAGCTACAATTAGCTAGCCCAGCTATTAAGAGGTCCCCTCTTCGTCTAAGGTTAGCAGCGCAAACTCTACATAGGACTACTCCATCATCCTGGATAAGGAAACTCTTTGGTATCCGGCACCGACGGGACCGGGATGGTGCCGGTTGATAAAAAATTCCGGATAACGGAGAGGTATATCTACCGAGGCTATTTTTAACAAACAAAAATAAAAAAAATCAAGAAATGTGCAGTATAATTGGGTACTCACCTACAGAATGTTGTGTTAAATGGATGGTGGAAGATGCTTGATTAAGTACAGTAATGCCAGTTGAGGGTAATCCATAACTCTTTAATTACTTAACAGTAAAACAAAACTTATAAACGACTGTATACTGTAGTTTTCGGAGTGAGAATTTTGCCGGTTATTAGGTGTCGGTTAAACGAGTTACCAAATAACACTGTAACCTCAATCACCCAACACTGAACGACCAGAGTCGCAGACTTCCTGCATACAGTTGTAGTGCCTGCCATCACCAAGCCTGCCGATTGGCCACTCGCTCAAAATACAAGTTGAAGATCCTTAGTTGTATAGCCTCTCAAGTACTATTACAAATGCAAGCTACGTGCTCGCCCCAATTAATGTATATGTTGTAACCCCCCGACCCTGCCCGTATACCTTTTGGAGGCTGCAGCAGCCTGGAACCTTCAAATAGGTGCCTTTTTTGAATCGGCAGTATCACGGTGTCTTTGAGCTCTGCAATGACATCGTCCAAGCCAGCAACATCATCCCAGGTAACCTATTGAAAGCAGATGAAAGCATTGTATCTGAACTACCATTGGAAATGTTAGATTACTGCAGTTTCAATGAAATAATGTTCAGTGCAATAAAATGATCCAGTGGCAGCTTTATTTTCCTGTTTGGCCATTTATTAAAAATCCATTTCGTTTTGGTAATGATCATAGGCTGTACTTCAAACCTATCCAATCAGAGCAGTACAAATAAGCATCAATAAACTATTGAAAAATGTTAGATCATTTTTTCAAATGCTAATTATAGTACTTAAATGCCTTAAAAAATCTCAGATATTCAATAATATTTAGTAATCTACAAGTGAATCTCCTGTAGTGATTCTCATGTGTGACTTCTAAAGGTAGAAACAACCAGCAGCTGTTCCTTTTACAGTGATACCCTTTGATTTTAATGTCCTTGGGGCTTTATAGCATTATCAACTCAAGGATTTTAATATATTCTGGATGGGCATGTTTAAAAAAGAATAGAAGAAAATTAAGATGGCAGAGACCAATTTTATTGCCGACACTGATGGGCCTCCAACTTTCTGGCTGAAGGTGGTGTTTTATAAAACCAAATATGCATCAGTAGCACGATTTAATGCAATTTCTGCTGTATGACTGCATTGGGAAGTTAGAATATTTTTGACATTACACGGCACAATTTAAAAAAAAAACACAATTTCTTGCGCAAGATGGTGGAGCAGTATCTTATTTGATATTTTTTTTAAAACATTACCTGAAACTGAAGCCACATTAGGTATAATTTTTACTTTCATATACATTATTTATTGAAGACAGCTTAACATGCATCATGTTGAGGGGGGGAGGGGGGGGGGGGTTGGGGGGCTGACCTCCACACTAAATTCAGTTCAAATTATGGTTTATAGCACCTCATCTGCAGAATTACTACTGCCCCTAACTGGTTCTTAGTGGAATGCGAAATACATCACACACAGCAAATGAGGAAGGAGTAACACTGATGCACTGTCTACATGCTGTGCGTGCACAGACTTGTGGCAACTCAAGAAAACAGAATCCTGCCGCTGAATCGGAGAATAATTATGTTGGCAGATCTATTAAATAGAACTTTAGAAACCATGAGCTGCTTTTAACAAACCACAAGCAGTTAAATAAATCATAATTTGTCTAACAGGCGGTAAATAAATTTAAGTACATTAGCTATTGGGCGAGTGATTAAAATGATCCTGGCTCAGACCTCGATTTCAGAATTTCTTTGATGATAGCTAAGCTTGATTCCCAGGGTTCTTTATTTGGTATCTACAGGCAGGAACTGAGATGAGAGAAAGCACTGGAATTTACTGCAGGGACTCATTTTTATTTCACTGTATGCACAAGACAGCAGTTTTAAAGACCACATTTAAATGAGAACCAAGTTTATGCTCTCCAAAAGTGAGAATAATTCAGCAATTGCAACGGAGCAAACTCTCAACTTTAAGGCCATGTGCTCATATTCTAAATTTTGAAGAACAATGTTGTTAAAGCCACAAATTTTATTTATACAGTTTATCCTTTCACAATTTTTTCCCTTTTTCTCCACAGACTGCACTGAAAGGTAGAACTGAAAGCAGGTAGAATACTGTACATGGAAAATTTAGAAGCAGAGGGTTTGTGAATTTTATTTATATATCTTTTCTCCCAACTATGAACGGATTCAATAGTCTTGATTCAAAAGTTGGTAAATTTAAAAGCAACATACTTTGCCACCCATCACATTTTAAACTCGCATGCGGAATCAATTATTCACACTGATTTTTTTTTAAACACATATATTAAAAAGCTCAACATTGAAAATTAGACTGCAAAAACGTTAATTTTATTGAAAATAAAACACCAGCTTAAGCCACCCACTACAGTTTTGTTTTAAATTCTGCCAGTAATTTTTCATTTGCAGTTGCTTTTTTCATTATAAGTCAGTTTGTGTGGAATTATCCGTGCAAGTTTTAACATACGCACACGTGCTAAAAGTTTCTATTTGCTTCAGATAAGGAGTACGTATTGAAGTGCAGGATTTGTCTGTTTAAAGGAGGATTACCATTGACCTTATATTTAATCAGAGTCAGAAAGAAATTAAAAGTGGACTTGTTGCCCTCAGTCACACATATTGCCAGCTACCGTAACGCAAGACAAACTTGAAACAAACCAAGTTGAAAACACATTACTTTTTTTGTTAGAAGTATGGACATAGCAACTTATAGGAGCTCCAACCCACTGCACCACAAAGATACAAGATCACACTTGTGACTCTTTAAAGGGCAAGCTCCTAATCCTAGATGTGCTGTTAAGTGAGGCAAAGACCAGCACTTTCTACATGGATAGAGAGGAGATTTAAAAAGGGACGAGTTGCCCCAGGCTGCTCTTCTGCACCTTCTACTGGCCAGTTCCAGAACCCTATTAACAGGGGCCTGGGATCAGGTTAGCTGCTGGTTGAATGAAATAGAACATGCAGTTTGGTAGGATATCAAGAAGGTATTACTGAAGAATGACAGTCATTTCCAAATTTGAATTATACTTCAATTCAGGGAAAAAGCTCATTACTCTCTACTGAACAGAGCACAGGTGTCATGTCGATGATTCCCAGTATAGCAACCATCCAACACTGGCCAAATAGTACCAGGTGGAGCAAGACAAAAAACATGCCGGCTTGGTCCTTCAATGATAGGGGATAACTAAATTTAAATTGCTAGCTAAAAAGGAAAATGGAATTTTATATTAAGCTAGTTGCCTCTAAAGAGATTTCCACTACATTCCAATTGCAACATGCGAGCGGCGGACCTGCGGGAAAATCGGCTGAGCGGCGGCGGGTTTAAAAGAGCGCCAGAGACCAGGTAGGCCTCAGAGCGGCGAGAGCGGCGGACCTGCGGAAGAATCGGCTGAGCGGTGGCGGGTTTAAAAGAGCACCAGAGACCAGGTAGGCTTCAGAGCGGCGAGAGCGGTGGACCTGCGGGAGAATCGGCTGAGCGGCGGCGGGTTTAAAAGAGCGCCAGAGACCAGGTAGGTTTACTAATCTCCGAACTCAGAGGGAGGGAGAGAAGTAAAAAGTAATCGAAGTGTGACGTCACCAGAAAGCAGGTAAGTGATTGGTTGGTGAGTATTTCTCTCTTTTTAAACTTTAACTCTGTGGTTTATAGTTTCCAAAGTCTCTGTGGTGTAGCGGGGACTGTTGATAAACCAAGGCCCTTAAATATACCATTTAACTGTAGTGTATTTGGTGGGATTGATTTGAGTTAATTTAATTTCAATTAATTAAAAGGTAATTCATGACAGGAAAGCCCGGCCCCATGGTATGCTCCTCCTGCGCTATGTGGGAACTCAGAGACACTTCCTGTGTCCCTGACAGCTATGTGTGCAGGAAGTGTGTCCAGCTGCAGCTACTGGCAGACCGCATTGCGGCGCTGGAGATGCGATTGGATACATACTGGACCATTCGCGATGCTGAGGAAGTCATGGATAACATGTGTAAGCAGTTGGTCACACCGCAGGCAAAGGTTGGACAGGCAGAAAGGGAATGGGTGACCAACAGACAGAGTACTAGGCGCAGGCAGGTAGTGCAAGGGTCCCCTGTGGACATCCCCCTCTCAAACAGATACACCACTTTGAGTACTGTTGGGGGGGATGACTTATCAGAGGAAGGCAGCAGCAGCCAACTTCCTGGCACCAGGGGTGGCTATGCTGCACAGGACGGGAGGAAAAAGAGGGGTAGAGCTACAGTAATAGGGGATTCTATTGCAAGGGGAATAGATAGGCGTTTCTGCGGCCGCAAACGAGACTCCAGGATGGTGTGTTGCCTCCCTGGTGCAAGGGTCAAGGATGTCTCAGAGCGGCTGCAGAACATTTTGGAAGGGGAGGGTGAACAGCCAGTTGTCGTGGTGTATATAGGTAAAAACGGGATGAGGTCCTAAAAGCTGAATATAGGGAGTTAGGAGGTAAATTAAAAAATAGGACCTCAAAGGTAGTAATCTCAGGATTGCTACCAGTGCCACGTGCTAGTCAGAGTAGAAGTAGAAGGATATTTCAGATGAATACGTGGCGAGAGGAATGGTGCGAGGGGGAGGGATTCAAATTCCTGGGACACTGGAACCGGTTCTGGGGGAGGTGGGACCAGTTCAAACCGAACGGTTTGCACCTGGGCAGAGCCGGGACCGATGTCCTAGGGGGAGTGTTTGCTAGTGCTCTGGGGGAGGGTTTAAACTAAAATGGCAGGGGGTTGGGAACCTGAGCAGGGGGACAGAGGAAAGGGAAACAAGGATAAAAGCAAAAGATAGGAAGGAGAAAAATAAAAGTGGCAGTCAGAGAAATCAACAGTTTAAATCAAACATGGCCACAGTAAATAATAATTCTAATAGGTCTAAGAGCGTTAAAAAAACAAGCCTGAAGGCTTTGTGTCTTAATGCGAGGAGCATTCGTAATAAGGTGGATGAATTAGCTGCGCAAATAGAGGTAAACAAATAAATTTGATTGGGATTACGGAAACATGGCTCCAGGGTGGCCAAGGCTGGGAACTCAACATCCAGGGGTATTCAATATTCAGGAAAGATAGGCAAAAAGGAAAGGGAGGTGGGGTAGCATTGCTGGTTAAAGAAGAGATTAACACAATTGTAAGGAAGGATATTAGCTCTGATGATGTGGAATCTGTATGGGTAGAACTGAGAAATACCAAGGGGCAGAAAACGTTAGTGGGAGTGGTATATAGACCTCCAAACAGTAATGCGGAGGTTGGGGATGGCATTAAAAGGGAAATTAGAGAAACGTGCAATAAGGGCACAGCAGTCATCATGGGTGACTTTAATCTACATATAGATTGGGCTAACCAAATTAGTAACAATACTGTGCAGGAGGAATTCCTGGAGTGTTTACGGGATGGTTTCCTGGACCAATATGTCGAGGAACCAACCAGGGATCAGGCCATCTTAGACTGGGTATTATGTAACGAGAAAGGATTAATTAGCAATCTTGTTGTACGAGGCCCCTTGGGTCGGAGCAATCATAATATGATTGAGTTCTTCACTAAGATGGAGAATGAAGTAGTTGACTCAGAGACTAGGGTCCTGAATTTAAATAAAGGAAACTACGATGGTCTGAGGCGCAAGTTGGGTAGGATTGATTGGGGAATGTCACTCAAAGGGTTGACGGTGGATAGGCAATGGCAAACATTCAAAGACTGCATGGATGAACTACAGAATTTGTTCATGCCAGTTCGCCATAAAAATAAAACAAAAAAGGTGACTCAACCGTGGCTAACAAGGGAAATTAGGGATAGCATAAGATCCAAGGAGAGGACATATAAATTGGCCAGAAAAAGCAGTAAACCTGAGGATTGGGAGCAGTTTAGGATTCAACACAGGAGGACAAAGGGATTAATTAAGAAGGGGAAAATAGAATATGAGAGTAAGCTTGAAGGGAACATAAAAACTGACTGTAAAAGCTTTTATACATATATGAAGAGAAAAAGATTGGTGAAGTCAAGCGTAGGTCCCTTGCAGTCAGAATCAGGGGAATTTATAATGGGGAACAAAGAAATGGCTGACCAATTAAATACATATTTTGGTTCTGTCTTCACAAAGGAGGACACGTATAACCTCTCAGAGATGTCGGGGAACATAGGGTCTGATGAAAGGGAGGAACTGAAAGAAATCAGTATTTGTAGGGAAATGGGGTTACGGAAATTGGTGGGATTGAAGGCCGATAAATCCCCAGGGCCTGATAATCTACATCCTAGGGTACTTAAGGAAGTGGCCCTAGAAATAGTAGATGCATTGCTGGTCATCTTCCAACATTTGATGGAATCTGGAACAGTACCCATGGATTGGAGGGTAGCTAATGTTACCCCACTATTCAAAAAAGGTGGTAGAGAGAAAACGGGGAATTACAGACTGGTAAGCCCGACATCGGTAGTGGGGAAAATGCTAGAGTCCATTATAAAAGATGTAATAGCAGAGCACTTGGAAAACAGTGACAGGATCGGACAAATTCAACATGGATTTACAAAGGGTAAATCGTGCTTGACTAATCTACTGGAATTTTATGAGGATGTAACTGGTAAAATAGATAAGGGGGAACCAGTGGATGTGGTGTATTTGGACTTTCAGAAGGCTTTTGATAAGGTCCCGCATAAGAGATTAGTGTGTAAAGTTAAGGCACATGGGATTGGGGGCAAGGTATTGACTTGGATAAAGAACTGGTTGGCAGACAGGAAGCAAAGAGTTGGAATAAACAGGTCTTTTTCCGAGTGGCAGGCAGTGACTAGTGGGGTACCACAGGGATCGGTCCTTGGACCCCAGCTATTCACAATATATATTAACTAGCTGGGGAGCCCCGCGTTGCGAGGGCAATTTTGGGGCGCTTGGTCTCCCTCTCCCTGTCATGTCCTCTCCCTGTCCTATCCCTCCCTCCCCTCCTCTCCCTCCCCTCCCCTGTCTCCCTCCCCCACCCCTACCCTCCCCCACCCCCTCCCCTCCCGCGATTTCCCGAGGCTCGGCCCCCCCCCGCGATTTCCCGAGGCTCTCCCCCCCCCCGCGATTTCCCGAGGCTCTCCTCCCCCGCGATTTCCCGAGGCTCGCCCCCCCCGCGATCTCCCGAGGCTGTGTGCTGGCGTCACGGGGGCCGTGCGCATGCATGCCGGCGTCAAGGCGGCTGCGGAACTGGCGTGACGGGCCATGCGCATGCGTGGTTTCAAGACCGCCGGCGTGCCCCGTTGCCGGGGTAACGGGGGCCGTGCGAATGCGTGCCGTCGTCAAGGCGGCCGCGCAACTGGCGGCCTCTTTTTTTTTAAACTCATCAGCTCTTCCCCCCCCCCCCCCCCCGGCGATTTCCCGAGGCTCTCCACCCCCCCCCCCCCGCGATTTCCCGAGGCTCTCCCGCCCCCCCCGCGATTTCCCGAGGCTCTCCCCCCCCCCCCCGGCGATTTCCCGAGGCTCTCCCCCCCCCCCCGCGATTTCCCGAGGCTCTCCCGCCCCCCCCCGCGATTTCCCGAGGCTCTCCCCCCCCCCCGCGATTTCCCGAGGCTCTCCCCCCCCCCCCCCCCGCGATTTCCCGAGGCTCTCCCCCCCCCCCGCGATTTCCCGAGGCTCTCCCCCCCCCCCGCGATTTCCCGAGGCTCTCCCCCCCCCCCGCGATTTCCCGAGGCTCTCCCCCCCCCCCCCGCGATTTCCCGAGGCTCTCCCCCCCCCCCCGCGATTTCCCGAGGCTCTCCCCCCCCCCCCCCGATTTCCCGAGGCTCTCCCCCCCCCCCCGCGATTTCCCGAGGCTCTCCCCCCCCCCCGCGATTTCCCGAGGCTCTCCCCCCCCCCCCCCCGCGATTTCCCGAGGCTCTCCCCCCACCCCCCCCCGGCGATTTCCCGAGGCTCTCCCCCCCCCCACTATTAAATTGTTATTTAATTCCCTAACACATCATTAAAATATTTACCTTAGTTCCCTAACACACAGAAAGTGTGGGGGGAAAAAATTGTGAAAAATGAAGATGGCGGCCACTCACCTCGGTTCAGAAGGATAAGGCCCGCCCACACACGCACCGATTGGTCGACCGGTCAGGTCACCGAAGCGTAGGATTGGTCAATCGTCGAGTCACTCGACACTCAACTGTAGGATGGCACGCGCCCGTCCGATTGGTCGACCTCGACGTCACACGGTCGCTAATGAGATGCTAATGAGCGGAACGCTGAACGTTTTTCGGATACCGCGGGCGCGGTTTTTGTCCGGCCGAAACGTAAATACGCCTATGACCGGTCCGGAATCGCAAGCTTTCTTTTGAGGCGACGCGCGCGTCGGTACGTTCTGTAACTTTCAAACGTATAGAACACGGACAGACATCGGGACAGACAGAAGAGCTCTTTTATATATATAAATGATCTAGACAAGGGAACTAGATGTAATATCTCCAAATTTGCAGACGACACAAAGTTGGGTGGGCATGTGTGCTGTGAGGAGGATGCCGAGAAACTCTAGGATGATTTGGGCAGGTTGGGTGATTGGGCAAAAGCATGGCAGATGCAATATAACGTGGATAAATGTGAGGTTATCCACTTTGGTGGCAAAAACAGGAAGGCAGATTATCTGAATGGCAATAGATTGGGAGAAGGGGAAGTGCAACGAGACCTGGGTGTCCTTGTGCACCAGTCGCTGAAGGTAAGCATGCAGGTGCAGCTGGCGGTTAAGAAGGCAAATGGTATGTTGGCCTTCGTAGCGAGAGGGTTTGAGTACAGGAACAAGGATGTCTTGCTGCAGTTGTACAGGGCCTTGGTGAGACCACATCTTGAGTATTGTGTGCAGTTTTGGTCGCCTTATCTGAGGAAGGATGTTCTTGCCATGGAAGGAGTTCAGCGATGATTCACCAGGCTGATACCTGGGATGGCAGGAATGACGTATGAGGAGAGATTGGGTCGATTGGGCTTGTACTCGCTGGAGTTTAGAAGAATGAGAGGGGGTCTCATTGAAACTTATAAAATTCTGACAGGACTGGACAGACTAGATGCAGGAAGGATGTTCCCGATGGTTGGCAAGTCCAGAACCAGGGGTCACAGTCTAAGGATAAGGGGTAGGGCATTTAGGACAGAAATGAGGAGGAATTTCTTCACCCAGAGAGTGGTGAACCTGTGGAATTCTCTACCACAGAAGGCAGTAGAGGCCAATTCATTAAATATATTCAAGAAGGAGTTGGATATATTTCTTAAGGCTAAAGGGATCAAGGGGTATGGGGAGAAAGCAGGGACTGGGTACTGAATTTGGATGATCAGCCATGATCGCATTGAATGGCCTACTGCTGCTCCTATCTTCTATGTTTCTATGGCTAATGTAAGGATTAGTAGTTCAACTCTATTCACATTTTACTTTCCAAGACAGCAAGAACCACCAAATACAATTAAAACATGCCTTACCTGCATACTCAGGGGGTCCACTAAATGGGCTGCAATGCTCATCTCATATTCTGAAAGCTTGACATTTTTTACGCCAATCTGTTTCATTAGTCTTTCTGCCTGCAAGTTAATTAATAATGAATCTAAAATATAAACAGAAAGCAAGGACAGTCCCATAGCTGCACTTCAATCCTAATTTACTCTCTTACATTCCAACTGCATTCAGTATCAGGAACTGTTCACTGAATGTTCAGTTCTGTAGAAAAATGTATTCATTACATTTTACTTCAAAATGCATATTATATACTTCTCACTGAACACAAGTTAACATCAAAATATAACAAATAAATTTGATGAAAGGTTAAAAAATGTAATTGAACAGAAAGCCACTTACCTGAACCAGTCTCACGGAATATACATTAGTCAGTTCAACAACAACATGCATTCATATAGCACCTTTAATGTCGTAAAATGTCCACAGTGCTTAGAGCAAAAGTACAAAGTGACTCAACTTCCATAGCATCTCTTACAGTTATAGGAATTCCAAACATGATCTTGGTAGCACAACTCTTAACAGTTTTAATTGCTAAAATGATTCTACTACTAGTAAAATGTCAAACTAGGTCTCCATGTTTTTCTAAATGTTTACATTTTCCTTTAAACCCACTAAGAAGTTATAGAGTGTGACTTACACCGAAAACACAAACACCACAGGAGAACAGATGTAACACAAGAGACTGGAGGGTCATATTCTCATCCCGATATTGCCAAATGTGGCTCGAGCATACAGGGGAATATGTGAAATGCTCTCTACCATGTACTTGCCACTGAATGACAAGTCGGTGAAGAATGTACAACCCTAATATGCAAATCACTACAAGACATGATGGCACTGTTCGAAAGTTTGCACATTAGGATTAGGTTTGACAAAAATTTTAAAAAGTAGTAATATTTAGACTCTATGAATAGGCCCTTTAAAGTAATCTTGCTTTCTCCAAAACTTCGATAAAATGAGCTTCTCGTGAAGAGCACTGTGTTGTTTAAACTCTGGTTTTAATTCATCTGAAAGTATAAAAGGGTCATACAAAACTACCATCGGTGCTGAAAGAGAAATAAAATACAGGAACGCTGTGTCATCAAGTCCACTTCATTCAAAATAAGTATTACAAGCTCCCCCTGTGGCTCAGTGAGTATCTGAATCATACAGACCAGCAAGGTTACAAGTTCAGTCACCAAGCTGTGCAGAGGTCGCTGACCTCAGCTAGAATAGTGTTAGGGACACTAAAATTGGCCTCAGTGGGCCAAGTTAGGGAGGGGGAAAATCAGCCAGATTTCCCCCCCTCCCTCTTGCTGAACCCTGCTACAGCAATCCTTTGTGGAATTAATGTGTGTAGACACTTGGTGAGGGCAGAACTGGGCTGAGCTGTGATGCCCTCTGTAGTCAAACAGCTTGCTGACACTCATCGTCAAAGCTTACACATGAATAATGGCTACTTGGGCATGGTATGGGAGAGAAACTGGTGCCTGTAAAATACTGCAGTGAATGAAGGAAGGTGGGGATACACAGCAGCCTTGTAACCAATGTTCCCTCTAATTTTTCTTCCTGTGAGGGCCCTTTAAATTTGCTACAGCGGCGTTATGTGCGGTATTTCTTCTAGCAGCAGCAGCTGGTGAGCAGCCTGCGCGGGACCTCCCGATTGGTGCGCGGCCGAACATTGCTCAACGCTAGTCCCAACTAAATAGCTGCAGTTTTTAATGCCTGCTTTGACTGATTCTCAAACACCCCTGTCTTTATCAAGCAAGTCCTGCAGGTTGTCGGCAGGGCCGCAGATAGGGTTCATTGTGCCTGCACAGCTCCATTTGTGAGATAAAATGACAAGGAAACACTGGCAAGACCAGTCCTGCCTGACAGAAATACACTTCTCATTGACGAATCGTGAAATGGCTTTGACAGAGGCTATGGATGACCACAGCCTACATTTCCGAGACTTCTGTTCCCCTGAAGGGTAAAGCCTAGAAGAGGCAGGTTCAGCTGAAAGAAAATAGCAGGAAAATAAAATACAAAGAAATATATGTATTTTTTTTCCAATTAAAATGTATAAGTAATCCACTGAATGCCATAAGCATGGAGAAATAAACTTGGGAAATATTTCCCTTTATCCACAGATGTGACATCATCAGCAGATTACTTTATCTCAGTCCAAGAAACTACCAGCATTTAACTCCTCCTAACAGTGTATTTTACTGGGTTACGAACAAGAGGCATTTTTTGCCCTCTGAACCTGTCCCAGGAAGAGGGGGGGGGTGGTGCTGGGTAGTGGGATTTGTGCTGGAACTTCTCTTCCTAGTATAAACAAATGACAAATGACCTGGAATTGCAATCTCAGTGCAAAGCAGTTCAATTCGCCGATGACACCAAGCCAGGAGTTACCATGGACTTAAGAGGTGGCAGTAAATACGCTAAGATTTTGCAAAGAGTTTGACAAGGCTTGCACCTGGATCGATCAGTGGCTACTGAAGTTCAATACAGACAATGCATCCAGAACAAGAGGGCATACCCCCTTAAGTAACATTAAAACAGGAGCAAATACAAAACACACAGATTTCACGAGATAATACCTCACCTAATCGCCCAGTGTTTCTTTCAAAACATTAAAATTACATGCTTTTAAAGGGAGAAAGACAAACAGAGTCCTCAGTTTGCCTCCCCCCACTCCCCAGCAGAGCAGCATAAAAAAAAGAACTAGTGAGCTGGGAAAAGCATGCTAAACTTGTACCCAGATCAGGCAGCTTCTAGTTAAAGAGCTGTTAATCAAAATTGGATTTTTACATTGCTATGAGCGAGGGAATCGTGTGTTCCAATTAGCCAGCCTACGCTCAGAGTAAGCACATTTTTACGTTCCTGCAATGCTAGCTACCTACAAAATCCCATAAAGAAATATTAAAACACTGAATCTTTATATCTTGGAACATCTCCGAGCTGTCACAATAGCAATAAACAAAGCAAACACAATGCTGAGTTGTATTGACAAATTAATTGAATTCAAACTTCCAAAAGTCACGCTGAAGCTATACAGTGCTCCAGTTAGACCTCGGCCGCAGTCTGTGTACTTTTCTATTTGATAAGATATGAAGCTACCCAAGCCCGAATTACAGTGCTAAGGAGAACAATGAGACTGATCTCCAGTATTAGAGGAGTGAACTATGAGAGCAACTTGAAGCGAGATACCTCAGAGGAAACCTTGTATAAATAAGTACAATATATAAAAACTTAGGACACAGAAAATAATACTTTCAGATATACCAAGGCAGCGAAGTAAGAGGGTTCAGGGTTGTGAAGTACAAGTTTAGGACAAGTCATAGAAAATGTTTTTTCTTTTAAAAACAGAGACTGGTCAACAGATGGAACAATTTGCCAGGGAGGGTGGCTGGAGCCAGGACACCAGAAATAGCTGGACATTGTAATAATGGAAATATAGTAGTGTTAGTAAGATCTGATGAGCTGAGGATCCGTCTTCATCATAAATCTATTTTGTGATTTTCTGGGGAAAAATATACTAAGCTGGGTATCTATTTTCTATGTTCACTATCCGTGGGAAATATTCCTTTTTATGTGAAGTCGAGTAAAAAATTAGTATTCATGACCTCTAGTTTGCACTCACAATCCAAATTAAATAACTCGACTGCATCTAGATTATCCATCCCTTCTCCGTATTTTAAAAACCTGGATCATGTCCCCAATCAATCTTATGTTCAATAGTTCAGTTCTGCAATTCTCTTCATAATTTACAGCTCCAACAGAACTAGTTTAAATTTCCACCTTTGAGACTCCTACTCCTTCAAATTAAAATAAACAAATCGATAGCCTATGGCATTCGTTGCATTGGCCAGCTTCTAGCAGCCAGCTCCAGGACAATATTAGTGGAGACTATGAGGAGGAATGACTTGATACGGTTGTGCTCATCAGCCTTGAAAGTCCCAGAAAGGTGGTGAGCTCGTTGAACCATGGACAGAAATGTGGTGTGTGGTGCATGCAGACCCGTTGACAAAAGGGGGTAAAATAATGAATTATTACTCCCACTCCAGTTAGATTTTAGCAAAACAGGAAGGGCTGCCCTTCGCAGTTAAACATTTGAAATGTACCGAACAGCACTGATATGGAAGCAAAAGCCACTGCATAATTAAAAGCACTATTCTGCAATCCTGCATTTTTTTTTAAATAGTGTGAGTGCTAAGGGAGTCACAGAACTACAAATCAGAACTAGCTGTCAAACATTAATAAAACTGCTGGGATAAAGCAGTGCAAGAGGTCAAAGCAGTACTGATAAGGCTACGGATAATCCACTTATTCAAAGTAGTTCACTGTCAGAGGTGTAAACTAGCTGTGTGATAATAAGGAAATATAAAACAGGTGGGTTATATTGCTACTTGGCCCTAAACAGACAATACAACATGGCTGATTACCTGACCATGGTAAAGGATAGCAAACTGAGAAAAACCTTGACAATGTACAGACTTAGTGAACATAGCCTGGCGATCGAAAAAGGTAGACACAGGCAGACCCGGCTACCAAGAGAGGACAGGATATGCTCTCACTGCAGTCAGGGAGTGGTGGAGACAGAGATGCACTTCCTCACAGCTTGTAGAAAATATCAGGGCATAAGGGAGAATTTCTACCCAAAATTCACAAAAATATGCCCGGAATTCAGAAATTTGAATGACGACCAAAAACTCCCATACCTACTAGGGGAAGAGAGAAATTGTGTAACCTTAGTGGCACACTATGTTACAGCTTGCCATAAACAGAGGGACAACCACTAAATACAAGAAAAGAGTATATACAAATTATATGAATGTATATTTATACACTCAGGGATATATCTGTTTATACACTGTATGGATAGATCTGTGTTTATGTGTTCAACCATGAATGTTTTTCGATGCTTTGGCAACATAAGATGTACCTTGTCATGCCACTAAAGCTATTTGAATTTGAATTTGAATATATTCACTTTGAGTTAGCTTAGCTCAGTTGGCAGCACTCTCAGTTCTGTGTCAGTATTGTGCAGGTTCAAGCCCCACTACAGGACTTGGGCACATAATCTAGGCTGACACTCCAGTGTAGTACTGAGGGAGTGCTGCACTGTTGGAAGTGCCGTCTGCTGGGTGAGACAGTAAACCGAGGCCCCGTCTGCCCTCTCAGGTGGATGTAAAAGATCCCATAGCACTATTCGAAGAAGAGCAGGAGAGTTCTCCCCAGTATCCTAGGCAAAATTTATCCCTCAATCAAGATCACTATAACAGATTATCTGATCATTTATCTCATTGCTGTTTGTGGGTCGTTGCTATGCACAAATTGCCTGCCACATATCTTTGCATTACAATAGTGATTACAGCCACTGAAGTACTTTTTGGAGTGTGAAGTGCCAAGACTTCCTCTGGTCATGAATGGTGCTACATTAAATGCAAGCTCTTTCTTCTTTAACACTCCAATGCAGTACTGAGGGATTGCTATTCAACCCATTCTACAGATAAGGGGGGAGAAATTGGGTGAGTAGCGCCTCCTGTTAGCACCTAAAGAGGCAGTCAGTGGCTGTAGCACCACTGGCTGCGTCTCCCGCGATATTCAGTAGGGGCGCTAATGGTGGCGTTAGGCATTTGCGCTGCGCCGCCACCGATGACGTCATCGGTGTGCGCAGCGCCCCGTTCGCGATAGGCGCAGTTGCGCCGTTCGCTACCCGCGCCCGGTTCACGGGGCCTTATTGTGCTGGCAGCGGCGCAAGTTAAGGTGGAGGTGCGGGGCGGCCGCTTTTTCAGCGGCCGCCTGCCAGCACCTCCGGCCCCGGCCTCCTAACCGCGCCCCCCCCCCCCCCCCCCCCGCGGCATTGCCGGCTGTTTCCCGAGAGCCCGGCACTTCTCCTTGGTGCCGGGCTCATTTGCCGGCACTCGCGAGCGGGGATCGCGCTGTTGCAGGCACCTCCCCCTTAACAGTGGGAGGAAGGCCTGCAGTACCGCAGCGTGCCGTGCCGCAGCGTGTGGCGCTGCGGCACGTTGCGCTGCGATAATCAGTTTCAGCACCCTAAGAGGGACGCGGAGCGCCTCGAGCCTCGCCCCGTGTCCCTCGAGCGGCACTGAAACTGAATTTCTGGCGATCGGTATTACTCCGATCGCTGCGCTAACTCCTGCGCTCAGGCGACTTTTGCGCCCCAACCCAATTTCTAGGCCTAGATGTGAAACCAATGCCCTGTCTAACTGTTTCAATGCTTTAGGTGGTTATGAGCGATACCATGGTATAAGAGCAGCGAGTTCTCCCAGTATCCCGTCTATCATACATTCCTCAGCCAACATCATAAAAAAATAAAAATTAACTGTCATTCATTTCATTGCTGTTTTGGGAATAATGTGCTCAGCAAAATATTTGCCAACATTGCACCAGTTACTGCATTTCAAAGCGATTTAATTGTATTTTTGACACACTCTCAGAGAAGGGAGCTGGTCTTCCTTTTAAACTGTATCAATCCTTCAAGAGTTAAGAGCAAAATAGAAACTATATATTAACAAATAGCTGTGCATGTGTTCACAGCAAAGATAAAAGAAATTGCATTTACACAGGGCCTTTTATATCCTTGGGACATCCCAGAGCACTTTAGAAACAATGGAGTACTCTTTGAAGTCTGGTCACCGTTGGAATGTACACAAATGTGCAATCAATGTGCACACAGCAAGGTCCCACAACAAACAATGAGACAAATGACCAATTTAATCTGGTTTTGGTGTTGGCTGATGGATAAATGCTGGCCAGGACACCAGAAGAAGTCCCCTGCTCCTCTGTGCTTCCCACATTACAACAGTGACTCCACTTCAAAAGTACTTCATTGGCTGTAATGCGCTTTGAGACGTCCGGTGGTCGTGAAAGGCACTATATAAATGCAAGTCTTTTTTTCCTTTCTTCAAACAGTGCCACGGTATGGTTTACATCCATCCGAGCAGGTGTTTAACATCTCATCTGAAAGATCCCGGTGACAGTGCAGCACTCCTTCATTACTGACGATAGTCTAATTGCCCCCCATATACATGTACCTTGTTAGTTTACTATATCCTGCACTCTGTACCAAATGATAGGGACAGATTGCACAATATAGTAAGCGAGAGCTGAAATTTGCATCTCTGGAGAAGGATGAGGATGAATTCTGAATTTAAGGGGCTCAACAATTAGACGATGCCCAAGTGCTGTACGTGAAACGCAAAACACAACAACTTAACAGGGTCAACAACTATAGATTGTAATACACCTATAGCAGCATTCAAAATGCTTTGAATAATAGAAACATAGAAGATAGGAGTGGGAGTAGGCCATTCGGCCCTTCGAGCCTGCTCCGCCATTCAATGAGATCATGGCTGATCATCCAAATTCAGTACCCTGTCCCTGCCTTCTCCCCATATCCCTTGATCCCATTAGCCTTAAGAAATATATCCAACTCCTTTTTGAATATATTTAATGAATTGGCCTCCACCGCCCTCTGTGGCAGAGAATTCCACAGGTTCACCACTCTCTGGGTGAAGAAATTCCTCCTCATTTCTGTCCTAAATGGCTTACCCCTTATCCTTAAGACTATGACCCCTGGTTCTAGACTCCCCGGCCATCATAAACATCCTTCCTGCATCTAGTCTGTCCAGACCTGACAGAATTTTATAGGTTTCGATGAGAACCCCTCTCAATCTTCAAAACTCCAGTGAGTATAAGCCCAATCGACCCAATCTCTCCTCATACGTCATTCCTGCCATCCCAGGTATCAGCCTGGTGAATCTTCGCTGCACTCCTTCCATGGCAAGAACGTCCTTCCTCAGGTAAGGCGACCAAAACTGCACACAATACTCAAGGTGCGGTCTCACCAAGGCCCTGTACAACTGTAGCAAGACATCCTTGTTCCTGTACTCGAACCCTCTTGCTACGAAGGCCAACATACCATTTGCCTTCTTAACCGCCTGCTGCACCTGCATGCTTACCTTCAGCGACTGGTGCACAAGAACACCCAGGTCTCTTTGCACTGCCCCTTCTCCCAATCTATTGCCATTCAAATAATAATCTGCCTTCCTGTTTTTGCCACCAAAGTGGATAACCTCACATTTATCCACATTATAGTGCATTTGCCATGTTTCTGCCCAATCACCCAATCTGTCCAAATCGTACTGGAGTTTCTCGACATCCTCCTCACAGCTTACCCTCCCACCCAGCTTTGTGTCATCTGCAAATTTGGAGATATTACATCCAATTCCCTCGTCCAGATCATTAATATATATCACTATAATTAATCACTCATATTTAAGTACAAACAGCAAGACCACTTTTATCTCTATTATTAATCTATCCACAGTCTATGAGTATGGTCTCCAGACTAAACTACAAAGCAGAGATTAATCCGAAAAGAACAAGCTTCATTTTGTTATCTTGTTGAGCAAATTATGAAGATGCCAAATAATCTCATCAGAAAGGAGCGGCAGCTTACTGTTCACTGTAAATGCGATATAGCACTGGGATCCTGGCAGCTAATGGAGATGGGCCACGAGGTGCAATATGGGAGACTGCATTCACTCACTGAACTATCAGGCCAGTACGATTAATTAACTCTTTGAAGGTTTTGCAGTGTGGAAGATTACGGTTACATTTTCTTTCTACCATTCTTTACTCCAGATGTTTTGGCTCTTGAATCTTAGATCACCTTCATAGATGAGTCTCAACTCCTTATGTCTTCCATTTGGGAACCACAATGATATTGGATTACCATATTGTATTGTTGCAGAGCAATACTCCATACATTCACTGACCTTACTCTCATGATAAATGTTCAGTAATGTGCCCAGAACAATGAACAGAAAATCTTGCTCTGTCAATTTATTTTAAACTACTGGGATTATTGTTACGCCTCCATAAGATATATCTCCAGTCCTTGCTAAGTAATAGAAAATATCAGCTCTCAATCTAATTTTAAACTATTAAGCACACTTATTAAAAATACATATGTAATAACATTTTATATACAGTAGGAACTCTATCGGCTTGATGAGCAAAATAACAAAAGGTCGCAAATCTAAATCCTAACTTGAATCTCTATAAACAAACTGTAATATACACAGTTGCCCCTGCTTCTCATCTACTGATAAACTACTAGAGCTAGCGAATATCTACCTGCTTCTCTATGAAAATCTCAGTTTGTTCTATTCAACCCTCAGGACTGTTGTCTGTTCATTTCTTTTAATAGCTCTTGACCTGTTGCTAAGGGTTGTTAGAAATTCATAACTGCTTGTAAAATTTAAAAAAACAGCCAGTCATATACATAACTGAACCAATCAAAAAGTCTGCACATTTGAAAATATTGAGTTAGACATCATCGCATGTCTGTTCCCAGGGAGACTATAACAACAAACTTCACTGCATAAGCTACGAAACAGGTTGAAGCTGTGTACATAAGAACATAAGAAGTAGGAGCAGGAGTAGGCCATACGGCCCCTCGGGCCTGCTCCGCCATTCAATAGGATCATGGCTGATCCGAATCTAGACTCACGTCCACTTCCCTGCCCTCTCCCCGTAACCCCTAATTCCCTTATCTGCTAAGAAACTGTCTATCGCCATTTTAAATTTATTAATGTTGCAGCTTCCGCAGTTCTCTGGGGTAGCAAATTCCATAGATTTACTACCCTCTGAGTGAAGAAGTTTCTCCTCATCTCAGTTTTGAAATGGCAGCCCCTTATTCTAAGATTATGCCCCCTAGTTCTAGTCTCACCCATCAGTGGAAACATCCTTACCGCATCCACCCGATCAAGCCCCCTCACATTCTTATATGTTTCGATAAGATCGCCTCTCATTCTTCTGAACTCCAATGAGTAGAGTCCCAACCTACTCAACCTTTCCTCATACGTCAACCCCCTCATCTCCGGAATCAACCGAGTGAACCTTCTCTGAACCGCCTCGAGAGCAAGTATATATTTTCTTAAATATGGAAACCAAAACTGCACGCAGTATTCCAGGTGTGGCCTCACCAATACCCTGTATAACTGCAGCAAGACTTCCCTGTTTTTATACTCCATCCCCCTCGCAATAAAAGTCAAGATTCCATTGGCCTTCCTGATCACCTGCTGCACCTGCATACTAACTTTTTGTGTTTCATGCACCAGGACCCCCAGATCCCTCTGTACTGTAGCACTTTGCAGTTTCTCTCCATTTAGATAATAACTTGCTCTTTGATTTTTTCTGCCAAAGTGCATAACCTCACAGTTTCCAACATTATATTGCATCTGCCAAATCTCTGCCCACTCACTTAGCCTGTCTATGTCCTTTTGCAGGTTTTTTATGTCCTCCTCACTCACTGCTTTCCCTCCCATCTTTGTATCGTCTGCAAACTTGGATATGTTGCACTCGGTCCCTTCCTCCAAATCATTAATATCGATTGTAAAGAGTTGGGGTCCCAGCACTGACCCCTGCGGAACACCACTAGTTACTGATTGCCAGCCCGAGAATGAACCATTTATCCCAACTCTTTGTTTTCTGTTAAATAGCCAATCTTCCACCCATGCCAGTATATTACCCCCAATCCCGTGATTTCTTATCTTGATCAGTAATCTTTTGTGTGGAACCTTGTCAAATGCCTTTTGGAAGTCCAAATACACTACATCCACTGGTTCCCCTTTATCCACCCTGTATGTTACATCCTCAAAGAATTCGAGCAAATTTGTCAAACATGACTTCCCCTTCATAAAACCATGCTGACTCTGTCCTATTAAATTATGTTTATCCAAATGCTCTGTTACTGTTTCCTTAATAATGGACTCCAACATTTTGCCAACCACAGATGTTAGGCTAACTGGTCTATAGTTTCCAGCTTTTTGTCTACTTCCCTTCTTAAATAAGGGTGTTACATTAGCTGTTTTCCAATCTGCCGGGACCTTTCCCGAGTCCAGGGAGTTCTGGAAAATAATCACCAATGCATCCACAATCCCTACCGCCACTTCTCTCAAGACCCTAGGATGTAAGCCATCAGGTCCGGGGGATTTATCCGCCTTAAGTCCCATTATTTTACTGAGTACCATCTCCTTAGTGATTTTAATCATGTTTAGCACCTTCCCCCCCCCCCCCCATTGCCCCCTGTTTGTCCAGTGTTGGGATATTTTTAGTGTCCTCTACTGTAAAGACTGATACAAAATATTTGTTCAGCGTCTTTGCCATCTCCATGTTCCCCACCACTAGTTCCCCGGTCCCATCCTCTAAGGGACCAACGTTCACTTTAGCCACCCTTTTTCTTTTTATATAGCTGTAGAAACTCTTGCTATCTGTTTTTATATTTTTTGCTAGTTTACTTTCATAATCTATCTTCCCTTTCTTAATTAATCTTTTAGTTATTGTTTGCTGGCTTTTAAATGCTTCCCAATCTTCTATCCTCCCACTAGATTTGGCTACTTTATATGCCCTTGTTTTCAGTCAGATACTATCCTTTATTACTTTACTAAGCCACGGATAGCTTTCTTTTATTCCCCTTTTTCCTCAGTGGAATATATTTATCTTGAAAGATGTGAAATATCTCCTTGAATGTAGACCACTGCTCTTGTACTGTCTTACACTTTAATCTGTTTTCCCAGTCCACTTTAGTCAATTCTACTCTCATACCTTCATAGTCTCCTTTATTTAAGCTCAGTACGCTGGCTTGAGATCCAACTCTCTCATCCTCAAACTGAATTTGGAATTCAACCATATTATGGTCACTCATTCCAAGGGGATCCTTTACTAGGACATTTTTTATTAATCCTGTCTCATTACACAGGACCAGGTCTAAGATTGCCTGCCCCCTGGTTGGTTCAGTTACATACTGCTCAAGGAACCCGTCCCTAATACACTCTATGAACTCTTCCTCAAGGCTGCCATGCCCAATTTGATTAGTCCAATCAATATGAAAGTTAAAATCCCCCATGATTATAGCTGTTCCCTTATTACAAGCCCCAACTATTTCCTGATTTATACTCCGACCAACAGAGTTGCAACTGTTAGGAGGCCTATAGGCTACGCCCACTAGTGACTTTTTCCCCTTATTATTCCTTATCTCCACCCAAACTATTTCACTATCCTGATCCTTTGACCCAATATCATTTCTGACTATTGCAGTGATTCCATCCTTGATTAACATAGCAACCCCACCTCCCTTTCCTTCCTGTCTGTCCTTCCTAATTGTCAAATACCCTTGTATGTTTAGTTCCCAGTCATGATTATCTTGCAGCCATGTTTCCGTAATGACCACCAGATCATACCCATGTGTAGTTATTTGTACCGTCAACTCATCAATTTTGTTACGAATGCTGCGTGCATTCAGATAAAGAAATTTCAAATATGTTTTCTGACAATTTATTCCTGCTTTTACCCCTTTTACTACTTTACCTTTATCATTATACATTCTGTCCCTTCCTGACAAGCTCTGGTTTTTAAATTCCCCCACTGCTACCTTGCTCTATTGCCTTCTCCGCTGTCATTTTTATTTTTTGCTCTCTTAAAACCTCCCCCCCACTAATTAGTTTAAAGCCCTCTCTGCAGCCCGAGTTATTCGATTCGCCAGGACTCTAGTCCCAGCACTGGCCAAGTGAAGTCCGTCCCAACGGAACAGCTCTCTCCTGTCCCAGTACTGATGCCAGTGTCCCAGGAAGCAAAACCCATTTCTCCCACACCAGTCTTTGAGCCACGCATTTAACTCTCTAATTTTATTTACCCTAGCCAAATTTGCACGTGGCTCAGGTAGTAATCCAGAGATTATTACCCTTGTGGTTCTGCTTTTTAATTTGGCCCCTAGCTGCTCAAACTCCCTCAGCAGAACCTCCTTCCTTGTCCTATCTATGTCGTTGGTACCAACATGGACCACGACAACTGGATCCTCCCCCTCCAAGTTTCTCTCCAGCCCAGAGGAGATGTCCTTAACCCTGGCACCGGTCAGGCAACACCGCCTTCGGGACTCTCGCTCTCGGCTGCAAAGAACTATATCTATCCCCCTAACGATACTATCCCCTACCACTACAACATTTCTTTTATCTCCCCCCACTTGAATGGCCCCCCGCTCCACGGTGCTGTGGCCGGGTTGCTCATCCTCCCCGCAGTCCCCATTCCCATCCTCACAGGGAGTAAGAGCCTCAAACCTGTTGGACAAGAGCAAGGGCTGCGGCTCCTCCAACACTACCTCCTGGATCCCCGTACCTGCCTCACTTCTAGTCACACCATCCTGACCCTGGCCACGGACTACATCTGAATTAATTAATCTAATTGGTGTGACTACCTCCTGATACACAGAGTCCAGGTAACTCTCCCCCTCCCTGATGTGTCTCAGTGTTTGAAGCTCGGACTCCAGCTCTTCAACACTGAGCCGGAATTCCTTGAGCAGCCAACACTTACTGCAAATGTGATCACCGTGAGCATCAATGGTGTCCACCAGCTCCCACATATTGCAGCAGCAACACATCATCTGATCTCCCATTCTATGTAATTAATTAAATTTATTAATATTATTCTTAAATACCCTCTGCCCCGATTCTAGATGATGAATATCGCACCTTAGAAACTATAAACCACAGAGTTTAAGCTTAAAAAAGAGAGAAATACTCACCAACCAATCACTTACCCGCTTTCTGGTGGCGTCACACTTGGATTACTTTTTACCTCTCTCCTTCCCTCTGAGGTCCGAGACTGGCGATTGGTACGCCTTACCTGGGTCTCTGGAGCCTTTATACAGCCGCTCAGCCCGCGATTCCCACCGATTCCCGCACTGAGGCCTTACCTGGGTCTCGGGAGCCTTTATACAGCTGCTCAGCCCGCAATTCCCGCCGATTCTCGCACTGAGGCCTTACCTGGGTCTCGGGAGCCTTTATACAGCCGCTCAGCCCGCAATTCCTGCCGATTCTCGCACTGAGGCCTTACCTGGGTCTCCGGAGCCTTTATACAGCCGCTCAGCCCGCCGATTCTCGCACTGAGGCCTTACCTAGGTCTCCGGAGCCTTTATACAGCCGCTCAGCCCGCAATTCCCGCCGATTCTCGCACTGAGGCCTTACCTGGGTCTCTGGAGCCTTTATACAGCCGCTCAGCCCGTGATTCCAGACGATTCTTTTTAAAATCTCACACACGGTGCCCAATTTAGAGGGGCAGCCACCAGATGAAAGAAAGACAGAATTGCTTCATATTTGTCACATAAACATCCACCACCCCAACCATTTCCTCTTGAGGTTGATACTTGAGTGGGGCCAATGCAGCAGTTATGGATCAAACATATAGATATATATATTCCTGATGTGACACTGCATTGGCATTCCCATTTGGAAACCACAATGATATTGGATTACCATATTGTATTGTTGCAGAGCAATACTCCATGCATTCATGAGTTGACTGCAACCACACTAAGGAATTGTGGTTGGAACACCGTGGAAATGTAGTTCCGTATAGCTATGACTGTAACTTCTACAATATCCAGACACTTAAACATTCTTTTTGACTTGTAGAATAAGCATTTCTTCAACAACAACTTGCATTTATAACTCAAGACATTAAGAGCAATTTCCTCGCTTGCACGCTTGGTAAGTTGATACCGAGGAACATGTTTTACTTTCAGATAAGGGATCTGTAATTTTGCTTCATATTTGCCAGAGTTTTATTCAGTGACATCAATTGGCTGCATAACTGCTAAATGAACCGGTAAGCATGCACCCACACACTGCATCGTGCCTTTCAATTATACTTGCATCCAAGATGACGAATGCCATGAATGGGGTGGGGCCATCTCCAACAGTTGCCACTAGGCCAGAAACTAATTAACAGCGAATAAGTTTCTCCCTTGCTGGCCAATCTAGTTTTAGAATAGAGATCATTCCAGCTACTTAATGGCCACACTAGGGGAATTTTCAATATGACTATTAGTCGCCTCAAGAGAGATAGGAGAGATAAACTTAATGGAGATTATTCACGGGCACTCTACCTACGATAGTCACCACTAAAATGAATAAGAAAAAAAATTACATTAGTTAAAATATTAAAATGATGAAGTATGGCATGAACAAAATAAATCATGACCCGTGGTGAATAGGAAAAACTATATATGGTTATTAAAAATCTTGCACAGGGCACATACTTCCGGTCATTGTGCTTTTGATCACTCTGCGTCAATGTTAACCATTTTAAATTGCTACGTCAACAACTTCTCATCCAATTTATTGTGGCAGTTTCTGGTCATTAGATGGATCTGAAACCTCTCCTATGTTGCCATTATATATCAACTGGCCATAGGCAACACCATAGGCAATTTACAAATGATACAAGATTTCTAACTGATGAGTATCCAGTTCATCTCATTTATGAAGATATTTTAAGTATATCTCTCAGCTGACCGTGACTCATGCTCCAGTCTCTAAACAACTCAAAGAATGAGCAGAGGAAAGGCTTAAAATATTCCAAAATGCCATTATATTGATGTATGTATTATAAATTATAAAACAAGAAACCGACCTGCTTCTGTGCTTCCATTTTTTGTTTTCTTGTAGGATCAATGGCATCTACCATCCATTTGATAGTGTAGTATGTTACTGCACCAAATATTGTCAGACGAAAAATTAACCCAACTATTTCATTGCGTGACAGAGGGCGAGCCAAAGATTCCGTTGGGATTTCTTTTAAAACCATCTTTACTGCTAGACCTAAAGGCAAAAAAAAAAAAAGTTTTTCATTTGTTGACTCCCATATTGTTTCCTGGCTGCAGTACCCAGAGGTTACGGAGATACCCTTTTGCAGATTGAGCTCAATTTCACTTGTGTAAAGGATTAAAGTTTATGGAATGTTAGTTGACACAATACTAACTTCACTGGCTCTATTTTGCTGCTGGCATAAACTTTTTATGCCTCACAAAGGAACCAGAGTATCTTTGTCTTAACTCTTAGTAGAACTTCACACAAAAATGTGCTTTACTTCCTTTTTAATGGTAAATTAAAATTGTTGAACTTTCATGTACAGTACATGGTGACGTCATTTTTCCAGTGATTCTAAAGCTTATTGTATATTAAAAATTTTAATTTTAAATTTGAGCACAACATAGTACAGTACTGTCACATCAGCTAAATATACAATTGGGTGCAATAATCTATTCGACTAGTTCCTATTATAAGTATTGTAAGAGAAAAGTTTCTATATTTAGATAGTTTAATAGAAAATGTTTCTATTTTCCTCTTCCACATCACTATGACAATACATCGTGCAATCTCATGGGTACAAACCTTTGAAACTAGACAATGAATTAACTTAAAAATACCTGAATCAATTCATTACAAATTGATCGCAACCAGTAACTACACTTTAAACAATGCTGCTCAAATTTCATTTTAAAAACCCATAAAAGAATCAGCAGTGCTATTATGTTTTGATTTTGTAACAAAAGGGGACCAGCTTCTGAAAAGAACTCGTTCCAAGACATTAGATGTGACATGCTTGCGCGGCGTGATTGCTTCTACTCTATTTCCCTGTCCTGTTTGGTCAGGTGCCAGTATTTTTGACCTGGATATTGGAATGCAAAATAGAATTTCTAAATTTGCCGATAACACCAAACTTGGGGGTGTGGCAAACAGTGAGAATGATACCAATCAACTGCAAAAGAACATAGAAAGGCTAGTAGAATGGGCAGAGTAGTGGCAGATGGAATTTAATACAGAGAAGTGTGAGGTGATGCATTTTGGCAGAAGGAACAGGGAGAGGCAATATACACTTAATGGCACAGTTTTAAAGAGTGTGCAGGGACAGAGGTGCCTGGGAGTTAATGTGCATAAGTCCCTGAAGGTGGCAGGATATATTGAGAGAATGGTTAACAAAGCATATGGGATCTTGGGCTTCATAAATAGAGGTATTGAATACAAAAGTAGAGAAGTTATGCTGAACCTTTATAAAGTGCTGGTTAGGCCACAACTGGAGTATTGCGTCCAGTTCTGGTCACCACACTTTAGGAAGGATGTGAAGGCCCTTGAGAAGGTGCAGAGGAGGTTTACCAGAATGGTCCCGGGGATGGGGGATCTTAGCTACAAGGACAGGTTGGAGAAGCTGGATTTGTTTTCATTAGAGCAAAGGAGGTTGAGGGGTGATTTGATAGAGGTGTACAAGATTATGACGGGTTTGGATAGGCTAGACGGGGAAAGGCTGTTCCCACTGGTTGATGGTCCAAGGACTAGGGGACACAGATTTAAGGTTTTGGGCAAGAGATACAGGGGGGAATGTGAGGAAAAACTTTTTTTTAACGCAGTGAGTGGTGATGACCTGGAATTCGCTGCCAACGGAAGTGGTGGAAGCGGAGACACTCAATGTTTTCAAGGGGAGACTGGATAGGCACTTGAGGGAAATAAACTTGTAGGGCTACGGGGATAGAGTGGGGGAATGGGACTGACTGGATTGCTCTGCAGAGAGCCAGCATGGACTCGATGGGCCGAATGGCCTCCTCCTGTGCCGTTATGACTCTATTACACAGGCTACCTTTTGCAAAGAAAGGTGCAAAGTATGTTCTCGTATAGACTTCACTTAACTGACTGTCTCCTCAAAATTAAGAAATTACCTTTTTGTATTGTGTTACATAAATGCTATTAACAATCAGTACAAAAACAATTATTTAATGAAAATAAATTGGGTCGATTAGGCTTATATTCGCTAGAGTTTAGAAGAATGAGATTGAAACTTATAAAATTCTAACAGGACTAGACAAACTAGATGCAGGAAGGCTGTTCCCGATGGCGGAGGAGTTCAGAACCAGGGGTCACAGTCTAAGGATAAGGGGTAAGCCATTTAGGACTGACATGAGGAGGAATTTCTTCACCCAGAGAGTGGTGAACCTGTGGAATTCTCTACCACAGAAGACAGTTGAGGCCAATTCATTAAATATATTCAAGAAGGAGTTAGATATATTTGTTAAGGCTAAGGGGATCAAGGGATATGGGGAGAAAGCAGGGACAGGCTACTGAATTTGGATGATCAGCCATGATCACATTGAATGGCGGAGCAGGCTCGAGGGGCCGAATGCTCCTGCTCCTATCTTCTATGTTTCTATGTTAAATGCATTTCCTGCTGCTGTGCTGAACACCGAGTTAGTCAATTCCTAGTAGCAATAGGAGTAGCCTACAAAGTATTAAATTAGTCATCACATTTTCAGTTATAGCCCGAATACGTCAACACACTTGCAGTGCAATGAATGCCCAGTATCATTAGGAATGGGTTGTGTGAAACAGAGGGTCAAATCAAAAAGAACTTTTAGACATTCTGAACATACTGCGTCATGGTGAAATGATTGTAATTTGTATTTTTCATTATAAATCTGACGTTTGAGGAAACATGAAGCACATCTCTATACACTGAACTTTCGGTTTCACTTGATCATTGCATAAGGTTACTTGTAATTTTGAAGTGGCTGGTTTCGAGGAGACTTGAATCCTCGGTGTGTATTTCCACAAAAGTTTAAATTGCGAAGATCTAACCTCCTCAGGGTCGTTTCCCGGTTTAAAAAAACCCGCTGCCTCTAAATACCCTCCTCGGTTTTTGGCCAGTTGGTCCTCACTTTTTGCGTAGGTGCTTCCCCCACCCACACACCCCTGGTTGAACACAGTAACATTAAGAACAATTTAAATCAAATTCAAACTTCACGGCCATGTTCCACATTCTTCAAGGTTAAACTCCTACCGATGTGACTCCTTCCAGCTCAATTACCCTGACTGGACAGGCCAGAGGCCAGGCCCGCCGACCGGATGGGTGGGTGGATTTGAAGGCAGGGCCCGGGCTCCTTCTATCCGCCGCCCGAGGCGACGTAGCGAGCGCGGCGGGAGAAATGTCCCGAAACTCGACCGCCGAGAGTGACCTTCTCGCTGCCAACGGCGTCCGTCTGACCGGCCGCTCCTCCAACTAACCCGACTCTGCCCTTCACACGAGGACCCTCAGGCCGCCCGATTTTTCCGGCACGAACCGAAAGGAGGAAACGGCGGCTGAGAGGAACTCACCTGGGCCCAAGCGCGGAGAGCACTGCGCAGGGCCTTCTGACCCCGCGTCCGCCTCCACACAGCGTACGGGGAACAGCGGGCCGGCTCCACAGTTCCGTCGGATAGTCCGACCCTGAGCTGAGAAGATACGTGTGTGTGTGGTCTTTTGGTTTTGGGTGCAAAAACAAATAATC
The DNA here is from genome assembly GCF_052327205.1 of Somniosus microcephalus. Taxonomy (NCBI): domain Eukaryota; kingdom Metazoa; phylum Chordata; class Chondrichthyes; order Squaliformes; family Somniosidae; genus Somniosus; species Somniosus microcephalus. The sequence continues at coordinate 71,222,683 of NC_140994.1, read as the reverse complement.
TGTAACTAATAAAACTTAACAAATTAAATAAAAATTTGGTTGGCTGGGGATGATGATGCACTCCAGTCCCTGCGGTGCCCACCGGTCGCGAAAGGCCTTGAGCGTGCCGGTGGACACCGTGTGCTCCATCTTCAGGGCCACCCGGGTGTGAACATTGCCGCGGAAGAGAAGGAGGCAGTCGGGCTGAATGACACCCTCGACTGCCCGCTGCCTGGACCAGTTGATGGCCACTTTGGCAAGGCCCAGGAGCAGTCCTACGAGGAGGTCCCCCAACCTGCCCGCTCCCCTCAGCACCGGGTGACCAAAGATCAGATGCGTGGGACTGAAGTGCAGCCAGAAATCGAGGAGCTGGCCCTTCAAATAATGGAAGAGGGGCTGCAATCTCTCACACTCTATATAAACATGAAATACGGACTCCTCCAGGCCACAGAAAAGGCAGGCGGCCTGGGAGTCCGTGAACCTACTTAAAACTTTATTGCACGGACTGCTCCATGCAACACCCTCCAGGCCAAGTCCCCAATAGATAAAGGGAGGACTCCTGTGTCGAGAGCCCTCCATTGGGGACCTCCACCTCTGCCGGACGGCAAGATGGTGGTGTGTGTGTAACTAAAATAGGGAGGGGTGTTTCCTAAGATCTGTACTGATGAATTTGACCTCAGGACCTAGAGTGCTGCAAAGAGCCAAGGGAGAGGGCATTGTATGAGGCTCTATCTGCCCTCTCCCCAGAATTAAACACTTGCTGTCCAGGCTCACTCAGGCATGGCAACAAGGGGAACCATTGGGCCAACCATATCCTGAGTTAACACTTTTGGGAGAGTTAGAGAGAACTTTGGCAAAAAAAAACCAGATGTTTCCTACTAAATAGCTTTAAAAAATCTACATTTTATTACTAAATGTCACAAAGTAGAAGTTAAGATATTAACAGAACTTCAAAACTACCAATTATATTTTATCCACCTGCCAGTGTTTGAAGAATAGTTTTTTTAGGATTCAAAATTTTGAAGAGAATATTTTTAAAGAGATAACACAAACTTCAGTGAGAGACATCATTATGCTGTGAAAATGACATCATAATGGAGATAATGCACAGCTGTTTCTCTCTTTTAAATGGACCAAGTAAATTAAACAAATAAACTGTAATTAAACCTCTAAAACTTTAAATAAACCTTAGCAAATCAAATTAAAATTTGGTTGTCCAATCCAATTATGCACTCCAGTCCCCGCGGCGCCCACCGGTCACGGAAATGCTCGAGCGCGCCGGCGGACACCGCGTGCTCCATCTCCAGGGCCACCCGGGTGCGAACATGGCCGCGGAAGAGAGGGAGGCAATCTGGCTGGATGACCCCCTCGACCGCCCGCTGCCTGGACCAATTGATGGCTTTCTTAGCCAGGCCCAGGAGCAGACCCACAAGGAGGTCCTCCAACCTGCCCGCTCCCCTCCGCACCGGGTGACCGTAGATCAAGAGCGTGGGACTGAAGTGCAACCAAAATGCACAGCTGTTTCTCTCTTTTAAAAGAACCAAGTAAATTAAACAAATAAACTATAATTAAACCTCTAAAACTTTAAATAAAACTTAGCAAATCAAATTAAAATTTGGTTGTCCAATCCAATTATGCACTCCAGTCCCCGCGGCGCCCACCGGTCACGGAAGTGCTCGAGCGCACCGGCGGACACCGCGTGCTCCATCTCCAGGGCCACCCGGGCGCGAACATGGCCGCGGAAGAGAGGGAGGCAATCTGGCTGGACGACCCCCTCGACCACCCGCTGCCTGGACCAATTGATGGCTTTCTTAGCCAGGCCCAGGAGCAGACCCACGAGGAGGTCCTCCAACCTGCCTGCTCCCCTCCGCACCGGGTGACTGTAGATCAAGAGCGTGGGACTGAAGTGCAACCAAAATGCACAGCTGTTTCACTGAACTTCCTTTCCCAGCTGACAGCACTTGCTTCACTGTATCTTTCAAAGGCAGCACTCAAGCTATTAAATTAATTTGTAGTTAATAGCCTTTTCCAAAATATTCTTCCTCATCATGTGTTGAGATTGGCAGCTGTACAATATTTGCTAATTTCTGAAACTTTGGCATCAGGAAGGCTGTTCTTTCATTCTATCTTGTTTTTACGCTGAAGCCCCACAGCTCTATAAAACACGACCAAGCTGCACATTAGGTTCAATTAGTTCATTCTTAGTACACAAAATAAATGCTTAGTTCCAGAATAACAAAACAGCTAATTCAAATATTTCAAGATAGTGTGGTAAAGACATGAGGTGTGTTCTTTGTTGACTTTGCATTTGCACATAGTCAGCTTTGCACTTGTTCTGTGAAGTGCCACAACTGTGGAAGTATTGTGACACAGAGAATGTGGACGATGACATAGAACAGGAGGTTGCAAAATACAACAAAGAATTGTGACAGATAAATCATGAATACAGGAACCTCATCGGAATAAAAGATGAGGTTGCAGAGTATGGCTGTAGGTGGACTAATTTTCTACCTTAGAAATAATGTACATCCTCACAGACATTTGTCACCAAAGTATTCAAAATAACTTTCAGAACCTATATTGGCCCTTCAGATTACATTTTAATTATTGGTCATTTGAGATAATTCCATATTTTTATTTCATGATATATTATAAATATTACAGATTTTCTTCTCAACATTCTATTAATGGAGTAACAACCGGTATAATAATGGATATTAACAGCTAACAGGTGTACATGATAGTACCATAAGCAATTTCAATGGGAGCACAAGATGCAATGCTCACTTGGAAAAGCCAATGTCGATCAAAATTACAGGAGTATACAAACACTGCAACCCACCCAATAATTCAGTCACAATGTACACTCAGATCAGTTACAAAGTCGGGAATTATACAAGTCCAAAGATTATATACAATTTGTGTGCCTATATATCTCAGGCCTATTAAATCTGCTTCAACTTTCACAGAATCACAGAAACCCCACAGTGCAGATAGAGGCCATTTCGGCCCATCGAGCCTGCACCGACACATATCCCACCCGATCCCCGTAACCCCGACCCCGTAACCCCACGTATTTAATCTCCCGAACACTAAGGGTCAATTTATCATAGCCAATCAACCTAACCCGCACATCTTTGGACTGTGGGAGGAAACCGGAGCACCCGGAGGAAACCAACGCAAACACGGGGAGAATGTGCAAACTCCACACAGACAGTCACCCGAGGCCGGATTCGAACCCGGGTCCCTGGCGCTGTGAGGCAACAGTGCTAACCACTATGCCACCGTGCTGCCGATATATCTGTGATTATTCAGAATAACACCTTTCTGCTGTTGGCAGGTCTGTGCAGAGGGGAAGAAATGGGAAGGTAAGATTCAGTGGTTCTGAGTTTATAATGGGACCATATCAATCTAGAAATTGCTGTTGATGTGCTATTCAGTGGTTAATTATGGCTTAGTAATTGGGAGGAATAAAACCTGCTGCTTTACTCACAGTTTTGCTGTTTTCAGTCTGTTGGCTGAAATGTGGCAGGGCCAACCACTAGAAAGGGGGGTGCAATAATCCTCATTCATTTGTGAACTGCAATTAGGGGACAGATTTTTTTTCATTTGCTTATGGGATCTGGGCGTCGCTGGCAAGGCCAGCATTTATTGCCCATCCCGAGATGAACACTTAAACTGGCAAAGCAAAGGCAAATATTTACTAAACCAAAGTACTGTAGAAAATGTTTAACTATGTGAAAGGTGCTATATAAATGCAAATTGTAGAACGTTGTGTTCTAGAGTGAGAAAATCTAGTTTTACTGATGGCTCTGCAAGGATTCAGGGTGAGGAGGCACACAATTTATGGGACTGATGACTAGCCCTCCTCCAGAAGTAACTGGTGCAGTAGAGTGGGAAGGTGTAGCTGAAAGCAGACTGCACTGGCTACAATGCACAGCCCAAGGAGGTCTAAGGCCATGAGAATACCAACAGGTTGTTAGCCAACCAGCAAATACATTCCGCCCACAAGAGAATCACTTAGAAGGAGTGATAGGATAGGTGTCATACACCTGAAACAAAGCACAAGCACTAAGTAACAGTAGTGTGCCAACTCAAGCTGCCAATATTCACACTACACAATAGAGAAAATAAATGCCCTGCACTTATTTTGAACATTGTGCTGAGTATTTATTTGATTATAGCGTAACAAGAGTCCAGTTGGCAATCATTTGTTGTTATAAATTTTGGGTCTGCCTTAGATATTAATTCTCCTGGGTTCAGTTATGCTGATCACTTCGGTAAGCAGACTCTGTGTCTCTTACGTTCAGGAGTTCACCTATACTGCTCAATATCTAATTATACAATCATGCAACCTGGGGGAGTAGCAATAGGACTTTCTTTTGATCCAAACTAGATATTGCATCCTTTGTACATGCCCTCACATGCACTTCGCTAATCTTTTGGTAGGTGGGCTGATAACACTTTAGTGAGATGAGGCCAGATATCCATCATCAACATAGATTTGTTAAGGGAAGGTCGTGTCTCATTAACTTGAATGAATTTTTTGAAGAGGTAACAAGGAGGATCGATGAGGGTAGCGCGTTTGACGAACTCTACGTGGATTTTAGCAAGGCTTTTGACAAGATCCCATATGGCAGACTGGTCAGAAAAGTAAAAGCCCATGGGATCCAAGGGAAAGTGGCAAGTTGGATCCAAAATTGGCTCAGTGGCAGGAAGCAAAGGGTAATGGTCGATGGGTGTTTTTGTGACTGGAAGGCTGTTTCCAGTGGGGTTCCGGATAACTCAGCCAACATTCAATCATATTTGTTGTGGGGGGGAGAAAGAAACAAACAAAAGTATACAAAGTGCAGTTTGCAGCAGTGGTTGAAGTGAGCATGGAAGGTGTGGGATTTATTTTCTAGGGGGTTCTGAGGACCTCCACTCCACGCCCCAGAAAATGTTGATTTTGGACATTTTATTTTGTGAATTTACTGGCATTTTGGAGTTTTTCAAACCAATGATAATCTCTGCTGGAAGGGTTACCGATATTTTAAATATGAAAATAAAAGCAGCTGCAGAGATTTCAATAAGACTTTGCAGCATCCAGTGTCTGTCATTGTGAATCTAACCCCAGATACATCAATGTTAATTTGCAAACTGAGCCCTTTTACAACACACACCTGCAATAATCTGGAGTGCATCTGATATTCACAAGAAAAAACTGGCTCATTGTCGCATCTGTCCCTATTGTGGACTCCATTCCAGATTAAGGGTGTGCTGATTTAACTATTCAAAACATTTTTTTAATGTGGTTTAAAGAGAGATAAGGATGTGTCAGTATCATTGAAACAAAACCCTGGGACTGAGTTTTGATTAAGGGTCTCAGCAAAACATTAATCTGTCTTTTCCTCTTTTAGATGTTGACCAACTGTTGTGCATTTCAAGCATTTTCTGTTCTTAAAATCTTAAAACACATGAAGCTAGGTATTCCTCTTTCTAGATATTTTAATGAAGACATTAACCCATAACAGAGGAATTTCATGCAAATGCATTAAGCCTTCATCTGCTATAAACTCCAGCAGTAATTTCTAGTTATATCATTCTTTTGACCCTGTCAGAAAAGTTTATTAATCATTGCAAAAAATTGAAAGTGCGACAAAAATGTGGTTTGCAGGATTAGGCATGTGGTGTTGCCAGGTGGACCTGACTGACTGTCTGAATCATAGAATGTTATAGCACAGAAAGGGGCCATTTGGTTTATCAAGTCTGTACCAATTATTCAGGCAGACCCCACAAAAATGCTATATTTATAATGGACAGTATTGCTCTGTAATTTTAGCATAATATTATAGTGCATATTTTTTGCTCAAACTACATGAGAACGTGCTTCCAGGCAATCGGAATTATAAAGTAGAGCTTGAAGACCGTTTAAATTCTGGAGAAAATGAATTACTAAACGTTTAGCAGCACTGATAATTTTCAACTTTTATTTTCAGTCATGGAGAAATGGTGTTAACTCCATCAAGGAAAATGTGAGGAGCCAATGTTACACCTCCAATAATCTCCTGCATGAAAATCTTATCACATGGCAGATCTGCATCTTGCTGGATTATGCATATTTGCCATTTCCTTGAGATTGGAAAATGCTACTAGTTTGCATCAGTTGGCTTTGCATCAATTAGTTTTGCATTTGGTATTATTAAAAAGCTTTAACATTATATTTTCTATATGTACATTGGTTTCAAGAGTTTTTTTTATTAACAACTTGCATTTATATAGCATCTTTAAGGCAGAAAAATGTCCTAAGGAGCTTTATAGAGGGAAAAATAAAAATGAATAGATGATGAGGGATTTAGGAAAGGAGACCAAAAGCTTTGTCGAACAGCTGGGTTTTAAGAATGCTTTTAAACACAGAAAAAGAAAGAGATAAGCAAAAGGATTGAGGGATGGAGCTTCCACTGAGGCCAAGAAATGACAGCTGATTTTTTTTTCTTTTTTAGCAAACAGCTGATGTTGTTAGTGATTCCCTTTTCTCTGGCACCATCCCTCTCCCCTTCAAAGCTGCTCTCACCTCCAACTTAAAAGAAACCACCCTTGACCCATCTATTTGGCTAATTGGCTCATCTCTAATCTCTCCCTAAGGTCCTTGAGCATGTCGTTGCCTCTCAACTCTGGACCCATATGTCCTGAAACCCCTTGTTTGAATCCCTCCAATTTGGCTTCTGCCCATTTCACAGCACTGATATGGCCCTGGACAAAGTCATGAATGACACCCTCAGTAACTGTGACCATGGTGCATTATGTCTCCTTGACCTTTCTATAGTGTTTGACAGAGCCAAACATGCCATCCTCTTCCATTGTCTCTCCTCCATTGTCCAACTCCGTGAGACTGCCCTTGTGTAGTTCTGCTGCAACCCTTCCGGACAAAGACAGTGCATCTATAGCAATGGCTTCTTTTCCCTTCCCCACATTGTCACACTGGAGTCGACTTGCTCTATTTCCTTGTTCTCCATTATCCACCCAACAGAAACAGCAACTGGTCCAAAGTCCTGCTAATCTGTATTCTAGCCCTCACCAAGTCCTGCTCACTCTTTAACCCTTGTTCTCACTGACCTATACTGGTTTCCGCTCTCCCAAAGCATCCAATTTAAAATCCTAGTCTTCAAATCCCTTCACAACCTTACTCCTCCCTACCTCCACAACTTCCTCCATCTTTACATCCCTTCCCAGATCTGACAGCACTCCAACTTTGGCCTTCTGTGCATCCCCCCCAACACCCCCGCTTTCACCCCTCCATTGGTGAAATAGCTTTCAATCACCTCAGCCCTACTCTCTGGAACTCCATCCCTAAGCCCCTCTGCCTCTCTACTTCTCTCTCCTCCCTTAAAAATCTCAAAACCCTGATCTAGCCTGCAAATACCTTTCCGCACAGGTGGGCACCATAGTATATTGGTCGTATCATCAACCATGAGGATCAAATTTTAAGTTAACTCACATACAATTTTAGTTCAGATAGACCACACATACTAGTGATACCCTCTTCTTGGGGTGGGCATTTGTAGTGTCTATTTTAGTTTGGTGGCATTGGACTGGCCCTGTGTCATTCCACTGGTCTACTTCTCCATGGATCAGCATTTCATTCCACTCATTATTTCTCCATAAAGCACTTTGGGACACATTTTATGTTAAAGGGCTTGTATAAATGCAAGTTGTTGTTGTAACCGAGGCAGCTGACGGTTCTGCTAGGAAATTGCAGAAACGCATGATTTTTAAATAAAAGGAGTAACTTCCTTTATTCAGCATTAGACATGTTCCGATTACACATGTCAAACTCTACAGATCTAATATTGTTGTAAAGAGCACAACAGGCTTTGCATTCATAACTATCATGGATGCTGCCAAGTCATGGTTACTACTGGCAACACTGCAGGTTTCTTGGTAAACTGCATTTTTCCTGTGATTGCACAAAAAATCGACAGGAAATAGATTCCACTCGGAGCAATATACTTACTTTTTAAAAACGCATTACAAAATAACCTTTCCATCCACTTTAATGTCTGCATTATTTGCTGCCCGTATCCAAACCCACATCAAGTCCCACTCACCCATCAACCCTGTGCTTACTGACCTACATTGGTTCCCGGTTCCCCAGATTTTAAATTCTCATTATAAGAACATAGGAACACAAGAAATAGGAGCCGGAGTAGACCACATGGCCCATCGAGCCTGCTCCACCCTTCAATAACATCATGGCTGAACTTCTACATCAACTCTACTTTCCCGCCCAATTCCCATATCCCTTTGATTCCCTTAGTGCCCAAAAATCTATCAATCTCAGTCTTGAATATACTCATCAACTGAGCATCCACAGCCCTCTGGGTTAGAGAATTGCAAAGATTCACAACCCTCTGAGTGAAGAAATCTCTCCTCATCTCAGTCCTAAATGGCTGACCCCTTAACCTGATACTATGACTCCCGAGTTCTAGATTCTCCAGTCAGGGGAAACAGCCTCTCAGCATCTACCCTATCAAGCCCTCTAAGACTTTATGTTTCAATGAGATCACCTCTCATTCTTCTAAACGCCAGAGAATTTATACTCAATCTCTCCTCATGGGACAGCTCTCTCATCTGTTGAACCTTTTTTTGCACCCCCTCTAAGGCAAGTATATCCTTCCTTAGGTAAGGAGACACAGTACTCAGGTGTGATCTCACCAAAGACCTATATAATTGCACCAAGACTTCCTTACTCTTATACTCCAACCCCCTTGTAATAAAGGCTAACATACCAATTGTCTTCCTATTGCTTGCTGTACCTACATGTTAACTTACAATGTTCAAGTCTGTTTATGACTTTACCCCTCCCTATCTTTGTAACCTTCAGGCTGACAACCCTCCAAGACCTCTTGTGCAATGCTCCCTTTACTCTGCACAGTCGCGCAGCGCTCCAGGGATCCCGCGCAACCGGCTTGTCAATGCAAAAATCGTGCATGCGCGGTATTTTGAATGGCCCGCGCAGCCTCTTAAAGGGGCAGCGTGGCACCAATAAAATTAGAAGGAACATTGGTCTTGTGTTTCTTCAACTTTGGGCTCTTGTGCATATGCCCTCTTTGTTCACCCCACCATTGGTGGCCGTGATTTCAGCCGTCTAGGCTCTAAACTCTTTGGTGGTGTAGATTTTTGTCTGATTCTACTTCTGTGAAGTGCCTTGGAATGTTTTACTATGTTAAAGCCACTTTATAAATACAAGTTGTTGCTGTTTTGGTAATTTGAAAAGGAAGCTATTAAAGTATCACATGCACATTAAAAGGGAATCAAAAGCTAAAGTGAATCCATAGTCTTGTCCCACTGATCAGTTTCCTCTGCTAAGCTAACTTGACAGTGAACCTTTTCATTGGACATAATTATTAGACAATATCAGTTTTTCCCATAGATTAAAATTTTCCATAGACAACTGGAACCCCTTTCATGAAGAATGAAAATAGGAAGGAGAAAACAAGGAGGTTGACAGAACAAAGCCCCAATTTCAGATGTTAAATCTATTTCAAACAATTTCTTCAATGCTTTATGCAGTAGTAATTGATAGGTGGTTCAAAGATATGGAAAATATAATGCAGTGATTTCCCTTTGCAAAATAGCACACTCAGACTATGCAATAGCATTTCTCAACCCAGAAGATAACTGTACAACACTGGAGATGTCAGACACCAAAAACAACTAACTGATAGATAAACAGCTACAGGTAAAACTTAATGATCACGGAGTCCATTTTATCTCTGAAGGGAAAATTTTAAAGAGAATTTTAAAGTTGATGCTTTGGACTGGGAGCCAATGTAGATCAGTGAGGACTTGGTGTGGAATTGGATATGGGCAGTAGAGCATTGGATGAGTTAAAGTTTATGGACAAGCAGTCTGATAATACAGAGGTAGTGGAGAGGTAGAACTGAGTGTAGTCAGCACACATGTGGAAACTGGCCAAATGTCTGTGGATGATGTCACCAAGGGACAATATGTAGATGACGAAGAGGAGGGGAGCCAAGTATAGATCCTAGGGGGACTCCAGAGGTAGCAGTGCGGGAAAAGAAACCATTGCATGGATATTGGGTGGCTCAGTGGGTTACCATTGTTCCACTGTTTTGTCAACTCTGGAACCTGCAGTTAATTCAGCCCAACTGGATGAGAAGATTCTCTTTGTCTGTGTGTGAAGGTTTTATGTGACATGAGCCTGGCCAAATTAAACCCTAATGGTTACACGCCTGTATCACAAAATTATCCCTAAATTGGTAATCTCTCTCAGATTGATAGGGATAGTTCATGTAACAAATTTAAATGTCACTCAAGTTCAGTAGGAGGTGTTTTTCTGAAGTTAGGCCAGAAACAAAGAGATCATTACTCTGTAGCCTGTTGTACCATACCTACCCTGGGAGTGCTTGATGTTAATAGTGGTAATTGAAATGGCCAAGTATTGCAATTCAGTGCTAACAACCTTCACTTTGACAATTACAAAAAGTCGATATATACTAGGCCATGCCCACAGTGAAAGAAGTATACTGTTCTCTACCTTCACAACTTAATAGATCTTGACTTGTTTGTGACAAAAATGAAACAATTCAGTTTTGTTTTAGCTTTGATGGCATTCCTTTGATTCATCAATGGTCATAAAAGTTTCTTTTTAAAAAACTAGCTATAGTCAGAATCTTTTCCCAAGCTTAACTCAATAGAAATGTTGCACATTGTAGTGTATGTACTTTGAAGAAGGAACTATATTCTGCAGCCCCTGTATACTGCAGTACCAGTAGTGACCACCCCTGTATATAAGCCTGTGTAGTAACTTTGTATAGTAGTTCCAGTTTTGTCTCCATTCAGTAAACACCTGTTATAACCAACTCCTGCAGTCCGTGTCTCAATTACACACGGACGTTACACTGGCGACGAACAGATCCGAACTTACCTACAGTTCTGCACCACCTCACGGGGATCCATCCCTGAAGCGAAGTTGTTAGAGGTCGAGGCCAGAAGGAAGAAATCCGAAAAGAAAAAAAAGAAGAAAACAAACAGAAGAAATGGGCGTCGACTGTGGGCAACCGCCCTCTGATTCATCGAATTCGAAGATTTGCAGGAGAGGCTGTCGAGAGCTGGGCTTGGTTATCCAGTCTATGGTGTTCCAGCTAATCGGGCTGGTGGCAGGTAGTACACTGATCCTTCCTGGGCTGCGGCGGGCTAGAGCTCGATCGGGTGGCTTTTCAACGGGGCCGAGCAGCGTTGTCGGGAAGAGGAGAGAGAGGGTGGAGCACACAGGGCGCGGCCGGTGCTACGAAGCCGGGCAGCGTACAGACCCGAGAAGAGGGAGGAAAGTGTCCCATAGGGTCTGCTCTGACGACGGGAACAGTAATTAAAATAAAAGAAATTAGAAGCGCAGAAAGCCGCGAGGAGCTGCAGTTTGCCACGGGGACCACAGAGAGCGGCGTTAGCAGCAGCGCGGGGGGGGGGGGGAGTGCGCGAAGACCATAGGGCATCGCCATCAAGGCATAAAAACGCCAGCAACAGTGCTAGCAGCAGCGGAAAAGACAGAAAGCGCGGGAGGCGCCATCTTAATCCAGCGGGGAAGAAGGCAAAGCGCGGGAGGCGACATTTTGTTCAATCGGGGAAGAAGGCAAAGTGCGGGAGGCGCCATCTTAGATCTCCAAGATGCTGAAGACTGGCAAAATCACTGCCTTCGAGAATGCAATAGAAGACTGGACCACGTATGTGGAAAGAGTCGAAGTATATTGCAAGGCAAATGAAGTAGCCGATGAGAAAAAGGCATTGGTACTACTAAACTTAATGGGCGCAAGAACGTACGGCCTATTGCGGAACCTGATCACTCCAGTCAAACCGATGGCGAAGAGTTTTAATGAAATTGTTGATATCCTACAGGAACACCTAAATCCTACACCGTTGCTGATAGCAGAAAGATTTAAATTCCACAAGAGAAATCAGCATAAAGATGAGAGCAATGCTGATTACCTTACGGAACTACGCAAGCTATCAAAGCACTGCCAGTTCGGAGCAGGACTGGCAGATACCCTACGGGACAAATTTGTCTGTGGACTCCTGAGTGAAGGAACCCAGAAGAGGTTACTCTCAGAGAAAGAGCTGACGCTAGATAAGGCTTTCAGTGTGGCAGTATCGTATGAAGCAGCAGCAAGGGGAGCTGCGGAAATACAGCAAAAGCCACAGGAATACGGCACCCATGAAATGACACGGGGATTTGAAAAATGTTATCGCTGCGGCAGAACAACCCATGACCAGAAGGACTGCTGGTCCAAGGACAAAACATGCAGGCAATGCGGAAAGATGGGACACATTGCACGAGTTTGCAGGTCCGGGAAGAAGACTAACGACAACAAAAATGCTACTAAGGAACAGTACAGGAAAGTGCAAAAGATGACGGACAGTAGTTCTGAAGACCAGAAGAGCGATAGTGAATCCGGGAACAAGAGACTAAGCTGTCTCAAACTACACAACGTAATCGCAAAAGAGGATCACCGAACCATTTGGGTCACCCTCACGATAGCAGGGTCCCAAGTCAAAATGGACTTGAATACAGGATCAGCCCTGACCGTCATGAATCGACAAGACTACGAGCGGCTATTCTCACACATACCCTTGAAAGGCACATCCATTGTCTTGAAGACGTATACGGGGCAGAAAGTATACCCCAGAGGGAAAATAAGGGTGCCTGTCGAATACAACGGCAAGGAAATACAGAAATTGTATCTGTACATACTGCAAGATGGTGGACCACCGTTATTGGGACGTGAATGGATCAGAAAGATAAGTTTAGACTGGCACTCCATTCAGGCACTGACTGTGGCTGGTAAAAAGGATGACGACGTCACACCTGGCCGATTGTCAAAAATCTTAGCTAACGCTGAAGAGGTATTTCAACAAGGACTGGGAACTCTTAAAGGCATAACCGCCTCGATAAAAATAGAAGAGAATGCAATTCCTAAGTTTTTCAAAGCAAGACCGGTACCGTATGCAATTCGCCCAGCCATTGAGGCAGAGCTGGAGAATCTGGAGAATGCAAGCATGTTATCTAAGGTAGACTGGAGCGAGTGGGCGACACCCATCGTTCCTGTCATGAAGAAAACGTTAAACAATAAGTCTGAGGAGCCAAGGAAGGTTCGCATCTGTGGGGACTTCAAGGTGACTGTGAACCCAGTCCTTCACACAGTACAGTATCCTCTCCTGAGGATAGAAGATATTTTTGCCTCACTATCTGGAGGGAAGCGTTTTACAAAAATTGACCTAGCACAAGCATATTTGCAGATGGAGGTTGAAGAATCCTCTAGGAAATATCTCACGATAAACACTCACAAAGATCTTTACCAGTATAATCGACTGGTATTCGGAGTAGCATCAGCTCCGGTGATATGGCAAAGAGCGATGGAACAAGTCCTGCAAGGGATTCCGGGGACTCAGTGTTACTTGGACGACATCCTACTGACAGGTGAAAATGACAGTGAACACCTTGCCAACCTAGAGCAGGTGCTCACTAGACTAAGAGAACATGGGCTACGAGCCAATCGCCCCAAGTGCGAGTTTTTTAAGAAACAGATATCGTATTGTGGCCACGTGATTGACGAAGAGGGGTTACATAAGTCTCCTGACAAAATTGAAGCGGTAGTTAAGGCTCCAGCGCCTGAAAATGTGTCGCAACTGAGGTCATTCCTCGGATTGGTGAATTACTACCATAAGTTTTTGCTGAATTTGTCCACAATTCTGCACCCACTGAACGCCCTCCTACAAACTGGAGTAGCATGGAAATGGAGCGATGAATGTAAGCGGGCCTTTCAGAAGTGTAAAGACCTAATCACTTCAAGAGAAGTATTGGCTCACTACAACCCATCACTACCGATAAGACTGGCGTGTGATGCGTCTCCCTACGGCATTGGGGCGGTACTGTCACATAAATTCCTTGATGGTTCAGAGAGGCCGATAGCTTTTGCGTCATGCTCGTTAACTTCAGCCGAGCGTAACTACGCCCAGATTGACAGAGAGGCCCTCAGCCTGGTGTGGGGGGTGAAGAAGTTCAATCACTACCTGCACGGACAGAAATTTACTCTACTAACTGATCATCAACCTCTTGTCTCCATTTTCAACCCTCAGAAGGGCGTCCCGATAATGACAGCACAACGGCTACAGAGGTGGTCCCTTTTCCTAGGGGCACACCAATATGACATCGAGTACAAATGAACTAAACAGCATGGGAATGCTGATGGATTGTCACGCCTACCGTTGCCGACGGTGGAAGAAGTACCTGCAGTGGATCCTGTGGAGATATTCCACTCGACCATAGTCGAATGTCTACCTGTGACGAATGCAAGCATAGAAAAGGAAACACGAAATGACCCGAAACTCTCCAGGGTCTATGATTTAACGGTGAAGGGATAGCCAGCACATGGCGAACCACTGTTACCAGCATTCTCGCTGAGAAGAGAACAGCTGTCAGTGTGCCAAGGAACCTTGATGTGTGGACTCAGAGTAGTAATTCCACCCAAATTGAAGGATAGCGTGCTCAATGAGCTTCATCTGGGAGGGGTAAAAATGAAGAACTTAGCCAGAGCGTTTGTGTGGTGGCCGGGAATCGATAGAGAAATCGAAGAGATGACCAAGAGCTGTACAGGATGCCAGAAGGTCCAAAACGCCCCACCACAAGCCCCTCTACATCCATGGGAGTGGCCCTCATCTCCATGGCAAAGGGTGCACATTGATTTTGCTGGTCCATTTATGGACTCGATGTTTTTAATTGCGGTGGATGCACATTCAAAGTGGCCAGAGGTAATAAAAATGTCCTCAACCACCACAGAAAAAACTATCACAGTCTTACGAACCATATTCGCCAGAAATGGGCTGCCTGAACAGATTTGCTCCGACAATGGACCACAGTTTGTGTCTGAAGAGTTCCGGAGGTTCTTAAAGAACAATGGTGTTAAGCATTACACATCCGCCCCATATCATCCAGTCACCAATGGATTGGCTGAGAGGTTCGTTCAAACATTCAAGAAGGCTATCAAGGCAATGTGTAATGAAGACATACCCCTACAACACAAGGTGGATAACTTCTTGTTTGCCTACCGGAATGCGACACATGCGGTTACCAACCAAACTCCAGCCATGATGTTCTTCAATCGAAGACTAAGATGCCGCTTGGATTTGGTTAAGCCAAACATCAGAAGAGATGTGGAGAACAGGCAGTTTCAGAATATGAATGAAAGGCCAACCAGGAGTTTCAAGATAGGTCAATCAGCTTTGGCCTGGGACTACCGCACAGAGAAATGGCAGCCAGGAACGATCTGCACATGGCAAGGACCTCTAATGTGTACCGTGGACGTTGGAGAGAGCATTGTAAGACGCCATGCTGACCAGATTCTAGAGTCACTGGAAAACGTCAAATCTACACCACGATCCTATACACCTGGTGATGAAACCGAAGTACCAATTGCATCTACCTCAGAATCGGTGATATTGGAAGCAGACGAACCAAACAACGACGTTGATCCCGAATCAACTTTGCCAGAAGAACCTGATACCCCAAAGAGGCGTTATCCGGACAGAATCAGGAAGCCTCCTCAAAGACTGAATTTATAATTGATTAACTTCAGCTAATGTATATAGCAACTGTAATTGTAAGTATGTTATTTAATTATTAATCGAATGTTATGTACTGTTTAGCTAAAAGGGGAGGAATTGTAGTGTATGTACTTTGAAGAAGGAACTATATTCTGCAGCCCCTGTATACTGCAGTACCAGTAGTGACCACCCCTGTATATAAGCCTGTGTAGTAACTTTGTATAGTAGGTGCCGTTTTGTCTCCATTCAGTAAACACCTGTTATAACCAACTCCTGCAGTCCATGTCTCAATTACACATGGACGTTACACACATTTTGTCTGTTTTGTACAAAGCTTGAGGGGACGGTCAAGCTACTTTCACACAGATTGTGACTTGTTCAGTTATATGTATGGCAGCCAGTTATTTTTGAAAATGATCAATGGTTATTCAAATCCAGGAAGTCCCAGTAATTGTCCTGGGAGATATCTAAGGAGCTGTAGCTGTTTGAAATTGAGAATCAGTTTGGAGCTTGAAAGAGTTCATAAGAACATAAGAAATAGGAGCAGCAGTAGGCCATATGGCCCCTTGAGCCTGCGCCGCCATTCAATAACATCATGGTTGATCTTCTAGTTCAGCCTAGCAATAGTTCCCAGTGGTAATAAATAGAAAAGAAACACTGCATGTATGTAAGTTATTTACAGAATAATTTAGCATTTAGATTGTGACCTTTTTGTTTTTTCATTGAATCATAGAGCACATGAGGTCACCATCCAGCCCATCTTGTCTGTGCCGGCTCTTTGAAAGAGCTATCTAATTAGTTGCACTCCACTGCTCTTTCCCCATAGCCCCTGTAAATTTCTTCTTTATCTAGGAGCTAGCTAAAAGAATTTCTACTGTAAATAAATATATGTATTATATTACTGCTATTTAATTGTTCATCTTTTATTAAATAAATTTGCTTAATAATTTAAACCTAAAATAGGGTCTGATGTTGTGATGCTCTACCAGTTACTGAAAACAGGAGTCAGTTCCTATGGAGGCACAGGGTAATTCCAGTAGTTAAATAATTAACAGATGGGCATGTTACTAAAGTATATAGGCTACTGAAGACACTCTTTAAGACATAGGAAGTAGGGACTCACTTATGAGAGTGATCCAAAACACAGAAGTTGAAAAATCTATAGAGAACCGTTAACAGTTTCCCTCACCTTAATTAAATATTCTAGAATAGAGAGGAAAACATTAAAATGAGGAAAGATCAAGGTATCAAAATAATATTCCTTCAAGAATTCTCAATTTCTATGGCGTTCCAATGACAGCAGATAAAATACACACTTTCTAATCCTGAGAGGAGTTGCAGATGCATAAGATAAAATGTTCCCTAGAAGTGTCCATCCAAGATAATTTTGCGATTCATAACATTGCTATGATTTACAGAAATTAATTAAAGGGTAAATATAGTTAGTTAGTTGAGAAATAAGCATGCCTTAATTATAAGAGAAAGTATGCACATGTGTGAGAGAGACCACCACAGTAATGTATGGTAAATTCTGAACCAATGCCAGTCATTCTATGTCTGCCGACCGTTTAACTTGTTTGTTTTGTTTCTTTTCCTGGCCTTGTGAAGATTGTGGAAAGTTCTTGCAACTGTGAGATAAAGGTTGGGTGACTTGAATGTGAACTTTTTGTTCAGTGGACACTCTGATTTTACAATATGCTGTTCTGTGATTGGATTGTTTGCCTGTCCAGTTATTTTATGGAATGCTCAGTCACTTTGACAGACTAGTGATGACTCCAGGGGCTTCACATAATTTGAATTAGTTCGGTTCAAGCTGACTTTTGGTGGTTTGGACATGATTTTTAAGAACATTTGATATGAAATGATGGCTGCTCTGTGGCCTACAGGAGGTGTCATTTATAGTTTTATGTACTTTCTAGAAATCCTATGTGAAACAGCCATGGTTATTATAATAATCTACTGCATACATAGATTAGCTTCTTATATGATTTTTGCTTTCTTTTAATATACACTATGGAGGATGGTGTTGCTCCTTAAAGGAGCCAGTAAGTGT
Organism: Somniosus microcephalus; assembly: GCF_052327205.1. Taxonomy (NCBI): domain Eukaryota; kingdom Metazoa; phylum Chordata; class Chondrichthyes; order Squaliformes; family Somniosidae; genus Somniosus; species Somniosus microcephalus. Next base: position 71,205,054 of record NC_140994.1, on the reverse strand, counting down.
AACATTAAATATTTTCAATATAAAATGCTCCCCAATTCATGTAATGTTAATAAAAAAGCTTTAAACAAGATTTTGTAGTTAAGCACTGTTTTGCATCTGCATAGAGACCCAACCTGGTTGCCTCTAATCAAATGCAATAAAAATGATACACAGTGTGAAACTGTGAATACATTCTTTATTCCACTTTGTAGCAAGACTGTTATAACTCACTTATGAGTAGTCGTGAGTTATATTGCACAGCTCATTTGTGGACTAATTGTACTCTGTAGTTTCCAATTTGTAATATAAAACAGTGCAAACAGGAAAAAAATACTCTCGATCATAAGATTCCAGGGATACTACAAATAAAGTGATTAAGAACTTTAAGTTCCAGCCACTTCAGTGGTTTTCAAACTTTTTCTCTGCGGGGACCATTCAAAAATATTGACAAACAATGACAAACTCCTAGGGACTCCATGGCCTAATGTCCAAAAGTGTCAGCTATTCACAGGAAAGCATCAACACTGCAGAAATATTTTTATTAGCACAGAGCAACTGAAATAATGTGTCAATAAGTCGACAAAAAAGGAAGTCTAGATTTCATATTTCAAGATACTGCTTACAATGCACAGTATACCCAGGTACAGACAGACAGAAATGTGATAACCTCACAGATACCTTGGGATCTTCTTGTGGTTCCCCCTAGGATCCATGGACCACAAATTTGAAAATCAATGATTCGTTGTGCCCTGGAGCCAAATTATAAATTATATATTTGATCCAAACTTATCTCTCCTCCATCTGAGTAATGAAATTGTTTAGGCCACATGTGAAAAACTTCTTGGAATCAAAAATCAACATCTTTCTAATCACTGCAATTTTAGGTACCATCATTCTGTTCCACTTTACCCTGGCATGCACAATGTAATACTAAATGAGCACTGTTCTTGGTAAGATGCATTGTTCTTGTTCTGTAATAATGATTATTTGCTTTGGATGTAGATCTCATGCCCAGTTCTAGGTTTAAACAGGTGCTGCTTACCATTAACATGCACATTTATTTGAGTTTGTTTTGTGTATCAAGTTTCTTAGTTACCGACTCAGCTTTCTCTACCATATCATTAACCTTGCAGACTATTGTAAGGCTAAACATTAAGGTCAAGTCCTCTTAAGTACAACTCTAATCCATTATATTCACCTGGACTTTATTAGTTTATTTCAGCACTTTTTGATTTTTTCCCCCCAAAAAATTCAAATAGTGAGTAATGGTTATCCATTGAAACTGTTATTTTATGGAATGCTGAGCCACTTTGACAGACTAGTCATGGTTATTATAATAATCTATATCTTAACATATAGACAAAAAAAATAATGGAACTAATGCAGCAAACTATTTTTCTGGTGGCCATATTGTATGATATGGTTTTGATAAAAACTAACTTCCAATAAATTCACTTTTATTTAAAAACCATATAAAATGTAACTTCTTGTGTTAGTCACTTTTTTAACATTTGAAATGTTTTAAAAAGAACATACAATTTACTGTGTAGACTCTTTGTCAGACCACAGGTCTAGTGGCATTCTCCATCGAGAATGTTAGCCTATGCTTTTTCGTTATAGACTGGCGGACCTGCTGTGTTTCCAGCACTTCCTGCTTTCATTTCAGACCTTTTCCCCCTCCAATTTCTTGCCTTTCCCGTGCTTTTTGTCGTAACAGCTATTCGCCTCTCTCTTAAGATGCTCCTTAAAACCTACCTCTTTTATCAAGCTTTTTGTCATCTGTCCTGATATCTCCTTCCATGGCTTGGTGTCAAAAATGTTTTGTTTTGATAATGTTCTTGTTAAGCGCCTTGGGACGTTTTACGTTAAATGTGCTATATGAATGTAAATTGTTGTTGCATGTTATTTTGTTTTTCTAGTATCTTTTCTTTGCCTCACTGTGTTGGCTTTTCATATCATCCACAAGGTTCCTGCTTCTCTATTAGGTAATATACAGGTTATACAACCCATTAACTTCCTCTCAACGATTGGGGTATGTTATCTCTATTCCTTCCCTTTCCTTTTATTCTCTTCTGCCCTGCAACGGGCTTACTTATCTTGCTGTTTTGAGGAAGGGTATACACCCAAAACATTATCCTGTGCATTTTCTTTACAGATGCCAATGACCTTGCTGTGTATCTCTAGTATTTTGTTTTTCTGTATAAAACTGTACACCTGGAACTTCTGCAAAAGTTCATCCGGTCTCCTGCCATAACTTTGGCGGAAATCTTAGAGAAATGGCATAAACAGCCACTTACACTATTTCTCCAGGGTTTTCGTCGAAGATGGGGCAGGCTCTGCGGAAATTCTATCCCATGTTATACAGGAAGTTACAAAATATATATAAGAAATAAGGTCATAAAACACAGTACTTGTTTGTGTATTCAGATTAGTGTTGAGTATATTAACACCAATATAAGCACATCTCTAGCAATGATGGAATATCAAAGTGTATCAAAGACGGTCAGCTAAATGACTCTTGCTGATATATTTGTTGCTGACTTGAGCAGCACAGACAAGAATCCTAGGAATAAGACCATTCAATGGCAGAATAAAATGAAAATTAACACAGCAAAACATGAGTCACAAAATACTGTAACTCATCACTTGTTGGTAGTGATGTGCCTCAATGAATCCGAGACTCGACGTTAACGGAGCAAAGCAAGGCTTTTATTAACTCAGAAAGTAATACACATTGGAGAAGTGTCTCTCATCCAGAGATCTGCTGTACTGCTGTGAGACACGCTGGGGCTTGCTTAAGTAGGGGCCAGGTATGGGCGGAGCCCTACACACAATACAATACAGGTAAGGAAATGAAACTGAAACTAAACTAAACACAGGGAATACAGTGCCTGATGAATGGCATATTTCATCACAGGTAGTCAGCTGTAAACCACATGTGAAACATCCATTTACAATATGCATTGTTAGTGGAGAGTTTTAGACACTTATCAAAATGGAAAGACTGGTCATCTCAAATGTATACTCTTCCTCCATAGCCACTTGTGTAATGAATACATGTCCTAAGAACCTTGTGTGTGAAAAGATGTCAAGAAGAAATTGGTGACAGTCTAGGAAATGATGGTTTATTGTTCAATAGTGAAGTCATGGTCCAGAGAGATCGGAGTCATCAGATAGTTGCCATTCAGATTCCGCCAGGTAGCAATCTTGCTACTACATGACAACAGTACCCCCTTTACCAAATTTCCATTTTGTTTTTATTTTTTCAGTGGTACTAAATGTACACAAGGACAATTCTTATCACACTGCTTCAGTAACCAGAGTGGATAAAGCAGTCAGTAGAATGGCACTAGTAACTACCTTAATATACTTTGTGACTGCCGGCTGAAAAAAGATTATCTTGCTTAATAACAAGTCTCTATGCATATTCCAACTGACTGCTAGTTTTGGTTCAATGTCAACAGCTAGGTTTATCCATCTTAGACTTGCATAGGGCATCTATTCAACTATTTAAGGTAGGCATATTTTACAATGTTTCAAAAATTAGGTTTCATATAGCTGCCGCCAATAATATGGCATGATCTCCAATCTTCACCTAAATAGGTAGTTCCCCCTAATGTGATGGTTCTTCATTTCGCTGGTGAGGATACATTTCAGCATCCTGAATACCCAATGTATATCTATATATACTATCAAGATCAACGTTATTCATATCTACACTGCCATAACCAACATTAATTTACTAACAGGTTCGGTAAAATGGTTCAAATATCCAGAGGATCGCCATTTCACTTATCTCTTCTGCAGAAATCTCTTAAGTATTACCTGCAATTGCCTTTTCTTTTAAGCTATGTAAACAGGAATCTAAAAAGTTATATTCCTGCCCATTGTCATCTATTTCAGAGATTCGGCCGTAGTTTTAATTCTCGGTGTTCCTGTTGTCCTTTCCTTATTCCCAACTTCAGTCCAAGGCATTCCTAAATGTTCCGAAGCTCTTGTGACCTCTAAATCGGAGTTGTCCAATTTCTATCTAAACTGTGATTCACAAAGTAACGGGGCGGGGGTGAGAAGTATCTGCAACACAGAGTGGAATTTAACAACTGATTTTATAATCTAAGTATTTTAACGGTGTCCCCTGATCCATATAGCAGCCTGAAGCGGTGAGCGGCTGGTTGAGAGTGTAACTCGACGTGCCCAAACAGGTTGCTCCTTTACAAAGATGGCGGCGGCGGCCGGCCTCCAGAGCCAGACTCTTAATTATTAAATAAACGCGCGTCCGTATCCGACTAAAGCGTCCTTCTCTCCGCACAAGGGGGGGGGGAGGGTATTTTATTTTATTGATCGCTGAAGCAGCGGAGGCTCAGGAGTCAGGCCGGCGGTTTCATCACGGTTTAAGGCGGCTTTCGCAGGCCCACTGTGTGTGGGGGGTGGGTTTCGGTGCGTCACCGCCTGCTTCCTAACTTCACTCTCTCGGCCATAGGCACTGCGCCTGGTTAAAGTGAGTGTCCATTCGGCGGACACCACCCACCTTTCTCCGCAGGCCAATTTTCCCCGGTCACGGAGGCGCCGCACGCTCTGCCACCTCTCCCGAGCCGTTTAACTGCCGCCCGCTCGAGCTCGGTCGCCACTTCCCCAAATCGCATCGGACACGTGACCGCCGCAAGTAGTGCCGGCCCGTGTCACGCCGCCACCAAATCACCAGCGCAAATGTTGTAATACTGATTTAATTCACTTCATATCCCTCCTCCCCTCTCTCTCTCTCTCTCTCTTCCTAACCTAACCAAACCGAGAAACGATATCGGTGCAGCGGCCGAAATCTGACAGCTGCCTTCAAACGTTTAAATCGGTCCCAATTGGCACAGAGCAAAAAAAGGGTGCCCTCCACCGGCCCTGAGTTCAGTTGCTGGCAGTGAGAGGGGTGAGGGTTTATGTTTTAATAGGCGGAGGGTTATCTTCTCTCTCTCTCTCGCTCGCTCTCTCTCATTCCCACTCGGGGCCATTGCGCTTTTTTTTCCCTGGGAAGCCATGATGGAAGTTTGAGAGTCCGGCGGCCGCAGCAGCTTGGGGAGCTGGAGTCGGTGCCGGGGCCGGAGCTGGAGCCGTGGCCAGGGCCGGGGCCGGAGCGATCGGCCGAGAGAGAGAGAAGAGAAAGAAAGAAGAGAGGAGGAGGAGGAGGGGGGCTCGGCTTCCTGCTGACTTTTTATGATTATTATTTTTAATACGGAGCGGTCTGGATCCCGGAGTGTGGATTATTTCTGCCGTTTGACGGAGGGAAAGGAGCGGCTGCGGATGTATAATTTTTTTAAAAATATATAGATATATTTTTTTAAAGTCATCTTGTTTCGTTTTAAATTCCTCCCTTTGAAGCACGGACGAGGATTTTTTTTCTCTTTTTCCCCCACCCCCCCCCCCGACGGTAACGGTGGCGGTAGAGGCGACAGTGGAGGAGGAAAAATCGCAGCGAGAAACGGTGAATGTGGCGGCCTCCTCCTCCTCCTCCTCCCGCACCGCTTTCACTTTTACCCCGTCGGATTATTTCTCTCCCCACTCCCTCCCTGCCCCCATTAACTCCTTCGATGGTGATCTAAAAAAAACTGGAGCGAAGCCCCCGCGGAGAATATTAACGGCGCCGGGAGAGAGTGTGTGTGTGTGGGGCTGGCAGTCGGTGTGTAGGCCCCGGTGTGACAGCAGCCATAATAAGGCAGAAGCCAAGAAACCCATTTCCACATCCACCACCACCACCACCACCTCCTCCTCTTCAACCGGGATCGCAGAGACATGGCTTCGAGAATCAAAGAACTTGTCAGCAGGAACAAGAGAAGATACCAGGAAGATGGATTCGACTTGGACTTGACATGTATCCATTTTTTTTTGAGGAGGTGGGGGTTGGAAAATTGCGTCTCTTGTGGCTTACAAGGTTTGAATGGAGAAGTGCAAAGAAATCCATGCAGTGCTTCATTTTATTTTATATCAGGGAGGGGAGACCTGGCCCTCCCTCTTTTAGAGACTGTGGGAATTATACAATTTATAATTTTTTTTGTATTGAAGCGTATTTAAATTGGGGTAATTCCATAAGTGGCTGCATAGAGATACTGGGTGAGTTCCTTTATATTTAACAATGAATTGGACGTGGGGCCCAGGCGTTCTAAATTAAATGTGTACTGTCATTATATACATTGCATTGTGGTGCTGAAATACCTATTGTGCAGATCTAGAGCTGCCATGCGTAGCCTCTGCAGGGGGTATACGTACTGTACAGAGTGCGGTTAGGTCTTGGCCTAGATAGGAATGGATGAAGTTAAATGCCAAATATGTGACTTTAACCAAAATGCGTAATATCGTTCAAACAGATTTTAAAGGCATAGGTATGCATTTTTGCACGACCTTTCGTATAATTAAAGATAATCACTTTGCAGTGTCGAGGGCAATTGCTTTACTCTGCTGCTATTCTATATCACTACTGGATTCAGTAGTCTATTTTTAGTTTAATGTACAAGTAATGCTGCTATCTAGTGAAATGGGCGGTAGACCTTTATAGGTGCAGTTTAAAAAAAACCTCAGTCATTGTGCTGTTAACATTGTCACGAATACAATGATTTAGGAGTCATTTGAGGTTCTTTTGATTGGAATGGATCTAGTGACTGGTCATTTTGCTGATACCTTTGGCCTTATTTCTAGTTTAGTAGCAGTTGAATGGAAGGACAGAAAACTGACATGCAAGTGGAATACTGTAACGAGCAGTTTATGGTGGTGATGTCATTGTGCATCAGTTTAAAATTACAAGGCACGCTGTCTGATCTTGTGCACTTTACTAGGATTTGAAATATTGTGTGTAATGTAGCTGATAAACCTGCACTGCATTAGAATTAACTGCAGTTTTATGTCACGTGGTTCTTTGGGAAATGGTTTGGCATTAAAAAAAATTGTACTGAACCCTCCGTTCTTGGAATATCACTAGCAACTCTACAGACTTGGGTGTCGATTATGCACATACGGAAAACTTGGGTTGTACCCAGTCTCTGGTGTTGGTGAGATGCAAATCGTCCGTTCACAATCCAATATTCAAATCTGTGTGTTTGTATGACTGAGTTTTTCACTGTAGCACTGGTTGGTAAATTTGTGTATTGACATTTTGGTTAATCAGTTTTGCCTATTTTCACAATGTTTCCTTTGTTAGGGTGTAAAAATGTGCTGCATATGCAAGATATTTGCATAACTAAGTTGAATACCTTGAGGAAGAACTACTGGTGTTTGAGTTCTTGATACAGTTTTGTAAATGAAAGCAACAGAAAGTTCAGGAGTACTTTTCATTAATGCTTTCCTGTTATGACTTTGATTATAACATGGTTTGAAAATAACCATGCACATGCTTTTCATCATGTTTCTATGATCTACTGTAGGAGAAAGTATTCTACAAATTTGGCATATTATGGCTTCAGAAAACATTTGCTACTTTGTCAAAACTTTAAATTTTTGCTTGAGTATCATGCAGTGTTTTTATAATTAAGCTATACGACACACTGGATTATGGATATATAAAGTGGAAAATCTGCTGCCGCTTAGAAAATATTTTGAGACTTGAGTGTGAAAAATGAAGCAAAACGAACTGTGTTTGGGTCAAACCTTAGCAATAAGGTAGATCTTCTTACTCTGAACAAAAATATACCCAAAATTTGTTCAATAAATATTGTTCCCGTACACAGTTCTTTATGAAAATACCGATTTATGCATGTTTTATCATTGACCCTTAATCTGAAATCTTATGAAACTTAAAAGCTTATGTTTCACATATTGCAGACAAGTTCTTTTTTGGTTTTATGTAGTCAAGTTTTGGTCTTTTGCCTTCATGATTGGAATGACCAGAGAAGTAGAATCTGGATGAAAAATGAAATGAAAGTTGGTACCCTTGAGTAGTTAATATTGAAAGGGAACAGCAATGCAGCAGTCTACAGTAAATATTGCAAGTGCTTTGGTGTAACTTGTCCTGCATACATTAATAACTTAGAATCCACAATGTATCTATGCTGGGAGATGTTAACATCTCTTGACAAAGAGTTTGACTCAAAACGTTGACTCTATTTTCTCTCCACGGATGTTGCCTGGCCTGCTGAGTTTTTCCAGCATTATTTTCTGTTATTTTGGATTTCCAGCATCCGCAGTATTTTGCTATCATACTGGGAGATGTTAATATGCTTTAAATGTTCTACCACCGCCGTTCAAATTACGTGGTGCAATAACATTCACTTCAAGTCATGCAATTCAGTCACAGGTGGCTGTCATCTATCGAGGGCATTGTGACACTGATTAGCCAGACATGGAATAAGACTTGCCGCAAACTTTACCTATATACTATAGGGAATATGGGATGTTTTACTTTGTTAAAGGTGCTATATAAATGCAAGTTGTTGTAAGAATAAGAGGTTCAGATGTGTGCATTCTACTCATGTGTCAGCATAGCTCAGTAGATAGCACTGTGGATTCAAGTTCCACTTTTGGATCTAGGCTGACATTTCAGTGCATTGTTGAGGGAGTGCTGCATTTTTGAGGCAGTGCTGCATTGTTGAGGGAGACATCCTTTGGGTGCGACACTAAGCTGACAGTATACGTCTGGTCTAGTGGTTCTGATAAGACTTTGACGATCCCATTGTACTATTTGAAAAGCAGCAGGGAGTTCTTCCAGGGTCCTGTCTGATATTTCTCCTTCAATCAAAAACAAAATTTAATTGGTCATTCCTCTCATTGCTGTTTGTGGGATCTTGCTATGTGTAGAATGACTGCTATATTTGCCTATTTAACAGTCACTGCATTTCTTTGATATCTCTTCGAGGATAAGGTGTCACATAAATCTATCGTGGTTTGATATTTGAATTGTAATGGATTTTGCATTACAGTTATTTAATTGTAATGCAAAATCCACTCTATACTCATTTTTATTGGTATTTACAAAGGACAGCACACAATCAAGACATTTGCAAAGAAGTAGTATGAAGGAGATGCAAGGAAGCCAGAAGTGGGAGAATAGTTTGGAGTCTTATCAATGTCATCTCAATTCAAAGATGTGTTACTACAGCAATCGTCATGGTTTCAAAGGTGCAGTATCTAATACAGTCTGATTGAAGCCTAGCTTTTTAAAAAAAAGGGATTTTGAGAGTAAACGTTTTCTTAAAGATTCTGCTGTTATTTAGGTACAGTGCATTGTCATAGTTTTAATGGATTACAGCATACATTTTGTAGTAGCTTATGAGGAACTTTAGCAACTACCTCTGATAAGTGGTACTTGTATTTGGATGCAACTCTTGTAGCTTTGAGGGTTCCTTCAGTCAGTGGATTGATGCGTGATCCTCCTGCACAAGCCGAAGCTATGTGGGGGATGTTTTCGATGTTGGTCTGTTGGCAATGGGCCAGAAATGAGGATCAGGTTTTGAATAATTTCTCTTGCTTCAACCTCAGTGAGTACATTATTTTTTCCAAACTAGCTCATTTTCTATAGTGATTTTACCCATGTTCAGTGGATTGGTGGGGGCGAAGGTCACTCTATTGCCTCTGTGGGTCACTACACCAAGCTGTAATTAGGAGCGAGCTTGCATGTGTTCACACGTTGCTCTACTTCAGCAGTAGGTGGTTGTTCTGATTGGCCAGCAACAGAAAGCAAATAAATATATTTCAGTGAGAGAGCTATTCTACTATCTGTAGCAAGGTAGAACGCAAAACTGTAGAACCTAGAATTTTAATAAAACTATTGATTCTGTAGGGTTTTTTCCTATTACTGTGGAAAGCTGTCATTCATCCACTCGGCAAATGATAACAGTGATATGATTTTAATTGGGAGATAAACCACGTAGAAAATTTTGGGAACAGATCTGCATCTCATCATTGCGTGGAACAGCGTATTCGAGCATTTGTGTGAGTGCTTCTCCAGTTAGACGCCACTTGGAATTGTGGCCCTTGGCAAAAAAGTTTGTGAATAGCACTGCCTTTGCAGGATGTTTTCCTTTTCTGCTCTGCAACCCTTATCCATAGGGAGTAGCTGAATTGAAAGATTAGGCAAATGCCATATTGGTCTTGAAACACAAATTAAAATTTCAGTGAAATGGATTTGGATGGTTATGTTTTGGAATTGTAAAAACTATTAAATGGTCTGATTCTGAAAGTCTTAAAAAGGAGATTATACACCTGAATTGTCACACCGATGAATCCCTAGTTTTACTTTTGTATAATGTTTTTTGGTGTTAATTTTGTGGAAAAATCAAAATGGGATTAGACCTAGAAGTAATTCTTTTATCAATAACAATAGGTAAAGTTGAATAAAGCAGCAGGCTATTGCAGAATTCAAAACTAACATCGGTCTGTTTGACTTGGAAAAGAGCAACTGGTCCATCAAGCCTGTTCTATCCCAACATGGTACAGCCTTAATGCCAATCCTGGGAGAGGTAAAATAAAAAACATGGTGGCCAATTTAGGGGGAAAAAGCCCTCTCCAATCCCCAAAGCAAGCTCGATGCTAATCACAGCGACCCGTCACATAGTTTATAAAATTTCAGATGTCTTCGACTCAGGAACTCATCCACATTCAAGTGAATCCATACTTGCCGCATGTTTTGGTAATCTATTCGATGATTAGATTGATGAGTCTGTGAAAAGAAATACTTTTTAACATCTAAACTAACTCTTTTACACTGTACCCTCTAGTTCTCCCATTTTTATCCAGCTCAAGTAACTTGTCCATCTGAACAGAATCTATTCCCACTGTCATTTTAAAGACCTCATTCATTTAATTGATAAAGCCCTGTTGCCTGAGCCCATCTTAATGCCCAAGTGCCAGATGATGAGTTATCATTACGGGTGTCCTCCTCTGGGCCTTCTCCAGGGCTTCAATGTCTCCTGCCACACGAGGGGAACAAAACTAAACATGGATACGACCGTACCACGTATTGTATTTCTAGTTTTTTATCAAACTGTCCTAGCCATGTCTGACGCCAAGGTCCCTCTTCTGCTCTGTAACCTTAAATTGGGTAATACTGCATGATGTACAGTTGTGTGGAATTACCCAAGACTCAATTGTGATGTCCTAGTGACTGTTGTCGGGCTTATTAAGTTCTATAGTCACCTGAGACTTTAGAAGTCGTGTGGTAGGCCTGCTGCAAGTTGATGTCACCAGTGGCTCAGTTGGTAGCACTCTCGCCTCTGGGTCAGAAAGTTATGGGTTCAGGTCCCACTCCAGAGACTTGAGCACAAATCTAGGCTGACACTCCAGGGGCAGTACTGAGGGAGTGCTGCGCTGTCTGAGGTGCCGTCTTTCGAATGAGACATTAAACCGAGGTCCCGTCTGCTCTCTCGGGTGGACGTAAAAAATCCATTGTACTATTTCGAAGAGGAGTAGGGGAGTTATCCCCGGTGTCTTGGCCAATATTTATCCCTCAATCAGCATCACTAAAAACAGATTGTCTGGTCATTATTACATTGCTGTTTGTGGGAGCTTGCTGTGCACAAGTTGGCTGCCGCGTTTCCTACATTACAACAGTGACTACACTTCAAAAGTAAAGTGCTTTGGGACATCCTGAGGTTGTGAAAGGTGCTGTATAAATGCAAGTCTTTCTTGATGAGGCTGCTGTTTGCTAATAGAGGCAGGGCTTATCTTTACTACAAGGGGGATAACAAGTGATTTATAGACTAGTTTCACAGTTGCTGAGGGACATTGTTAAACTCCAGCTCCATTGGCACAAAATAGATTCTCAACCTGTAGAGATTGCTGGATTGGGACCAAAAACAGCATGAGGAAAAAATTAAAAGGGAAACTAAGCAAATACTTCACATGCTTGGTGGTAGCACCTAGCCAGGTGGCAACGCCCACCAGTATGCTTTCTGAAACTTGCTGATTTGAAATATGACTGTACAATTATATCCTTTTTAGCAGTTGGCATACGTGACAGTGCCGTCGCATGCAGTTCCTTTTTAGAGGGCAAAGGTCCAATGTGATATTCGGAGCATGCTAAGGTTTTACAAAATGGGGAATCAATCTTGCTGACCTCTTGTGGAGGATAAAATGTTAACGTGTCATAAGCTGTCAGGTGTTTGACTCTTGATACCCTCGGTGTTTCTTTATCTTTGAGCCTTTGAGGCCGTTCTCACTTCTCGTGTGATAGGAGTACAATAACTTGGTCTGGCAGAATTTGGTAGTTCATGATCTACATATTTGTTGATGCAGTGTCCATTGACTTTTGGCGCCACCTGCCAAAGAGCTGGAGAAGGGAAAGCACACGCAGTTTCAGAATTTTGTTTTAGTAGTTTTGGAAAATGTGAGCAGTTTTGTGCTAACTTTTAGTTTAAAGGGCTATTTCAGACTGAATTCATTTTTTCTTGAGGTGGGGAATATTAGAGGGCTTTGTTATCCTCATTGTTTATGGTTGATGACAGGGAAGACAATTATGTAGAATAAAAATTTGTATGTGCTTTTCCCTGTTGACCCGTGGAATGGGTTTTGATTACAGTAGGAAAGTATTCTGTGTAAAATAGTTGATCCCTGTTGAATTTTTCTATGAACTCCACTGATAACAAAAATAGAAAACAAATGTGTTTCTGGCCTCGTAAGCATTCCAGACAAGCTGGAATCAGTGGTTACTGCTGGGTACACTGCTCTTGTGCTCTTTTGTGACAAACACATTTGCTTACATGAAATGTTATTCTTCTCGTAGTTGTGGCAAAGCACTTCATGAAAAGACCTTCCTTTTAAGCCATAAGTTGTTTCAGAACTTAGGTTATGGGCTGCAGGTACTTTCGCATTGGAAACTATTCCTGCATCCTATGCCCCAAATGCCGCTACTTCTATAGGTATAAATCGTCTCTAAATTCTTACTAAATCAAGCCTAGTTTTTGCTACTATGCTTTCGTTAGTATGAGTTCTGCCTTAAAGCCAGTTATGGAATTCAACCAGGATTTTATATTGTTTTCGTCATGGAATTAAGCTTCCCCTATGATGTACAGATAAATTGTGCAAATTCTGTAATCTGAGTGGGTTTTTTTTCCCCCCAAGTGAATGAACAGCTAATATATATATATATATATATATTGCAGTGCTTGAACATGAGAAACTAATATAAATTCAGGCTCATGATGCACAATTTTGATCGTCAGTAATTTGAAACTAACATGACAGAAGCTCAAGCCAATGGTTAGATGGGTGAAGAGAATATCTGGGAGTGTTGGGGAATGAATGAAGGCTGTAATGATAGTCAAGATAGGTGGGAAAATAATCTGGGATATATTAGTGCGTGGTTGTAGAAATATGGGGAAGAGGAATATATGTAAAGCATCATTGGTTCTTATCCTTGAATTGTTAAAATCATGGTAAGGAAATGTTTAGCACGTCCAGTTTCTCAATGTAATGCTTTGTTTTATGGAAATTCTCTGGATTTAGTGTATTTGGAATCTAGTAGAAATGTAGTAAATTTTATTCATTGGTGTAATATCAGAATTTTGTAATGCAGATGGCAATTGTCTTCAGTGCTTTCAAACTGATGAATGCATCTGTGTTAATGAAGATGTTTTGAGTTATGCTAAGAGCAGTCCTGAAATGCTTCTTGGAGATTTTCTGTGAAAAATGCCACAAGTACAGAATGATCCACGTTGAGATTGAAAGCTTTCCCCAACTCGTGCATGTGTACTACTTCTAGGTTTAAAATGATTCTAGAATTTTGGCTGTTGTGTTCAAATGTGAAATTAATTTTCAGCAATTGCAAATTGAGAATTAAGGGGGCGAACACCTGAAATTCGCCCAGTGACTTGTATCTCTACAAATGGTTGACGCAATGTCTTCTCAGACCGCATTATAAAAAATTATCAGCCTTGAGAGAGCAGATATATGTCATGTATTCCTGTTCATTACTTATGTGCTGTTGATTCCACAAGTTCAAATATAATCTTCAGACAGATGTGTTTGATTTTGTATGTGAAGAGAAAAAGGAGGTGTCGAGGCAAAACTTCAAATTACCAGAGCACATGCTCCTAAATTATTTGTATAACTTTGTTATTTTTTATCTATCTATATTCTATTAAAAATCTTATGTTTATGTGCACTTCCTGTCTGCACCACACATTTTGTGTCAACGTTTCCCTTATAAATTCCTTTGTTCACATCTGGTCTTGACTCCCTGTGTGCAATGCCACAGAGATTGTCTAAGATTTAGTAATTATTCTAATGAAGTCAGGTCTTCACGTAGGTCATTATCTCAGTAAGGTTTACTGATCGAATAGAACTTTTAAAGAAGCAAAAAATAATCAATCTAGAAATGATCAAGGACCTATATGAATAGATGGTTTGCAAATAGTTGAAATTGGATCAGTAGGTTCGGATGCTGCCCTACCAAGCCCAGTTCCAGTTCCAGGGTTAACTTTCACACCTCTTTGGATGTGAGAGTCCTAAAGGAAACTAGTTTGGGCAGCTCAGTCAAATTCCGAGTGGGAGTAGGCTCACAACGTGCAACTATCTACAGTTTGAAATAAATTTCACTTGGAGATCATGGTATTTTGAAAATGGAAAATCCACACTGGGTGCAGTAGGAATATTTGAGTTTGTGCTATCAGGCCAATTGTTGGGAGCAATTGTGAGATTGCTACTCTACAGCTGCTGTTTCTTAAGGTTTGGAAGTGCTCTGCTGACACTACAATTTCTATGGCACCAATTCTGTAGTGCTTACGAGAGAGTGATTATTCAAGGTGGTATGGTGGTCCAGAATGTTGTGTGTGGTTATGGCTCATGATTTTATAGCACTGTTGAGTTTCCAATATCGGATGTGTTACTTTCAAAGCTAAGCATTTCCGAGGGTGGGGAAGGGAGGAGGAGGAAAGGAAGGAGAGTATCACTAAGCTTCAAAGCTTGTATTTAGGTGCAGCACAGCAGCAGTAACTTAAAATCCCATTTATACTGTGGTGTTCTGGTAGCGTCTATGTTCTGGAATAAACTCTCCTGTATTGATATAAGCTCACTTCTCTAGCTGCGGGTTCCTTACAAGGATGTTGCACATGCATTGTAAAAGGATCCCAGGTTTTAACTTGCAAGTGTTTGATCTATCTGCATGTTCAGGTATTGAGGGTGACTGCTAGCTTCAGTTTGGCTGTCTTCTTCAGTTTCAGTGGTACAGGAAACTTTCGATTTACCGGCACCTAAATAACCGGAAATCTCGGTTAACCGGCAAAATTCAGGAGTAGGTTCAGGTAAGTTTTACTTCATATTGTACTTTCCTTCCTCAATCTGTTGCTGTGCAAGGGTGTAGCTACAGAGACGCTTGGAACTTGTGGCCATTGTTCTGCACCTGTTGCTAAGCAACAGGGTTTGTTGCTTTATACGGAGCTCTCAGCTCTCCGTATCTTTTAACTATAGCTCTCGGTTATCCGGAATTTTTGATGAACCGGCACCACGTCAGTCCCGGATAAAAAAAAGTTTCCTGTATGTGGTCTCTAGCAGTGTACTCCTGGTGCCACTATAAGTGCCCTTGCAACCTTTTTTTCCATCTTAGTCTGCACAATTAGTCTGTAGAATTAATCACCTATGTAATTGCGGATTGTTAATACAAACTAATGAATGCTTTAATTGCCTATTTTCAAAAGGTGAGACGATGTTCCAACTTCAGTAACCTCTTAACACTTAGATGTTCTTGCCATAGTTTGACTTAAATGGCTATACTGTAGTTTAGTTTGCTGAAAAGCAAATTGCCACCATGTGTTCATTTTTCATTTTTTAATCATGAAAAGGTCAACTTCTAGCAAACAAAACATGTGCGACACAGGAGATAGTGGTTTTGAAAACTGGTTGTAGTTAGTATATGCTGTGTTTTGTTTTGGAATAAGATGTACAAGGAAACTCTTTTTTTATCCGGCACCGATGGGACCGGCGTGGTGCTGGTTTATCAAAAAGTCCGAATTACAGAGAGGTATAGTGAAAGGTACGAGAGCCCGGTACACAGCAACAGATCCAGGCATCCCTGTTGCTTAGCAACAGGTGCAGGAACCCCGGTTACACAGCCACAGATCCAGGAACGGCCACTAATATGAAGTAAAACTTACCTGAACCTACTTCTGAATTTTGCCGGTTAACAGAGATTTACGGTTATTTGGGTGCTGGTAAATCGAGAGTTTCCTGTACAACGGTATCTGTCTTGCTATATAACAGTTTTTTGCTTTCTGTCCCTTTTGTAGCTTAGTGTTAAAGAATGCTGCTTTTTAATTTTTAAATTATGACCTAGAAATTGCGGTCGGAGGCGTCCCTCCAGAGTACGCCGCCAACCCACGAAACATTTCCGAAATTACCTCCTGGTGCCCAGGCTGCGAAGAGTTGCGGTCTGACGCTGCGAGGCGGAGGGCAACGTTATGCCCCAGGGATGCAGGCAGTACGGAAGCGTACCTGGGATCATGTGGGCCCGGTCCTCCAATGACTAAGGGGAATTCCATTGCAATCATTTACGAAGGGAATCCCCAAATAATTATACAATGTACAGAATTACAATTTTATTCATAAGTTCCTTCATTAGACCAACCTTAATAAAAATGTAATTTTTGATCATTTTAAACATCATTAATCCAGGCCAATATTTGCATAAACTAATTTTAAGTGTTTGTGCACAATTTGGGATTTTTAAATGTTTTATTTAAGCCTATATACTCTTACGCTGATGCAAGCAGGCCCTATGCCTGCTTTTACCAGCTGTAAGAGTTGTGTGGGCAGTTGTTGGGCAAATAGCCCAACTCTGCACCAGCAATACTTAGTTTTCAGGTGGTTCGGATGATCTGTCAAGGCGTACCTTGAACTTGCGGGGCCTTCCAAAGGGAATATGACTGCGTACTCTGAGAGTACGGCGTTGCAGGCACTGCAATTTCAGGGCCACTATGTTGACTTCATGAGCTGATCAATATTTTTTTTAACAAGAATGTACTTTGCAAAGTGGAGGTTAGTGCCATTTATAAACTAAAAGCTTGATTGAGATTTTCCACCTACTAAAATTCAAAATGGGCACTCATTGAAATGAGTAAATAGGCTTTTTTAATATTCAGCTTAAAAAATTAAAAATTCTGGGCACTGCACTTTTAAATTAATGGTTTCTTTTTCTCCACCCTATAGGCAACATGTGTTAGCCAAACTGTCCAATAATAAGCTTAACATATAGTCTAAACTAGGAATCCTATATAATTTATGAAGGCCAATATTAATGAGAGCTTTGGTTGTATTTAATAAATATCAAACAAAGAATTAAAAGATGCACAGTGGTAAAGAATAGTTTACTGGAAGGAAATGACAATGCGAGCTGGTGATTATTGAATTTGCAGCTGTGAAAAATATTGATGAATAAATGGATTGGCTGATTGGGCTGTGTGTTCTTGCAATTGCATTTTACAGTAGTTGTAAGTTTCATGCATTTGTGTCCCCAGAAAACTGCAAATAAGTAATTTGCTGATGAGTTAATGCAAATATTTTTCTGGAAATGTTAACGTTATATCAGTTAAATTTCTGTTATCATGTTTATATTGAAAAATGTGGATGGAAGGTGTTGTACAGTCTTGAATTGTCCACTGTTTGTCAACCATGGTGGTAAGCATTGGTCAATATGGCACAGAACTGGTACCAAGAAAATAAGGTGAGCTTGGGTTTGATGCATCTTTTGCTAGGACTGAAAAGTAATTGTCCATTATTGGTGAGGTATTCTGTGGCTTTATTCTGGTAGAGGAAATCAAATGTAGCATATGCTTTGCTTATTTTAAACAAGTGATAATGACTATATGTACAATGGTTGTTAGTAAGCTATGATCAGGTTGTAAAGTGAAAATAGAATTCATGTCCCAGTTATGATTGTTTCTGTAACTTTTTGCTTGTGGGTTGCACTCTTGCCTCCAGGGAGAAATATAAACCTTATCCAGACCTGAATTATTGGTAGTGAGAACGGCCACTTTGTGAGCCCTGTATAATGAGAGCAGACATCAAAACTAAATGTAATGCCAGTTCATACCATTACATACTTAACGAAATTGGAATTTACAGGATGGGTTCATAAGCATAAGGAGATGTCTCTGTGTAAAGTTAAATGATTTTAGCTTCTATTCGTGAGTGATTACAACTATGTAATCTGATCAGAAGGTTTAAATGATAGAAATTATCAGCAAAGGTAGGGTGCTTTATTAATGTCATTTGATTCCCAGGGGAACTGTTGACATTTTTATTGCATTGGGCTCCTCACAGCAGATTAAAGTCACGTAATCAGTGATTTTTGAAGAGTTGAACCTGAAGAAAGTTTTTATTTTGTGGAATTGTGAAGTAAACCAGAAGCTGAATAAAATAATATTCCCAGGAGTGTCAACGTTGTTTGGGGAAATATTGCTGGATTAAAGGGAAATCGACAGTTGAGTCGAGAAATTGTATATCCGGTACAGTCTGCTCCTCGTAATTCAAAGTTTTTTATGAAAATAAATTGACCAATTATTTGAATTGAGCAATGTCAATCACTCTACAGTAAGTCATTTTTATAATGCCATCTATGCTTGTTTTGAAGTTAATTAGTTCTAGTTATTTGAATTCAAATTCTTTTGAGCACTAAATTAGGAATTTAGTGGTCACAAAAAATTGAATGTGGGTAATCTAAATGAATCATCTTCAAATTAAGAGGAGTAGACTGCATCATAAAATTACTCATTGTACACTGGTGCCTGTTCATGTGTATTTTCCTGTAGCTGAAGGGAGAGGCACAAGGAACCTTTTTTCTTCAGTTGTATTTTAACATAATTATGGGTGATTTTTTTTTCATTTCATGCATATAAATAAACAATTGCATTTGCAGTATTTTGCAATTGTTTTAGTATGTTGTACAGCATTTGCTTTGTGAATTATTTCATGCTGCACAATGCAACCTGATGGGCTGATATTTTTCTCATCAAAGAGCATATCTTTGCGATTTTTTTTTTTTTTTTTTTTTTTTTTTTTTAAATGTATGTACACTGACTAGCTAAGAGCATCTCAACAACCTGAGTTGCAGTTCTGATTTGGGGAAAAATGTGTAATAATGAGTTTTTGACTGCCGCTGCATTTTGATTTGTCATGCTTGGATGTGCAAATTCTGTAATTGTACTGGAGTATTTGTGTACGTGTTAGGAAGTCATGCTTTGTAATGTAAGGTAGTTCTTTTAACGTTTACATTCAAAATAAGAGGATTTTTATATTGCTTTTTGATGGTCTGGTTTTAAACAAGATGGAAAAGCTCAATAACTGGTCAGTGTCTGTTCAGCTTGTGAAACTTTTTTGCATACAAATTTTGAGTTTTTAATCTGCATGATGCTCTAGTTGCTCCTCCTATATGTTCATATACATTCAGTATTTACTGAATAAAATGGAACCCATGCATTTATTATTTAATTGAATTAATCTCTGGTAAGAGCTAACTTTTTAATGAATTTCTGTAATGCCGCTTAGTTACAATCATATGTTCTTTTCATATGCTAACTTCTTAAATGACTGTGTGTTGTAGCTGATGGCTTGCCCTCTGACTGCTTTCACCAACTCCTGGGTTTTCTAGAACGTTACACTTTACTTTATCTTCATGCCAATGACCTCTTTCACTCATCACCCAACACTCTCCACACTTGCTGTTAATTCCACTCTACATCCATGAAATTCCTTCACGACGTGTATCTTCAGGGTGCACAACCTCTCTCGCAGTGTATTGGCTGAATCAATAAGTGTTGATCTTCTCCATGGTAATCAGTGGAGCATTGAAATATTTTTCCAATTCTTCAGGAAGTTTATTAATATCTCGAGTATAATCCATGGCTGCATCCTTGGTCCTTCCACACATCAGTCTCCTTAGCTTCCTGTCATCTGCTACCTGACTTGTCTCACACCTCCAAGAAGATAGACATTTCTTTTGCCCTCAATAACTTTTAACTATGAAATGTAAGTCTGCCCAACACTTAAATACTGCTCCCATATCTGGTAAGGTCCTTCTAACATTTCTCGCATTCCTGCATGTTCTAAAAAGAAAAATGCTACTTTTTCCTGTCCATGCATCTCTCCTATGCCCCTCTGAACATTTTCCCCTTGTTCCTCCTAAGCTGCAGCGACACCTCCTATGTACTGTTCATTCTCCTTGTCATCCTACATGTAATTTTTCTTTCCCAGGACTTTTTCAAGCTTCTAAAACTTGAGCTTGGTGTTACGTGATCACTACTTGATTTACCTCCACTTTTGTTCTTTTCAGCCTTGGTGGTGCCCTGCACAATGGGCCTTGGTTTACCAATTAAAAGGAAAATTGAATCTTGAAAGAAATAACCAAAACCCTACTCACTTAACTGTGCAGCATTGCTGACTTCCTCTCGACATGCTTTTAGCTTGATTGTGAATGTCCGTATTTTGTAATACATACTACAGGTTTATTGTATGTAGTTAGTTTATAACTAAAGATTCCAGATTTTACTAATAAATTATCAAATTTTTTAAGTAGTTTAAAAAAAAATATACCATTTATTAAAATCTTTTTTAGTACGTTTGCCTAAGATTTGGTTCTGATATTGTCTTTCAGTTACATGCAGTAATAATGTTTATGGCATGTTCTGTAGGCTGGTGGAAAGATTAATTATGTAAGTGATGTTGGCAAGTTACCAGGCTCCTGAAATTCGCCTGCTCCAAGATGGCCTCCGTAGATTTAATGTGCATCATTCTTTGTGAAGCGCATCTTGTCGTTTGTCCGAAGTTTGACTTTAACTCATTTGAAACTGTGCTCCCTTGCCCTACTGTAGAGTAGTTTTCAAGTAGCTTTTACCTTTTCTATATGGTTTACTTCTTTTGTACAGTTCCTTTCAAGGCTGGAAAGCAAAGCTTCTCTAGACTGTTCCTTGGCACTCTGCTCTCGGTTATGAAGGATTTAGATAGAGTAAATAAAGAGAAACTGTTTCCAATGGCTGAAGGGCCGATAACCAGAGGGCACAGATTTAAGCTGATTGGCAAAAGAACCAGAGGCGACATGAGGAAAACTTTGTTACACAACGAGTGGTTCGGATTTGGAATGCACTGCCTGATAGGCTGGTGGATACAGATTCAATAGTAGCCTTCCAAAGGGAATTGGATAAATACTTGGAGCAAAAATTGCAGAGATACGGGGATAGCAGTGGAATGGGACTAACTGGACTGCTCTTCGAAACAACTGGCGCAGACTCGATGGGCCGAATGGCCTCCTGTGCTGTACTATTCCATCTTCTGACTCCTCTGCACCTTCTCGAGGGTTTAATTTATTCCCTTGAGTCTTAATGGGCAAAATTGGATGCAGTATTTGAGTCTTGGTCTGAGCAGCACTGCATAGTTTGATTATGATTTGCTTTGACTCGTGTGCTACAGTTTTGGCTATGTAGTTCAGTGTTCCATTTGTTTTGATTGTTGCTCTGCAATGATTGAACATGTTGAGCATAGAATCTTGAATTTCTTTCAACTTCACTTAGCTATTTTAGCACTATGGAGGACTTCAGCTTTATTTCCCTATATGCTGTACTTTATGTTTATCCATATTAAATCTTTAGCTCTTATTGTTCCAGCCATTGGTGTATTTTATCTAAATTTGTAATTCTCGTCCTGCATTTTCCGATTCAAGTGTTCCTAGTTTGGGGTCATCTGACCAGTTTGCATTGAGATTCTAAATTCAAGTTAATGTAAATTTAAAAATAGTAGGGGTCCCATTGATCCCTGTACATCCCACTTTTTTTCCTGCCATCCTGACATTGTAACAAGTACCTGTTTCCATTCCTTCAGCCAATTAAAAAAAATATATAAATAAATAAATAAATTCCACAGGTTATACCTTGAATCCTCACTTTTTTAAATTTAAATGTTGTCTTTGGAACTTTGTCAAATGCTTTTTGAAAAGTTGAAATACACTGTCACAGAGTAGTTCTTGGGATGTCATATCTTGGGAGGTGGATGGCAGGTGGGAGGTGAGGAGGTTGGTCAGGTAGTATCTATTCCTTCTGAATGAGTGTAGACTGGAGTTGACTAGGTTATCAATTTAGAGATAAACCTCAAGGCTACCCATATTCATTGGATTTTACCCAGTATTGTGTAGTTCCCTGTATCTTTTATCACACTTTCTGAAAATTGGCAATGAATGTTAGTGCATCAAAAACTTTAATCATAGAAACATAGAAGATAGGAGCAGGAGTAGGCCATTCGGCCCCTCGAGCCTGCTCCGCCATTCAATGCGATCATGGATGATCATCAAGTTCAGTACCCAGTCCCTGCTTTCTCCCCATACCCCTTGATCCCTTTAGCCTTAAGAAATATATCCAACTCCTTCTTGAATATATTTAACCAGCTGGAGTGCCCGGCGGTGCCGAGGGTTTTTTGAGGGCATGTTGTTATGAAAAAAGTAGAAATAATTTTTATATATATAAATGAGTTTGTTTGTCTGTCTGTGTGGGAAGGGGAGAGAGAGACTGGGGGGAAGGATATATATAAATGAGTTTGTGTGGGAAGGAGAGGGGGGGAAGGAGAGGGGGAGAGAGGGAAGGAGAGGGAGAGAGGGAAGGAGAGGGAGAGAAGGGGAGAGGGAGAGAAGGGGGAAGAGAGAGAGGGAAGGAGAGAGAGAAGGGGGGAGAGAGAGAGAAGGAGAGGGAAGGAGAGAGAGAGAGAGGGAAGGAGAGAGAGAAGGAGAGGGAAGGAGAGAGAGAGAGAAGGAGAGGGAAGGAGAGAGAGAAGGAGAGGGGGAGAGGGAAGGAGAGGGAGAGAGGGAAGGAGAGGGAGAGAAGGGGGAGAGGGAGAGAAGGGGGAAGAGAGAGAGGGAAGGAGAGAGAAGGGGGGAGAGAGAGAGAAGGAGAGGGAAGGAGAGAGAGAGAGAGGGAAGGAGAGAGAGAGAGAGGGAAGGAGAGAGAGAGAGAGAAGGAGAGGGAAGGAGAGAGAGAGAGAAGGAGAGGGAAGGAGAGAGAGAGAGAAGGAGAGGGAAGGAGAGAGAGAGAGAAGGAGAGGGAAGGAGAGAGAGAAGGAGAGGGAAGGAGAGAGAGAGAGAGAGAGGG